>NC_082707.1:172185103-172786960 GCF_030144855.1 Hypanus sabinus
TTTGTGGCTGCAGCACAGTACAATACATAAAAGCTATAAATTACAATAAGGTGTATACGTATAAATAAAAATTAAATAAGCAGTGCAAAAATAATGAGGTAGCGTTCGTGGGTTGGTTCATTGTCCATTCAGAAACCTGAAACTCCGAAAGCAATGAGTGTGTGCTTTAAGGTTCCTGCACTGTACCCCCTCCCTAATGGTAGCAATAAGAAAAAGTTCTAAGTTCAAAGTAAATTTAGTATCAAAGTACATATAAATCACAATATATAACCCTGAGATTCATTTTCTCATGAGCATACTCAATGAGTCTATATTAGAATACAAGCCATAACAGAAACAGTGAAAGACCTCACCAGTTTGGGCTTGTCCTCCTGAGTGATGGGGGTCCACAATGCTTCTCTGAGGCATCATCTTTTGAAGGCGTCCTCAGTGCTGGGGAGACGAGTGCCCTTGGTAGAGCTGGCTGAGTTTAGAGAAAGTTGTTGCAACCCTGTGCAGTCGCCCCTTTACACCTGATGATGATGCAACCAGTTGGAATGCTCTCCAGGATATATCTGTTAGTGTTTTTGGTGACACGCCGAATCTCCTCAAACTCCTGCAAATGCACCTTTACAGGACTGGCGAGGTGTCAGCAATCTGAAACTTCAGCTGTTTCTCTGACAGAGTGCTGTACGAACTTTGTGATTTTATTTCAGATTTCCACCTTAGCAATTACCTGATTCTCAACTCTAAATTACTACCTGTACCGTAAACATTTCATCGTTTTGTAAGTGGGAAGCACAAGACAGCTAGGTGCTAAGGTTATCCCAATACCCTTTGATACTTAACACAGAATTAAAGTGCTTGAGTAGAAATAATGTTTGAGTATTTCCTCAAGTACAGCTTTACTAATTCTCTTGTTATATTAAGTTGTTTTACTATGAAGGTTTTATGGAAGTAACATCAGTTTCAATTTCTCCAATGGCCTAATTTATCAAGCTGAAAAATCACTTAACTTGCTTCATATAAATACATTCAGGTCTATTTTTCTATCCTGGTATTAGTTTGATCTATGTCTCACTGATTTAAATTAGGTTTTGATATTTCTGCAGCTTTTTATTCTTTCCAGTAGCAACAGCAAATGCTCCTAAATCAAATCTATGTTTGACTGCTCAGCCTCCACTTTATTCTAACACAAAAGTACAATAATAAAGTTAAGTGAAGATACCAACAATTATATCATTATTAGTTAAGCCAATGCATGGGAAAATTGCTTAAAAGTAGCTTCCAAAATAATTTAAACCATATTTGTGGCAATTGAGTTATGGTCACAGTAATAGGTCATTTGGGCTAGCGAGTCAGTGCTGGCTATCAAGCACCCATTTACACCCATCCCATTTTGTTTTCCTCACACTGCCAGCAACTCCTCCCAAATTGCATGTTCTGTTTTAATGTCAGTTTTTTGGCATCTATTTGTTTTTGATTTCATTATTTTTTTAGAAAGGAATAGGTTCTGCTTTTATACTTCTCTGCAGTTTTGGAATACAAAGCAAGCTTTGCAATAATTTCCTGATGTTTCACAAAATTGATTCCACACTGAATTTGTTTAGACAGTTCCTTCCCGTTCCATTCTTCTATTCTATATGCCTGATTCACTTAACCTGGATCAGATTTTCTCTTCCAAGCTCTCTGATTGAGATGAAAAAATGCAGCTTTTTCTTCAATTTCATATTCCGGCTAAAATGCTGGAGCAAAGTAGTAGGTCTGCTTGACCATCTAAAGCTTTTAAAATATTGAAAATCAGTATGACCATGGGTGTACAACAGGCACCTGCCTGCTTCATGTTACCTGGTTGGAGACAGGAGCCCATGCATCCTAGTACACGGAGAGACTCAGAATTCCAAGCCTGGACCATCCCTGAAGCACCAGCTATTGCTTGTACTTTCAGCAGGTTGTAGTTCGCTTATGCTCTGTTGGATGACGAATAAAGTCTAATCAATAAGGAAACTCTGAGATGTTCCATTCAAGTAAGTGTTGAGCCATTGTGTTGTCAAGGTAACCACAGAGTGACTCGTAATTTGGATTTTAACAGTTCACTGATTTAGTACCGTTATCATGATTGGTAATTCTGAGAAAGTATAAATCTTCCTTTAACTAGCTCATGATTGATGAGTTTCACAGTTTAAAGCTGACTTTCATTTGGAAGTATATGTCTGCAAAAATTGAAATGCTGCTCAACAAGTCATCACAATTTGCATGTGTTTTTTAACTTAATTGGAATTCAATTTTTAATGAAATAATTTACTTCTGATGGAAATTGGCAATGCATTCAGATTCTCATTACCTCTGACCAACTGATAAAACTACATTCAGACACTTGGGTAGTGGTCCGCCATCTCAGACCATTTGTCTGACAGCTGACTTCAGAGAGGCCACATCAGGAAGAGTTCAGCTGCCACCCAAACTCCAGCTCCAAGCTCAGCAAGCCTCCCACTGACCCAGATTACCAACAACATCAATAATGTATTCAACTAACAGTTCAATTTCCGACCCAAGTAATATTATTTTCTCTATCAAAAATATGGACTACTTCCACTTTAGAGATTTACCCTGCCCCGATCCCCTTGTCCCTTCTCTGGCCTTCGACAGCTAAAAACCTTGTTCTTGTTTCTCATCAAGTTATGTGGCAAACAATCATCCTTATTCCTCTATAAACTTCAGCAGGCCAGATATGCCACCTAAATCTTACCCTGTATAAAGGCTTGTTCATCCTTCTTTCCCATCCCCAATGATCTTAGTGCCACAAATGTTAAAAACACTTTGCCTTGGCCTTGCGATGATATCCCACAATCCTAAAAACCTTCTCAACCAAAATTCCCCATTCCTATGACTCTTTAGTCTTAAGCAGTTGCTGTTCCTGCACATGACATTAAAGCCTATGTAAACTTTACCCTTAAAGAAACTTTTCCTTCTACTGCGCCATATCTCAACCTCTCTATCCCACCTTCAGCACCAAACTTGATTTTTCTAAAAAACATTAATTTGCCCAAGGGAGTGCAGACAACCAAAGTACAGCTAGCTCAGGTCCTGATACTTTCTGTGATCATTCTAGTGTAGCTGGGCTGTCGCTCTTCACTTATTATTATATTTCTCTGGCATTTCTACATCCAAAATGTCAATGTAAGAACAGTAACTGACATCCAGAGAGAAAAAAAGCACAAATTATTAATTCATTAATCCAAGGTGACTTGCCGCAGTTTTGAATCATGTAATTTGCAGAAGATTATCCATTTTGTTGCTTTGAAACTCTGTTGCTAATGAGTGCTGAAATTAAAATATATTTTTAACTTTTCTTTGTAGGGATAGTTGATGACATTGTAGAGTCTGTTTCTCTGAATTAAAATACAACAAGCACTTTGACAATGTCTAAGCATGACACATATCTTTATCCAATCTTCAAACAGTGGATTAATTATGATGGAAATAATCTATGTTTATATAATGCCTTTCATGTTGTGAAAATGACTCTAATTACTTCAAAGAAATGGAAACTGCTATCAAAGCATAGTAACCCCCTTTTCTACACATTGCTGTTGTAATGCATAGTTACTTGAGTTAATGTTGCCTTGAACCAGTCTGCCCATTCTCCTCTGACTTACTTCATTAACAAAGCATCCTCCCCCATCGAATTACCATTCACTGGAGCTTTCTCCTGTTTTTTGCATCATCCTAGGAGATCTGCAGTTTCTGAAATACTCAAACGTCTTGTCCAGCACTAACAATCATTCCATAGTCTCTGGATCTTTTCAATGATTTCAAGTTCACTGGCTCCCATTACCTTATTTTTACTATTGATGTCCAGTTCCTGTACACCTCAAACCACCACAAGGAAGGTCTCAAAGCTCTCCATCACTTTCTGGACTCCAGACCCAATTAGTTCCCCTCCACCACAACTCTCCTCCATTGAGTGGAACTTGTCCTCATTCTTAATAATTTCTCCTTTAGTTCTTTCCACTTCCTTCGAACAAAAGGTGTAGCCATGGGCACTGGCGTGTATCTGAGATGTGCCTACCTGTTTGTCAGTGATGTGGAACAGTCTATGTCCCAAGCCTGCACTGGTGGCCATCCCACACTTTTCCTATGCTACATCAATGACTGCATTGGCGCTGCTTCCTGCACCCACGTTGAACTCGTCGACTTCATCCACTTTGCCTCCAACTACCATCCTGCCTTCATATTTACCTGGTCCATTTCCGACGCATCCCTCCACTTTCTTGATCTCTCTGTCTCTGTCTCTGTGTCTGGAGACCGTTTATCTACTGATGTTTATTATAAACCCCTGGCTCTTACAGCTACCTGGACTGTACTTTCTTCCACCCTGTTACTTGGAACAACGTCATCCCCTTCTCTCAATTCCTCTGTCTCCACTGCATCTGCTCTCAGAATGAGGCTTTTCATTCCAGAACAAAGGAGGTGCTCTCCTTTGTCAAAGAAAAGGGCTTCCCTTCCTCCACCATCAACACTGCCCTCAGCCTCATCTCTTTCATCTCACACATGTCTGCTCTCATCCCATCCTCTCGCCACCCTACCAGGGATAGGGTTCCACTTGTCCTCGCCTACCACCCAACCAGCCTCCATGTCCAGCACATAATTTCTGCAATTTCCCCCATCACCTATGGGATCCCACCACCAAGCACATCTTACCCTCCCCCTCCCACTTCCTGCTTTCCACAGGGATCGCTCCCCATGCAACTCCTTTGTCCATTCGTCCCTCCCCACTGATCTTCCTCCTGGAACTTATCCTACACCTCCTTCCTCACTACCATTCAGGGCCCCAAGCAACCCTCCCAGGTGAGGCAACACTTCACCTGTGGGTCTGTCGGTGTCTGGTGCTCCCGGCGTGGCCTCGTGTATATCAGTGAATCCTGACGTAGATTGGGAGGCCGCTTCACTGAGCACCTGCCAGATGAAGTGATCTCCCAGTGGCCACCATTTTATTTCCACTTCCCATTTCGATATGTCTATCCATGACCTCCTCTACTGCCATGGTGATGCCACACACAGGTTGGAGGAACAATAACTTATATTCCATTTGGATAGCCTCCAACCTGTTGGCGTGAACATCGATTCCTCAAACTCCTCCCTCCCTCCACCATGCTTCACCATTCCCCATTCCCTTTTACCCCTCTCACCTTATCTTCTTGCCTGTCGATTGCCTTCCTCTGGTGCTCCTCCCCACTTTTTTTTGTTCCATGACCTCTCCTATCAGATTCCCCCTTCTCCAGCCCTGTATCTGTTTCACCAATCAATTTCCCAGCTTTTCACTTCACTCCTCCCCCTCCCCATTTCATCTATCACCTTGTGTTTCTCCCTCCCCTATTCCTACCTTTTAACTCTTCTCCTCACCTTTTTTTCCAGTAAGTCCTGCTGAAGGGTCATAGCCCAAAACATCGACCGTACTCTTTTCCATAAATGTTGCCTGGCCTGCTGAGTTTTTCCAGCATTTTGTGTGGATTCCATGGTCAAAGTCTCTTAGACAACATCTTTCCCAAATTCTGATGTCTGGTTTGAACAAGAAATGAAGCTCTTGACTATGTCTGCATGCTGTTATGCATAGAGGTACTGCCACATGATTGACTGATTAGATATTTGCATTAAAGAGCCAGTGTACAGATGTACTGAATAGTGGACACTGAGTGTATAATCATTCAATTAAATAAAGCTATGGTTTCTTTGCTTTGATAGGCAGGGCTGTGGAATTAGGAAACTGTTAGGTATATCTCTTTATCCACATCAGAATTTAAAGCAATAGTTTATCAGGCAAGAAAAACAGAGTTTTTAATGTAAGGCCGAATGATAAATAGCTAACACTTTCAACAGAATCAGGAAGTTAAACCTTATTAATTTTCAGCAGAGAAAACAGTCTCTGTATCTGATATGTGATATGTGATATGTGATATGTCGGCTATTTCCAGTATTTTTAACATGTAGATTCAGATTTATTTAGCACAGGCTTGATGGACCAAAGAGCCTGTTTCTGTGCTGTACTTTTCCTTGACTCCGTACGTAAAAATAGACAGTGAAGTACATCGTTTGCGTTAACAACTGACACACCTAAGGATGTGCCCGGAGCAGACCTCAGTGTCACCACTCACTCCAGTCCCAAAGTAGCATTGCCCAAAGTGTTCGGCAGAACAACACAAAACACAATAACAACAAAACCACAAGACATCGGAGCAGAATTAGGCCATTTGACCCATAAAGTGCATTCTTCCATTCCATCATGGCTGATTTATTATCCTTCTCAACCCCATTCTCCTGGCTTCTCCCCATGTCCTTTAATGCTCTGACAAATCAAAAACCTATCAACCTCCGCTTTAAATATACTCAATAACCTGGCCTCAACTGTCGTCCATGGCAACAAATTCCACAGATTCACCAACCTCTGGCTAAAGAAATTTCTCCAAATCTCAGTGCAAAATGAACAGCTAAATCTCTCTGCTGAGGACCTAGACTATGGGCAACATCCTCATCAAATCCACTCTATCTAGGCCTTTCGGTGTTCAATAGATTCCCCACCCCACCCCAAAAATTCTTCTAAATTCCTGCAAGTGTAGGCCCAGTGCCTCAAATACTTCTCATAGGCTAACCCTATCATTCTCAAGAACCTCCTTTGGACCCTGTCCAATGCCGAACACCTTTTCTTAAATAAGGGGTCCAAAACTGCTCACAATACTCCAAGTGCACTCTGACCAATGCTTTATAAAGCCTCACCATTACACTCTTGATATATTCTATTCCTCTCAAAGTGAATGCTAACATTGCATTTGCCTTCCTAACATCGACTCAAGCTGCAAGTTAACCTTTAAGGAATCCTATACAAGGACTCCCAGGTCCCTTTGCACCTCTGATTTTTAAAATTTTCTCCTCATTTAGAATATAGTCTTTGCCTTTATTCTTTCTGTCCAAGTTCATTACCATACACTTTTCTATACTATATCCCATCTGCCATTTCTTTACCAGTTCTCCCATGATTCCTCAGTACTTCTACAGACACCCTGCTTCCTGAACACTGCCTACCCTTCCACCTATTTTTGTATCATCTACAAACTTGGCCACAAAGCCATAAATTCTGTTGTCCAAACATTAACATATAATGTAAAAAGGAGTGGCCCAATACTGACTCCTGCAGAACAGCCCCCCTTTATTCCCACTCTTTGCCTCCTGCCAGTCAGCCAACCTTCGATCAATGCTAGTATTTTTCCTATAATACCATGTGCTCTGATCTTGTAAAGCCGTTTCATGTGCAGCAGCTTGTCAAAACAACAACATCCCATCTGCATCACTGGACTTTGAATGTGGAGCACAGAGCAAAGGTCTGCCCTTTAACTCCTCCACATCCCTATTCCTAAATCCTAATCTGACGTCTACTCCACCCCCCACTTCCCTGTCCCTATACCCTAACCTGACCCCATTTTATCATCCCCAGAACCATCCCTACATACTTAAAGAGGAACTAAGCCTGTGCCACCATCTTGATTGAGACTGCAGCTTGGTGCCACCTTGGCTAATAATTTAAAATTGCAGCCTTCTGCTGTATTGTTCTTTTGTTTTACGCCATCAAATTGTTGTCCTCTATCTCCGCTACTTGAGGAAATCCCTGCTTTACCAAATAACTCATAAAGGTAGTGCAATCAGAGTATTCTGAGGAACTTCTTTGCAGGAACTTCAGAACTGTAAGTGTCTCCATTGAACTAAATACACTTTCCAATATATTTCTAAATTGTTTGAGAGTTCATTATAGTGATATTGTTGAAATAATGGGCATTCATCATCATAATATAGTGATCTGTTGGCAGATTTGGATTTTACATACATGTGTAGTTAAAATATATTATTTTTCAACCCAGGGACAGAAATGTTTTTTAAAATTTGTGCATTTGTGACTGGGAAGAAAACCTAGTTGTTTATAAATGCTTTCAGTTAACTTGTAAACAACTTTGGTTGTCAATGAAGATGAAGCTTATAGTCAACCAAACTGACCCCACTGTTGTTTGCAGACAGGTTAGCCGCCATTGCACCTTGTAGTAAGAATAAAGCCAGAATCCCGGCTGTTCACTCAAATGTGTTATAAATCAAGAGCTTGTATTGATTCAGGCAACCCAGGTGTTAGATTGGCTGAGAGTTAAAATCAACCCAGATGGTCCACTTCAGTATGGTAGCATATGATTCCACATAATGTAATGATCCGGTGAGTGGTCCCTGTCCCTATAATTTCCTCCTTGTCACATACTTCATTACCTGAATTGGTGCAAAAAGTCATTTTACATTATGCTAATGCAATACGATTAAGGATATGCTGACAGTCATGGTCCTACAGTCTTTTAAAAGAAATGAAATAGCTAAAAGTTAAACTTCACGTACAGGAGATTCACATACAGGAAATTCACAAAGAGCATCATTGTGTGATGAAACGTTTTAAGAATTAAAGGGCATATTGTAAATGCATTCTTCTGCTGAAATGTTAATAACGTGGATTTGCAGTTTGACCATATTGGTGTAAAAACAAGATGTACACAAATGGCAAGATAAAGCACATGCCAAAGATACAAACAGCTTAATGTTAGACTTCATTGCATTCTGTTTGGCATCTTTGGCTGAAAGTACTATTTATCTAAAATAACTTTGATATTCAATTCATCAGATATAAGGCGAGATTTCCTCGGGGAAATCAATGCACAAAATGACATTATTAATACAAGTTTTCATTTGGTTGCCACTCTAACCCAATATATTTTACATTCAGCATCTCCAACAAGGTCAAATTTAAGTTTTACTTTTGTTCTACTTCTTGAAGTAACTTCTGTCTGTATTTGTCTTCCAAAACTGCTAATTAATATTCTAACAGAAATATCTGATTTTGATTATATTTCTTACTTTCTGGGGAGCACAATTACAATCTATGGTAGTTAAAACAATTGAACAGCAAGCGATGATTACTGGATTGCTGCTATGCAATTATTTCATTAGCATTATTGTTGATCCGTATAAATATATTTCATGGGGAAAATAATTTTAAATGTTAATTTAATTATTTTGTTTCACATCTTGATTGTTGCCTTTGGTTCCTAATATCTGATTGAACTTAATTTTCCATTATTCAGCAACGCTCTATGAATAACACAGTGCAGTTGTAGAACTTGATTTAGCAATTTCTGTCAGATGTGTTACACACTATTGATGAGAATATATTCAATTGAAGCACTTTCTCTCATCACTGGTTTATAATGTGTCATCCATTGCAACTTTACTATCAGACTCAATGTTTCATAAGTTTAAGGTGAAAGATTAAATAGAAACCTGAGGGGCAACGTTTTCACGCGGAGAGTGGTATATATATGGAATGAGCTGCCAGAGGAAGTTTTTGAGGCAGGTACAATAACAACTTTTAAAAGACAATTGAACAGGTATGCGAATCGGAAAGGTTTAAAGGGATATGGAACAAATGTGGGTAAATGGGAGTGGTTTAGGTGGGTATCTTGCTCAGCATAGACAAACTGGTCCAAAGGGGCCAGCTTCCTTGCAGTATGACTGTGCCTCTGTGACTAATTTGTAAATTGCTATTATTAGATGAATGCTTGATTAGATTGTTAATATGCTCATATTATAAAAAATGACAGTAGGTGCTTTTCACAGATATTTCGAAATCTATGTAAATACCATTCTAGACATTGCACAAAACTGAACCACTCTTGTATCCCCCGCTTACAACCGAGCTTCTCATGCCAACATTAACACTCCTTTCCAGAAGACTTACATTGTTGCTGCATGAAACCTCCTCAGTCCGAGTAACGATTGCATCTACTTTATATTGGGAAAGCCAAGTGGATATTCAAAGTTCAAAGTTCCAAGTAATTGTATTATTAGTACATATATGTCACTATATATAGCCCTGAGATTCATTTTCTTGCAGGTACGCTCAATAGCGGGCAGCCGTTGATGCCAGGGAATCATGGGTTTGCGCCTCTGGTGGACTGTGTCCACTCCAGGGTGCAAGCCTGGGCAGGAAGATTTGAAGAACAGGCTGTTGTCCATGCAGAGGGTTCCCCCCTCCATGTCACTGACATAGTCCAAGGGAAGGGCAAGCACCGATACAGCTTGTTGCAGAGGTTGCCAGAGTGAAGTTGTAAACAGCATCCAACTGCCTTAGGGTCTCTGGCTCCAGATTTCTTCCTCAGGGTTTACTCCTAAGGCCTTTCCGTGGGTATGTATGGCCGCACGGCAGCGGAAGTTTAAAATCAGAGTTTTCCTTCTCCTAGACGGGATGTCATCCAAGGCCGATGGGCCCCACCTGCCCAAAACAACTATTGAGGTGCAAATGGTCCACTTTTGCCCCTTCTCTTGTCAGTAGGAACAATTCCACCAGGCCTAGTAACTAAGCCACTCATGAAGACCAAGAGTTGGACTCAGTTTTCAGAGGCTGTTAGAGACACGTGCCATTTGGAGCACTTTATAGGTACTGGGAGCTTATCCCCACTACCACCCCTGGCTATGACAACCTAAGGAACCAATAATTCCATAATAGAATAATAACCATAATAGAATCAATGAAAGACCACACCAACTTCGGTGTTCAACTAGTGTGCAAAAGAAAACAAACTATACAAATACAAAAAGAAAGAAATAATAATAATAATAATAAATAAATAAGCAACAAATATTGAGAACATGTGATGAAGAGTCTTGGAACATTGTAGTGAAGAGGCAAGTGAAGTTATCCTCTTTGGTTCAAGAGCCTGATAGTGGAGTAGTAATAACTGTTCCTGGACCTGGTGGAGTGAGCCCTGAGGCTTCTGCACCCACTTGTAATAGTGATAATCCTATTCTGATTGCCAATGTGTTCTTGAACTCCATCCAAACTATTTAAAATATCAGCTCTTTACCTCTAACATTCCACTGAGGCTCATTACATGCTCCGAAAAGTTCAGATTACTTTCCAAGTTTGAGCTGCTTGATGGTCATGATTTGATTTTGGAAAACCACAGTTCTGTTGGCATGACTTTCCACAGAGTAGCAACTTGGAAAATTACTTCAGGTATTCCTTTCTGCAAAGTCCGGTATGAGCTCCGGTGGTGGACATTGATATTGACATTGACCTTGGAATGTGTAGACCTGGTAAGGATGTTATGATATGAATGAGCCTCAGGGCAGATACACGAGAGGAGATGCAGACAGACTTCTCAGATGCAACAGACAAAATGGTGGTGGAACTCAACAGGCTGGCAATCAACATGCAATCTATGGAAGGAAATGGACAGTTGATGTTTGGGTTCAGACCCTTCATCTGGCCTGCTGAACTCCTGCAGCATTTGAGTCCAGCATTTACTGTCTCTCATGTCTCCACTCTCTCTGACTTTTCAGGTATTTGGATTGTCATTAGATCAAGTGCGATCAATAGGGCAGTTGTTTTCTGAACTCTGATCACTGAATACCAGGAAAGCAATTGCCTATGGAATTTACTACCAATAAAAAGTTAGCATCCTATGAATCTTGTGCTAGAGGTTTCATTATTACTGAACATGATCTCAGTATCAAATAAATTAAGTTGTTAAATTTCTTCACCCAAATTTCTTGCTTAATAAAGGAGAAGAAATCTACATTTAAATCAGAGACTGCAAAAGCTGCACCACACAGCTACTAGCATCTACAAAGGGTGAAGTGATAAGCATTTTGAACGTAGCACTTTCTCAGAATGGGAAATCGGGATCTCAGCAAACATTCCAATGAGGTTGCAAATAAAAGAGGAAGTAAAAATATATGCAGAGATGAGGTTTGCACTTTTAGGGGAAAATTAAATGTGGGAAATGACAACTGGAGGAGGCAAACAGAATTAATAATTAGAAGTCTTCAAGGATAGTTCGTGCAGAAGACAATAAGATAGTGTTATTATTTTTGCTGTTAGGAGCGAGCAAAACAGATATTTAATTATTGGTTCTGGAAAGCTCCTCGTTAGTGCCTGCGTAGTCAGAATGGAAGAGTAGGCTTTAGTATCCTCTGAATATGATCAAGCTGATTCTGTGTCTGAAGTCTACCCATCCTGTCTGATCTGCTATCCACTTAGCATCCAAAAATCTACCAACCTCTGTCTTGATAACTAAGCATTCATGGTCCTCTGTCATCACATGAAAGGTTTACAACCCTCCAAAGAATGCAGCCTCGCTTAAGAGACTGACCTCTTACTTTGGAATCAATCCCTTTTGTTGTGGTCCCAGCAGCCAGAGGAAATAGCTTCTCAATATCTGAACAGCTTGAATTTATTAGGAAGCACATTGCAACAGCATAATCTGTTTTTCATGAGTACATTCAGAAATAACGACATCAATTTGAAGAGATCGAAAAGGCTTCAAAATATTTGCAGAAGTGCTTTTCTTGATGAATGTCTAATGTTTTCAATTTGACAAGGCTGTCACTGCCCAGAAATGCACCATTGCCTTCAACGATGAAGAAATGGCACTTGTCATTCATTCTGTACAAAGGCACCATCAGACCCAGTTTGTACTAAATTATGTATTTCATTCATTCCATCATTGTCCTAAAACTGATTTTTTAAATTACTTTGATCACAAATTTAGATAGTATTTCTGAAAAGTATTCTGTTGTCTATTGCTGTGCTTTCAACTATCTCATAATTCTTCTACTCCTGCTCAGTAGAAGCTTTTACCTGTTTGAAATTTTGAGTTGATTTGTTACATGCAAGACACTATACAAAAAAAAAACATATTTTTCTAATTGAAATTTTGGTTCATCAAATGCAAAGTACATCAAATATCCGGCGCAATGGAAAAAGAAAATGAAATTCTTCCCAGAATTGAGCTTGACATACATCAGATGCCAGATGCAGCTGGTTTTCAGATCAGTGAGAAGCTCGATCATGTATGTACTTTGGGACCAGGATGTTACTTGGGAGTGGTGTTTGTACCCCATACTAATCTCTTTCTCCTTCTGTGTCAACTCAACATCAAATAGGTAGAGTTTGAATAGTTTAAATGGACCAAATGGCAGAGCCCAGAGCATTTAGCAGCTTGCTGCTTCCAGTCATTGGGTGTTGGACTTTAGAGCTTGAGGGTAGCTTTTAGTATGTCACTGTACTACCTCTTATAGCTTCCTTTCATGGACCGGCCAATAAAAAGCAAGAAGAAGGTCATGAATGTACTCAGTAATAAACTTTGCTTTCGTCCAGAAGTGATTTAGATTTTTTAAAAATCTCACCCAATTAATATTGGATACTGATACCAAATTGTGCATCTGATCAGATGAAGTGAATGTCTTCAGTCAGGAAAATGGGATGTGGGCAGTCATACAATATTGTCTGACCCAGATATCTCATCAGTCTCATATCTTCCACACAGGACTGATCGTATTGTTATACAGTGATGAACTTCAGCATAAAACCAATGCATTTGATAATGATTCACGGGGCCCTAATGACTTAGAGATTTGAGTACTTGATCAGCTTAATGATGGCAAGGAACAGTTCTAGATTTTGTTCCTGACACTTCCCTTGCATCTGCCTGGCAGTTAAGCACCCTGCTCTGAATGGAAGCTGCACTGCATTTCCAGGAGGATCGTATTAGTGAGGGAAGATGAGCACAGGCCAACATGGAGTAGGCCATTCCAGGCCTTCGAGTTGCACTACCCCAGCAACCCCTGCTTCACCCCTAGCCTAATCACTGGACAATTTACAACAACTAATTATGTAGTTTCATGCAACTTTGCATTTGATCAATGGAATTCTTGTAGGAGAAGCAAAAGCAGCCCTTCATTTTTTACAGAAAATCCCTCAGTTGTCTACTTATGAATGAAACTTCTGAACTGAAAACTTAATCTGAATGGCAGATTTCAAAACATCCCGAGAAAGAGTTGGGAACTGAGCATAGTCATCAGCCTTGGGTCTGAAACCACTTGAGAACTGAAATGCATATGTTAAGGAAGTGATGAATATTACAGAGTTTCTTCGCTGTTTTAAATTGCTGTTAGCAGCCTAGGCAGCATTGAATTGTGCTGTTGGCTCTGCCAGTTTGGTCAAAGTGAGATGTGTCAATCCGTGCTTATATGTGTTTGCAGAGACTACCTTACCGCTATTGATACAAAACAGTAAAGTTTACTCTATTGGCGCATGTAATAGGGCAGCATTGTAGTACAGCACTTTACAATATCAACAATCACCAATCAGGATTCGATTCCTACCAAAGTTTGAATTTCAAAGTAAATTTATTATCAAAGTACATACCGAATAGTCACCATGTACTATACAACCCTGAGCTTTGTATTCGTGCTGGCACACTCAGTAAACCCAATAATCAAAACAGAATTAATGAAAGACCATGCCAAGTGGGCGGACAACCAGTGTGCAAATACAAAAAAGAAAAAAAATTAATAAAGAAACAAACAATTAAATAAATAAATAATAAATAACCAATAAATACTGTTCAGTGATTGGGCAAGTGAAGCTGATTGAAATTATCCCCTCTGGTTCAAGGATTTGATGGCTGAGAGGTAATAACTGTTCCTGAACTTGGCGGTGTGAGTCCTGAGACTCCTGTGCCTTCCTCCTGTTGGCAGCGGTGAGAAGAGAGTATGACCTGGGTGGTGAGGGTTCCTGATGAGGGATGCTACTGTCTGCAAGTAGCTTGTATGTTCTCCCCCGTTTTGTGTATGAGATTCGTTATGTCACTAAAGGTACTCACAGATTTCTTCAAAGAGCGATACCTCAAAAAGAAGACATCCATCATTAAGAACCCCCAGAACCCAGCACATGCTTTCTTCCTTCTGCTCATTGCTACCACCAGGGAAAAGGTACGTGAGCCTGCAGGCACACATTCAGCAATTCAGGAACAGCTTCTTCCCTTCTGCCACTTGATTTCTGAATGGACATTGAACCCATGAACACAACCTCACTACTCTTCTTGTACCAGTTATTTAATACACACACACACACACACACACACACACACACACACACACACTCTCACACACACACACACACACACACACACACACACACACACACACACACACACACACTCGCTTCGCTAGGCACCTACCAAAAAAAGTGGGCTCTCCTAGTAGCCACCATTTCATTTCTAATTCCCATGGCCTCCTCTATTACCTTGATGAGACCACACTCAGGTTGGAGGAGCAACACCTTATATTCTGTATGGGTAGCCTCCAGCCTGGTGGCAAGAACAGTAATAACAGTAATTTCTCGAATTTCCGGTAACCCCCAACCCCATCCCTATTCCCAATTCCCATTTCCTTCTCTTACCATTTCCCTTATCTGCTCCTCCTCCTTCCTCGTCTGCCATGGTCTGCTACCCTTTCCCATCAGACTACCCCACCTCCAGCCCTTTATCTCTTTCACCTATCAACTCTCCAGTTCTTCACTCCCCCTCCTTCCGGTTTCACCTTATCACCTACCACGAAGAGTGTCAGCCTGAAACATCGCCTGTTCATTCTTTTCCACAGTTGCCGCCTGGCCTGCTGAGCTCTCCAGCGTCTTGTGTGTGTGTGTGTTGTGTGTATTTCCAGCATCCACAGATTTTCTCATGTTTGGGTATAAACAGTCAACATTTTGAACCAAGACCCTTCAACAGGACTGGAAAGAAAGGGTGCAGAAGCCAGAATAAGAAGGTGGGTGTGGGGGAAAATGTCCAAGCTGCCATGAGGTAGGTGGGACTCGGCTGGGGGAGGCAGAATGAAGTAAGAAGCAGGAAAGTGTTGTGGAAGAGGTAAAAGGCTGGGGGAGGAATCTAATAGGAGAGGACAGCGGATCATGGGTGAAAGGGAAGGGGAAGGGGGAACCAGAAGAAGGTGACAGGCAAGAAAAAGAGAAGAGAAGATTGCCCATGGCTCCTCTACTGCTATGACAAGGCCAAGCTCAGGTTGGAGGAGCAATGCTTCATATTCTGTCTGCATAGTTGCCAACCTGATGACATGAAAATCTCTATCTTCATCTATTCACTCCACTCTCTCCCTGTCTGTCTTTTTTTCATTCCCCATTATTATTATTATTACCCGTTCTTCCCTTCTCTTCTCCTCACCTGCAACTTCTTATTTCATCTCTCTCCCCCAAAATCCAATTTTCCCCTCACCTGGTCTCACAAATCACCTGCCTGCCTGTACTCCTTCCCCTCCCTCCACCTACTCATTTCTGGCTTCTGTTCCCCTCCCCTTCCAGTCCTGGTGAAGGGTCTCACCCCCAAAAGTCAACTGTCTAGGAGCCGAGGCTCTTCAAAGATGCTGCCTGCCTGCCTTGTTGAATTCCTCCAGCATTTTGTGTAAATACTTTTCATAGCAACCCTTTGCTGTCACATTATCTAGAGTAGACCCCCTTAAATAACATCACATTTTTCCACTTTAATTGTCCTTAGCATTCCATTTTTTCCCCTCATTTTTATTCAATAGCATACTTATGTGAAGAAATAACTGATAAAATGGTGATGGCTACAGCAATTAGCTCCTCAGGAGGAAGCCCTGGTTAAACCAGAAATAGAATCCATCAATATGTGTTTGTCATTTGCAAGCTGAGATTTGAGTCGTTGCTCACAATAATGAATACTGTTACCATCTGTGATGACACTGCTGTTCTTGGATAAAGTGTATTTTATTGTTAATTTGTTTGTCATTGTCATGTCCTGCTATCAGCGCTTCTCTTTTTACCAGGCTACTCTTCTGGAAAGCTTCAGCAATGGAAGTCAAGTAAGGCAGTTTGTAGAAGGTAGTATAATTATCTTGTTTAGATATGGGTTAGTGAAATTAGTTAACCTGTTCTGTATGCTTTTAATTACTGCTAACACAAAAGAAAATTCTGCAGGTGCTGTAAATCAGAAAAACCAAAGGAAATGATGGGAGCAAACACAAGGAAATCTGCAGACGCTGGAAATCCACAGCAACACACGGAGAAAATGCTGGAGGAACTCAGCATCTGTGGAAAAGAGTAAACATTCAACATTGTGGTCAAGACCCTTCATCAGGACTGGGAAGGAAGGGGAGTAGTCAGAGTAAGAAGGTGGGGGGAGTGGAGGAAGGCATACAAAAGTTTGGGCACCCCTGGTCAAAAGTTATCTGAAAGCTCAAATCTCTTGGGGTGCCCAAACTTTTGCATGGTGCTCCTTTCCTTTTTTTTCCACTCTAAAATTGTACAAACAAAAAAAATACGCTAATCTTGCTTAAAATGTTGAAAAGAATGTTTCATCTTTAACTTTATGACTTTTGGAGATCAGTTCATCTTCTACTCACTTAACTATTCACAGTAACAGAAATTTTGACCAGGGGTGCCCAAACTTTTGCATGCCACTGTACAAGCTGGCAGCTGACAGATGAAACTGAGAAAGGCGGAGGGGTGAAGATTGAATTAAAGAGCTGGGAAGTTGATTGGTGAAAGAGATAAAAGGCTACAGAAGGGGGGATCTGATAGGAGAGGACAGAAGACCATTGAAGAAAGGGAAGGGGAAGGAATACCAGAGGGAGGATATGGTCAGGTAAGGAGATAAGGTGAAAGAAGGAAACAGGAACAGGAAATGGTGAAGGAGAGGAGGGAGGGGGCAATTATCAGAAGTTTGAGAAATCATTGTTCATGTTGGAAGCTACCCAGAGAGAATATAAGGTGCTACTCCTTCACCCTGAGTGTGTCCTCATAGTGGCAGGGGAGGAGAGCATGAACTTATGTGTCGCAATGGGAATGGGAAGTAGAATTGAAATGGGTGGCTACCGGGAGGTCCCACTTTTTGTGGCCGATGGAGTAAAGGTGCTCGACGCGGCAGTCTCCCAATCTATGACGGAAGCATTTAGATTCAGATTCATTTCTTTATACATGGAAACACGAGTTAAAATGCATTGCTCGCGTTCACAAGCAACACTACCTAAAAACATGCTGGGGGCAGGCCACAAGTGTCACCACACATCCTGGTGCTAACGCAGCATGCCTGGCAAAACAACACAAATGTAGCAAACCAATTTCCCCGTATTGTGACTGTCAGTCCCACTGGTATGTCAAATAGGCTGTTATTTCATTCACAGAAAAGCCAGATTTTGTCTGCAGCACTCATATTATGGCCAACAGTCAAACTGTCTTTGGTCTCATTGGTATCTTTGATTCACAATGACTTCAAGAACAGACGCACCCATGGCTGGACTAATGTGACCTATAGATCAAGGCCATAATCACCCTTGGCCTTGGGACCATTCCAGGCTGGTCCTGCTCTGGTCTCTGCCACGTCTTACAGTCTGCAGCTCAGTGCTGCATAAAGCAGAATACCCAAACTCCCGAAAATCCTTCCAATGCGTCTTTATCTTATCTTGGTATGCCTGGAGGCCTTGCTTCTCAGGCTCGAGCAGAAAAGGCTGTACAAAGGGGAGCCAAACTCTCAAAGGTTTTGTTCAGCATGAGACTGGACAGTGTCTGCACTCTGCATGTCAGCATGCCATTTTAATCTGGCCTGCTTGTCAATTCCACACTGGTGTCACTCTTTAGAGAGACCTCCCTAGCAAGCTCCTGCAAGGGAGTCAAGGGGACAGCATTTTGGTAACTGGAACATCACATAGGGCACTAAAGGAACTCAATGGGACCATTGCATCGGTGAATGTAAATGGATAGTTGGCACTTTGGGTTTGAGACTCCTCAGTTGGACCCTCTGACTTCAAGTAACTTCAAGAACATTCGTACATTCATGGCTGAACTAATGTGCCCTGTAGATCAAGGCCACAATCACTCCCAGTTTCCTGGTTTAGGAATCATTTCAGGATGCTTCTGTTGAAGGGTCTTGACCTGGAACATCAACAGTCCAATTCCCTCCATAGAAGCTGCCTGACCAACTACGTTCCTCCTTACATGTTTCTTCTGCAAAGAGTTCATGGTTTAATGGTGGAGGATCTCTATGGTCCTCTTGGATGTACTTGTATCCTACTTTCTGTTCACCACTGCATTTTCTGGAAGCACTGTCCTGTCCCTCTTACATTTGCAGCAGATGGTAAAATGCTGTGCTTTGTTGAGTAGCCCCCGTAGGAGCCATCTACTGAGGTTCCGTTGCTAGACTGGGTGCTGGACTCATTTTACACCACACACTGTCGAAGCAGTGCTGTCAGGATAACCAAGGACAAGACTCACCCAGCCAACACACATTTTGTCCCACTTCCCTCTGGGAGAAGGTTCAGGAGCATGAAGATTCATACAGCCAGATTTGGGAACAGCTTCTTTCCAACTGTGATAAGACTGTTGAATGGATCCTGACCCGGATCTGGGCTGTACCTCCCAAATATCTGGACCTGACTTGCACTACCTTATTTTCCCTTTTCTATTTTCTAATTATGATTTATAATTTGGATTTTTATTATATTTACTTTGATTTGTTCTTCAGTGAGCATGAAGTGCAGAAACAAATATCACTGTGATGATTGGACATTCTAGTATCAGTTGTTTGGTGACAATAAAGTAAAGTAATTGATAGTAGCTGAGCTGACTAGGACTTTACTACTTGTACAAGAATCATAGACAGGGTGAACACATATAGTCTTTTTTTCCAGGTAAAGAACCAAAAACTAGAGGGCAAAGGTTTAAAGTGTGAGGGGAGAGAATTAAAAGGGACCTGAAGGGCAATTTCTTCATGGAGAGTGTGGTCTACAACCCAACAGAGAGAGTAGTTGAGCCAGGTACAGTAATGAGATTGATGAAAGAGGCAGCGTTATATGGGAAAGCCAACAGTGCTATTCTAGAAACTTTACAAGTGAAGATTACCATGTTTATGGGGCTTTTAGAAACAACTTTAGAGTTGGAATCAGTGGCTAAATTATGGGGTTGATAATAGACCATCTCCTCAGCCTCTGCAATGTTTCATTAGAGGAAATTTCTGCTGGTGAAATTCAATGCTTGACAGGTAGACTGACAGTTTAAGAGATGGTAGAGTCGTCAAGACAGTGGGTGATAGGCAGAACTGAGTGTCCTCAGCAATTTTGTGGAAAGGTGCTGTACCGAAGGCTGAGATTGGTGAGGAGCAGCATTTAGACGGCAAACAGGAGGGGCCCTGTGATAGATCTTCAGTGAAGCCAATAGATTTTGCATGGGATTGATAAAACATTATTTTACTGAGGAATTGCAATGGAACTTTTCACTACTTCAGCCTGTTTATCCAGTAAGTACGGTGGTTTTCTGCTACATGCCTACAGTTAATATTTTATTGGAATGTTACATATGACACAGCATTCAAACAGACCCTTCCGCTCACTGAGTCCATACCAACCACCAAGCACACTGATATTCCCTAACCTATTTCATCAACCCACATCCCCACCACTGCCCCCTTCCCCCAACACATTCAAAATCTACAATTCATACGCATATTAGAAGAAATTTACAATAGGGTTGATAGGACAGCCTATCAAACCTACCTAGTTCCTCTGTCCATCACCCATGCCCCTGGGTTTCTCCTCCTACCTGGGCTTCACCTATCCTATCCCCTCTGCCAACTGGTTCTATTGTCTTGTTCATTCCTCCCTCAGCTGGTTCCATCTATTACCCACCAGACTCTGTCTCACCCCTCTTTCTAACACCTTTATGCTGGCTTCCCTCTACGCAACATCAAAACACAACCCTTTGACTACATGCGAGCAGCTTGGCCTGCTGAGTTCTTCCAGTTGTTTGTTTTATGCCCCATATTCCAATTTCTCTTGTGTTTCCAAAGTTCAAAGCACAAAGTAAATTAATTATCAAAGTACATATATGTCACCATATACAACCCAGATATTCATTTTGTTGCAGGCATACACAATAAATCCAATAACCATAATAGAATTAATGAAAGACTGCAACGACAAGGCCAACAACCAGTGTGCAAAAGACACCAATCTGTGCAAATATAAAAATAAAGAAAAAATACTAATGATAACAAATAAATTAATAAGCAAGAACATGAGATGAGGGGTCCTTCAGTCAATAGGTTTTGGGAACAGTTCAGTGATGGGACAAGTGAAGTTGAGTGAAGTTATTTCCTCTGGTTTTAATAACTGTTCCTGAACTTGGGGGCATGATTCCTGAGGCTCCTGTACATTCTTCTTGCAACAGCAAGAAGAGAGCATGACCTGGGTGGCGAGGGTCCTGATGACGGAAATTGCTTTCCTGAGACAATGTTCCATGTAGATGTGCTCAGTAATGGTGTGGGCTTTACCCATGATGAACAGAGCCATTCAGGAGCACTGATGTCTCCATCAAAGGCTGTGTTCTAGCCAGTCAATATACTCTCCATTACACGCCTAGAGAAGTTTGTCAAAGTTTTAGATATATTGCTGAATCTTCATAAACTCTTTAGGATGTAGAAGCGCTGATGTGCTTTCTTCGTTATTGCACTCACTGCATGTGTTGGGCCCAGGACAGGGCCTCCAAAATGATAACTCTGAGGAATTTAAAGTTGCTGACCCTCTCCATCTCTGACCCCCCGAAGAGGAGCGGCTCATGTGCCTCCAGTTTCCTCCTCCTGAAGTCAATATCAGCTCCTTGGCCATGCTGAAATTGAGTAAGAGGTCCTTGTTGTAGCCCCACTCAGCCAGATTTTCAATCTCCCTCCTATATGTTGATTTGAACTGACTGGGGCCTGCAAGTGAGGAAATCAAAGGTCCAATTGCACAAGACAGTAGTGAGGCTAGGTGCTTGAAGCTTATTGATCCATTTTGAGGGGATGACAGTGTTGAGCGTAGTTGATAAAGAGCACTGTGATGTATGCATTTTTGCTGTACAGATGTTCCTGGGTAGAGTGAAGAGCTAATGAAATGGAATCTGCTGTGGGCCTGTTGTGCTGGTAGGCAAATTGGAGTGGATCCAAGTTGCTTCTCAGGCAGGAGTTGATATGTGTCATCACCAATCTCTCAAAACACTTCATCACAGTGGATGTAAGTGCTACTGGATGATAATCATTGAGGCAGTTTACTACCTTCTTCCTAGGCACCAGTATCACTGAAGCCTGCTTGAAGCAGGTGTGTACCTCACACTGCCAAAGTGAGAGGTTAATGATCTTAATGAACATTCCAGCCAGTTAATCAGCACAGGTCCTTAGTACTCAGCCAGGTACCCCATCTGGGCTTTCTGTGTGTTCACTCTCCTGAAGAAAGCTTTCAATTTGACCTCAGAGGCTGAAATCACAGGATCATCAAGGGCTGTGGGAGTTTGTGATGCATCCTCCAAGCTTTGAAGATCAAAGTGAGCAAAGACGGCATTGAGTTCATCTGGAAGTCTAGCCGTTATGTCACCTATGTCCTTTGATTTCACTTTGTAAGAGGTGTCAGCATTCAAGCCCTAATAACATATGAACCTGCATGTTTTGGCATGTGAGAGGAAACAGAAGGAAACCCACAGAGTCATAGGAAGAACATACAAATTGCACACAAACAGCACAGGAAGTCAGGATTGAATATGGGTCCCCGGAGCTGTGAGACAGCAATTCCACTAGCTGCATCACAGTGCCTCCTACTGTTTTGGCCTTGTATGTACAATTAAATTCCTCACACACCTGAAATACAGAACAAAATTTCAATCGCACACTACAGGCATTTCTTGCCACTTTTGATTGGCAAATGCAGCACAGCATATGGCAAATGTTCTAATATGCCAAGATATGGATATTGAAAAGGTTACTGGTTATATAATTGCTAATCATTGCATGAATATAATTACAACACATGCACGTTTTAACTGGAGGTTTCAGATTTACTTCGGAATTTTATCTAAACAGCTAGTTAACATTCAGTTTAACAACAATAATTTGCATTTATGTAATAATGTTAATGTGGAAAGAATTCTGAAGGGTTAAATAGCATATTATAAAATAAATGGTAATCTGAAAGTAGGAGAATTTAGAAAGATCACGAACATTGAAGTACAATAGTGAGGTATATCATTGTTCTATTGATTTCTGCTTTTTGACAGATTTTATAAATAGTCTTCATAAGACTGAAATATTAATTTCTGACACAAACTTTCTCAAAAGAGTTCAAATTTCAAAGTAAATTTATTATCAAAGTACATACAGTACATGTCACAATATACTACCTTGAGTACCCTGAGGTTCATTTTCTTGCAGACATTCACAGGAAAACAGAGAAATACAATAGAATCAATGAAAAACTACACACAAAGATTGAGAGCAACCATTATGCAGAAGAAGACAAATCGTACAAACAGAAATAATTTTTTTTTTGAAAAAACATGAGATGCAGAGTCCTTGAAAGTGAATCCATTGTTTGTGGAACCAGTTTGGAGTTCAGATGAGTGAAGTTATCCACACTGGTTCAGGAGTCTGATGGACGTAGGGTAATAACGGTTCCTGCACCTGGTGGTGGGGGACATAAGGCTCCTGGTCATCCTTCCCGATGACAGCAGTGAGCAGAGGGCATGGCATGGATGTTGAGGGACTGTGATGGTGGATGCTACTTTCTTGTGCCAGCTCTCCAGTAGCTGTGTTCAGTGATGGGGTGGGCTTTACATATGATAGACTGAGTTGATCCACCACACTTTGTAGACTTTTCCTATTCATTCTAAATATGAATGTACAAATAAAATGTGTCAAAGACAAGTTCAGGAACCCCTCTATTCCTTTCCCATTCCCACCAGTCATTTCGGGATCTCTCTCACTTTTCCAATTCTCCCCCCATCCTCTTCTTTACCAAGACTCCTCACTCTACCTCACCTGGTTCCTTTCTCCTCTCCTTCCCTTCCCACTCAGCTCCGATGTCTACTTTTTCTTATCTTTTGCCTATCACTTACTAGCCTCTATCTATACCCTCTCTCTTTCCTGATGTCTCACCAAGTTTCACTGGTCTATCGTTCTTTCCCACCCTCCCCTCCACCATTTACCTGAATCAACAATAATCCTCCCAGTCTCAACACTCCCCCTTACCCAATGTCTCACCAAGCTTGATCTGGACATGATTCCTACCCTCCCTCCACTTTCTAGTTGAACTGTACCTTACGAGCCTTTGATGAGAATCTTAAAAGAGGGCAGCAGCGTGGCGGCACTTCAGGAGGAAACTTGAAGAATGCATCACTTGTGAAGATCCTAGCCATCAACTCTAGTGCGGAAGAGCAATAAACATAGCTGTGTGAAGAGGAGAGCTTAAAGGACTGCAAGAAGCTCCAAATAGTGGAAGGGGTGAGATGAAGGATAGATTCATATATAAAGATGAGAATCATTATTGTAAACTGCTATTAATTGAAAGAGAATTTGGAGCAAATGTAGATGAGGGAATGAGTGAACTGAATGTGGTTGTAAGGGCTTTGAGCACAATAATTTTGGTAAACCAAGCTTCATGGAGGTTGGAAGTTGAGAAATTGGCAGATCAAATATTGGAATGGTTGATTTGGAGGTGTCAAAAGCAAGTATGTTGCAGGAACTTTCCCATAGGTATGTTTTGGTTGATTGAAAATAACTTACTGGATACAAGAGACTGCAGAAGCTGGAATCTGAAGCAACAAATGACATGCTGCAGGATCTCAGTGGGCCAGGTAGTATATTGTGTGTGTGTGTGTGTGTGTGTGTGTGTGTGTGTGTGTGTGTGTGTGTGTGTGTGTGTGTGTGTGTGTGTGTGTGTGTGTGAGTGTGTGTGTGTGTGTGTGTGTGTGTGTGTGTGTGTGTGTGTGTGGGGGGGGGGGGGGGAGGGGGTAGGAAAAATTGTCAATATTTCAGTCAAAATCCTGCAACAACATTCATTCACTGCCCTGATGCAGAGTTTCAACCTGAAGCATCAGAGCTTCCTTTTCACCCACAGGTGCTGCTCAACCCAATGAATTCTTTCAGTAGATTTTATGGACAGTAACACTTTCATTTGCATTGCAGACCTAGCACGGGCCACATTTTTACTATCACACCACATCAGCCCATGCTGTTTACTATTTCCTACTAAGTCAAGACTTGGACACTTTTCATGAACACAATAGAATAGGAGCAGGAGTAAGCGTCTTCGACCTTCCAGCCTGCCCCACCATTTAATGACTAATAGGAACTATTACATTTTCAGCTGTTAAAAATGCATTTAAAATCAAGAATGACGATTTTCCCTGGCTTCTTACAACCTATAGTGTGCTTTAGAAATATTTTTTTTCCTCTAAAAGCTTGCAAACATTGTGAATGAGTTTGTGATGGGATTTGCTAAGCTTCCTACTTTAATACAAATTTTGGCAGATTTTGCAAGTAAAGTCATTGTAAAGCCCAAATATCAATTTATGAATCTTTCATATCAAGGATTATTTCAGGTACAAAGATAAAATTATTTTGGTTGACGTTGTATCATTTTGGATTACTGTGCAACTACAGTTAAATCATGATTTGATTTGATATTACTTGAATATATGACTAAAATATAAACTAGGTTGAATTTAATTCAAAGTAATCCAATTTGCTTCCCACTGTGCCCTGACAGCCATGTACATCAAGGTATCACAATTAATATCTTTTTATTTACTGAAGTCTAAAAAGATTTGTTGCTGAACACATCCTTCTCACAAACTGGCTGAAGTGTAAAATAACTTGTAAGTTAAGAACAACTTTGGTTTTAAAATTTAACAGATATACAGGTTTTAGGATGCCAATGTTAAAGAGTTCTGTTAAAAGCAAAACTCCACTGATTCAATTTGGACTGCAAGAATATAAAAGAGCTTTCATAAGGCACGAATAATGAATACTGGTTTAGTGAATGCTCATACTTAATTTTAATTAAATCATACTTGGAAATATAGCAAGATTTTCATACAGCACAAGAATGATTAGAATTAATGGGCTCATTTCCTTTGCTGCATTTACAGGGGCTGAGTATTAATGGACTAAAAGGTACTACAACCAGTATGCTCCCACCACAGACTAGCACATAATTTTGATATCCAGCCTGTCACAGTAATGGAGTGGAGTGGCTAAGAGTGAGTTGGAATCATATCTGTAGTACATGCTATCCTACTTAATATAGCTGAACATGCTGATAACATGCTAAATACTTTATGCAGGCAGGGAAACAGAGTTAAGACTGTAGGCTGAAGACACTTTCTCGGAACTGGAAAGCTGATATTTTTAAGTTGCAGACAAGGTACAGAAATGGTGCATCACACAGATTGGGGCCAGAAGCTAATATTTCACAATTTATATGAATGACTTGAATGAAAGCACCAAAGGAACTGTTGCTCAGTGTGCTGAA
Source organism: Hypanus sabinus (assembly GCF_030144855.1). NCBI lineage: Eukaryota > Metazoa > Chordata > Chondrichthyes > Myliobatiformes > Dasyatidae > Hypanus > Hypanus sabinus. Next base: position 172,211,306 of record NC_082707.1, read on the forward strand.
GATGCAAAGAAGGTTTGGAAAGTCAATTGTGAAGAGAACATAAGGGAACTAAAATTAATATAGGTAGGCTAAGTGAGTGGACAAATATTTGCTGATTAGAGTATAATGTAAGAAAATGAAAAATGCCATTTGGGCAGGAAGAAAGTAAAGAGAATGACGGGAGAATGCAGAGCTCTGAGATCTCTCTGAGATGCCAGAGAGTAGTGGTGGATAATTGTTTATCGGGATGGAGGCCAGTGACTAGCGGGGTGCCTCGGGGATCTGTTTTGGGCCCGATGTTGTTTGTAATATACATAAATGATCTGGATGATGGGGTGGTAAATTGGATTAGTAAGTATGCCGATGATACTAAGGTAGGAGGTGTTGTGGATAATGAGGTGGGTTTTCAAAGCTTGCAGGGAGATTTATGGCGGTTAGAAGAATGGGCTGAACGTTGGCAGATGGAGTTTAATGCTGAGAAGTGTGAGATTCTACATTTTGGCAGGAATAATCCAAACAGAACATACAGGGTAAATGGTAGGGCATTGAGGAATGCAGAGGAACAGAGAGATCTAGGAATAACAGTGCATAGCTCCCTGAAGGTGGAGTCTCATGTAGATAGGGTGGTGAAGAAGGCTTTTGGAACGCTGGCCTTTATAAATCAAAGCATTGAGTACAGAAGTTGGGATGTAATGTTAAAATTGTACAAGGCATTGGTAAGGCCAAATTTGGAATATTGTGTACAGTTCTGGTCACCGAATTATCGGAAAGATATCATTAAATTAGAGAGAGTGCAGAGACGATTTACTAGGATGTTACCTGGGTTTCAGCACTTAAGTTACAGAGAAAGGTTGAACAAGTTAGGTCTCTATTCATTGGAGCGTAGAAGGTTGAGGGGGGATTTGATCGAGGTATTTAAAATTTTGAGAGGGATAGATAGGGTTGACGTGAATAGGCTGTTTCCATTGAGAGTAGGGGAGATTCAAACTAGTGGACATGATTTGAGAGTTAGGGGGCAGAAGTTTAAGGGAAATACGAGGGGGTATTTCTTTACTCAGAGAGTGTTAGCTGTGTGGAATGAGCTTCCTGTAGAAGTAGTAGAGGCCAGTTCAGTTGTGTCATTTAAGGTAAAATTGGATAGGTATATGGACAGGAAAGGAGTGGAGGGTTATGGGCTGAGTGCGGGTAGGTGGGACTAGGTGAGATTAAGAGTTCGGCATGGACTAGAAGGGCCGAGATGGCCTGTTTCCGTGCTGTGATTGTTATATGGTTATATGTTGAGGGGGGGTACATGTTTGTATAAATCAGAACCAGAAACTCATATTTATCACATGCAGTTTGAAGCAAAGAGTGAATCTGCTTCAATTTGCGTTAGCAACCACATTACCCAAGCACATACTGGGGCCAGCCTGCAAGTGTTGCCACAGATCCCCACACCTACACAGCATGTCCACCTTGCCCAGCAGAACAACCAAGAGGACAACAAGCAACAACACAGCAGGATCAGAACAATCTCCTTTCCTCTCTGGCACCCACGCTTGCACAGGCAGTCCTCCAAGCCCAGGTCAGGCTTCCAGGAGTCCAGCCTCTAGTGGGCTTGTGGACTTCCAAACAAGAGGCCTCCAACCTCCTGTGTAGCCTTCACACTCATTGACCCAGGTCTTCAGCCACCTGGCTTCAACTTCTGGACTTCCAATCGATCTTTCGGCTTCAATTTTTAGTATCAACCCCAGGATGAGATGCTAACGGGATCCCAAACTCCAGACTAGCTGATGATGAGTCCCAAATTCCAGGCCTCGAACTTTGGACACACTAACTCACTTACTTGGGCGGTCACTGACCCTCATGCTTCCTGTTTGCATGGGCTTCCAGTTCTGGGACTCACCGACCTTGGGGAACTCACTGACCCAGTGCACCACCAGCCTTTGTCCTTGCTGGTCCTTGTCCATACCACCTGTCATCCCTGTGCCCACGGATGTTCATTAGCACATGACAATGTCGCAGAGCACGGAACAGAGGCCTAAACTCAGGATGCCCTTTGTCAAATGTTCATGTCACTGTACTTCAAACGTGAAGCGTGGATTGGAGGCGTAGTCTCCGGCCTAACCTCTAACTCCACCACATTTCTGTTCCTAAATCTTAACCTGATCCCTAACCCTACAAACTTCAAAAACAACTAGGTCAGAACCATGACCTTGATGGAGACCACTGCTCAGCAACATCGGACCACAGAAGCGTAATGTGTATATAATTGGAAAGATGCTGGTTGATCCTCCATTCCTCAGCAGAATCCCCTTCAATTCTCACTCCCACACTCCCTTATCTATCTTCAGCACCTCACATTGCTCCAGTTATGGCCAATGAACAGCTCAAGGGTCAGCGCTTCATCTCCCATCTGGGTGTGTTACAAACTTCTGGGATTTATAGTGATGTTAATGATTTCAAGTTACATCCTATTTCTCTGTTCTTGCCACAAATATGCCATTTCATGTGTTTCTTTTCTCTGCAATTTGTTTTACAGAACTGTCTTTGGTTTCCATCCTAGAACCCACCCTCTCCTTACAGCAACTAGAAGCACTGTACCAGTTCCGATGAATGGTTCTTACCCTGAATCAGTGACTGATCTCCTTCCTGATGCTGTCGAGCCTGCTCTGCATTTCCACTGTTTTCTGATTTTGTTAAGAATATTATCACAACAACCAGCCTTTTCCGATTTCTGTCATAGAAGTATATTACCTGGCAGACAGAAGATAAAGATGGTGATCAAAGCTTTCTTGATGAAATCAAATCAAATAAAGTTTAATGATCATTCAGACCATACATGGATACAGTCGAACGAGACAGCGTTCCTCTGGGGCACAGGTGTATAACATACATTCAAAATAGTGAAGAGCAAATAAAACACACACACACACGTCATTACACAAGAAAACACATGCATGGCCCAAGTCCCTGAGCAACATGCAAGTTGATGATAGAGCTCCCGGCAGTCCAGGCTGGCCTTCCACTGGTTGAACACTCAAGGACAGTGCTGATGGGAGTGCCAGTTTCCACGTTACGCAATCTCCAGTGTTGTCTCAGCTGGGCTGCATCAGCGAGCAAGCCCGCTTGAGGCCTCATCCTCACTACACCCAGGATAACACTGCCGCCTCCTCTCCTGTCTCACCGCCAAAGAAAGGAAACAGGCCTGCAGCATCGCACATTGTCAATGTCCAACAGGGCCTCACAAACACAAAAGAAATGTCTAAGACAATCATTCATGGTTACATTGCACACTGCATTCATGCACCAACTCTGATGTCTCTGATGTCTGATGAGTAGCAGGCTGCAGCATGGTCTGTACACAGTTCAACTCCTCTGAACCTTCTCCAGCCTGTCCACAGCTTCACCTTCTCCGGCCTGTCCACAGCTTCACCTTCTCCGGCCTGTCCACAGCTTCACCTTCTCCGGACTGTCCACCGGCTTCACCTTCTCCGGCCTGTCCACAGCTTCACCTTCTCTGGCCTGTCCGCTGACACCACCTTCTCCAGCATGTCCGTTGACACCACCTTCTCCGGCCTGTCAGCAGCTTCACCTTCTCTGGCCTGTCCGCCGGCTTCACCTTCTCTGGCCTGTCCACAGCTTCACCTTCTCCAGCCTGTCCGCCGGCTTCACCTTCTCCGGCCTGTCAGCAGCTTCACCTTCTCCGGCCTGTCCTCAGCTTCACCTTCTACGGCCTGTCCGCCGGCTTCACCTTCTCTGGCCTGTCCGCCAGCTTCACCTTCTCCGGCCTGTCCACAGCTTCACCTTCTCCAGCCTGTCCGTCAGCTTCACCTTCTCCGGCCTGTCCGCCGGCTTCACCTTCTCCGGCCTGTCCGCAGCTTCACCTTCTCCAGCCTGTCCGCAGCTTCACCTTCTCCGGCCTGTCCGCAGCTTCACCTTCTCCAGCCTGTCCGCAGCTTCACCTTCTCCGACCTGTCCGCAGCTTCACCTTCTCCGGCCTGTCCTCAGCTTCACCTTCTACGGCCTGTCCGCCGGCTTCACCTTCTCTGGCCTGTCCGCCAGCTTCACCTTCTCCGGCCTGTCCACAGCTTCACCTTCTCCAGCCTGTCCGTCAGCTTCACCTTCTCCGGCCTGTCCGCCGGCTTCACCTTCTCCGGCCTGTCCGCAGCTTCACCTTCTCCAGCCTGTCCGCAGCTTCACCTTCTCCGGCCTGTCCGCAGCTTCACCTTCTCCAGCCTGTCCGCAGCTTCACCTTCTCCGACCTGTCCGCAGCTTCACCTTCTCCAGCCTGTCCGCAGCTTCACCTTCTCCAGCCTGTCCGCAGCTTCACCTTCTCCGGCCTGTCCGCAGCTTCACCTTCTCCAGCCGGTCCGCTGACACCACCTTCTCCAGCCTGTCCGCAGCTTCACCTTCTCCGGCCTGTCCACAGCTTCACCTTCTCCGGCCTGTCCGTCAGCTTCACCTTCTCCGGCCTGTCCGCCGGCTTCACCTTCTCCGGCCGGTCCGCTGACACCACCTTCTCCGGCCTGTCCGCCAGCTTCACCTTCTCCGGCCTGTCCGCCAACTTCACCTTCTCCAGCCTGTCCGTTGACACCACCTTCTCCGGCCTGTCAGCAGCTTCACCTTCTCCAGCCTGTCCGCCGGCTTCACCTTCTCCGGCCTGTCCGCCAGCTTCACCTTCTCCGGCCTGTCCGCCAACTTCACCTTCTCCAGCCTGTCCGTTGACACCACCTTCTCCGGCCTGTCAGCAGCTTCACCTTCTCTGGCCTGTCCGCCGGCTTCACCTTCTCTGGCCTGTCCACAGCTTCACCTTCTCCAGCCTGTCCGCCGGCTTCACCTTCTCCGGCCTGTCCGCCGGCTTCACCTTCTCCAGCCTGTCCGCCGGCTTCACCTTCTTCGGCCTGTCCGCAGCTTCACCTTCTCCGGCCTGTCCGCCGGCTTCACCTTCTCCGGCCTGTCCGCCGGCTTCACCTTCTCCGGCCTGTCCTCAGCTTCACCTTCTCCGGCCTGTCAGCAGCTTCACCTTCTCCGGCCTGTTCGCAGCTTCACCTTCTCCGGCCTGTCAGCAGCTTCACCTCCTCCGGCCTGTCCGCCGGCTTCACCTTCTCCGGCCTGTCCTCAGCTTCACCTTCTCCGGCCTGTCAGCAGCTTCACCTTCTCCGGCCTGTCAGCTGCTTCACCTTCTCCGGCCTGTCCGCAGCTTCACCTTCTCCGGCCTGTCCGCAGCTTCACCTCCTCCGGCCTGTCCACAGCTTCACCTTCTCCGGCCTGTCAGCTGCTTCAACTTCTCTGGCCTGTCCGCCAGCTTCACCTTCTCCGGCCTGTCCGCCGGCTTCACCTTCTCCGGCCTGTCCTCAGCTTCACCTTCTCTGGCCTGTCCGCCAGCTTCACCTTCTCCGGCCTGTCCGCCGGCTTCACCTTCTCCGGCCTGTCCTCAGCTTCACCTTCTACGGCCTGTCCGCCGGCTTCACCTTCTCTGGCCTGTCCGCCAGCTTCACCTTCTCCGGCCTGTCCTCAGCTTCACCTTCTCCGGCCTGTCCGCCGGCTTCACCTTCTCTGGCCTGTCCGCCAGCTTCACCTTCTCCGGCCTGTCCTCAGCTTCACCTTCTCCGGCCTGTCCGCCGGCTTCACCTTCTCCGGCCTGTCCACAGCTTCACCTTCTCCAGCCTGTCCGCCGGCTTCACCTTCTCCGGCCTGTCCGCCGGCTTCACCTTCTCCGGCCTGTCCTCAGCTTCACCTTCTCCGGCCTGTCCGCCGGCTTCACCTTCTCCGGCCTGTCTGCCAGCTTCACCTCCTCCGGCCTGTCCGCCGGCTTCACCTTCTCCGGCCTGTCCGCCGGCTTCACCTTCTTCGGTCTGTCCGCAGCTTCACCTTCTCCGGCCTGTCCGCCGGCTTCACCTTCTCCGGCCTGTCCTCAGCTTCACCTTCTCCGGCCTGTCCGCAGCTTCACCTTCTCCGGCCTGTCCGCAGCTTCACCTCCTCCAGCCTGTCCGCAGCTTCACCTTCTCCGGCCTGTCCGCCAACTTCACCTTCTCCAGCCTGTCCGTTGACACCACCTTCTCCGGCCTGTCAGCAGCTTCACCTTCTCTGGCCTGTCTGCCGGCTTCACCTTCTCTGGCCTGTCCACAGCTTCACCTTCTCCAGCCTGTCCGCCGGCTTCACCTTCTCCGGCCTGTCCGCCGGCTTCACCTTCTCCGGCCTGTCCTCAGCTTCACCTTCTCCGGCCTGTCCGCCGGCTTCACCTTCTCCGGCCTGTCCGCCAGCTTCACCTCCTCCAGCCTGTCCGCCGGCTTCACCTTCTCCGGCCTGTCCGCCGGCTTCACCTTCTTCGGCCTGTCCGCAGCTTCACCTTCTCCGGCCTGTCCGCCGGCTTCACCTTCTCCGGCCTGTCCGCAGCTTCACCTTCTCTGGCCTGTCCGCCGGCTTCACCTTCTCCGGCCTGTCCGCCGGCTTCACCTTCTCTGGCCTGTCTGCCGGCTTCACCTTCCCCGGCCTGTCTGCCATCTTCACCTCCTCCCATCGCTCCACCAGCTTCTTCTCCTGGCAAAGCGCCAGCTTCACCTTCTCTGACTCATCCGATAGCTCCTTCGACACTCCGGCCAGTAACTCCATACAACAAAAGTGGAACATTTACATTGACTCCTGCTAATCATTGGAGTATGACCACTCAAATTTGGGTAAGAGCATTCTGGATGGTACTAAGAGCCTGAGCTCTGTGGATCAGTAGCACAGAGAAGCTTCAAATAAGAGGCAGAAGGAACAACTCACCTCACCTGACACCCCTTGTGCCTTGCATGGACTTATACTTTTCTCTTTGTAGTAATCAATTTTCTTCCTCGAGCATTGCTTTTTCCTTGGTCCAATATGCTATCCAAACAGAGGCACAGAGGTTGGCACCAAGAGCAGTTTGATCTCTGTTGGGTAACGGTTCATGGTGTACCGCATGGAGGCAGTTGTAGCATCATCCAGTGCCTTTCATAATTCACCCTCAGTTGACTCTTTTACAGGGGATATAGCATGCAAATGGTGGATGGATCTGCCAGTCGTCACAGCCAATCATGTCCTCATAATCCTGGCCCCCTGACTTTCTCACAAACAAGCCAATTCAGCTTGTTGATTGTTGTATTTCACTGTTATGAATGTCATTCCCACAGAAACATAGAAACATAGAAAACCTACAGCACAATGCAGGTGCTTCGGCCCACAAAGTTGTGCTGAACATGTCCCGACCTTACAAATTACTAGGCTTACCTTTTGCCCTCTATTTTTCTAAGCTCCATATACCTATCTAAAAGCCTCTTAAAAGACCCTATCGTATCCGCCTTTACCACCATTGCCAGCAACCCATTCCATGCACTCACCACTCTCTGAATAAAAAACTTATTCCTGATATCTCCTCTGTACCTACTCCCCAGCACCTTAACTTGTGTCCTCTTGTGGCAACCATTTCAGCCCTTGGGAAAAACCTCTGACTATCCACACGATCAATGCCTCTCATCATCTTATACACCACCGTCAGGTCACCTCTCATCCTCCGTCACTCCAAGGAGAAAAGGCCAAGTTCACTTAACCTATTTTCATAAGGCATGCTCCCCAATCCAGGCAACATCCTTGTAAATCTCCTCTGCACCCTTTCTATGGCTTCCACATCCTTCCTGCAGTGAGGTGATCAGAACTGAGCACAGTACTCCAAGTGGGGTCTGACCAGGGTCCTATATAACTGCAACATTACCTCTCGGCTCCTAAATTCAATGCCAGGAGTTATCTTATCTCCAGTATAAGTTGTAAGTTGGATATCTGCAGGCCTCGGCTCATGTTTTTTTTTTCTGTCTGACCTACATGCTCTTTGCAGGTGTCCTACTTTGTGGCATTTTCTGCAATTTTAATCTGTAAATTTAAATCTGTATTGATCTGGTGTATGTGAGCCCCTGGCACAATGGTAACACAATTTGTTCAGCCAGACTGCTTTCTGTTTAAACATTGCAATTTTGTTCAACTCATTCCTGACTGCAATTCAATTGCATTTCTGTCTGTAGTTTCCATTGATACAGCTACTTCAACTGCTTTTTTGAAAATAAGGTGTGCTTCAGTTAGGAACCATTTTTTAAAGCTTTCCTGTAAGATTCCACAAACCAACTGATCTCACAGTGCATCATCCAACCCACTATTAAACTGACAATGCTGAGATAATCTCTTCAATTCAGCAATGTAGACTGAAATGAAATTCCCTTCCTTTTGATTACACTTATGGAAACTAAAGCATTCTACAATCAACAATGGTTTCAGTTCTAAATGTTCCTGCAATACTTTCAAGATAGCAGCAAAGCTCATTTTGGCTGGTTTGATTGGAACAGTCAAACTTCTAAGCAAACTGTATGCTTTTAAAACTGATGCACTCAGAAAAATTGGCACTTGCTTCTCATCAAATATTCCATTTGCTTTAAAACACTGCTTAACTTGCTCTGTATAAAATATCAAGTTACCTTCCGTGTACTCAAATGCAGCAACCTTTCTGATATAACCGGTCATCTCTGCTCTTTTTTTATGATTATCATCACTCTGTACTTACTGTTTATGAACCTGTGAATTCATCCATTTTCTGCCTTTTTAAGAATTGTCCTTTTCTCTCCTGTGAAGAAAGAAGTGCTGCCCAATTTTTAAAATTCAAATGTCTCGCTCTGCTTTTTTTAACTTGAACGTCTCACTGTGCTTCAATAAGTAGGTAGTCATCTTGGGACTGTTTAAAACTTCCTTTTCACCACTGTTATGCTTTGTAACTCCAAAATGTTAAACAAATTTAAAGAAAAGCTTAGTTTTGTCTTTGCTTTGAGTGAGACGCACACATATGGTGTGGTGGCTTAATGACATATGTCATTTATGTACTTTTAAATATAACCCGCAAAGCATTATGTAAATAACAAAGAATGCTAAATCAACAATTTATTTATAACATTATCCAAATGTTACTGAAGTATTAAATGCACAATATCATCCTTCATTATCCTTAGCATTTGTTGGCATTTAAAAGTAATGGGGTTACTTAAAGAAAAGGCAAGAGACAGAAGTGCAGAGGAGGGTTGAGAGCAGAGAGTCACAAGTTAACAAGTGTGCCATTGAATACTGTAAGTAATCGGGTAACTTGATGCATAAATATTTGGGTCTCTGCTATCATTCAAGATACCATTTGTGTCTTTGATGAGGACAGCTTTGGAGGAACTGCCAAAGGTAGGAATAATTTACAAGTCCTTCTGAGCTATGGTGAAAATAGCTTATGTAGGAATTGCATTATAATATTAATTCACAACCCTACTGAGTAAATTTATGTCCCAGTTGTAGAGCATCACTAACGTCAATCACACCAATGGTTGACTGTATTTTTCCAGCAATTATTCTTATGAAAAATGCTTTTGTTAACAAGGACAAAGGTAAAACGCCCATTTATTGGCAAATATTTAATGATAATGTCTTTCTCATTTTTGCAGCAGTTAACTGAACTGATAACATGTCTAAACTCTACTCACGGAGAATTAAAATATTTATATACAATATCAGTGTTGAATTGCTGAAGCTGTGCCTTTACCTTCTGAGGCCTAGCTAACTGCTTTCAGTGCTCAAAGAGTTGTCCAAAATAGCATCCTGAGCTGCAAAATCATTTTGGCCCGTATTTAACTCAGACTGTCTTTAACTGGCTACCAAAGCCTTCAGCAAAACGCAACACACAGACTTTGAACCTATTTCAATGTTATTTCTCCAATACCCATTAGCTCCACTTTCACACACAAATTGCTGGAGGAACTCAGCAGGTCAGGCTGCACCTATGAAAACAAACAGCGCTGGTGTTTTGGGCGGCAAAGGGTCTCAGCTTGACTCTTTATTCCTTTCCATAAATGCTGCCTGACCTACTGAGTGCAAAAGTATTTTGTGTGTGTTACTCTGAATTTCTACCATCTTCAGAATCTCCTATGTTCATGATTAGTTGTACTTCCAATTTGGATTTATTACTATTCCTCCTGCAACAGACACATATGGTTCCAACAAATATAATTCCCAATTTTGAGTACATTTTCTCATTTATAATTTCTTCATTACAGTAGTTTAAGAGTCGAGATAGAAATTAAAATGGACTATGAAACCTAGTGAAAATTTATATCTGTGCTCATATTTACAGCTATAACCTTCTTATATTTGGAATCATTCGAAAAATTAAGCCCAGGAAGCTAATGACATGGAAGAGTTCACGTCTGATTCTCGGGAGTCTTCAGGGGGATATTTGAAAAACATTGCAGCGGTAACTGGGCTGACCACAATTTCTGCCTTGTTCCTTTTAAACTGGTTTTAAGATTTGAAAAGTGACATTTGCAATTTCCTCAACAGTGAGAATGTTATTTTATCTATTTTTAGAATTTTCTTATGCAGATTAGTTTGTCAACCCGCTCTCAGAATGCTTTCAAATCTTGGCTCCCTGGCTGTTTCAATTTATAAATCAGCTTCCTCATACAAACACCTACTTGTAATTCCACTTTCAAAATTGTTTTTCTACATCTTCAGCATCTGCATAGAAGGACATCTATTACGCATCAAAAAAACCATCCTAGTTAAATATTTATTTTAAAACTCCCATCTACACCATCAACAAATAAATATTAATTAGCTACAGCCATTACTTATTCACACTAATAAAAATGGTCTTAAAGGAGCAGACCAGAATAAATACAAATCTTCATTACATTAAAAAAGCCATTTAGTTACCATGACCAAGAGAGCTGTGCTTGCTAAAAAATACTAATAAGGATATGGAAGTGTAAATTATCACCATACATGTATTTACTTATTTAAGGTATTTAATTGGTGGCAGGAGAATGCGTGGAGCTGATGAGCATGTGAGACAGAGCAGGTTTTTGGGCAACAAACAGGAAAATCAGATTTATGGGATTTATGTGACAGCCATCATAGATTAACACATATTGTGAATCTTGCTGATTGGTTAACAGACTAGAACACTAAAAAAAAGTAATACCTCCAAAAATTAACCCTTAGTAACAGTAACAGCTCTTAATGTCAACTGATTTTATTTTAATTCTGCTTATTTTAGCCAATCTTAAAGGACTAAATAAAAATAAATTCAAATGTGCTAAATTCAATGTAATGGGAGAGTAATGAGATAATCAATATCATTTTTGCCAGTGTTATCTCTGTTCACTTATTGTTACATTTAATATACAGAAGAAAACATTGCCAGTTGACAGAGATACAAGAGGAAAATAACTTTACGGTATTCCATAAAAATCACAGATGTAAAGCTCTGGCATTGCTTTGCTTTGCTGCTGTCTGCCTTTCAGTCAACAGGTAGGACTGCCAAGCTCCCAGCGTTGGCCTGGATCTGCCAGGAACTGAAGATCAATCTCCAGCACATTGCTGTGAGCGATCCTGGACAAAATCCCAGCATATCAGAATAATTGTGTGTTTGAACATTTCTATTTATTAGTTCTAAAAAGACAGGAGGTGAACTATGAGATTAACAATTCAAACATCCAATTGAGTAAAAGCAGAATCCTTTAATTCTGCAATTTAATGCAGGGGATAAGACACCATTAGAATTGGTGTGTGGGCAACAATTCTGGAGAGGGGAGTAGTCACACTCCAGAAATCCTGTGCTGAAATTTCAACGAATACTTTGGATTGGAGATGGCATCTCCATGCTCCAGGACACCATGGGGCATACATTAGTCAGCATCCTCAGAGGGATGCCAATTGGCTGAGCTTGTTGGTTATCTGCCCTTACACTACGGGAAACCAACTCCTGGCAGATGGGCAGGACCCAGAACAACTCAGTACAGTGCGGGAAATCCCTGAGCACCCACAGAAAGGCTAGTGACCCCCGCCCCAAGGCTCTCCAGTGCTCAAAGGCTGTCACAGACATTGAATTGCAGAAACTGGTGCATAGCTGCTGAGAGCCTTGTATATTCACCAATTCCTTTACCTAGGCAACCTGTTCATATTCTATACCTCCACAGTATGGTCCGGGTCAATTTTGACCTGGACCAACAACCCCCTCATAACAAGTGTCTATACCAAATTTTGAACCACAGATCTATTTAGAATGTATAAACAGCCTATCTGACATTAATAAATGGGTGATTAATCCTTAATTAATGTTTCAGAGAACTAAAATCAGTTTCAATAGATATGGGTCAAATTTGACCCGGAACAGACTCAATGTAAAAAAATTTGTAGCACCTGTACTACAGTATAAAATTTTTAAATATTTTCATTTTTGCGTACTTTGAGTCACTTTAGGAAAAGTCGTCAAATTTCGGCTAAAAAAATGGCATTTAGGGTGTTTTCACTGCTGTCAAATGTCAAAATGGGTCAAATTTGACCCAAACAGTATGTGAAGTTTAATTAGTCCTGCACTTGCTCTACAATGATAAGTAATTGCAACTGCCACTTTACTCTGAGATATTTGTTAGTGAGATACTGCAATTGGTGTCCATAAGAACAGTTAAAGTCAGTAAGCAAGTTCCAGAGCTGGACTCCCAAACCCCTGATAACATCAAATTGAGAAATCACTATTTGTTTCCTAATTTTTGTCTGGAGACCCCTCAGTTTGCTGATGCAAACAGGGTATGACTGTACTGGCACATTGTTCCTTTCCTCTTCCTTTCTGAGATAATCTCCTGCAACTGAGGATAAGTTGTTTCCCCTCCAGTCTGTGGGTGCTGAAATGGCTAGTGCAGTAAATGCAGACTCTTCAATAGACAGGGCAGGAAGAGGTTTCTGAGCTGTTGAGCTCCTTCTGTCACAACCACGGATCTGTCAGCGCAGTAGATACGGGAATTGCGCTTGTGAATTTGCACATGTCAGGTAATTATTATTTAGTGGTGATAGTATTTAACTCCATTTTTGTTGTTGTAGTGCTTGTCGAGACTTGGACAGAGCACAGCAAAGCTTTGCTGTTGTTTTGCATTCGGCCTTCCCTGAGTTATTGGACTTTCAAAATCAACTGACTCTGAAGACGAATGGTATTTGTTTAATGTTTAGTTGTTCTTTTCAGCCGCAGCGTAGGCTTCGTTTTCCTTTTCAGAGTTTTAGTTAATGGCCCTGTTTGGCCTAGAGTTTATTGTTTTATTTTCCCTTTTTTATATTAAAGTCTGATCAATCGACCTGCTTCAGTGTCTCTCACTCTGCACTTGGGCCAAATCTGAACCATGGTGACACCTTCTGCTGCTCACGCAAGGCTTCTGTGCACATGTCAGTCTTGGACTTGGAAATCTCAATTCTGAATCCTTCCTTACCCAGCAAAGTCATGGATCAGAGTCTACCAGGAGTCAGTGAGGACATTATACTTCTTCAAAGAAATTTTGGGCATCTCCTTAAATCTTTTCCTTTGCATGTTAATCTCTTTCCTGGTCAGAGCTTGGAATAGAGTGCTTTAGGAATTTGATTTCACTGCCACACTGCTTTGTGCTTCTGCTGAACGGTAAATTTGTGCTGACATGACGTTTGACCGCAATTAAAGCAATCATTTCATTGCCTGGATATTAGTCTTTTACTCTCTTCATTGGATAAGAGTCAAGTGGCACAGACTTGGGCTAATTATTCTCTATTCTACCTAACCCATTGAAGCTGATTATGATATCCTTACTGTCATCCTGCTGAAATGAGCTGTCTCAGCACAGAGAGATCCACATGGTCTGCATAGGGAAGAGGTGGCAAGGTCACCACAGGAGCTACCCAGAAAACTCACTAAGAGATGATGTTTAATTAATGGGCTATCATGTCACTTTCTTCCACCGAGTATTCTCATGGGATAGAAAAGTGCTAATATCTACATGGTACTCCCAGGCCACCAGCCAAATGAATACTCCTTGTGTTTAAACCAATTCAAAACCAAACCATCCCATTGTGGCTTATCAAAGCTAAGAGATTATAAACAAGCAAATAGACTAATATTTATGTTAATTAGGGTAGTAGTATATTGGACAAGGGAATAAAGAGAAATTATTTTAGAATGAAAAAGCATTTTTATTAATTTTAGTGGTTAAAGGTAAATCCACCGATTATATGGAAAGTGATATTTTTTTTACTATCATGCCAATTTCCCCATATAGCTTGTCAACCCAAATTTCCTTACATTTCACCCAACAAAACACTTGACAGAAAATCAGATGACAAAATAGGTAATTGATTATGAGTCTGAGTTTATTAAAGGGGTATCAATAATGATCTCTTCCTATAAGTAGGCTGATAGCTTTCCTACAGTAATCTTTTACCTATGAAGTAACATTCTTGCAAAAACAAACCATGTCAGATATTGAATAAAGAAAATGGATGGTTCGGGCCAGTACAGTATTTAAATTTTATATTCCAACAGATTATTAATTTTATATTTATTGCAAGTCTCCGTAGGGATCTCTTATATTTAACTGGTTTTCCTGTAAGCCCATCGTGAACTGATGATGTCTGAAAACTGCCACGATTCTGTCAATTTAGGAATTAACAGCATGTGAAATTGCTGCAAGGACAAGGAGGTGAAATAATAAACCGGAGACTCTGATGTTGCCACGTTAATCTACAATGCTTGTCAACTATCACAGCATAGGCATTTATATCAGACAGCCACTATATGTCTTACCAACCCTGGATATGGTAAATTTGTATATACAATATTCTCACAATGGAGATGTGACACTGCTTACCTTCATTTTATTTGAAGGAGTTTTAGCTTCCTCCAGCAAAAATTTCCTGCAACTATCTCAGTTTCTGATGGTTCAGGGTTATATTTGATCATTTATGAGTCCTGCTGATATATTTTTCTATCCATTGTCACTCTCCAGTTTTCAGACTTAGCCTCTGATCTACTGTCTAATGTGCACACCACAAATGATCCCATTTGGTCCATCAACACCACCTGTTTAGTCGAGAAAGCACAACAGCGCCTCTCCTTCCTGAGGAGATTGGGGTGAGCAAGGCTCCCCTCACCCATTCTAGCCACATCCTGGTGATACCAGCGTGTATCACCCCTGGTATGACAATTGCAAGGCGTCTGACTGTGTGACCCTGTAATGGACTGTAAGGACTGCTGAGAGAATTATCGGGATCTCTTTCTCCACCCCATCCCGGATATACTGGAAGCGTTGCATTTAGAGTTCTCACCATTGTCAAAGGCCCCTCCCATCCATCCCACAATCTCTTTGGCCTCCTACCATCAGGCAGAAGGGACTGCAGTATAAGAACAGGGACTTGTTAGGCTGGGGAACAGCTTCTTCCCCCAGGCTGGGAGACTTCTGAACACCTTGCGACTATCCAGAATTCCAGAATACATTATTTATGACAGCACAATTAGCATTGTACTGTTGTGTATATATATATGTCAAATATGCACTTTATATCAACTTGTACATTTACAGAATATCTTTATTATCTGTTAATATTATGGCCTTAAGTTTACTCTGTGCTGTACATGATATATGTACTGTGTTTTGCACTTTGGTCCATGAGAAATATTCTTTCCTTTAATTATATACATGTGTACTGTTGAGTGACAATAAACTTGAATTTGAATGTTTTTCTATTTCTCTCTGTCTGTCCTACCCACCCTTCCTCACTGCCACATATTCCCATTCACTTTAACACAAGCATCCCAGGGGAGTGGCTCTGAAATCACAGTTGGGATTGGCAAAGTCACTAACCTCAGAGAGAGTACAGCTCAACCACTCATCGATCCTGTCACAATGGACACCATGACAGAGGGGACACAGTCGACAAAAATAGCGGTTTTGACACCATGGTGAGAGAATATTGTCACAGAGGAAAGCATGTTGAACATCATGATATTATACCTGTAAATAGCTCTCAAGACTGCAAATATATGCCATTCATAAGATCATAATATCTTAAGGCATAGGAGCAGAACTAGGCCATTGAGTCTTCTTCCCATTCTATCATAGCCAACACACACACACACACACACACACACACCCTCCTCAGAACTCCATTACTCCATTTTTCTGCCTTCTCCTTATAACCTTTGATGCCTGAATAATCAAGAACCTATCAACATCTGCTTTAAATATACACAATTACTTGGCCTCCACAGCTTCCTGTGGCAATCAATTCCACAGATTTACCTCCCTCTCTCTAAAGAAACTCCTCATCATCTCTGTTTTAAAGGGATGTCCCTCTATTCTGAGGATGTACCACCTAGTCTGAGACTCTCCCACAATAAGAAATGTCCTCTCCACATCCACCCAATCTATGCCTTTCAATGAGATTCCCCTCCCCGCCCCCGCCACCCATTCTTTTAAACTCTAGTGAGTGTAGGCTTTGAGTGAGGCACATTGTCTGGAAATCCACTGACTCTCCTTTGTGTATCCTTACTGTTATTCTCAGAAAGAATTCCAACAGATTTGTCAGGCAAGATTTCTGCTTGAGGAAACCATGCTGACTTTGGCCTATTTTATCACCATCCTCCAAGTACACCTAAACCTCGTCCTTAATAACGGATTCCATATTCAACAACAAGGTCCATTTACATTGTGCCTCTTAAGAAGGTAAAACATTCAAAGGTCTTTTATCAAATAACACTAAGCAATTTCAGGAGATATCTTAAAGCAAAATCTTGTAGATCCTGCAAATCTGAAATAACACAGAAAATACCAAAATACTCAGTGAGCTAGGCAGCATGTATGGAAAGGGTCAGAGTTAAAATTTCATTTCTGATGAAGGATCTTCGACATAAAATATTAACTGTTTTTTTTATGTTACTCTGCCTGACCTGCCAAGCATTTAACGCTTTTGTATTCTGATTTGTGGGCATGGATTATTTCTCGGGACGGGGACGTCGTGGCCATAACAGAAACGAGGCTGAGCTAAGAGCAAGACTGGCAGCTCAGTGTTAATGGAGACCGATGCTTTAGATTAGACAAGTAACAGAGAAGGGGGGTTTACCTTTCTGATAAGGGAGGATATAGCAGCAGAGCTTATAGGGATTTTCTCCAGGGATTATCTAACGAGGCTATTAGTGTAGAATTTAGAAACGTTATTGTTGACAAGACATCTGCCAAACCAGCTACTACTCCATAGCTCCAGAGGTGTTATCCTGAAAGAAACAGAGCCCCACACAAAAGACTGAATCTTTAGAACTGTGAAGTTAGTTATGGACTTTTATTGCAAAACCATGTTTATTTGGAAACATGGGTATAAAGGTTTATGGAGGGGACATTGAATGTTTTGTACATATACAGTTTTATATTGCATTAATCTAAAGGTGGGGGGGAGTGTGATGTATGGATCTATTCCTTTGAGAGCAATAACCCCCCCCCCACCCCCAGCACTACAAATTGATCTGTTATCTGTGCAAGTGCATATGTATTGATCTCTCTCATACACTCAGAGCAATGTGAATACCCCAGGTAAAGCCATCTCTCATGTGCATGCCTTTATTTAATTGATATGTAATTGTGCACAGACACAACATGGTGCATCCAAGATAGTTTCCTCGTGCAATATATGGAGGAAACTGCTCTAGAAAGAAAAATACTTGATCTCCTCTGAGGGAATGAGGTGGGTCCAAGTAACTAAAGTGGCAGTTGGGGAGCGCTTTAGGTCCAATGATGACAATTTCATTGGTTTGACAATAGTTTTAGAAAAAGATGGAATAGGTCAACAAGCTAAAATGCTGAATTGGAATAGGGCCAACTTTGAGGGCATTAGGCAGGATCTAATTGGGGTCAACAAGCTGATTTTATGTAAAAATAAAGGAACAGTTGGCAAGTGGGAGGTTTTCTTAAAGTACATGTCAAGAGTTCAGGGAATACTGGCTTATAAAAAATAGCAAGGCTTTGGTAAGGAAAAAGAGGGGAGCTGACATCATGTTTAGGATACTGGGTAGGAATGAATAACTAGAAAATATAAAGGTTTAAGACCAGGCTTAAGAGGGAAATTATGAGAGAGAGAAAAAAAGAGTATGAGATAGATTTGGCAAGCAGGGTTAAAGATATTGCCAAGAGATTCTTCATTTACATTAACAGTAAAAGGGGAAAACTAGGGTCTCTTAAAGAGGTGGTGGCTGAGATACTGAATATTTATTTCCCCTCAGTGTTTACGAAGGAGAATATCATTGGTGCTGAAGAAATGAGGTCATAGAACATTTGCTTATTATGGGGAAGGAGGCATTTTCAGACTCAGGCGGGTAAATCCCTCGTGGGAGGCCAGGGAAGAAATTGTGGAGACCTTCATAGAAAAATTTGCTTCATCATTAGCTACTGGTGATGTTCCAGAAGACTAGAGGGTGACTAATTGTTCAAGGAGGGAAGCAGGGGCAGGCCAGAGAATTACAGGCCGCTGAGCATGACTTCAGTTGAAGGGAAATTACTGGTGGGAATTCTGAGGGACAAAGTCTACCTCTTGGATAGTCAAAGCTTGATCAGGAAGAGCGGCATTTGTGGTGGGTCATCCCTGACGAATCTTTTGGAGTTCTTCAAAGAGGAACTAAGTGGATAGTTGATGGTAAGACAATGGAGGTTATCTATATGGACTTTAGTAAGGCCTTTGACAAGGTCTTGCATGACAGTTGATCTGGAAATTTAGGTCACATGGGATTCAGGGGTGCTAGCGAGGTGGGTTCAGAATTGGCTCGAAGATAGGAAGCAAAAGGTAATGGTTAAAACTCGATTCTTCAGTTGGAGGCCATGACTTTAGTATGTCCCAGGAGTCTGAGTTGGGGTCTGTTATTTATTACTTATGTAAATGATTTGCATTTGAATGTACATGGCATGATTAGCAGCCTTGATGATGATACTAGGCTGGGGTTCTTGCTTATAGCAAAACATATTTCAATGAATTACAAAGAGTAAATTATTATTGAAATATATATCGCCCTACACTAACTTGTGATTCATTTTCTTGCAGGCATTCATAATAGATACAAAGAAACACAATAGAACCAATGAAAATCCACACACAAACAACTAATATGCAGAAGAAGAAAAGCTGTGCAAATAAAAAAAGATAAATAAATAATATTGAGAACAAGATTTGTAGAGTCCTTGAAAGTGAGTCCATAGGTTGTGGAATCAGTTTAATGTTGAGGTGAGGGAGGTTATCAGTTAGGGTGATGGGCTGAGGAATGGAAAATAGTTTTCACATTAGATAAGTGTGAGGCGATGCAGTTTGGCATTAAAACCAGGATATACTTATACAGTGAATGGTAGGGCACTGACAAGTGTTACAGAAGAGAGGGAGCTGGGAGTGGAAGTGCACAGTTCACTGAAAGTGGCTGTTCCATTAGATAGTGGTGAAGAAGTCATTAGCAGTCTGACCTTCAGCAGTCAGGGCATCAAGTTTAGGAGTAGGGTATGATGCTGCAGTTATACAAGTTATTGGTGAGACGGCACTTGGAGTTTTAAGCACAGGACAATTAAGGGAAACAGATCGTCAAGCTGGAGAGGGTACAGAAGAGTTTTATGAGGATACTGCCTGAACTAGAGAGCTTGAGTGTATTGATGAACTCAAGCAAGCAAACCAGGCACAGCAGACTTGAGATTTGAGTAGAAAACACCAATGAGAGTTTATTCTCAGAAGAATTAACAAAGGTGCGCTGATGGCTTGGAATGAACGTCACTGTGGAAAGGCTAGTTGAGGACTGAGCAACGAGTGCTCAGCTTGCATACCTTAAATAGTACAAGGTCACACACAAAACCTGCAATTACCAATAAGGCACGAAAAAACCAAGGGAGCAATTAACAGGTAAATTAACAATACTCAGGTGAAGTAGGGTGCCGAGCTCAGGGGCCTCCCACTCACCCAAAGGTCTCATGTTGAGTCATAGGAGGAGGTTAACTTCACTGGATCAGTATTTCTTGGAGCAGAGAGGAATGAGGGGTGAACTCACAGATATTTACAAAATCATGAGGGGTATGGATAAGGTGGACAGCCATTGTCTTTGCCCCAAGTCAAAAATTAGAGGGGATAGCTAGAAGGTAAGAAGGAAGAGATTTAAAAGAAACCTGAGATGTAAATTCTTTACCAGTTTGTGAGTAGCTGGAAGGAGCTGCCTGAGCAAGGGCTTGAGGCGGGTACAATTGCAACATTTGGGCAGGTTCATGCAGGGATTTAGGTACGTGTATTGAAGGGAAGGGCTTGGGGGTGTTATGGGCACTTTGGACGAGCAGGGAAGATTCATTCATTAGTGTGAACCAATTGGGCTGAAGGAAACCTAAACAGTCATGGGGAGAACATACAAACTCCATACAGGCAGCAGACAGAATTAAATGCGGTTTGCTTGTACAGTAAAGCATTATACTGGCCACTACACTACTGTGTTGCCCCGTGTACATCTGCATACTGATGGATGCAGTATACCAAGATGGCCTGTTTCCATGCTGTAATTGTTATATGGGTATATACTGTATGATAATAAACCTGAGAGTCTGAGACTTTGAAAGGAAACTAGCTGCCTCATTAATAGTCAACTCAATTGGTAGGTTTTGAGCCATGAAGACCAGACAAGGGAAGGAATTTCCTGGATTCCCTCCACGTTCCCTTTCTCCAATTGTCCACTTTCCTCTCCTATCAGATTCACTCTTATCCAACCCTTTATATTTCCTATCCATCTGGCTTTACCTGTCATCTTTTAGCTAGCTTCCTTCTGCTTGCCCTACCTTTTTATTCTGGCATCTTCCCTCTTCCTTTACAGTTCTAAGTCTCGGCCTGAAATCTTGACCATTTCCATAGATGCTGCCTGACCTGCTGAGTTCCTCCAGCATTTTCTGTGTGGTGGTTTAGATTTCAAGCAACTGCAGACTTTCTCATGTATAAGGTAAGGACTTAGATGAGATTTTACAATAGTCCACTGGTTACGGTTATTGAACTAGATTTACTTCTCAAGTTATTTATATGTAGTTAAATTCCCCAGCTGTTATTGTGGATCAAACTCATAATCCCGCCACTGGCTGCATGCCACAGTGCTACCATAAATGCTGAATAAACCACACAAGGAATTGCTTGTGAAATGAGAAAAGCTAACTGGGACCTCCAATGGTGAGTCCTGACATTTCTTGACAGGAGTTTATTGTGAGGAGTCAACTTGGTGAATGCAGTCTATAAACATTCAAAACTGGGGAAGCTCCTGATGCAAGTGTATCCTTCTGCCCGCAGCCTGTTCTCGTGAAACTGTAAGATATAGGATCAGAATTAGGCCATTTGACCCAGAGTCTGCTCCGCCATTTCAGCATGGCTGATCCAACTTTCCTCTCAGCCCCAATCTTCTACCTCACCCTCCCATCCTTTCATGCCCTGACCAATCAAGAATCTATCAACCTCTGCCTTAAATATACATAAAGACTTGACCTGCATAACTGTGGCAAGGAATTACATTCTCTACCTCTTTGGCTAAAGAAACCAGTCTCTGGCTAAAAAAAATTTCCTCATCATCTCCATTCTAAAAGGATCCCCCTCTATTGTGAAGCTGTGTCCTCTGGTCTTAGACTCTCCCATCATAGGAAACATCCTCTCCACATCCACTCTATCAAGGCCTTTCACTATTCAAAATGTTTCAGTGAGGTCACCTCAAATTTTGCAGGATTCTAGTGAATACAGGCACAGAGCCATCAAATGCTCTTCATATAGCAAACTATTCAATCCTAGAATCATTTTGTGAATCTCCAGAGAACCATCTCCAATTTCAGCATATCCTTTCTAAAATAAGGGGCCCAAAACTGCTCACAATACTGCAAGTGAGGCCTCACCAGTGCTTTATAAATTCACATTACATATTTGCTTTTATATTCTAGTCCTCTTGAAGTGAGTGGTAATGTCACATTTGCCTTCCTCACCAGACTCAGCATGCAAATTCACCCTTAGGGAATTCTGCACAAGGACTCCCAAATCTCTTTGCAACACAGTTTTTTTTTAATTTCCTCTCCTTTAAAAAAAAACAGACTTCCCAAACCTATATTCCACCTGGCACTTCTTTGCCCATTCTCCTAATCTGTCAAAGTCCTCTGAAGCCTCTCTACTTCCTCAAACTGCCCATCCACCTAGCTTCACATCATATACAAACTTTTCATCTACAAGCCTTCAATTCCATCATCCAAATCATTGAAATCATTGACAAATAACAAAAAAAAAATCAGTCCCAACACAGACCCCTGTGGAATGTCTCTAGTCACTGGCAATCAGCCAGAAAAGGTTCCCTTTATTCCCACTCTTTGCCTCCTGTCAATCAGCCACTGTTTTATCCATGCTGTTCCAGTAATACCATGGGCTCATAGCTTGTTAAGCAGCCTCATCTGTGGCACCCTGTCAAAGGACTTCTGAAAATCTAAGTATATAGCATCAACCAATTCTCCTTTGTCTATCCTGCTTGTTATTCCTTCAAGAAATTCCAACCGATTTGTCAGGCAAGATTTTCCTCTGAGGAAACCATGCTTACTATAGCCCATTTTATCATGTAGCTCCAAGTACCCCGAGACCTTAATCCTTAATAACTGACTCCAACATCTTCCCAACCATGCGTCAGGACACTGGAGCAGGGATCCAATCACAGACCCAGTACTGTGCACTCAGTGATTTTAATTGAGTAACAAATCCCGAGGTGCAAACAAAGTCAGCATCAAAGTTCAGGTAGAGATCAAAACATGCAGAGAAATCCAAAATTGGGAAACAGGACAGTCGATATTCAGACAGAGTACAGATATAAATGCTGGAAAGACTCAGGAAAATTCATTGACACAATCTGACAACAAACAGGTGAGAACACAGGACTGAAATACACTGAGCTATAAACAGAGAGGCAGATGATAGGTGGAGCACAATGAGACGCAGGTGGCAGCGATACAGGTAATAATGGGAAACAGGTGAGAGATGGAGTACTCAGTGATACAGGGGCCGGAGTAGAGCAGGACCGGGGACAGGAGCACACGGCAATACAAAACCACAGACTGACAGCTAGGGGTAAAACACACAAAAAGACAGAGTTCAACTGGAGGGACTGAGAGTAACCACCCCCACCTCTACAGATGCCTCCTGGCATCACAGCAGGTAGAGCTGGGTGCTGGTGAAGAAAGCCCCTGATGAGAAGGGGGTCCAGGATGTTACGGGCGGGGACCCAGCACCTCTCCTCAGGACCATAGCCCTCCCAGTCCACAAGGTACTGGAGGCCATGGCCCCGGCGATTAACGTCCATTAGTTGACACACTGCGAAGGCCTCAGACTCATCGATGAGCCATGGGGATGGGGGGGTTTGGGGGCAGGACACGGGGTGGCTCATGAAAGGCTCGGTGTGGGACACATGGAAGGTGGGGTGAATGCAGCGGAGACTGGAGGGGAACTTGAGACGGATGGCAGCAGGGCTGATGACTTCAGTGATGGGAAAGGGGCTGATGAAGCGAGGGGCAAGCTTACTGGAATCCACCTTGAGGGGCAGGTCTCGGGTTTAAAGCCACACATGCTGTCCCTGGTGGTAACGTGGGGCCTTGGAGCGATGGTGGTCAGCTTGATGCTTGATCTTATCAGAGGCACGGAGAAGGGCAGAGTGAGGGAGCCTCCACATCCGCTGACAACAACGGATGAATGCCTCGGCAGATGGAACTCCAACCTCCTCCTCCTGGGCAGGAAACAGTGGAGGTTGGTAGCCAAGGCAGCACTCGAAAGGGGACAGACTAGTGGATGAGGATGGATGAGAGTTTATGGCGTCATCGGCCTAGGGTAACTGCTGACTCCACACGGAGAAGTTCCAGGAGACCAGACACTGCAATACAGTCTTTAGCTGTTGGTTGGCCCGCTTGGTCTGGCCATTGGTCTGTGGGTGGAATCCTGAAGACAGACTCACAGAGGCACCCAGAAGATTACAGAATTCCCTCCAAAAGTTGGATGTGAATCGAGAGCCCCTGTCTGACACAACATCTACACGTAAACCATGTAATTTAAAAACATGCAGTACTAGTAATTTTCCTGTTTCTTTGGCAGACGGGAGTTTAAGTAAAGGAATGAAGTGTACAGACTTGGAGAAACGATCAACTACTGTGAGAATGGTGGTGTTACCATCTGATGGTGTGGGGGGGTGGGGGGGAAGACCAGTGACTCCAGAAGGCGTTGGAGAACTCTGTGGATGTGACCTGAGTCCTGTGTGTTCAGCAAGGGACTTAGAGAAAATCAAAATGTCGTCAAGATACACAAAAACAAATTGGTTCAGCATGTCTCTGAAAACGTCATTTACCAGGGCTTGGAAGATGGCTGTGGCATTGGTGAGACAAAATGGCATGACCAGATACTTGTAATGGCCAGATGTGGTGTTGATGGCTGTCTTCCGCTCGTCCCCTTCGCGGATGCAGACAAGATTTTAGGCATTACGAAGATCAAGCTTGGTGAAAACTGAGGCTCCTTGTAGCAGTTCAAATGCCGAGGTCATGAGCAGAAGAGGGTAACAGTTCTTAACAGTGACTTCATTCAGTCCCCGGTAATCAATGCATGGATGCAAGGAGCCGTCCTTCTTTTCAACAAAGAAAAAACTGGCACCAGCAGGGGAGCAAGACGGCCGGATGATGCCTGCAGCCAGGGACTCCTGAATGTACTTATTCATGGCTTCTTTTTTAGGTGCAGACAGGAAATATAGTCAGCCCCTTGGGGGAGATGTGCCAGGCAAGAGGTCAATGGACAATGAGGAAGTAGGGAAGTGGCCTTGGACTTGCTGAACAGAGCCTTGAGGTCCACGTATTCAGGAGGGATGGCACTATGGTCTGAAAATTCCTCAGGAGGATCCGGACTTCGAACCAATGGGATCTGAGTATGGCGGAGGCCGTGGGAGTGACAGAATGGGCTCCAGCCTACAATCTTGTGACAAGCCAGTCAATGTGGGGGTTGTGTTTAACTAACCAGGGATGGCCCAGGACAATGGGAGCTTGAAGGGAGTCAATAACATAAAGGGTTAACTGTTCATGATGGTTGCCGGATAATCTGAGACTCACCGGAGCCGTGACATGGGTGATGTTAGCCAGTCTCTGACCGTTCAAGGCGTTGGCCACCAATGGTGTCCGGAGAGCAGATGTGGGTAATTCTCACTGGGCAGCCAAGCCAGAATCGATAAAACATCCCTCTGCACCAGAATCGACCAAGACGGAGACTGCTCGGCATTGGACGCCCCACTCCAGAGAAGCAGGTATGAGAGTGAGTGGTGTCGAGGAGGGCCGGACAGGGGTCACACTCACCAGTACTCCTCGTCCTACTGGTGAGTGCTTGGCTTTTACTGGGCGGGTGGAGATGAAGTGGTCTTGTTGGCCACAGTACAGACAGGAGTGGGTGCTGATTCTCCTTTGTCTTTCAGTCGGCGTCAGGTGGGTACGGTCAACCTTCATTGCTTCGGGCTCTGGAATGGGAATTGTAGATGGGGGCAAATGGCAGGGCAATGTAGACTGACGAGGAGCTTGGAATTCACCCAGTGCCCTCAGGGACCCCCTGGAACCCCTCACTCTGTGGCACTGCTGAAGGCGAACATCAATATGGATGGCCAAATCCACCAGGGCTTCAAAGGTGGCAGGAAGGTCCTGGGTGACCAGTTCATCTGTGATGTCTTCGGAGAGGCCATTCAGGAAGGTGTCGTCCTGTGCCTCCGAGTTCCAGCCGCTGGAGGTGACTAGGGTCCAGAGCTCTAAGGTGTAATCTGACACAGATCTGTGCCCCTGGTGCATGTGCACCATTCCCTGGGCGGCCTCTCTCCCATGTTTGGAGCGATCAAACACTTTTCTCAGAAAATAATGAAAACTGATGCAGAAAGGTGAGCCTGCCTCCCAGACGGCTGTTCCCCATTCTCTCACCCGACCGGACAGTTGGGTGATGACATAGGCTACCTTGGCTTGATCAGTCAGAAATATTGTTGGCTGTAATTCAAAAATGAGTGTGCACTGGGAAAGAAAAGAGTGGCAGGTACCAGGCTCACCTGAGTACTTTTCTAGAGGAGGCAGACAGGGCTCTCGGACAGGAGGAGCATGCGAGGATGCGGAGGGCAGGGCAGAAGATGTGGTCACAGAATGTTGATGGGCACTCTGGGACAGCTGGAGGGACTGAGTCTGGGCCACAAGATCAGTTACATCGGCAGAAAGCAACTCCACTGCCCTGAACACAGAGTCCAGCTGGTTCTGGTGTCTCCCCAGCATCACTCCCTGTTGTTCCAGGGCAGTGCTCAGTCAATTAGGGTCTTCTGGATTCATTCCGGCCAGATTGTACCATCAGGGAGCTGGAGCAAGGACCCAATCACAGTGCACACAGTGATATTAATTGAGTAAAAAATCCCAAGGCACAAACAAAGTCAGTGTCAAAGCTCAGGCAGAGATCAAAACACTCAGAGAAATCCAAAAACAGTAATCAGGAAATAGGCAGAGTCAATAGTCAGACAGACAGACAGACACAGTACTGATATGAATGCTGGAAAGGCTCAGAAAAATTCACTGGCACAACCTGGCAACAATCAGGTGAAAACCCAAAAAATACACTGAGAAATAAACAGAGAGGCAGATGATAGGTGGAGCACAATGAGACACAGGCGGCAGCAAAACAGATAATAATGAGAAACAGGTGAGAGACAGCGTACTCAGTGATACAGGGGCTGGAGTAGAGCAGGACATGAAGACTGGGCTCTTTGATTATGACACCTCGGTGACTTCACTCAGAAAGCAGAGTTCATTTTGGTTTATTATTGTCATATATACCATGATACAGTGGAAAGCTTGTTCTCACTTCCACACTTGCAGACCCCAGTCAGTTCAGATTTGGCAACAATATCGTCTCCACAGGGTCCGTCAGCACAGGTGCATCACGGGGCTGTGTGCTTAACCCCCTGCTCTATTCACTTTACACTGATGACTGTGAGGCTAAGCGCAGCTCCATTGCAATATTTATGTTTGCTGACGATACCACTGTCACGAGCCGAATCAAAGGTGGTGATGAACCAGCCTATAGGAGGGAGATTGCAAATCTGGCTGAGTGGTGCCATAACAACAACCTCTTACTCAATGTCAGCAAGACCAAGGAGCTGATTCAGGAGGAGAAAATAGGAGGGCCATAAGCTGGCCCTCATTAGGAGATTAGAGGTGGAGGGAGTCAGCAACTTGGAGCTATCACTTCAGAGGATCTGTCCTAGGTCCAGTACATGAGTGGCATTACAAAGAAAACTCTACTTTCTTGGGAGTTTGCAAAGATTCGGCATGTCATCTAAAACTTTGACAAACTTCTGTAGGTGTGTGTTGGAGATTATATTAACTGGTTGCATCATGGGCTGATGTAACAGCACCAATACCCTTGAACAGAAATGACTTCAAAAAGTAATGGATACAGCCCCGTCAATCATGGGTAAAGCCCTCCCCACCATTGAGGACACCTACACAGAATGCTGTCACAGGAAAGCAGCATCTATCATCAGGCACCCCCACCACCCATGCTCTCTTCTCGTTGCTGTCATCAGTGAGGTAGGACAGGAGCCTCAGGACCTACACCACCAAGTTCAGGAACAGTTATTGACCATCAGGTTATTGAACCAGAGGGGAAAACTTCACTCACTCCATCACTGAACTGTTCCCACATCCTATGGACTCACTTTCAAGGACTCTTCCTCTCATGTTCTAGACATTTATTGTTTATTTATTTATTATTATTATTTCTATTTGCTTCTTTCTTTCTGTATTTGCACAGTTTGCTGTCTTTTACACATTTGTCCACCCTGTTGGGTGTGGTCTTTCACTGATTCTTGTGTTCCTTGTATTTAATGTGAATCCCACATCAAAGGAATCTCAGGGTTGCACATAATGACATATATGTACTTTGATAATAAACTTACTTGGAACTTTGTCTTGCATACTGTTCATACAGATCAAATCATTACACAGTGCACTGAGGTAAAACAATAACAATGCCCAGTGAAGTATAAAAGCTACAGAAAAAAGTGTTGTACAGGTAAACAATAAAGCTCTATATAATAATCAACATGTGACAGAGAATAGCCAATCCTATTGGAATTACGAAGCTGCGAATTGTCCAGACGCACGTGTACTGTTGTGTTTGAGATTGCAGGAGACCACAAATCTCAGTAAGGAGGAAATTGCTGGCCCTTTAAATAGCACAATTTCAGGCAAAACAGGGCTGTAATATCTAGCTCTTCAGTGACTAAGTAAGATCTGCCTCAGGTTTTCAATTGCACTAATTTTTCATACATAGAAATGTCAAGGGCAAGATGTTTTACTTCAGTTCTGATTAATTGGACATCATTATATCCATTATATGCCAATAAAATAGATATAACTATGATGAATTTAGGGTCCATTGACTGTAATAAATTCTTTTCTCTGCACCAACAATTAAACAAAGCCATGGATAGTGTGAAAAATTGACATGAATATTTTATATTATATCTGAAGCAGTACCTTTAGATGAGCATTTCTAGTTAACAATGCAATCATTTTTCATTTGATACCTTTCAATAACATATTGTTTATTGGATTGTCTAATAGGAAGACTCCTAGCTTTTTATTTTATATCTGCAAGACAACAATTATATGACTAATCATATCTGAAGGCAGTGTTTCCCACAAAAATTCTAAAAGGATGTAACACTAATTTATCTTTGGGTCAAGCATTACTATTGAAATATTCAGTGTGAGAACAGTAAGGCCAGTCAGTAACTACTGCACGGAGTACTGATGAAATGGTGGAATAGCTGAGCAGGAAAAGGAAGCTGACCATCCCACACCAACTGCAAATTCCCCTCAAGTTGATCTCGAACAATTCATCACCAGACTTTCCACTGGACCTAATTTTTGGTTCTCTGTCCAGGAGAACTGTGGGAGCACTCCCACCAAAGGATTGCTGCAGGTCAAGAAAGTGCTTGCTTTTTGCTTTCTTTTTTCACTTTTAATTTAATTTATATACATATACACTCAGGGGACACTTTCTTCGGTACACCTAATCTGATCAGTCAATCAACTGGCAGCAATTCAATGCATATAGGCTTGCAGACATGGTCAAGCGGTTCAGACCCAACATTAGAACAGGAAAGAAATGTGACCTAAGCGATTGACCGTGGAAAGATTGTTGATGCCAGATGGGTTAGTTACAATATGTCAGAAACTGTTGATCTTTCGGGATTTTCACACACAACAGCCTCTAGAGGTTAATGGTGTGAGAAACAAAAACCGTCCAATGAGCGACATTTCTGTGAATTAAAACAGCTTGTTAATAAGTGCGATCAGAGGAGAATGACCAGACTAGACTAAGCTGACAGGATGGTGACAGCAACTCAAAGAATAACACATTACAATAGTGGTGTGCGGAAGAGCATCTCTGAATGCACAAAATATTGAACCTTGAGGTGGATGGGCTGCAACAGCAGATCACAAACATGCACCCAGTGACTACCTCCTGGACCTAATAATGTGGCCACAAGGTGTATATTTCTTATTGTAATTTATAGTATATTTTATGTCTTGCACTGTACTGTTGTCAGAAAACAGCACATTTCATGCCATATGTCAATGTTAATAAAACTGATCTGAGAAAGTGATTTACCCATACCTACCAAGGGCAGTTCAGCAGGAACAACCAATGCTGGCTTTATTAATGATGCTAAGTCGCACAAAAAATAAATAAAGGCTAATAAGCTGCTGTAGCTCATCATGACATAAATGATTAATTATCACTAAGGTATGCAGAATTATGTAACTGAGTTTCATAATCATTGGAATTGAACAAATCAAATTCTATTAAGTATCCAAAGGCTGGCAAGTTCAGTAGAATTTCTTCATGTACAACTTACAGCAACTTAAGAAGAATTGTAATAATGTTGTGTTACAGGGAATATGTTAGTTCAAGAGACCATACCAATGAGCACAGCAAGACAGAACAAGGATTATATTAGATCTCAAAAAGACATGCTGACAATTTTGCTTTAACTAATCCACATTTTCACACTGAGATCAAGCCCCGCTGCTGTAACAACTCTTCACCGCATAATATTTAATCCTCCTGCAGAGCTGAAGTGCTGAAACATGAATTCTTAATCCTGTGAGAAAAAGTGTTTCTGTAAAAATATACTATACCATGCAAAAGTCTTAGGCACACTTATATATAACTAAGGTGCCTACGATTTTTGTAGAGTACTGTAGTAATTTTATGTATTGCACCTTACTGTTGTCGCAAAACAAAACCAATTTTCTGACTTGTAAGTGATAAACCTAATTCTGATATGGGTCTCTTTTGTGGACTGAGAGCGCAGGGAGAAGGGAATCATGATTGGGAAAAGGGGAAAGGAGGTGGGGGGGGGGCAGGAAGCAACAGAGAGATATTCAGTAATGATAAGGAAAATGCAATTGCTTAAGATCAAATTACCTTGCCTGGTGTCTCGGGGATGGTTGTGTCTGCACCCGTGCCAAGCACCCGCTTCCATGCCCCTGGCACTCCTCCCACAGTACTCCACCCTTGCCATTCCCAACTTCCTGTGCTCCAGCCAGATTTAAAAATTCACTCTCTTCTCCATATTGATAAATAGAGTATTGTAGAAAAGTCTTAGGCACCCTAACTAATATAATATATAGTTTTGAAAGATTATCGTTACCAATCTCAGTCTCTCTGTTACTCAGGGTTGAGGTGGGCTTTGATTTGGTGGTATCCCAAGACAAAGCTGAAACATTTCTTAGGCCTTTGTGTGCTAACGTCACTGCATAAGTTAATACTTGAAGAGCAAACACCAATTAGCCAGTTATTTTGTATAAGGAAGCATCTTGACTAAAACATTAAACTTTGTTCACCATAGAACATTTGAAATGTATATTATCTATGGATGCTATATGATTATAATAGGCCCAAGTGTGTGATTTTTTTCCACATGTAACTTCCGTTGCTACTACAGTATTCCATTTATATTGCATACTGCATGCATAATTCACATGAAAATGGCAAGTAATTAAAGATATTCCAAGCTATAAAACCTGCAGCTTTGTAATCAGCAAAATTTCTCACCTTGATACCTTTGAATTACATGGCACACGAGGATGCCACTTAGCCCTTCAGATCTGTGCCATTTTATGAAAGGGCTATCAATTTAATCACACTGGCCCCTAACTATGTAAGTTCCTGTAATAGCCTTAAATTACCTGTGGTAAACCATAATAAGTTAATTTTCAATATTAAGGTGTTAAGATGGCAGCCTTGTATATGATTTTGGCCCAAAGATCGATAGTGGTTATAGTTGGGGATCAGAAAGAAATGCTGGTCAAATGGGCACCGTTGAAGCTGAGTGGCCCCAATGAATAACGGCTAAAGTCTTTTCTTTAAATCTTAGCAGAGTCAGTATAATTTCTTCATTCAGATGCTGTTTTACTTTGAGAGACCCAAAATTTAATGTAATCTGCAAGTTGGCATTTAGTGGTACTGATTAATTTCCCTAGAGATACAGAAACAATCTAACAGAAGCGGCCTTCTTTGGAATACTGTTCTTGTTTGCTGCCAGCCAAATACAGTGATGTTTAAAACCCTGGTAATTTCCTCATGTATGAGACTCCATTTGGAGAAAACATGATCTATCGCATAGATTTATATATAAAATTAATTCACTTTCATGTAAACAACTAGTGAGGAAATGTATGATTGTTTGTAACCAGGTGTTTCATTCTTGCTGAATACCTTCCCTGCTGTCTCCTGCAAACTAATAGTCAGGTTATGTAGATGATGCTATGGCTTCTTGCCTTCAGGTTTCTGTTGGATTGCTAGACCCTATTCGCTTCCTGATGTTTCGATGTCCTCCAAGCACCAGGCAGATTTTCATTTCATCATCCATTTAAGACACCCATGTGCTTCGAGTATTGAATTGCCAGGGAACTGAGACTCTATTTTTCTGTTCATGGATTTCTCATTTTGCAGACTGACTTTTACAAATTTTCACTTCAAATGGACCCATTAGACCTATGAACAGATTAAGTAAGAACTGTCCGTGGTTTTAAGCATTATTCAGCTGAAGCACACTGGGAAGATTCCATCAAATGTAGTTGCTGCCAGTTTTGTTTTATTTCCCCAAGGAAATTGTTCGGTCCCACATGTCACAACTTGCAGATCAGATCTGTGAATTGTGAAACAATGCATTAACTATATTCCAATTGAAAAAAAGACATTAAACATCACTTTTTATAGACACTTCAGTTTAGAAATATTCATTGGCAAGGATTTCACTCTGGTCTTGGATCATAAACTGTTGACCTTTGAGCTAAAGGCAGCCATTCCAATGATGATATATGACACTTATTAAGATATCAGAGCATCTTAATGTTTTATTTTTTAAAGTAATTTTACTTTGCTTCCCAACAGATACTTCCAGACCATTTTAGGAACGTGTATAGCTACAGGGCAGTGAGACTAAATTGATAGCCCTTTCAATAAGTGGCACACGCACAGTGGGTTGAGTATCTCCTGCCGTGCAATGAGATTTCAAATTATCCATTGAAGGAATCTTGATGCTCATCAAGATGCACATTTTATGGCTTGGAACATCTTTACTTACTTCCTATTTTTGTGAGAATTAAGCAACAGTACACAGCATAAGAGGAAAAGGTTCAAATAAGAATTGTATGAGGAAAACATCAGATACTCAGACCAGTTCTGTTCATGTAATATTCATGGATTACAGCTTAAAATATGGAGCTGCAGTTCCATCTGCATCACATTCTCATACTGATGGTTTTCCCTCCTGCTTTCATTACATTATAGTTATCATTTAGCCATCAGGCCCCCACTAACACAATCGCACTGCTCCCCCGCTGACACACCAACACCAACACAACTTCTCGCTACTCATTGATCACCTGATAAATAAATGGTCAGCTGCCAAAAATTCATTCTCATTCCAAACATAAGCCCTAAATTGTTTGAAAAAATATCTGAAGATGCAGGTAGAAGCAGCTGAAGTCCATTCACCCTGTAATCATTAGATACGATGATAAAACTCAGAAATTTCTCACAAAAACTGTGCCTAATTGTTATCCAATCACAACTCGATTTCCTAAGATTAAAATAAGACCATTGTTAATTAGTTAATTGTTTAAATATTCCTCACAAGTTATCTTAAAGACTTCTTTCCATCCATGTTAGGTCAGCAGGCAAAATAACTTTAGATCATAGCTGTACCAACAGCAGATGCTGATTACACTGTCACACTCAACACCCAGAGCTGTGAATAGAGGAAAATAAGTCAATGTCATTACTTTTTGCACCAATGTTGTCCTCCTCAGGTTCTGTTGCACTCTATTTAGCCATGCCAAGCACAGGTTAAGTGCTTTCCCAGTAGGAGGCTGAGGAATTGGAGGAAAAATTGCCTGGACTGTAGCCAGTTGCTGAGCATCATTAACACAGGGCAGCAGGAGGCTTTGCTGTTGGCTAGGGAATAGACCGCATGTGAGTCACTGTGTGTGGGTTAAGCCAATAAAATCTCAGCATATCATCAATTACAACATTTACCTCACTGCACTGAATCTATGGGCTGAATGAAGTTGGCTCGTACCAGTAGCTCACTTGCTCCGAGGGAAAGAAGTCCTGGATCTACTGTAAATGTAAATGAGCTGAGTGATCACATAGAAACATAGAAAACATACAGCACAATACAGGCACTTCCGCCCACAATGCTGTGCCGAACATGTGCTTTCGAAATTACCTATGGTTATCCATAGCCTTCTATTTTTCCAATCCAAGAAACATCCTTGTAAATCTCCTCTGCACTTCTCTATAGTTTCTATATCCTTCCCATAGTGACGTGACCAGATATAAGCACAGTACTCCAAGTGGGGTCTGACCAGGGTCCTATATACCTGTAGCATTACCTCTTGGCTCTTAAACAGTCCCACGGTTGATGAAGGCCAATGCACCGTATACCTTCTTCACCACATAGTCAACCTGTGCAGCAGCTTTGAGTGTCCTATGGACATGGCCCCCAAGATCCCTCTGATCCTCCACACTGCCAGGAATCTTAACATTGATGCTATGTTCTGTCATCATACTTGATCTACCAAAATGAACCACTTCACATCTGTGTTGAACTCCACCTGCCACTTCTCAGCCCAGTTTTGCATCTCATCAAAGTCCTGCTGTAACCTCTAAAAGCCCTCTACACTATCCACAACACCCACAACCCTCATCAGCAAACTTACTAACCCATCCCTCCACTTCCTCATCCAGGTCATTTATAAAAATCACAAAGAGAAGGGGACCCAGAACAGATCCCTGAGGCACACCACTGGTCACCGGTCTCCATGCAGAATATGACCTGTCTACAACCACTCTTTGCCTTCTGTGGGCAAGCCAGTTCTGGATCCACAAAGCAACGTCCCCTTGGATCCCATGCCTCCTTACTTTCTCAATAGGCCTTGCATGCCTTATCAAATTCCTTGCTGAAATCCATATACACTACATCCACTGCTCTACCTTCATCAATGTGTTTAGTCACATCCTCAAAAAATTCAATCAGGCGCGTAAGGCACGAACTGCCTTTGACAAAGCCATGCTGACTATTCCTAATCATATTATACCTCTCCAAATGTTCATAAATCCTGCCTCTCAGGATCTTCTCCATCAACTTACCAACCACAGAAGAAAGATTTGGCTCTCCCATTAATGACATAATCAGGTGAGTAATTTCCAGCTCTGTACAAAATATAGGTAAAATAAGTTATGAAATTATCAGTTGCTTATATTTACTTATTTTACAATTTTACATTTTTAGTTTTAGTTTTAAATGTTTTAAATCGTTTTTATTGCACTTAAATATCAGAATATCAGAGGTAATTAAAACCGATTACAGAGCTTTACCAGCATTAACAGAGTAAGGTCTGTGCTCCCACCTAATAGTCCTTCATCATTGACTATTAAGGAGCAAGGTCTTTGTAGTTTCCTAATTGTTGCTGAGATTTTGCTATATCACAGCAGATACCTTGATGGGATGAAAGGAATAGAAAACAGGTCAAAGTGGTAGGGGTGATCAATTACGTTTGGTCCCCGGCCTGGATAAAGGCAAGGAAGCATTCAGTTCAGTTCAGGGGTTGAGAGGAATCTGGCTCAATTTAGCCCATCGTATGTACAGCTATCTTTTCTGTGGTCACACAATACCAACATAAAATATGTCTGACTAAACGTTATGTGGAACTTAACATGTTCCTTATATGCAGAAGTGAGAGAAATAAATGATGGTAATGGTATAAATATTGAAGGTTTCATACTATAGGACAGAAGATTAGATGAAAAGGGTGGGATCCTCTTTTGAGTCAGTATGGGTGGAGGTCAGGAACAGGAAGGGAGCAGTTACTCTACTGGGGTTATCTATAGGCCCCCTGGTAGCAGCAGAGATACCGAGGAGCAGTTTGGGAGGCAGATTTTGGAAAAGTGCAAAAATAACAGGGTTGTTATCATGGGTGACTTTAACTTCCCTAATATTGATTGGCACCTGATTAGTTCCAAGGTTTTAGATGGGGCAGAGTTTGTTCAGTGTGTCCAGGATGGATTCCTGTCACAGTATGTTGACAGGCCGACTAGGGGGAATGCCTTACTAGATTTAGTATTAGGTAACGAACCGGGTCAGGTCACAGATCTCTCAGTGGGTGAGCATCTGAGGGACAGTGATCACCACTCCCTGACCTTTAGCATTATCATGGAAAAGGATAGAATCAGAGAGGACAAGAAAATTTCTAATTGGGGACAGGCAAATTATGAGGCTACAAGGCTAGAACTTGTGGGTGTGAACTGGGATGATGTTTTTGCAGGGAAATGTACTATGGTCATGTGGTCGATGTTTAAGGATCTCTTGCAGGATGTTAGGGATAAATTTGTCCCGATGAGGAAGATAAAGAACGGTAGGGTGAAGGAGCCATGGGCGACAAGTGAAGTGGAAAATCTAGTCGGGTGGAAGAAGGCAGCATACATGAGGTTTAGGAAGCAAGGATCAGATGGGTCTATTGAGGAATATAGGGTAGCAAGAAAGGAGCTTAAGAAGGGGCTGAGAAGAGCAAGCAGGGGGCATGAGAAAACCTTGGTGAGTAGGGTAAAGGAAAACCCCAAGGCATTCTTCAATTATGTGAAGAACAAAAGGATGACAGGAGTGAAGGTAGGACCGATTAGAGATAAAGGTGGGAAGATGTGCCTGGAGGCTGTGGAAGTGAGCGAGGTCCTCAATGAATCTTTGGTATTCACCACTGAGAGGGAACTTGATGACGGTGAGGACAACATGAGTGAGGTTGATGTTCTGGAGCATGTTGATATTAAGGGGAGGAGGTGTTGGAGTTGTTAAAATACATTAGGACGGATAAGTCCCTGGGGACTGACGGAATATTCCCCAGGCTGCTCCACGGGGCAAGGGAAGAGATCGCTGAACCTCTGGCTAGGATCTTTATGTCCTCGTTGTCCACGGGAATGGTACTGGAGGATTGGAAGGAGGCGAATGTTGTCCCCTTGTCCAAAAAAGGTAGTTGGGATAGTCCAGGTAATTATAGACCAGTGAGCCTTACGTCTGTGGTGGGAAAGCTGTTGGAAAAGATTCTTAGAGATAAGATCTATGGGCATTTAGAGAATCATGGTCTGATCAGGGACAGTAAGCATGGCTTTGTGAAGGGCAGATCATGCCTAACAAGCCTGATAAAGTTCTTTGAGGAGGCAACCAGGCATATAGATGAGGGTAGTGTAGTGGATGTGATCTACATGGATTTTAGTAAGGCATTTGACAAAGTTCCACATGGTAGGCTTATTCAGAAAGTCAGAAGGCATGGGATCCAGGGAAGTTTGGCCAGGTGGATTCAGAATTGGCTTGCCTGCAGAAGGCAGAGGGTCGTGGTGGAGGGAGTACAATCAGATTGGAGGGTTGTGACTAGTCGTGTCCCACAAGGATCTGGTCTGGGACCTCTACTTTTTGTGATTTTTATTAACGACCTGGATGAGGGGGTAGAAGGGTGGGTTGGCATGTTTGCAAATGACACAAAGGTTCATGGTGTTGTAGATAGTGTAGAGGATTGTTGAAGGTTGCAGAGAGACATTGATAGGATGCAGAAGTGGGCTGAGAAGTGGCAGATGGAGATCAACCCGGAGAAGTGTGAGGTGGTACACTTTAGAAGACAAACTCCAAGGCAGAGTACAAAGAAATTGGCAGGATACTTGGTAGTGTGGAGGAGCAGAAGGATCTGGGGATACATGTCCACAGATCCCTGAAAGTTGCCTCACAGGTAGATAGGGTAGTTAAGAAAACTTATGGGGTGTTAGCTCTCATAAGTCGAGGGATAGAGTTTAAGAGACGCGATGTAATGATGCAGCTCTATAAAACTCTGGTTAGGCCACACTTGGAGTACTGTGTCCAGTTCTGGTCGCCTCACTATATGAAGGATGTAGAAGCATTGGAAAGGGTACAGAGGAGATTAACCAGGATGCTGCCTGGTTTAGGGAGTATGGATTATGATTAGAGATTAAGGGAGCTAGGGCTTTGCACTTTGGAGAGAAGGAGGATGAGAGGAGACATGATAGAGGTGTACAAGATATTAAGAGGAATAGACAGAGTGGACAGCTAGCGCCTCTTCCCCAGGGCACCACTGCTCAGTACAAGAGGACATGGCTTTAAAGTAAGGGGAGGGAAGTCCAAGGGGGATATTAGAGGAAAGTTCTTCACTCAGGGAGTGGTTGGTGCGTGGAAAGCACTGCCTGAGTCAGTGGTGGAGGCAGATACACTAGTGAAATTTAAGAGACTACTAGACTGGTGTATGGAGGAATTTAAGGTGGGGGGGTTATATGAGAGGCAGGGTTTGAGGGTTGGCACAACGTTGTGGGCCGAAGGGCCTGTAATCTGCTGTACTATTCTATGCTCTATGAAAACTTTGGAGTTTTGTTTTGCTCACCTTTGGGTATAGGGGAAACATTCAGCTTTCTTTAGGTAAAAAACAGGGCTCAGGCAGAGTCAATAATAGAGTAAGTTGTATTTTGTGGTCAAAGTAGGCCAAGTATGATGATAGAATATGGCATTAATGGTAAGACTCTTGGCAGTGTGGAGGATCAGAGGGATCTTGGGATCCAAGTCCATAGGATGCTCAAAGCAGCTGTGCAGGTTGAATCTGTAGTTAAGAAGGCATACGGTGTATTGGCCTTCAGCAATCGTGGAATTGAATTTAGGAGCCGAGAGGTAATGTTACAGTTATATAAGACCCTGGTCAGACTCCACTTGCAGTACTGTGCTCAGTTCTGGTCAACTCACTACAGGAAGGATGTGGAAACTATAGAAAGGGTGCAGAGGAGATTTACAAGGATGTTTCCTGGATTGGGGAGCATGCCTTATGAAAACAGGCTTGAGTAAACTTGGTTTTTTCTCCTTGGAGCGACAGAGAATGAGAGGTGACCTGACAGAGGTGTATAAGCTGATGAGAGGTATTGATCATGTGGATAGTCAGAGGCTTTATCCCAGGGTTGAAATGGTTGCCACAAGAGGACACAGGTTTAAGGTGCTGGGGAGTAGGTACAGAGGAGATGTCAGGGGTAAGTTTTTTACTCAGAGTGGTGAGTGCGTGGTGTGGGCTGCCAGCAATGGTGGTGGAGGCGGATATGATAGGGTCTTTTCAGAGACTTTTGGATAGGTACATAGAGCTTAGAAAAATAGAGGGCTATGGGTAACCCTAGAAATTTCTAAGGTCGGGACATTTTCAGCTCAACTTAGTGGGTCAAAGGGCCTGTATTGTGCTGTAGATTTTCTATGTTTCTATACATTCCGTGTAAAATAGAGAAAACAACTATTCCCCATTTG
The DNA here is from genome assembly GCF_030144855.1 of Hypanus sabinus. NCBI lineage: Eukaryota > Metazoa > Chordata > Chondrichthyes > Myliobatiformes > Dasyatidae > Hypanus > Hypanus sabinus. The sequence continues at coordinate 172,250,055 of NC_082707.1, forward strand.
AATGTTTTGTAACTCCATTGTCAGCTCAATTTGTAACTCCAGTTACAAAGGAAAAGCACAATTGAGGAAGCAGTCAGATTCTCCATCTCCTGATAAATATGAGGGAGAGTTATCTAAATGAGATGATTTCATGTGTTTTATTGGCAGCCACTGGTTTTCATGAGAAATTGTGGTGGGTCTCTATTTTCAAACACGACAATTCTTCTAAGAATGCGTTCATACTGGTGGTAGGTGGGCAAAGTCACAGACTTCTGACCCCAAAGTGACAGTGAATGAGCAATCATGCAGTCACGATGAGATGATAGTGGTAGAAAATCATGCAGAATCCAGGAGTAGGGATCAACTGGAAGGCATGGTGCTGATGTTGCTGTTGTTGGATGATGGTATAATTACCCTCATTCCAGTGGGCAATGACTGCTCAAACACATCACTTGGCATCAATAAGGGTCAGGTTTTGAGCTAACGGTAGTATACCCAGCTTCCATTATGATCTGGCCTTTTTAATTAGCAGACTTAGTAACACCAAAGCATCATTAGTCCATTTACAATATCTTAGTCAAACATGGTCACTTGGGTCTCCTGAACAAAAAAGGGGAGACAGCAGGATAGTTTTCTGCCCAAGTTTGCTGTAGGTTAGTTAAACTGCTTCATTAGTGGGGACAACATAAATTGATAATAGATTGAAATCTAATTCCTTGAATAAGCTGACATGAGCCCATTTTGTTCCACTGGGAAGGTCATTGAATGATGCATCTGAGTATACATGGTCAGGATTTGGTAAATATTAAAATCAATGCAGTTAGCAGGTTAAAAGAAAGTCAAATTCAAAGTTTCAAAGTTGAGACCTTGGGTCTCCAATACTACTGAGATAAGTTAATCTAATTGCTTAGAAATAACATTGTTGATGATGTTGCATCTTGCTCTGATGAAGGAATGAGAAAGTTTTAATGTTATTTCACCATTACATTTTACAGAGTTTATTCAGAGCCATTTTTCCTTTTCTGTCTCTGCTTTCCTTTTCCATTCTTTCTGCGCCTCTCCTTCGAGGTTCATTGAGGCTGTGTGGTGTTGGAATGGCTTTTATTTATATACAACTTTGAGCATCACCCAAGTATGACCACACACAAGTATGACTTCCACCAGTTAATGGGCCCCGGCTAATAATCATCCTTCAAATTTAGACCTGCCTGGACTGTCTGGTTTACTTACCAGTGGAGTTACAACACTTTGAAATATTAGCTGTCATTTTGATAGGAATATCAAAAGATGATCCCTCCTTTCTACATGGTCCATATGCTTCCGTTCACTGCACATTCATATGCCCACCTAAGAGCCTCTTAAACTCCTTTACTATATTTGCCTACCTCCTCTGGCAGTGAGTGCATTCCAGGCACCCACCAGTCTCTGTAAACAAAACCTTGCCTCACACACCTTCTTTGTGTAGGGCGCTGTGAGGGTTCACTGCTAATGTAATGGCTTCTCTGTAATGTTCACTGCTGAGGTAATGGTTTCTCTGTAACAGCAATGTTTGGGTTATGGCTGGAGAGAACAGGACTGTGGTATGCACAATAGCCAGTCGGAGATTGTTGCTCTGTCTTGTGAATCTGGAAGGATGTTTTTCTCACGCTCTTTTGTCAAGGAGAGGTGAAGAGGGAAGACGCGTGTGGAGAGAGCCGTTAGACCACCGGACGGTGTGGACTGGGGCCTGAGGGTCCGAAGGGCGGCGACGCTCGGCGGAGACTGATGGTGGAAGAGGGACTACTGAGTGAGCTCCAACGGAACTTCTGACTTTTCCTTGAATTGGGCCCTTTTTTAAAATTTTCATTACTAACCCTATATTCAGATTAATATTCATGAAGTTCAATCATTTAATTGCAGATGGTGTACTGTCTAATATTTTGCGTTGTGGGTTTATAACTGGGGGTTCATTACACAGCATCCACACAAAGGTGATTTCCCAGTTTGGCCGGGCTGAAGGCTGATTCCCCTAGACGAACACGAGCTGGGCGAGCCTGAGGATTACATTTGAATTTACCCCACCTCACCTTAAATGCATGCCCTCTAGTATTGAGTTTCTGCATTTCCTCTCATCCCAGATGCTGCAGCAATAGTCTTCTCAGCTTTTAAGTTTAAACTCATGCAATTGTTTACAGGGAAATTACTACTTTTAAACCTGCCACATCTATCTTGATTTTTCAGAAACAACCTCATTTTTGAGATTAATGAGTTGAGTGTCATATTTCTGTTATTCCGCTGAATACAACTAGTATTTAACCTTATGGCACACCTAAAGCTCATTACATCAGTAGTGTGACAAATGAATTCAAGGCTTGTCAAATTAATGCTGGTCCTCGGTATTTTGGGTATTTTTTGGATTTAAGTCTGTGCATTTCATATTTGCATTTTATTTAGATTCCCACTGTTAGTTGCAATTTGACAAAGCGAAAACACTAAATGAGTTGTGAATAGAAATTTAATTTCCTTATGAAAATGCTCTGAACAGATAAAATTTACAGAAATTTATGAAACATACTTTATATTATAATTTCCTGGCATAAGACAAACAAAAATAGCAAATAAGGATTTACAGATTACAAGTCAAGTCAATTTTTATTGTCATTTCGACCATAACTGCTGGTACAGTGCATAGTAAAATGAGACAACGTTTTTCAGGACCATGGTGTTACATGACACAGTACAAAAAACTAGGCTGAACTACATAATTTAAAAAAAAACACAAAGAAAGCTATACTAGACTACAGACCTACACTGGACTGCATAAAGTGCACAAAAACAGTACCGGCATTACAATAAATAATAAACAGGACAGTGAGGCAAGGTGTCAGTCCAGACTTCGGGTATTGAGGAGTCTGATAGCTTGGGGGAAGAGATTGTTGTGTAGTCTGGTCTTAAGAGCCCAAATGCTTCGGAGCCTTTTCCCAGACGGCAGGAGGGAGAAGAGATTGTATGAGGGGTGCATGGGGTCCTTCATAATGCTGTTTCCTTTGCCTATGCAGCGTGTAGTGTAAATGTCCGTGATGGCGGGAAGATATTTACGCCATAAATATTGATGATTATGATGTCTGAAGATCTATTCTGGGCCCAACATAGTGATGGAATTACAATGACAGACATCCCACCCTGCAAAAACTCATTTCAGGGAGGTAATACCATCATTTTGCGGGAGACTCCTGGGAGAGGTGGGATGACTGCAATAGAGTAGCTCCTTAGCAGCTAGCCAGCTAGTTGAAATAATGTTAGCTATGCTAGTGAACAAATGACACCCCATTAAACTCATCTCTCTCTCTCTCCCCGCCCTGCCCCGCCTCACTCGCTCTCAAAAACTCGATTTCTGGGATATTACAAATAATTTGCAGGCATCAGGGAGCTGCTATCAATTTGCAGGAGACCCCCAGAACTTTCGGGAGAGATGGGATGTCCTGCAACGAAGGTATGCCAATGGCTCTATTTCGTGAGGAGTTTGAGGTTTGGTTTGTCACGGAAGACTCGTGCTAATTACTGCAGGTGTACCACGGCGAGCATTCAAAATGGAAGCCACACTGTTTGTTGTGGAGGGGCCACTGTACAGGATTGGAAGAAGTTGCAGAGGGCTACAAACATAGCCAGCCAGCAAAATGATGGCATCCGTCATTAAGGACGAACCCCATCACCCAGGACATGCCTTCTTCTCATTGCTACCGTCAGGGAGGAGGTACAGCAACCTGAAGGTACACACACTCAACTTTTCAGGAATAGCTCTTTCCTTTCCATCATCACTTTTCTGATAGGACAATGAACCCATGGACACAACTTCACTACTTTTCATCTCTTTTTGCACTAATTATTTAAGGTTGTTATAGCCAAGGGTGGTAATAAGGATATGTTCCCACTACCTATTAAATGCTCCCAAAGTCGTGTGCCTCAATTAGCCTCTGATGTTCAAGTACCTCTTCTGGCCTTCACAAGTGGCTTAGCTACTAAGCATGGCAGGACTGCTTTTACTGACAGAAGTGACAAAGGCAAGTTACTGGCACCTTAAAACCAGTCGCTTTGGGTAGAAGGGGCTCATCAGCTGTGATTGGCAACTCGTCTAGCAGAAGGAAAACTTTGATCTCAAACCTCTGCTGCCTTGCAGATATATCCACTCATGGGGAAGGATTCGGGTGTAAACCCCCAGGGAAAAATCTAAAGCTGTAGTCCCTAAGGCAATCCTACATTGAGTTCAACTGGCAACTCCTGCAAAACGACTGGTACCAAACTGTATCGGTCTCTGCTGTTCCTTTGAGTTCGACAAATGCCTGGAGAGGGGAAGCTTGCTACATGGGCAGTGGAATTTCAGTGGAATAATGGAAGTTACAATGCATTAGTAGGGAACTGGCAAAGTTGACTGGAAAGAGAAACTAGCAGGAAGGATGGCAGAGCAGCAATAGCTGGAGTTTCTGTGAAAAATAAGGGAAGTGCAAGACGGATATATTCCAAATAAGAAGAAATTTCCGAATGGAAGAAAGACACTACTGTGGCTGACAAGTGAAGTCAGAGCCAAAGTAATAGCAAAGAGAGGGCATACAAAGAAGCCAAAGATAGAGGGAAGATAGAGGATTAGGAAGTTTTTTAAAGTCTACTGAAGGAAACTAAGAAGGTCATTAGGAAAGAAAAGATAAATCATGAAAGGAAGCTGGCAACTAATATCAAAGAAGATACTAAAAGCTTTTTTTAAATATGTAAAGAATAAAAGAGAGCTGAGGGTAGATATTGGACCAATAGAAAATGGTGCTGGAGATATTGTAATAACAGATGTAGAGATGGCAGAGGAACTAAATGTGTATTTTGTATCAGTCTTCACAGTGGAAGACATCTGCAGTATACTGGACATACAAGTGTGTCAGGGAAGTGAAGTTTGGGCAGTGAAAATTATGACTGAGGTGGTGCTCAGGAAGCTTAATGGTCTGAGGGTGATAAAATTCCTGGACTTGATGGAATGCAACCTTGGGTTCTGAAGGAAGTAGCTGGAGAGACTGTGGAGGCATTAACAATGATCTTTCAAGAATCGATCGATTCTGGCATTTTATCGGATGACTGGAAAACTGCAAATGTTACTTCATTATTTAAGAAGGGTGGGAGGCAGCAGAAAAGATCTATAGACCTGTTAGCCTGACATCACTGGTTGGGAATTTGTTGGAATCGTTTGTTAGGGATGAGATTACAGAGTACCTGGAGGCACATGACAAGATAGGCCAAAGCCAGCATGGTTTCCCGAAAGGAAAATCCTGCCTAACTAACCTACTGCAATTTTTTAAGGAAATTACAAGCAAGGTAGGCAAAGAAGATGCAGTAGATGTGGTGTACTTGGATTTTCAGAAGGCCTTTGACAAGGTGCTGCACATGAGGCTGCTTAGCAAGATAAGAGCCCATGGAATTACAGGAAAGTTATTAACATGGGTGGAGCATTGGCTGATTGTCAGAAAACTGAGAGTGGAAATAAAGGGATCCTATTCTGGCTGGCTGCTGGTTACCAGTGGAGTTACTCAGGGATCAGTGTTGGGACCACTGTTTTTGCAATGCACGTCAATGATTTGGACTGCGGGATTAATGGATTTGTAGCTAAGTTTGCTGATGATACAAAGATAGGTGAAGGAGTGGGTAGTGTTGAGGAAAGAGAGAGCCTGCCTGAGAGACTTAGATTGTTTAGGGGAATAGGCAAAGAAGTGGAAAATGAAATACAATGTTGGAAAGTGTATGGTAATGCACTTTGGTGGAAGAATTAATTGTCAATGTATTATTTAGATGGGGAGAAAATTCAAAATGCAGAGATGCAAAGAGACTTTGAGTCCTTGTGCATAATACACTAAAGGTTAACTTCCAGGTTGAGTCAGTTGTGAAGAAGGTGAATGCAATGTTGGCATTCATTTCTAGAGGTATAGAATATAAGAGCAAAGATGTGATGTTGAGGCTCTATAAGGCATTCATAAGACCACACTTGGAGTACTGTGTACAGTTTTGGGCTCCTTATTTTAGAAAGGATATACTGACATTGGAGAGGGTTCAGAGAAGATTTCCAAGAATGCTTCCAGGAATAGAAGGGTTACTATATGAGGAACATCTGGCAGCTCCTGGGCTGTATTCCCTGGAGTTCAGGAAAATGAGGGGGGATCTCATAAAAACATTCCAAATGTTAAAAGGCCTGGACAGATTAGACATGGCAATGTTATTTCCCATGGTAGGGGAGTCTAGGACAAGAGAGCATGACTATGATTAAAGGGCATCCATTTGGAACAGAGGAGCGAAGAAATTACTTTATTCAGAGGGTGGTAAATCTGTGGAATTTGTTGCCATGAGTGGCTGTGGAGGCCAAGTCATTGGGTGCATTTAAGGCAGAGATAGATAGGTTCTTGATCAGCCAGGGCATCAAAGAGTATGGGGAGAAGGCAGGGGAGTGGGGATGACTGGAAGGATTGGATCAGCCTGTGATTGAATGGCAGAACAGACTCAATGGGCCAAATAGCCTACTTCTGCTCCTATATCTTATGGTTTTATGGTCTTATGGGCAACAGATTGCTTTTCATATTGTACTGCCTATGCTTGCATATTTAGACAGCTAGGACACAATATTCATGGTCAATTCTGACCGACGGAGGCCCTCACCCTCATTTAATTAATTTTTAATGTATGTTTCCTACTGATATTCATCGTTTTCTTCGTATTGCACTGTACGATTGCTGCAAACTGACAAATTTCACAGCATATGTCAATCATCTTAAAGCTGATTCTTATTCTGAATCGTTGACAGATAAACTTTAACAATGTAATATCTCACCTTGTTAATGCATGTTGATCAGTATTCTCTCTAGCCACAGGTGAGGTCTCAGAAGACTGGCGAGTAGCTGAAGTTGTACCTCTATTTTATAAGGGAACAAGGGAAAATGCTGGGGACTATAAACTGGTGTGTCTCACATCAGTTGTAGGGAAATTACTGGAGAAAATTCTTAGAGATAGGGTATATGAGCATTTGGAAATCCATAGCCTAATTAGGGAGAGCCAGCATGACATCGTACATGGCAAGTTGTGCCTTACCAACTTGATTGAGTTTTTTGACAAGATGATGAGAGAGATTGATGAGGGTAAGGCAGTCGATGGAGTCTACATGGATTTTAGTAGGGCACTTGGCAAAGTCCCTCATGGGAGGTTAATCCAGAAGATTAAGATGCATGGGGTCTGCAGCAAAATGTCTGCCTGGATTCAGAACTGGCTTGTACATAGAAGATAGAGTGTAGTGGTTGAAGGACTTATTCGAGCTGGAGGCCTGCAATTAGTGGAGCTCTGCAGGGGTCTCTGATGGGACCTCTGCTGTTTGTGATGTATATAAATGACCTGGATGAAAATGTAGATGGAGGTGTTAGTAAGACTGGTGGAGTGGTGGATAATGTAGAAGATTGGCAAAGAATACAGCATGATATAGATCGTTGCAGATTTGGGCAGAGAAATGGCAAATGGAGTTTGACCCAGAGAAATGTGAGGTGTTGCACCATGGTACAACAAAGTATGGTACAAAGAGTCCACCTTTAAGGGCAAACTCCATAACAGAGTTTCCTGGCAGAGAGATCTTGGGGTCCAAATTCGTAGCTCCATGAAAGTGGCTGCACAAGTCGATGAGGTAGTTAACAAGGCTTATGCAATGCTTGCTTTTATTAGTCAAGGCAATGAGTTCAAAAGTCAAGAGGTTATGTTGCAACTTTATAAAACTCTGGTTAGGCCACATTTGGATTATTGTGTACAGCTCTGGATGCCCCCCTATAGGGAGGATGTTGAGGATTTGGAGAGGGTGCAGAAGAGGTTTACCAGGATGGTGCCTGACTTAGAGGGCATGAGCTATCACAAGAGTCTAGATAAACCTGGGTTGTTTTCTCCGGAGCATCGGAGGCAGAGGGGAGATCTGATAGAGGTTTATAAGGTTATGAGAGACATAGATAGAGTGGACAATGAGTATCTGTTTCCCAGGGTTGAAATAGCTAATACCAGAGGGCATGCATTGAAGGTGAGAGTGGGTAGGTTCAAAGGGAATGTGAGGGGTTAGTATTTTATTCAGATGATCATGGATGCCTGGTATGATATTAGAGGGAAATATATTTATAGTTCAACAGTTCCATTTCATATCAGAGAAATGTATGCAAAGTACATCCTGAAGTTTTTATTTTCTTCACAGATATCCATGAAAACAGAAGAGACCCCCCAAAGAATGAGTGACAATGAAAAAGTTAGAACCCCAAAGCTCATCCTACCCCCCACCTACTTCTGCAAAAAAGCATCAGCACCCTCCACCCACACGATAAGCAATAGCAATGCCCCCAATAAAGACCATTATTGACAGTACAAGAAACTATCATTCACCCAACAATTCGACATACCACAGGCTCCCCCTCTCTCCCTAATAAGGGAAAAAGAGAAGTCCCCTTTTCATAGCGAGAGGGGAGACATACCAAAGCAACTCGCTGATTTGCAATGATGACATCTATTCCTGTTGCTTTATTCCAAGTTCTCCATCTCAAGAATCGGCAACAAACTCTCCTCCACCAATGAGAGAAAGATTAGGTGTGATTCATGAATACAGAGCCTCCAACAGCCAATCTGCTGCTCCCAATGTTCTATTTTCTCCTGTGACACTTCAGTTGGTGGCACTAGCATAGAATCTGCCCATTCACAGGGCACTATGACCTTGGAACCCTAAAGGTGATCTCGTCTTCTTGGCTGCACCCCTGAGATTTAGAAAAGCAGCTGGTCGTGAGCCCCCGGGAGCAGATTCCACCACTGCAATGAACCAAAGTCTGAGTGTAAGTCCAGGTCAGGGTCTTCATCAGAACCTCAGCCACCCAGAAAAGGAAAAAGAAAGACATCAAACATAGAAATTAAGTTGTTTCTTCGGACTATTCCAATAACACCAGATCTTGGAGACTTAACGCTACTTTGCTTCAAGACCCAGAATTTATTACTTATATAAAACAGCAAATTGACTTGTTCTTTTCTACAAACTGTACTGAAGAAATCGACAGAGGAATACTTTGGGACTCTTTTAAGGCTTTTATTCGTGGTCAAATTATCTCATATTCTGTTGGTAAAAGAAAACAAAGATATTTAGATATTGCTTTATTGGTGGATAAAATTAAGGAAATTGATAAGATTTATTCCGTGACTCCTACCAAAGAACTTTATAAGAAGAGAGTTGAGCTTCAAATGGAACATAGTTTACTATTATCTTCTTCAATTGAAAATCAATTAATTAGGACCAGGGCTCAATTTTATATTCATAGTGACCGTACTGGTAAACTGTTAGCTAATCAATTAAAGGCTATCTCGACTAAGCGACAAATTATTAAAATTCGCAAATTAGACGGTAATTTAACTACTGATCATAAAGAAATTAATAATACCTTTCAAGATTTTTATAAATCTTTATATCATTCAGAATTTGATGGTGACCAGTCCATGATAGATAATTTTTTTAACAATTTGAATATTCCTAAACTGACTGATGAAGATCATAGTCTGTTAGATGCTCCTATTTCTATAGTGGAAATAGGAGAGGCTATTTCATCAATGAACTCAGGGAAGGCTCCTGGTCCTGATGGTTATATAGTAGAATTTTTTAAAACTTTTTCTTCTTTGCTTTCTCCTTGGTTATGTGAAATTTTTAATGATGCGTTTGCTAAGAAGAGATTACCTCAATCTTTTTATGAAGCTAATATTTCTCTAATTCTTAAAAAAGATAAAGATCCTACTTTATGTACATCTTATCGCCCTATATCATTATTAAATGTAGATTCTAAGATTCTTACAAAAATTTTAGCTATTAGATTAGAAAAAGTACTGTCTCAGATTATTTCAGAAGATCAAACTGGTTTTATGAGGAATCGGTATTCCTTTTTTAATGTAAGAAAATTGATTAATATAATTCATACTTCACCACCCACAATCCCAGAATGTGTTATTTCATTAGATGCTGAAAAAGCTTTTGATAGAGTTGAATGGATATATTTATTTAATACATTGAGAAATTTTAATTTTAGTCCTAATTTTATATCATGGATTAAATTAATATATCATAAACCTGTTGCTTCTGTTTTTACGAATAACCACAGATCCTCTTTTTTTCAATTATCTCGTGGTACGAGACAGGGTTGTCCCTTAAGTCCTTTATTATTTAATATTGCATTAGAACCTTTAGCTATTGCTATTCGTGAATCTCCTAATATTTTTGGTATTACCCGTAATGAGAAGTTATATAAATTATCTCTTTATGCTGATGATTTGCTGTTATATATTTCTGACCCTGATAGGTCTATTCCTGCTATTTTATCCTTGTTGGTTCAATTTGGTACTTTTTCTGGTTATAAACTAAATTTAGATAAGAGTGAATTATTTCCTTTAAATGCACAAACTTTATTGACTGATAGGACACCATTTAAAGTTGTTACTGATAACTTCACTTATCTAGGTATAAAAATTACCAAGAAATATAAAGATTTATTTAGAATGAATTTTTTACCTATGCTTCATCAAATTCATCAACTTACTACAAGATGGTCTCCCTTGTTTTTATCATTAATTGGTCGGATTAATGCTGTCAAAATGATGATTTTACCGAAATTTTTATATTTATTTCAAGCCCTACCAGTTTTTATTCCTAAGTCTTTTTTTGATAGCATTGATTCAAAAATTTCTTCATTTGTGTGGCAAAATAAAAACCCTAGGTTAAGTAAAAAGCAATTACAAAAATCAAAAAAAGATGGTGGTTTAGCTTTACCTAATTTTAGATTTTATTATTGGGCAAATAATATTCGTAATTTATTGTATTGGAAATTAGATTTGGATTCACCACTGTGCCCACAGTGGGTAAATTTGGAATGTAATGAGGTAAAGGGATATTCTCTATTCTCTGTTCTTGGTTCTTGTCTTCCTGCGGATTTAGTTAAATTTAATAAACAAATATTTAATCCTGTTATTAAACATACATTACGAATTTGGTTTCAATTTCGTAAGTTCTTTATTTTGAAAAACTTTGTTCTTGATAGCCCTATCTTATTTAATTTCTTTTTCAAACCTTCCTGGACAGATCAAGCTTTTAACATATGGAAAAGGAAAGGTATAAAATGTTTTTGTGATCTCTTTTTTGAAGATACTTTGATGTCATTTGATCAACTTTCTAATAAATTTGAATTACCTAAATCTAATTTTTTCAGATATTTACAAATTAGAAATTTTTTACATAAAGTTTTACCATCTTTTCCTAATTCAACTTTGATGGACACTACAGATTTGATCTTTACCTTAAATCCTTGTCAGAAGGGATTAGTAGCTTTTATTTATAATATGATTATGAAGATACAACCAGAAATATCAGTTAGAATTAAACAAGAATGGGAAAAAGAACTTCAATATAACATATCAACAGATAAATGGGAAAAAATTTTGCAAATGGTTAATTCTTCTTCTATATGTGCTAAACATGCTTTAATACAATTTAAAATTGTACATAGAGCTCATATGTCTAAAGATAAACTTGCTCGATTCTATTCTCATATTAACCCTCTATGTGACAGATGTCATTTAGCAGTGGCCTCATTGACCCATATGTTTTGGTCATGTCCCACTTTACATAATTATTGGAAGGATATATTTACTACTATTTCCTCAATTTGGAATATAGATTTACAACCTCATTTTATTACTGCAATATTTGGTATACCAAATGAAGATGGCAATCAGTTTTCCCCCTCAATCAGACGAATGATTGCTTTTGTAACATTAATGGCCAGAAGGTCTATACTACAAAATTGGAAAGAAGTAAATCCTCCTACTACATTTCAGTGGCTTTCTCAAACTATTTCTTATCTGAGTTTGGAAAAAATTAGAAGCACTATTTTTGACTCATCAATTAAATTTGAAGAAACCTGGAGACCGTTTATTCGACATTTTCATATGAATTAATTTGGCCTTCTCCGGACCTTTCTGCTTATTCATGTTCAGGTATGGAGTTCCGGAGTTCTTTGACACTATCTTATACTTGTAAACTGTTATTATTGCCTATGTTAGTTTAGTTTAGTGTTTTATTTTTTTTTAATATATATTTTTTCTCACATATTTTTTAATATTTTTTTTTCTTTTTTAATGGTTATTTGTTTTTTTTTCATATAATCATGTGGATTTGATTAAGGTATTTTCTTTTGTTGATGTTTAGTAGGATATTATTATCTTATCAATGTGATTTCAAGTCTATTGTATTTATAATTTACTTATTACTATGTTATTTTTTTTTGTGTATATGTGAAAATCAATAAAAAGATTGAAAAAGAAAAGAAATTAAGTTGTTTCCACAGGTGAGTTTGAAGGAGTTGCTGTTGAGCACCATTATAGCTCCACCCCTCTGGAAAAGCCTCCACTAGAGGCTTTTAAGAGATATTTGGATCAGCACAAGGGTGTAAGCAAGATGGAGGGGTTTGGACATGGTGTAGGTAGGAAGGATTAGTGTTTGAGTGTTTTGAATTTGCCTTTTAGCAGTTGGGCACAACATTGTGGGCCAATGGTCTATTTCAGTACTGCTCTACATTCATGTTGCGGTTTTATAACAGGTAAGAGGAAAAGGCCTGGAAACTATACGGAATCTATTATGGTGGAGTAATGGGCAGGGTAAGTTCGGATGACAGATGCTGTTTGAGGATCCGCTTGTTCACTGTTTCAGGAAGCCCAAGGCATTGTATATTGCTAAATAGGGCTTGCGCCTTTCTCTCAAGGCCTTTGTGACAGTGGAGCACACGGAAAGGTATCAGGTGTGCCTGGATTTAATGTGGGAAGGTTGGAGGGTGAGGCAGAGAGACAATGGTGTGGAGGGGGTTTGAGAGTGGAATCAGGACCTGCTCAAATAGGAAAATCTGGGAGGTGGAGATCACTGCTATGAATAGGTAAATCCTAGAATTATAGTAAGCTGTGACACAAAAGAAGGCCATTTGACCCATCTTGTCTGCACCAATTGAAGAAAGAGATACCAAACCTAATGCCATCTTCTATTGCTCGGTCTGTGATTCTGTGGGGAGTGGTTCTTTCAGCAGACATCTATCTGCTGCATAAATTTGAAGACAACTTCTTCATGAAGGCATGGAAGCACCTCTACTTTCTTAGAAGCTTGTGTAGATTCAGAATATCAACTAAAACTTTAACAAACATCCGTAAGTGCACAGTGGAGAGTAACCTAACTGGTTGCCTCACAGCCTGGTATGGAAATATCAATGCCCAGGAATGGAAAAGCCTACAGAAAGTGGTGGATACAGTCCAATCCCTCGCAGGCAAAGATGTCCCCACTACGGAGCACATTTATGTGGAGCGTTGCCACTAGAATGCTCTTTTCTCACTAGTACCATGGGGCAGGAAATACAGGAGCCTTAGGTCCAACACTACTAGGTCTAGGGATGATTAATACTCTTCAAACATCAAGCTCATGCACCAGCATGGATAACTTAAGTCACCTCAACTCTGAACTGATTCCACAATCTACAGACTCACTTTCAAAGACCAACAAATTCATGTTGTTGGTATTACTTGTTTTTTAAATTTTAATTTGCACAATTTCTCTTCTTTTGCATATTGGTTGTTCGTCAATTTTTGCTTATATATACTTTTTCATAAATTCTATTGAAATTTCTTTATTTTCCTGTAACTGTCTACAAGAGCATGAATCTCAAGATGGTGTATGGTAATATATACATACTTAGAAAATAAATTTACTTTGACTTCAGCTCTTTTCTATAAACGGTGATCAGAAATGCATGGATTATTGACGCAATGTATATCTAACACTATATGTAGTTTCAGAGTCCTGTTCTTGCATTCTATACATTGGCTAATAAAGGAAATGATTCCATGCATTGTTTACCAACTTTTTAAATCTGTCAAGTAAAGCAACCCTGGAGTCAAACAAACTACACTAATATCCATGAGATTTCTTCTCTTCTGTGTATGGGAAATAGAGTAGGGGACTGACTATACCATATAACCATATAACAATCACAGCACAGAAACAGCCCATCTCGGCCCTCCTAGTCCATGCCGAACTCTTAATCTCACCTAGTCCCACCTACCCACACTCAGCCCATAACCCTCCACTCCTTTCCTGTCCATATACCTATCCAATTTTACCTTAAATGACACAACTGAACTGGCCTCTACTACTTCTACAGGAAGCTCATTCCACACAGCTATCACTCTCTGAGTAAAGAAATACCCCCTCGTATTTCCCTTAAACTTTTGCCCCCTAACTCTCAAATCATGTCCTCTCGTCTGAATCTCCCCTACTCTCAATGGAAACAGCCTATTCACGTCAACTCTATCTATCCCTCTCAAAATTTTAAATACCTCGATCAAATCCCCCCTCAACCTTCTACGCTCCAATGAATAGAGACCTAACTTGTTCAACCTTTCTCTGTAACTTAAGTGCTGAAACCCAGGTAACATCCTAATAAATCGTCTCTGCACTCTCTCTAATTTATTGATATCTTTCCGATAATTTGGTGACCAGAACTGTACACAATATTCCAAATTTGGCCTTACCAATGCCTTGTACAATTTTAACATTACATCCCAACTTCTGTACTCAATGCTCTGATTTATAAAGGCCAGCGTTCCAAAAGCCTTCTTCACCACCCTATCTACATGAGACTCCACCTTCAGGAAACTATGCACTGTTATTCCTAGATCTCTCTGTTCCACTGCATTCCTCAATGCCCTACCATTTACCCTGTATGTTCTATTTTGATTATTCCTGCCAAAATGTAGAACCTCACACTTCTCAGCATTAAACTCCATCTGCCAACGTTCAGCCCATTCTTCTAACCGGCATAAATCTCCCTGCAAGCTTTGAAAACCCACCTCATTATCCACAACACCTCCTACCTTAGTATCATTGGCATACTTACTAATCCAATTTACCACCCCATCATCCAGATCATTTATGTATATTACAAACAACATTGGGCCCAAAACAGATCCCTGAGGCACCTCGCTAGTCACCGGCCTCCATCCCGATAAACAATTATCCACCACTACTCTCTGGCATCTCCCACCTAGCCACTGTTGAATCCATTTTATTACTCCAGCATTAATACCTAATGACTGAGCCTTCTTAACTAACCTTCCATGTGGAACTTTGTCAAAGGCCTTGCTGAAGTCCATATAGACTACATCCACTGCCTTACTCTCGTCAACATTCCTCGTAACTTCTTCAAAAAATTCAATAAGGTTTGTCAAACATGACCTTCCACGCACAAATCCATGCTGGCTACTCCTAATCAGATCCTGTCTATCCAGATAATTATAAATACTATCTCTAAGAATACTTTCCATTAATTTACCCACCACTGATGTCAAACTGACAGGACTATAATTGCTAGGCTTACTTCTAGAACCCTTTTTAAACAATGGAACCACATGAGCAATACGTCAATCCTCCGGCACCATCCCCGTTTTTAATGACATCTGAAAGATCTCCATCAGAGCTCCTGCTATCTCTACACAAACTTCCCTCAAGGTCCTGGGGAATATCCTGTCAGGACCCGGAGATTTATCCACTTTTAAATTTCTTAAAGGCGCCAGTACTTCCACCTCTTTAATTGTCATAGGTTCCATAACTTCCTTATTTGTTTCCCACACCTTACACAATTCAATATCCTTCTCCTTAGTGAATACCGAAGAGAAGAAATCGTTCAAAATCTCTCCCATCTCCCTCGGCTCCACACATAGCTGACCACCCTGATTCACTAAGGGACCAATTTTATCCCTCACTATCTTCTTGCTTTTAATATAACTGTAGAAACCTTTCGGATTTACTTTCACCTTATTTGCCAAACCAACCTTGTATCTTCTTTTAGCTTTTCTAATCTCTTTCTTAAGATTCCTTTTACATTCTTTATATTCCTCAATCAATTCCTTTACTCCATGCTGCCTATATCTATTGTAGACATCCCTCTTTTTCCGAACCAAGTTTCTGATATCCCTTGAAAACCATGGTGCTTTCAAACCTTTAACCTTTCCTTTCAACCTAACAGGAACATAAAGATTCTGTACCCTCATAATTTCACCCTTAAATGACCTCCATTTCTCTATTACATCCTTCCCATAAAACAACTTGACCCAATCCACTCTCTCTAAATCCCTTCGCATCTCCTCAAAGTTAGCCTTTCTCCAATCAAAAATCTCAACTCTAGGTCCAGTCCTGTCCTTCTCCATAATTATATTGAAGCTAATGCTATTGTGATCACTGGACCCGAAGTGCTCCCCAACACATACATCTGTCAGCTGACCTATCGCATTCCCTAACAGGAGATCCAACACTGCCCCATCTCTAGTCGGTACTTCTATGTATTGTTGCAAAAAACTATCCTGCACACATTTCACGAACTCTAAACCATCCAGCCTTTTACAGAATGAGCTTCCCAATCTACGTGTGGAAAATTAAAATCTCCCACAATCACCGCCTTGTGTTTACTACAAATATCTGCTATCTCCTTACACATTTGCTCTTCCAACTCACGCTCCCCATTAGGTGGCCTATAATACACTCCTATCAGTGTTACTACATCTTTCCCATTCCTCAATTCCACCCAAATGGCCTCCCTAGAGGAGCTCTCTAATCTATCCTTCCAAAGCACCGCCATAAGATTTTCTCAGACAAGCAATGCAACACCTCCTCCTCTAGCCCCTCCTACTCTATCACACCTGAAGCAACTAAATCCAGGAATATTTAGTTGCCAATCACACCCTTCCTGCAACCATGTTTCACTAATAGCTGCAACATCGTAATTCCAGGTATCAATCCACGTTTTAAGCTCATCCACCTTTCTTACAATGCCCCTAGCATTAAAATAGATACATTTAAGATACTGTCCAGCTCCAGATACTCTCTTTTCATCCCTAACAATGCATTCAAATTTATTATCCTTTTCTTTCTTCTCCCCTACATCTTCGGGCTGAGCGCATCCCTTCTCCATCACCTGCCTTTCCTCCCTCACACACTGTCTACTTACTTGCTCTACTGGTGAACTAACCTCCTCTCCCATAGTTTCCTCAAATTGATTCCTGCCCCCCCCCATCTAAAGTCTGCCCTGTAGCCCTAGAAAACCTCCCCGCTAGGATATTGGTCCCCCCAGGATTCAAGTGTAACCCGTCCTTCTTGAACAGGTCACGCCTGCCCCAGAAGAGGTCCCAATGATCCAGAAACTTGAATCCCTGCACCCTGCTCCAATCCCACAGCCACGCATTCATCCTCCACCTAATTCCATTCCTACTCTCACTGTCGCGTGTCACAGGCAGTAATCCCGAGGTTACTACCTTTGCGGTCCTTCTTCTTAACTGCCTTCCTAACTCCCTATACTCTCGCTTCAGGACCTCTTCCCCTTTCCTACCCATGTCATTGGTACCTACATGTACCATGACCTCTGGCTCCTCACCCTCCCACTTCAGGATATCTTGGACGCGATCAGAAACGTCCCGAACCCTGGCACCAGGGAGGCAAACTACCATCCGGGATTCCCAATCACCTCCACAGAACCACCTGTCTGAACCCCTGACTATCGAGTCCCCTATTACTATGGTCCTCTTTCTTCTAACCCTACCCTTCTGAGCTACAGGGCCGTCCTTGGTGCCGGAGGCCCGGCCACTGTCACTTCCACCAGGTAGGCTGTCCCCCCCAACAGTACTCAAACATGAGTGCTTATTGCCAAGGGGTTCAGCCACTGGGGTACTCTCTAGTACCTGCCTCTTCCCCTTCCTGACTGTAACCCACCTATCTGCCTCCCGTGGTCCCGGAGTGACCACCTGCCTGTAACTCCTCTCTATCACCTCCTCACTCTCCCTGACCAGGCGAAGGTCATCGAGCTGCAGCTCCAGTTCCCTAACTCGGTCCCTCAGGAGCTGCAGTTTGGCGCACCTGGCGCAGATGTGGACGTCCGGGAGGCTCGGAGACTCCAGGACCTCCCACATCCGACACCGAGAACAACAAGCTGCCCTCACACTCAAACTTCCCGAAAAACTGAAAACTAACAAGGAGAACTAAAAGATAAGCCTGCTGTGCCCTCTTCTGCCTAAGCCCTCTGAGCCCAAGCCCTACACTCTGCTCCCGGCTCACTCCGCTGCCCGCAAACGAAGCTGCCCGCTGCTTAAGGCTGTGTTCTTTTTATATCTTCCCTCCTTCCCAGGCCTCCTTCACGCGTCTCCTATATGTTCTTGTGGAGCACCAATGTCCAGGATAATTGTGGTGGTGGGGTTGCTGCCTGTGGTCTGTCGGTCTGGAAGTCAAAGATCCAGTTGCAAAGTGAAGTGCTGAGTCCCAGTCTAGGAAATTGGAAGTGAGTTTGTTTGGATTACAGTCTTGAAGGCAGAGCTGTAGGCAATAAAAAAAATGTTTGATGTTGATGTCTTTACTGTCAACATACCCCAGGAATGTAGGAACAGGGAGATGGCATCTGCAGTTGACCTGCATTTCACAGTAGGTGAGTGCACCAGCTTAAAATTATCTTGGAGGCTGGAGCTGATGCATACCATGACCAGCCTCTCAAACCACCTCATGCTGGTAAATGTGTCACCAGGATAAGGCACTTTACCTTATTGTTCTTAGGTACCAGGAGGACAGCGGCCTTCTACAAGTTCTGAAGTACAATCTTAATAAGAAGGTTAAATATACATACAATTGAGATATATCTCATGATGTCTGACCATGGAAGGTACAGCACTACAACAGGATCCTCAGGCCACTATGTTTATGCTGGCCTTTTGGCCCATCTACATGAATGGGTCAGCTCCTGGTGCATAAGGTTAGCAACAATACTGCATTTGAACATTTCCATACTAATTAGAAATTAATTATTGTAATAATTTTGCAGCATCTTTTCATACCCAGCAAAAAAGCATTTTCTTTGCACTATTTTTCAATACTTGCCTATATAATAATTACTTTCTGAGCTAGGTACACAAGTAACATACCAAAATACTGAGTCAGAACAATAAGTAACAAATTGAATGTTATGTTATTAGCAGTTAATTATAAGAATCTCAAACAATAACAAGGCAGCCTACAGAGAAGAAGTCATCATCCTGACACAGTGGTGTCTAGAAAGCAACCTCTCCCTCAATGTCGCAAAAACAAAGGAGCTGGTTGTGGACTCCAGGAGGAATGGAGACAGGCTAACCCCTATTGACATCAACAGATCTGCGGTTGAGAGGGTGAACAGCATTAAGTTCCTTAGCATTCACATCACTGAGGATCTCACGTGGTCTGTACGTACCAGCTGTATAGTGAAAAAAGCACAACACCTCTTTCACCTCAGGCGGTTGAAGAAGTTCAGTATGGGCCCCCAAATCCTAAAGACTTCCTACAGGGGCACAATTTAGAGCATTCTGACTGGCCATATCTCTGCTGGTATGGGAACTGCAATTCCCTCAGTCGCAGGATTCTGCAGAGAGTGGTGCAGACAGCCCAACTCATCTGTAGATGTGAACTTCCCACTATCCAGGACATTTACAGAGACAGGTGCGTGAAAAGGACCCGAAAGATCTTTGGGGACCCAAATCACCCCAACCACAAACTGTTCCAGTTGTTACCATTCAGGAAATGGTGCCACAGCATTAAAGCCAGGACCAAGAGGCAGCTTCTTCCACCAGGCCATCAGACTGATTAATTCACACTGATACAACTGTATTTCTATGTTATATTGACTGTCCTGTTGTACATACTATTCATTACAAATTACTATAAATTGCACATTGCACATTTAGACGGAGGTGTAACGTAAAGATTTTTACTCCTCGTGTGTGAAGGATGTAAGAAATAAAGTCAATTCAACTCCAACTTCAAATTCAAATTCAATTTCAATTCAAATTCGGAATCAGCACACTTACCATTACAAGTGTACATGGCCAAAATCATTGGCTTCTCTGATGAGGACCATCAATGATCTTTAATATGTCTGAGTTCCAGATTCTAGCACCAATTTCAATCTGCAACAATTGATGGAACCATGATGTTTGTGTTGCTGCGGGAGCTAAAGCATTGACAATTAATGACAATAAAACCTTGTTACCATGAGACTTATGTAACAAGTTCACTTGGGGGTTCAACAGCATAAAAAAAGACTTTTATCAAAAGACAAATCGAAATGATATGGTATTGGTTTATGTTCTATAAAAACATTCCTTTAAATTTTGTTCTGCAACATTATTAACAAATTAATTCTGATTGAAATTAATTCTCTGCACTTTAATGTAAGTTTTAATTCTGTTCTTATATGTTGAGTAATTACATTTGGGGATGTATTTTAGTATGGGCTGTTCAATGAGCAAATTGCAGGAATGGTAAAGAAAGATAGCAGCTTGGTTTTTCTGACAGTATCTGTTATTAAACATTCATGATCTTAACATTGATTGCCTGTAGGTCTGATACTGCTGACATGGTGGAATTAAGACACTCCTGAAGTTAAACAATAACTTTCATTGTGTCAAATCTGAAAAGAATATTATAACAACATTGTTCTTCATGAAACTGCATCATAACCATTTCTGACATCTTTATGAATCAACCAGCCAAATCCACCCCAACAACATTCCAGCCTGAAGGTCCAGATAATAAAATATATGGTGCACCTTCTGAAAATACTGCAGTACCAATAGAAATTTAAAATTCTCTGCTTATCACGAAGAATCCATGAGGAAATCATGTTCTGAATCCAAAGAAACTGTGTATAATCTGTTTTGAAATTGGAATAATTAGGGTGCAGTAGATGTTCCTTTTAAAATCCACAAATATAAAACTCTTCATGAACCAATGCATCAGTACAGGGTAGTGTACCTTGAGCCCATGTTTCAGCAATGCTGAGAAACCCACTGTAAAGAGTGAAGGAGTAGGCCATTTCACAAACTACCACCAACCTGTCCCATCAGGCAACTTTTGCTCCATCTGTGAGTCCCACATTGGCCTCATTAGTCACCACACAACAGAGTGGAATCACATCATCAACAGAGGCAAGGAGCTGTTTGAAAAGAAGTGCAGAATATATAATTCACTTATTTTCTTTTCCCTTTAAAGCAATTTCCATGATAAACAAAACATGGTAACCCGGTAGAGCCTGGATGAAATGGTCAATAATGTTTTCAAGTGCAAAAGGCAAAATGTTTTTGATGAGTAAATCAAATCCAATTCCTATTAATAACCAGATTTTAAAATCACTGTCAATGATATTAAAAGCGGAATAGAAAAAATTAATAGTTTCATTAATATATGCAAGGCATTTTCTCAGAATCAGTTTCAGGTTTAATATCATTGGCATATGTTGTGAAATTAGTTCTTATGTGGTAACAATACATTGCGATACATAATAATGAAAGCTGTGAATTATGGTATATACATACCTATGTATCAGGGGAAGGGTCAGGTACTAGGGAGTACCCCTGTGGCTGTACCCCTTGTCAATAAGTACTCCTGTTTGAGTACTGTTGGGGGGGGCAGCCTACCTGGGGGAAGCAACAGTGGCCGTGCCTCTGGCACAGAGTCTGGCCCTGTGGCTCAGAAGGGTAGGGAAAGGAAGAGGAAGGCAGTAATGAAAGGGGACTCTATAGTTAGGGGGTCAGATAGGTGATTCTATGGATACAGGAAAGAAACTCGGATGGTTGTTAGCCTCCAAGGTGCCAGGGTCCGGGATGTTTCAGATCGTGTCCAAGATATAGAAACATAGAAAACAGGTGCAGGAGTAGGCATTTGGCCCTTCGACCCTGCCCTGCCATTCAGTATGATCACGGCTGATCATCCAACTCAGAACCCTGTACCTGCTTTCTCTCCATACCCCCTGATCCCTTTAGCCACAAGGGCCATACCTAACTTCGTCTTAAATATAGCCAATGAACCGGCCTCATCTGTTTACTGTGGCAGAGAATTCCACAGATTCACCACTCACTGTGTGAAGAAGTTTTTCCTCATCTCGGTCCTAAAAGGCTTCCCCTTTATCCTTAAACTGTGACCCCTTGTTCTGGACTTCCCCAACATCGGAAACAATCTTCCTGCATCTAGCCTGTCCAATCCCTTTAGAATTTTATACATTTCAATAAGATCCTCCCTCAATCTTCTAAATTCTATATCCTGTATTCTATATCCTATATTCTATATCTTCTATATCCTGCAGTGGGAGGGAGAACAGCCAGAGGTCGTGATACATATTGGTACCGATGACAGAGGTAGGAAAAGAGCAGAGGTCCTGAAAAATTATTGCAGGGAATTCAGAAGGAAGTTGAGAAACAGGGCCACAAAGGTAATAATCTCAGGTTTACTGCCTGTGCCATGCTACAGTGAGGTTAGGAATAGAATGAGGTGGAGGATAAATATATGGCTGAGGGATTGGAGCAGGGGGCAGGGATTCAGATTTCTGGTTCATTGGGACATCTTTTGGGGCAGGTGTGACCTGTACAAAAAGGACAGGTTGGACTTGAATCCCAGGGGGACCAATATCCTGGTGGGGAGGTTTGCTAAGGTGACTGGGGAGAATTTAAACTAGAATTGTTGGGGGGTGGGAACTGAACTGAAGAGACTGGGAAAGAGGAGGTTAACTCACAAATAGAGAAAGCTTGTAGACAGTGCAAGAGGGAGGATAGGCAGGTGATAGAGAAGGGACGCACTCAGACCGAAGGTTTAAGATGTGTCTATTTTAAAGCAAGCAGTGTTGTAAATAAAGCGGATGAGCTTAGAGTGTGGATCAACACTTGGAGCTATGATGTAGTGTCCTTTACAGAGACTTGGACAGAGATAGGAATGGTTACTTCAAGTGCCGGGTTTTAGATGTTTCAGAAAGGACAGGGAGGGAGGCAAAAGAGGTGGGGGTGTGGCACTGTTGATCAGAGATAGTGTCATGGCTGCAGAAAAGGTGGACGCCATGGAGGGAATGTCTACGGAATCTCTGTGGATAGAGGTTAGGAACAGGAAGGAGTCAATAAATTTATTGGGTGTTTTTTTAGGCTGCTCAATAGTAACAGGGATATCAAAGAGCAGATACGAAATCAGATTCTGTAAAGGTGTAATAATAACAGAGTTGGTGTGGTGGGACATTTTAATTTCCCAAATATCAATTGGCATCTCCCTACAGCAAGGGGTTCAGATGGAGTGGTTAGGCGTGTTCAGGAAGGTTTCTTGACACAATATGTAGATAAGCCAACGAGAGGAGAGGCTGTACTTGATTTGGTATTGGGAAACGAACCTGGTCAGGTGTCAGATCTCTCAGTGGGAGAGCATTTTGGAGATAGTGATCATAATTCTATCTCCTTTACAATAGCATTGGAGAGAGATAGGAACAGACAAGTTAGAAAAGCATTTAATTGGAGTAAGGGGGATTATGAGGCTATCAGGCAGGAAATTGGAAGCTTAAACTGGAAACAGATATTCTCAGGGAAAAGTACAGAAGAAATGTGGCAAATATTCACTATGTTTCACTATGTTCACTATATTATGTGGCAAATGTTTTGTATGGAGTTCCAATGAGACAGGGATGTTATGGTAAGGTACAGGAACCGTGGTGTACAAAGACTGTAATAAATCTAGTCAAGAAGAAAAGAAAAGCTTACTAAAGGTTCAGAGAGCTAGGTAATGTCAGGGATCTGGAGGATTTTAAGTCTAGTAGGAAGGAGCTTAAGAAGGAAATTAAGAGTGCCAGAAGGGGTCATGAGAAGGCCTTGGTGGGAAAGATTAAGGAAAACCCCAAAACATTCTACAAGCATGTGAAGAGCAAGAGGATAAGACTTGAAAGAATAGGACCTATCAAGTGTGACAGTGGGGAAGTGTGTATGGAACCAGAGGAAATAGCAGAGGTTCTTAATGAATATTTTACTTCAGTATTCGCTATGGAAAAGGATCTTGGTGATTGTAGTGATGACTCACAGCAGACTGAAAAGCTTGAGCATGTAGATATTAAGAAAGAGGATGCACTGGGGCTTTTGGAAAGCATCAAGTTGGGTAAGTTGCCGGGACCGGATGAGATGTAACCCAGGCTACTGTGGGAGGAGAGAGAGGAGACTGCTGAGTCTCTGGCGATGACCTTTGTATCATCAGTGGGAACAGGAGAGGTTCCAGAGGACTGGAGGGTTGAGGACATTGTTCCTTTTTTCAAGAAAATGAGTAGAGATAGCCCAGGAAATTATAGACCAGTGAGTCTTACCTCAGTAGTTGGTAAGTTGATGGAAAAGATCCTGAGAGGCAAGATTTATGAAAATTTGGACAGGTATAATATGATTGGGAATAATCAGCATGGCTTTGTCAAGGGCAGGTCGTGCCTTATGAGCCTGATTGAATTTTTTGAGGAGGTGACTGAACACATTGATGAAGGAAGAGTAGTAGATGTAGTGTACATGGATTTCAGCAAGGCATTTGATAAGGTACCCCATGCAAAGCTTATTGGGAAAGTAAGGAGGCATTGGATCCAAGGGGACATTGCTTTGTGGATCCAGAACTGGCTTGCCCACCGAAGGCAAAGAGTGGTTGTAGGCGGGTCATATACTGCATCGAGGTCAGTCACCAGTGGGGTGCCTCAGGGATCTGTCCTGGGACCCCTTCTCTTCATGATTTTTATAAAGGACCTGGATGAGGAAGTGGAGGGATAGGTTAGTAAATTTGTTGATTACACAAAGGTTGGAGGTGTTGTGGATGGTGTGGAGGGCTGTCAGAGGTTACAGTGGGAAATTCATGGGATGCAAAACTGGGCTGAGAAGTGGCAGATGGAGTTCAATGCATATAAATGTGAAGTGGTTAATTTTGGTAGGCCAAATATGATGGCAGAATAGAGTATTAATGGTAAGACTCTTGGCAGTGTGGAGAATTAGAGGGATCTTGGGGTCCGAGTTCATAGGACACCCAAAGCAGCTGTGCAGGTTGACTTTGTGGTTAAGAAGGCATACAGTGTATTGGCCTTCATCAATCATGGAATTATAGGACCCTGGTCAGACCCCACTTAGAGTACTGTGCTCAGTTCTGGTCGCCTCACTACAGGAAGGATGTGGAAGCCATAGAAAGGGTGCAGAGGAGATTTACAAGGATGTTGCCTGGATTGGGGAGCATGCCTTATGAGAATAGGTTGAGTGAACTCGGCCTTTTCTCTTTGGAGTGACGGAGGATGAGAAGTGATCTAATAGAGGTGTATAAGGTGATGTGAGGCATTGATCGTGTGGATGGTCAGAGGCTTTTTCCCAGGGCTGAAATGGTTGCCACAAGAGGACACAAGTTTAAGGTGCTGGGGAGTAGGTACAGAGGAGATGTCAAGGGTAAGTTTTTTACTCAGAGAGTGGTGAGTGTGTGGAATGGGCTGTCGGCAATGGTGGTGGAGGTGGATACGACAGGGTCTTTTAAGAGACTTTTGGATAGGTACATGGAGCTTAGTAAAATAGAGGGCTATAGGTAAGCCTAGTAATTTCTAAGGTAGGGACATGTTCAGTACAACTTTGTGGGCCAAAGAGCCTGTATTGTGATGTAGGTTTTCTATGTTTCTAAAAGTTAAATTAAACAAATAGTGCAAAAGGAGAGAAAAAAACATGTAGTGGGGTTGTGTTCATGGGTTCAACGTCCATTCAGAAATCAGATGGCAGAGGGGAAGAAGCAGTTCTTGCATTGTTGCGAGTGCCTCTTCAGGCTTCTGTGCCTCCTCCCTGATGGTAGCAATGAGAAGAGGGCACGTCCTTGGTCCTGGGTGATGGGTTCTTTATGATGGATGCTGCCTTTCTGAGGCATCACTCCTTGAAGATGTCCTGGATGCTGGGTAAGCTGCTGCCCATGCTGGAGCTGACTGAGTTTCCAACTTTCTGCAGCTTAGTTCAATTCTGTACAATGCCTCTCCCCCATACCAGATGGTGATGGAACCTGTTAGAATGCTCTCCATGGTACATCTCTATAAATTTGAAAATGTCTTTGATGATGTACCAAGTGTCCTCAAACTCCTAATGAAATTTTACTGCTGTTGTGCCTTCTTTGGATCTGCAGTGGTGTGTTGAGCCCAGGAAAGATCCTCATATATACTGACACCCAGGAACTTGAAGTGGCTCACTCTATCCACTTCTGAATCTTCTATGAGGCCTGGTGTGTGTTCCCTAGTCTTAAACCTGTCTGAAGTCCACAATCAATTCTTTGGTCTTCTTAGGATATGGAAGCCATAGAAAGGGTGCAAGGATGTTGCCTGGATTGGGGAACATGCCTTCTGAGAATAGGTTGAGTGAACTTGGCCTTTTCTCCTTGGAGCGATGGAGGATGAGAGGTGACCTAATAGAGGTGTATAAGATGATGAGAGGCATTGATCGTGTGGATAGTCAGAGGCTTTTTCCCAGGGCTGAAATGGTTGCCACAAGAGGACGCAGGTTTAAGGTGCTGGGGACTAGGTACAGAGGAGATGTCCGGGGTAAGTTTTTTACTCAGAGAGTGGTAAGTGCATGGAATGGGCTGCCGGCAATGGTGGTGGAGGCGGATACGATAGGGTCTTTTCAGAGACTGCTGGATAGGTACATGGAGCTTAGAAAAATAGAGGGCTGTGGGTAACCCTAGGTAATTTCTAAAGTAAGTACATGTTCGGCATGACCTTGTATGCTGAAGGACCTGTATTGTGCTGTAGGTTTGCTATGTTTCTATGTTAACATTGAGTGCAGGTTAATAATATTATTCTCTCAGATATGAAAATATTTCTGAATTATTTCTTCTAGCAGCTGTAGTTTAAAGAACCTGGTTGAACCAGGTGAGTTTGGATTTAATAACCTGACCAGTTTTGTACATCCTGCTTGAACCAGGCAAGACAGATCTTAAACAAATGGACAGCTTTTAGAATAACGAAGTGTACAGTATGTTAGGAGTTGACTGACTTTTTTTTATTTGGTTCTATGATCTGAGGATTACAGGCAAGGCCTGTATTCACTGTCCATCACTAAAAACTATTTACAGATGGTAATAAATACCTTCTTGAAATACTACAGCTCCCTGGTGCTTTAGACTCAGTGATGTGAATTCTAGGTCAGGATGATGGGTGGATTGGAGGGGGACAAGCTGATGGTTCTGATCCAAAGTACCTATTGCCCTAAACTTCTATGTGGTAGCGATCATGCAGTTTGAAAGGTTCTGTCAGACAACCATGATGAGCAGCTATTGGGAACTTCCTGAATGATACACACTGCTGCAATTCTGCATTGGCGTGTAAGGAGTGAATATTCTAGCTTTGTTCTGGCTGGCGTGGAGCACCTTAGAACTGTTGTAGATACACTTATTCAGGCAAGTGGAAAGTAATCCTTCTGATTAATATTCCTCAACCTCTTTCACTGTTACAGATTGAAAAGTATGCTCAGAGTGAAAAGTAAGAATTGGAAACTGTACTACTTTGTTTAAGCCAGCTACATTAATGCTGAACAATGTCTGAATGCAATACAAATGTTAGCCTATGCCTTAATATGGCAGAACATACTTGATGTGTCCAGACTGACTATTTCTTGACTAGAGCTGGATTTCCTTAAATTTGGAAAGCGCTGTAATTTTCTTTCCATTTTAAAAATAGATTTGGCTTTGGGTTTGTGATTACAATTAATACACTATTCCTATCAGAGTAAAAAAGAAAATAAATTTAGAGGCGGTTGTACTTCAGTAAGAATTTGACTCTATAAGAATCCATAGCAAGTGCTTAATTGCAAAGTAGTTATCATATTTGACTTATATCTTGAAAGATCCCAGTAATTGTTGTATTTCACTCAACTGAAATCTGAGGTACCACCGCATCTAAAGTAAAGAGCCCTTAATTTCAGTGAATTATTAATTATTCCATTGACTGAATTACTTTTCTTTATTACTAGTGCTAAATTTGAAGTAGTAAAGGGGAATATATTACATTTTATAATTTAGTCAAGAATTATGGAAGTATAGACAGGCAAATTGAGAAGTGATGTATAATATTTGACAGGGAAGCAACATTTTTACACATGAGGCCAGTCAAATGTATCTATAAAATCACAGGGGTATGTTGGGGTATCCAGCACATCTTTAGAACTGCAGAAGGGCTTGGATTATACAAAACATAATCGCCCCGAAGCCTTGCTTTTTATATGTGATATCAAATGCACTGTTACCATGTATGACTTATCACCATGACTCCATAAATACATGCAGATATGAAGGAAGATATGTTCAATCTGCCAAGAGCACCTTAACCATTAGAAGAACCTGTTTGTGTCAATACATGACCCATTAATGTTCATAGAACATCTGTAGGCTGGGTAAAAGTGTTTAGGGAAGTTAAAGAGATACCAAATATCTAAAATCACCCAGAAAATTTCAAGTAAATGTCCTATAAACAAGAGTTGTGCTCAGACAAAATGCATCAGGCTCTGATTATAACATTGCGACATGCAATAATTCAGTATACAGCACTGAGACACTGATAGCTTAACTGCATAAAAATGCAAGCACCTGATTTGTGTTGACCAGAACTGAGGGAATTCCAATTTGGAAATTCACATTTACTTCTGCCAATTACAATTTGAAACAGATTCCTCAGTGGATAACACTCAAAGATCAGGAAGAATTCATGTTTGATCCCTGGTGTGCTTTGAACTTGCAAATCTCAGTTTGTGCTAGATAGTGCTGAAAGCACACCAGGGTGTTTCATAAGAACGCCCTGAAAAATAGCAGTGGGAATGGGCTGCCTGGTCTCTCGAGCAGGTTCTGACAGTCAACATGATCATGACTTATCAAGTTAGGTTCATGGTCTTTATAACCTGGACTGTAAGAATTTTTCACAGAAATCTGTGAGCTGTTAGACTGTTGCTTGGGAAATGAGGGATGAAGAAAAAGCATGAGAATTTGGAACACACCAACACATTAACAGAGCGGGTTTGATGGGTTGAGCAGCTGATCCGTTCTGTATTCTTCTGCTCTGGTGATTACTGTTAAACTCTATAGGTGCCGGACAGTGATTGTTGAATTGAGAGTAGATTTTATTGTTCAAAATATTCTCATGTGGTCATTTAGCTTGCTGAAAGTCACCATCCTCGAATGATGACTTTGGTAAGGTATTGAATGTTACAGAATCAGTCTTTGGTATCAGATGGATGGGGAGAACATTGTCAGAAAAATAAGGTAAAGAATTCGGAACTATTGGAACATAAACTCGCAGCAAAATTTTCCTCACTGTATGCAGAAAAGATGCTTCTGATGTAGGAAGAAGATGCCATATATGTTGTTCCTTAGCTCCAGACATTTGAAAGTGAAGGAGGATCTCTAGAAAGAGATTTCCTTCATGACAAAAAGTAAATTGCACAAAAGAGAAAAAGATTAAGCTATTTGTATTTCAAACAACAAACCCCTGGGTCCTTTTCATTATGTTAGTTCAAAACCAATTACAGAGGATTTGGAGGGGAAAATGGTACATTGTCCCATCTAATTCTGTGCACAAAAAGAACACGTTTTTGCTTGTCTTGACATGATGTGCAATTATTACAAAGAAACACAGGAGGTAGAATGTTCAAGGCTGTATAAGGTAAAATTAGACAAGGAATTGATTTCAACTGTCACATACAAAAAGCAATAGTCTGCACTAATTGGTGGTTGAACTCCTTTGTGTGGGTGTTTTTTATGTTTTTTTATTATATTGGTTGCTAGAATGAATTTCTTCAAGCTTCATGGTAAATTCATTTAATTGTAATAATTTATGAAAAATTGTCTCTTGCTACTTCTCTCTTAGGCATAATTCACATTTCTGAACTGTGGATGATGCTGACTCCAACTGATTTCCCAGAACACAATGCCTTGAGTTACCTCACAGCAAGAAATTATTCTTCTTCTCATTTGAATCTGGAGATTCAGGAAATTTGAAGTGTGGAAAAAACAGATCCGTTCTCAATATAGAATCAGGCCTTATCCAAAGGCTTGGCCAAAGAATGTTTGATGGCTCTGGACCTGTATTCACTGGAATTCAGCAGAATGTGGGGGGGGGGGAGTGATTTAATTGAAACCTATCAAATGGTGAAAGACCTTGATAGAGTGGACGTGAAAAGGAAGTTTCCTATAGTGGATGAGTCTAAGATCAGAGGATGCAGCCTCAGAATAGAGTGGTATTGTTTTAGAATGGAGATGAGAAATAATTTCTTCAACCAGAGAGTGGTGAATCCATGGAATTCTTTGGCATTGGCAGCTGTGCAGGGCAAGTCTTTATGTCTATTCAAGACAGAGGTTGAGAGATTCTTGATTAGTCAGGGCATGAAAGGGTTATGGGGAGAAGGCAGGAGGTTGGGGCTAAGAGCAAATTTGGATCAGCCATGATGAAATGGTAGAGCAGACACAATTGGCCAAACAGTATATCCAATAGCAAATAGCCAAATGCTCCTGTATCTTATGGTCTTCTGGTCTCCACTTCAAAGTGACCACACTTTCAAAATGTATAATGGAGTGAACCAGCCAGACAGAGCAACAATAAACAGATACTCGTGTGGCTTCTAAGTGTCATTGTTTTTCATTGTTTACAAATCATTCATTTCAACCTGTCTTTTACAAATAAAATTCCGGCAGTACATACCTGTAGCTGATCAGTAAGACCTGAACCAAATGAGCCAGGCTAACCAAATATTCTAATCTTGTGAAGAATCAGAAAACATAGAAGGAGGCCATTGAGAAACTCTTTTTGCTCTTACTATCAAGCATGAGGTACAGAAGCATCAGGTCCCACACAGTCAAGTTCAGGAACAATTATTACCCTACAACCATCAAGTTCCTGAAATGGTGTGGAAGATTGAACCACCACTACTCTGAACTGATTCTCCAACTTACAGACTCACTTTCAAGGACTCTTTACAACTCACATTCTCAGTATTACTTTTTATTTGTACGCACTGTTTGTCTTCTTTTGCACATTGGCTTGCAGACAATGCTGTGCAAAATTTGTCTGATAATGAATAGTTTTTCATAAATTCCATTGTATGTCTATGCTCCCCACAAATGTCTGCAAGTAAATAAATCTCAACACTTACATACATTGATACTAAACTTACTTTGACCTTTGAACATTGGTTCTTTGAAGAACCAATTAGAACCTTCCACATAATCATAGCTCTATTCCCTCAACTTTGCAATTGCTTTTCCTTTTCAAGTATGAACTGGTATCCCTTTAAGGACTACTGTTAGGTTTGTTTCTACTATCCGTTCCATGCAGTTTATTTTAGATAAGAACAATTTTGATCTGTTTTTCCCCCAATTATCTTAAATGCATCCCAAGGCACTTGGCAATAGGATAAAGCGATGTGAAGAGAGCTGGACCAAGCCATTGGAGGAATAACTATGCATGAACAGCCAAAATGTAGGTCAAAGCGGGGAGCTGCAGATATTTTTAAGGGAGAAAGGCAGGAATCACGGGAGAAATCTTTGCACAGAGCTCTGCTTCTGAACAAAGAGGGAATAGTGAAGGTTTAATGCAGTCAGAATGGAGAGGATATATGAATTGCTTAAATCTATGGAGTTGGAAAGACATGAAGAGACCTACCAGAGTTTAATTTAATATACTGGAAGACAAAGGCAAAATAAGGGCACAGAGAATTTCTGCAACTCACTGGCCGAGGGAAAACAAACATTAAAAACTAGATTTAGCGAGTCTCTGGTCTCATAAATGAATTAAGAATCAAATTACAGACTCTGCATGTGCACACCAGGCAGCAGATTTAATGATTTTCCTGCGATTTAATGATTTTTAGACCACTGAGCTCAAAAGTGCCAAAAAAAAAAAATGGCTTGGTCTTTCAAGAATGGAATGTAGATTTGGATCACAAGTGATCCAGACTTCTCTCTTGCTTTAACTGAATTTGTATCATGTGGAAAATCACAGGCACCCGTCTATTATTTTGCAGGAGTTCCATCCATGCTGGCTTTTCTCTCTTGAGTGCATTTGGCACTGCAATGAACTGCAGCAAGGGCAATGAGAAACTAACTCTGAGCTTCAGTGTGAAACAATGAGTTCAAGACATTCCATGCACATTGCAAACAGAAGGGCAGTGAAACGGCAGTGTTGGGTAATGTAATTGGTGGAAACGTATGTAAATCACAACTACTGACATTGACTTGGGGTTCACTTTAGGATGCTGGCGTGACATGAACACAAAAGTCGTGGTAACAGAACTTCATGTAATACACCTTATGCTCTTATGATGTATTACGTGAAGTTCTATTATGGCGCTTTTTGTGTTTAGTGTTTGAATACGATAAATGAATTGTTACTGTTTTTCTTAAACATAAAACTGTGTGAGGTGTTTTTCTACTTGTGAAAACTTACATTGGTGACCCTGACATGATTTGAACATGCAGCCTTCAGATCTGGAGTTGTTGTGCACCAATAGTTGCTCTCTTTGCCTAGACTCGGAGATGCTAAGCTGTAGGAGATAATGGACCATGTGCTGTCTCCCCTGGGAAATCACCATCCTTTTTTTATTTTTAAAGAACTCTTCATGCAGCAAAGGCCAGATCAAATTCACATAGCCATCGCGAATGCACCCACTAAGGCGTATAGGGAGCTTCCTAAATTATCTGATAGTCTACACTCAGCCAATCAGCAGGGGTCATTCCTCCTCCTTTCCCTGCCTCACTAAGCCCAGTTAGCAAGGCCACCAACATAAGGACACCCGTGGCCATGAAACAGATGATGCCAGGCCTGTGATTTTACAATGCTCACTTTGGCACATGCGTTAGGAAGTGCTGACTGCCTTGCAGCTTGGCAGTGCCAGCGCATTGGGACATCAGAGGTCTGTAAACACTCTGGTATACAGCTGCCAGGGTCATCTACTTTTCATTACAGACACCACATTTCCACAACTGGACTACCAGTCCATGCCCGTGCACATATACTGGACTCAGAAACACAGGCAACTGCAAAGGCTGAGTTTGCCAACATAGAAAGACTTGGCACTGTACAGTGGTCAAAGAGTGCTTGGGGTTTGACCCTCCTGATGGTCCCTAAGTCCGATGATGGTTGCCGTCCATGTAGCAATACCAACACGTTAATGGGGTCACCACCTCTGATTATAACCGGGTCCCACATGTCCAAGACTTTTCAGCACATTTAGCCGGAAAGTCATTTTTTTTTCCCAAAGTCATTTTAGTTAGGGGTTAACATCAGGTTCTTGTGTGCTCAGAGGACAGTCCCAGAAAGGTAACCCTGTTTATCTTGCTGAGTTTCTGTGCATGTCGTTTAGACTGAAAAATGCAGCACAGACTTTCTAACAGCTAATAGACTCTGGATTAAAAGACTTAGATTTCCTTTTTGTTTACCTGAATGACCTACTTGTTGTCAGTGCATCCAAATCTGAACACGTATCTCATCTCCATTGACTTTTTGAGCACTTAAGCCAATACAGGTTGACTGTTAACCCTGCTAAGTACCAGTTTGGGTTGTCAACCGTTGACTTTCTCGGCCATCACATCTCCACAGAAGGTGTGACCCCCTCCCATCAAAAAGTAGCTGCTATTATAGATTTCCCACCTCCCCACATTACTAAAAAACTAGAGTAGTTTTTAGGTATGATGGATTTCTATCACCACTTTATGCCACTATCTGCTAAACATGTGCTCCCTCTGTATAGTACACTTTAAATGACCAATCACGTGCTTGACTGGTCGGCAGACATGACCAAGACTTTTGATGATACCAAGCAAGCTCTTTCCAACACGCACTTGCCGCTCAGTGCACCTGTAGCCATTCCTACTGACACTTCAGACCATGCTGTGCACGAGCAGCTGTTTGGAAGTGTGTGGCAGCCTCTCATGTTCTTCAGGGGGCAAGAGAAGCTCACATCCCTCCAAAAGGAAGAGCAGCATGTTTAACCATAAGCTTCTCAGTCTTTATCTGGCTGTCCACCATTTCCGTTTTCTTCTAGAGGGTCGCCTTTTCACAGCATTCATTGATCACAAACCCCTCGTGCACATCATAGTGAAAATATCAGACCCTTGGTCAGCACAGCAGCACCACCTGGCCTACAGAGATTACAACTGATATACAACATAGCAAGGGAAAAATATTGCCGTGGCTGATTGCCTCTCACGGCCAGCTATTGAAGCCGCACACATAGGGGTTCACTATGCTGATATGTCCGCTGACCAGATTACAGATTCAGAGGCCCAGGTTTACTGGACAGCAGTCACAGGTCTGTGGTGGCTGACGTTAGGTTCAGGGAAGCTGAGGTTCAGACCTCTGGGCTGTGAGACCCAGAAACTCAGCAGTAGGCCCTAGCACACCATAGTGTACCACCTGTAGACTAATGGCACGCGTAGGCAGTTTCACTGCTTCTTAAAGGCTGCTCTGAGGGCTTTCCTGAGGGATGAGTTTTGGCATGGTCATGTCCCGTGGGTTTTGAAGGGGCTCAGAACAGCTCCTAAAGATGGGAATTACAGGGAGGTTGCAGGAGACAGAGGAAGGAGGGGAAAAGCACAGCCAGTACAGATAGTATGGAGGGGGATGACCTACCGGGGAGAGCCACGGTCACTGGGTCTCTGGCACTGAGTTTGACGCTGTGGCTCAGAAGAGCAGAAAGGTGAATGGGACTGCAGTGTTGATAGGAGATTTCTTAATCAGAGGGCAAAGACCAGGTTCTGTGGGTGTGACAGAGACACCAGATGGACTGTTGCCATTGCCTCTCTGGTGCCAGGATCATGAATGTCTCGGATCATGTCCATGGCATTCTCAATGGCAGCCCGAAGCCTTGGTACATATTGGTACCAATGACATACACAGACAAGGTGAGGAGGTCCTGAAGAGAGATTTTAGGGAGCTAGGTAGAACGCTGACAAGCAGGACCTCCAGGGTAGGTAATCTCTGGATTGCTGTCTGTGCCACATGCCAGTGAGGGTAAGAATGGTACGATTTGGAGGGTGAATACGTGGCTGAGAAACTGGAGCAGGGGGCACAAGTTCAGATTTATCATCATTGGGTCCTCTTCTTGAGAAGGTATGGCCTGTACAAAAGGGACGGGTGACACCTTCACAAGCAGGTTTGCTGGAATTGTTCAGGAGGGTTTAAACTAACTTCACAGGGGATGGGAACCGAGTGATAGTGCTGACGATGAGGTAGTTGGTGTACAAGTAGAGGCAACGTGCAAGAAACAACTGATGACAGTGCAAAATTGCAGTCAACAGAATGAGTTGCAAGGTAAAAGGTGGACAAGATCGAAAAGGGTGAAAACAAGACTGAAGGTGTTATATTTGAATGTGTGCAGTATATGGAATAAGGTTGATGAACATAATACAGATTGGAATGTCGTGGGCATCACAGAATCATGGTCGACAGAAGATTATAGCTGGGAACTTAACGCACAGGGATACTCATTGTATCAAAAGGACAGGCAGGAAGGCAGAGTTGGTGATGTTGCTTTGTTGGTAAAAAATGAAATCGGATTATTAGAAAGAGATGAAATAGGGTCAAAAGCTGTTGAATCAATGTGGATACAGCTAAGGAACTACAAGGACAAAAAGAACCCCCAGATGGGAGTTGTGTACAGGACCCCCAAACAAGTAAGGATGTGGTCTACAAATTACAAAAAAAGAAAAGAAGTATAGGCTAAAGGGCAATGTTACAATAGTCAAAGGTGATTTCAATATGCAGGTAGATTGAGAAAACCAAATTAGCGCTGGATTCCAAGAGGGTGAATATCTATAATGCCAAGGAGATGGCGTTTTAGAGCAGCTTGTGGTTGAGACCACTAGGGGATCAACTATTCTGGACTGGATGTTGTCCAAAAAGATCATAAGCTACAGGAGCAGAGTTAGGCTACTTGACTCTTCAAGTCTGCTCTGTCATTTCATCATGGCTGATCCAATTTATTGTCTTATCCCTTTTAATTCCCTTAATCCACTGTAATACAGATACATATGAGTTTACCTTCTTCTTCTCCTCAAATTTACAGGAAATTACAGAGGTATGAAAGAGGAGTTAATCAGAATTGATTGGGAAAAGAACACTGGCAAGGATGATGGCAGAACAGCAATGGCTGGAATTTCTCCAAGCAATTCCAAATGCACAGGATATAAACATCCCAAAGAGGGAAAAAGTATTCTAAAGGCAAGATGGCACAACCATGGTTAGTAAAATAAATCAAAGCCAACATAAAAAACAAAGTGAGGGCATATGATGGAGCAAAAATTAGTGGGAAGTTAGAGGATTGGGAATATTTTAGATATCAGCACACGGCAACTAAAAGTCATTAAGATGATAAAGATGGAATATAAAAGTAAGCTAGCAATAACTTCTTCAGATACATAAAGTGTAAAAGAGAGGCAAGTGGATATCAGACTACTGGAAAACGATGCTAGAGCAGTAGTAAAGGGGAACAAGGAAATAGCAGATCAACTGAATAAGCATCTTGCATCAGTCTTCACTGGGGAAGACACTAGCAGTATGGTGGAAGTTCTAAGAGTCAGAGGTCATGAACTGTTTAAAGTTACCACTACTAGAGAGAAGGTTTTGGGAAACTAAAAGGTCTGAAGTCACCTGGACCAGATGGTGTACACCCCAAGGTTCTGAAATGGGTGGCTGAAGAGATTGTGGAGGCATTAGTAAAGATCTTTCAAGAATCACAAGATCCTGAAATGGTTCTAAAAGATTGGAAAATTGCAAATGTCACACCACACTTCAAGAAGGGAGAGAGGCAGAAGAAAAGATACTACAGGCTAGTTAGTTCGACCTCTGTGGTTGGGAAGATGTTGGAGTTGATTGTTAAAGATGTGGTTTCGGGGTACTTGGCGGTTCATGATAAAATAGGGCCATAGTACGCATGGATTCTGCAAGGGAAAATCTTCCTGACAGATCTGTTGGAATTCTTTGAAGAAATAACAAGCAGGATAGACAAGAGAGAATCAGATGATGTTGTGTACCTGGATTTTCAGAAGGACAACACTGCCACACCTGAGGCTGCTTAACAAGCTAGGAGCCCATGGTAATACCTGAAGGATTCTAGCATAGTTAAAGCAGTGGCTGATTGGCAGGAGGCAAAGAGTGGGAATAAAGGGAGCCTTTTCTGGTTGGCTGCCAGTGACTAGTAGTGTTCCACAGGGGTCTGTGTTGGGACAGATTCTTTTTATGCTGCTTGTCAATGATTTGGATGATGGAAATGATGGCTTTGTTGAAAATTTGCAGACAATACGAAGATGAGTGGAGGGGCAAGTAGTTTTGAGGAAGTAGAGAGGCTGAAGACTTAGACAGATTGGGAGAAATTGGCAAAGAAATGGCAGAAATACAGTTTCAGGAAGTGTACGGTTATGCACTTTCTTAGAAGAAACCAAAGCGTTGACTATTTTCTAAATGGAGAGAAAATACAAAAATCTAAGGTACAAAGAGACTTGGGGTTCCTTGTGCAGGACTCCCTAAACATTAATTTGCAGGTTGAGTCTGTGATGAGGAAGGCAAATGCAATGTTAACATTCATTTCAAGGGGACTAGAATACAAAAGCAAGGATGTAATGTTGAGACTTTATAAAGCACTGGTGAGGCCTCATTTTGGAGTACTGTGAGAAGCTTTGGGCTCATTATCACAGAAAGAATGTGCTGAAACTGGAGAGAGTTGAAAGGAGGTTCATGAAAATTATTCCAGGTTTGGATGGGTCGTCATATGAACCACATTTGGTGGCTCTGGGTCTGTATTCTCTGGAATTCAGAAGAATGAAGGATGACCTAATTGAAACCTTTTGAATGCAGAAAGGCCTTGATAGAGTGGATGTGGAGAGGACATTTGTGTCTAAGACCAGAGGGCAAAGCCTCAAAATAGAGGGCATCCTTTTCAAACGGGGACAAGGTGGAATTTCTTTAGCCAGACTGTGGTGAACCTGTGGAATTTGTTTCCACAGGCAGCTGTGGAGTCCAAGCCTTTGTGTATATTTAAGGCAGAGGTTGATAGTTTCCTGATTGGTCAGGGCATGAAGGAATATGGGTGAAGGCAGGAGCTGGCACTGGGAGGAAAAACGGATCAGCCATGATGAAATGGCAGAGCAAACTCATTGGGCCAAATAGCCTAATTCTGCCAAATGTCCTATTTCTGCTCCTGTATCTTCTGGTTTTATGGTCTAAAGGCAGACCTGCAATTGTCCATGGCTGAGGTGTATACAGGCAGCCGTTACAAGTGCCAGGTGATTTGATTCATGATGCTACGACTGCCTAGTCAGCCTCTCAACAGAGTTCTACCCTCCTCTGTAAATTCTATTCCTGTTCCTGCCTCCCATTACAGTGTACCACACTCCTGGG
The DNA here is from genome assembly GCF_030144855.1 of Hypanus sabinus. NCBI lineage: Eukaryota > Metazoa > Chordata > Chondrichthyes > Myliobatiformes > Dasyatidae > Hypanus > Hypanus sabinus. The sequence goes on from NC_082707.1 coordinate 172,288,340, forward strand.
TTCTTGTTGACCTGCATTCCGCCTTGTTTGTTTTTGTCTGCTATGACACAAGCCAATGTCGCCTTAGGGCCCCTTACAATGATTCTGTCTGCCTTTGAATTTTTTATATTTATTTATCAGACTTTTTTTTAATCATAATCTTTTGTATTCCCAGCGTTCCTTCTTCACTGCATTTCATTTCCCTCTCTTCCTTGGAAGTAGCTTCCTCCTGTTTTATTGGGGTGGTCCCTTGAGTTTGGTTTTCTGACTGCCTGTGGATCCTCTGTTGGCTCTGCGAGGCTAAAGTCAGATGTCCTTTCAACGATTCAGAAAGAAAGAGTATGTTTTAATATAAGGAACTCATCAGGAGAAACGTTATTCTTATCTTGACAGGGGTAGTGGTAGGTTGTTGTTGTTGAGTCATCATCAGCTCATTACAACGCTATGGATAACGTCGTTGTCCACTGGGTTTTCATAGCAATATATGGAAGTAGATTGCCAGGCATTTCTTCTGCACAGGTACTGCTGCTGCTGGACTCGAACACAGGACCATCCGCCTTGAAGTCCAAGGTTGATGCCTCTACACCACTGAGCTGCCCAGTGGTAGGTGGGATTGATAAATCCCCAATGAGTCCCAATTAACATTTCTTCCATTAGTACGATGCACCTTTTTAGACCTCAGCTTACATAATCTATATCATAAAATGCAACAACCGATGTGTTTCTCAATACTTTCTAGTTGTCCACACATTTTTCATTGGCAATATTGTCAAGAGCTTGTTTGCCCACAGTTAAGTATGCAATGCACCCACATTAATGTTTTTGCACTTGGAAGTGTCAGGTAGCAATTTAGTGGAAAGGCTGGACAATTTTCAGTTTCCCAAACTAAGGTTACTAAGACTAATTCTAACATCACCAGTTTGGATCAGCTCATCATCTGAAACAAGGATCAAAAGAGAGTTTTTGTTCAATAGTTCAATGGTTCCATTTAATATCAATGAATATATCCAATATACAACCAGAAATTCTTGTTTGTCACAGACATCCACAAAAACAGAAGAGTGCCCCAAAGAATGAGTGACAGTAAAAATGTTAGAACCCCAAAGCCCCCCCACTCCCCCTCCCATGTACATGTGGTAACAAGGCAATGACTCTCCCTCCTCCCCCACTTCAGCAAAAAATGCATCAGCACTCTCCACCCACCAAGCAGGCAATAGCAGGGCCCCCAAGAAAGACTATGATCTGCTGTAATCGTTCACCCGACAATTTGCCTTACCACAGGCTCTCTTCCTCCCTAATAAAGGGACTCCCTTTCACAGCGAGAGGGGAGACCAGCAAAGTCAAACAACTCACTGATTTGTGCTATTAAAGCCTGGTGCATCGCTTCTCTCCCCCAAGTTCTCCAATTTGTGAATCGGCAATAAACGAGAGAGAGAGAGAGAGAGAGTATGATCCATGTACAGAGCCCATGACAGCCGACCTGCTGTTCTGCTTTCTCCCACGATGCTTCATTCGGTAGCAGTGGCACAGAATCAGCTCGTCCCCGGAGCAGCAAAGCCTCAGCACTTGTCTTCTAGGCCAAGTCCTTGCGATATTGAAAAACGGCCGGTCGCAAAGAACTGTAGTTTGAGTATAGCTCTCCGACAGGGTTTTTCACAGAAGCCCATCCATCTTGAAAAGGAAAAAGAGAGACTTTAAGGTTAGAAAGTAAGCTTTTTCCACAGGTGAGTCTGAAGAAGTCGCTATCGAGCTTCATCATAACTCTGCCTCTACTTGTCTAATTTGCTCAGTGAAGTGCTCCTTAACTAGCTAAACTGTCATATTGCAGCTCAAAAAGAGGGTTTAGTGAGTAGTTACCAAAATGGATAGTAAAGTGGATCAGTTCTAGTTATAGCAGAACATTTTTTAGTTGCATTTTAACAGCTGGAGTGTCTTTATGTTCCATTAGGAACAATGTTAACAATGCTAATTAATAGCAAACAAATAAACTAAGTAGGTTTTCTTAACAAAATACTATAGATCACCTCTACTTTTTACACAGCTGTTTTTGGCTAACAGCTAAATGCATGTTTAAGGGAATATATACAATTTTTAATGTAATTTAGTAGATTTGACCATTGATACTGTACTAAGAGTTTTAGAGTGGAATAGTTTAGTGGATACGATAGGGTCTTTTAAGAGACTTTTAGATAAGTACATGGAGCTTGGAAAAATAGAGGGCAATGGGTAAGCCTCGTAATTTCTGAGGTAGGGACATTATTCAGCTCAACTTTCTGGGCCAAAGGGCTTGTATTGTGCTGTAGGTTATCTATGTTTCTATGTTCTTTGCTTCTATTTTTATTACACTGATGCAAAGGCAATGTGTTTTTTTTTAATTTTGTGGTCAGATGTTTTTGTTATTTTCTTACAGCACAGAAGAAAGACATCAGCCTATTAAATAACACGTACAAAATGCTGGAGGAATTCAGTTGGTCAGGCAGCATCTGCAGTGAGAAATAAAGAGTCAATGTTTTGGGCCTCGCCCCTTCATCCAGGCAGGAAAGGAAAGAGAGAGAAGCCAGAATAAGAAGGTGGGAGGAGAGGAAGGGAAAGGTGTACAAGTTGGAAAGTGATAGGTGAAGCCAGATGAGGGAAAGGTAGGTGATGGGGGAAGGGGGATGAAGTGAGAAGCTGGAGGGTGATAGGAGGAAAAGGTAAAGCACTGAAGGAGGAGGAATCTGACAGGAATTTGTTAGCTCCTATCAAATTCCTCCTTTTTCATCCCTTTACCATTGCCACCTAACAGGTTCCATCTTCTTCAGCCCTTATCTCAGTACAAAGAGGCATCGGTTTCCAAACTGTTATTAGTTACCCAGTGATTTGGGAATTCTTGGAATTCTCTACCCCAGAGGGCTATGGATACAGTCACTGAGCATACAGAAAGTTATTGATGGTAGAGTTTTAATTTGTGATCAATTCAGATGATAATAGAGATTGTGAGCAAAAGTGGATGAAGTGAAGGATTAGCCCATATCTCTTTGAACGGTGGGTTAGGATCAAGAGACTTTATAGTCTATTCCTGCTTCAATTTTTTCTGTTAATCACTTAGAATATTCAGAAGTCCGGATTATGGAGGTAATGAATTATTTTGATAAACAAATTATTTAATAGGTTACATTACAGAGATAATTATAAATGAAAAATCTACTTAGATTGTCATTTAGCTACATTAAGCATCAGTAGAAAAATCATCTGTTTATGAGATACTACTGTCTCATTCTGTGGATCTACAATTACGTCCTTAGCTCACATATATCTTCTCTATGAAATAAAGTATTCAAATGAAGTCATTGCTGGCAACACATGATTGTTCAATGCAAAACTTCAACAAGACATGTTAATAATATTTTTTCAGGCAATTATCTACATTAACTGGTCCTGATGGGAATAATAGATTTACTTCAAGCAAAGTCTTTCTTTGAAATGATTCTAGCACTACCTTTATGCTTCCTTTAAATATGAATCAATAAAATTGAACAACTTTGCTTTCTGTAAAGTAATGAGCCTTCATGAGAACAAAGGAAATAGATGAAAGGATAGCTCCTAGATCCTCCCTTTACCATCCAATAGTCTGTGGAAAATAAAGCCTCAGACAAAATAAAGTTTGTTGTCATATGCACCAGCCAACTTATGCACAGGTGCAATGAAAAGCTTACCTGTATCAGCATCACAGTTCTGCTGATGATGACTGAGAGGTTGTTTTCACACCACTCAACCAGAAGACCCCACTCATTGTAGTCAGCAGATTCATAATCTCCTGTGATTTGTCCAACAGTGTTAGCATTGTCAGTGAATTTGAAAACGGCATTGGAACTGTGCTTAGTCACTCAATCATGTGTGAATGCACAGAGAGCAGTGCTGGGACTATGCACACAGCCCCAAGTTGATGGAGTTGATGGAGAATGAGGAGGAGATGTTGTGTGATCTGCTGATGTGGAAGTAGAGGATCCAACTGCAGAGGGAGGTACAATTGCCCATTTCCTGAAGCTTGTTGAGTATAGACGAGATGATTATATTGAGCTCTAGCTGATGTATGAGTTTCTTTTTCTCCCAGATGGTTCAGAGCAGACTGAAAAGCCAGAAAGACAGCATCTGCAATTGCCCTGTTATGGCCAACTGGAGCGAAAGAAGGTCATATCTGAAGCATCTGGCTTGTGCCATAAGCAATCTCTCAGAGCATTTACTCTGGTTACAGTTGCTGTAACGCAACCATTGAGGCAATTCACCATGCCCTTCCAGGGAATAATACAATAATTACCCTTTTGAAGCAGGTGGGAATCTCATATTGCAGTTGTGAGAGGTTAAATATGTTTTTAAATATTCCAGGTAGTTAGTCCACACAGATCTTTAATATTCAGCCAGGTACATCACCTAAACCAAACATCTTTCCAGGATTCACCATCTGGAGGGATGCCCAGATATGGGCTTCTGTGACTGTAATTACTGAGTCATCTGGAGACGTGAGGGCTTTGCGTGCATGTGTAATAGTTCTCCCTATCAAATGTTCAAAAAAGACATTGAGCTCATCCAGGAGTGAAGGGTCATTTCCACTTAAGGTACTCAATCTCATGTTGCAGGAAGTTGTGCTGTGAAAGCCCTTCCACAGTTGTCGAGAGTCCACCCTGTGATTCCAGTTTAGTTTGAAATTGCCCCTGCACTTGCCATGGCCTTCTGGAGGATGTAGTTGGATTTGTTATATATATCTGGGTCACCAGTCCTAAACCCCATGGATCTCGTCCTCAGAAGTTTACAAATCACATGGTCATCCCAAGGCTCCTGATTGGAGAAGATTTTAAATGTTTTCGTCGGTACACACTCATACATGTTTTTATGAAGTCAGCAATGACTGCGGCATATTCATTTAGGACTGCTGATGGATTCCTGAACCATTTTTCATACCCGTGTTGATGTCTACATGAGGTGAGATATAGACTGATGGTGACAAACTCCCATGGAAGATAGAGTGGTCAACACTTCAATCCCAGACGTTCCAGGTCAGAGGAGAAGGAATGGGACAAGACCATTATGTCTATGCATCACAGCAAGTTTAGCACAAGCAGATGATGATGCTTTACTTGACACAGCTATCCGGTTCATAAAGCCCTTGGATTGGATCGCTGTGTGAGGCAAGTTGAGAGGGAGACACGTCTCTGTGAAATAGAATACATAGCAGAAAAAAATGCTACAGTGCTTTGCCATTCAGTATAATTTATATTTCTAACTTTACCTTTTAATAGATATGTACATAGTTTTCAAAAAAGCTTCATTTGTTGTCCAAACAACAACATTGAAATTGGTTGTTTGTCTTCCGTGTGGTTTTCCATTGATGCTCTCAGTAAAGTGAATCTCAGAGTAGTATACGGTTACATATATGTACTTCCATAATAAATTTACTTTGAACTTTGAACTTTTCTAAGTATCTAAAAGAATTATTTACAACTTATAATGGAATGGGAAATAAGCTTTGTGAGCTGTAGTTTGCCAATGTTGTCAGCAGATGGCATATGATTTCTGGCTGTCTTCCTGTCAACAAAATATATAAAGTCTGCTTAGACAGTATTGTTTATAAATAGACCTGTTTTCCCCTTTAAGAAGTCATTCAAGATCTTGTAAATAGCAAAAAAATGGACACATTTATTTTAAGGAAACACATATCACTGAGTCCCCAACACATTTTACATCAATGGAGTAACAAGACACTCAAAGTGCATTCCACTTGATTTGTAATATTCAGTTTGTGACTTGCACTTAAAGCCACTTTAATTGAACAATAACTGGGGATCGCCGGGTATGTAACTGGCTGACTCCTGCCATTCTAGAGACTCCCAATTTCCTTAACTGTCCTAAGGATATGACTGGATAAGTCCCAGCGACTGTTCCGTCCTTTCTGTCAGAAGTAGAGCACTGATTCAGAAAGGAAGTCACCTAACTTGGAAGGGAGAGCGGGTAGTTAAAACCACTGAAATTGTGAGCACTAGGGGGAAGCTCGTGGCAACCCACTAGCTTCATTACCGATGAAGGGTCTCGGCCCAAAACGTCGACAGTGCTTCTCCTTATAGATGCTGCCTGGCCTGCTGTGTTCCACCAGCATTTTGTGTGTGTAGCTTCATTATTTCACTCAGTGCATAACCTAAGGAGAGCCTCACCAGAGATAGACCAGTGGCCTCTCTCGTGACATTTGCCAGAAACTTAGCTGGAGAAGCATTACAACATCCTTCTGTATTTAATATTGCACCTGTGAAGTTTACCAATGAAAGCAATGTGAGAGCACAGCACCCATTGAGGAGGAGGGGGAGGAATTAGTGCCAGTCGGTATTCAGTATGCTTTTGATTCTCGGTGATCACAGGTTCCTTTGGCACTATGAGAGGACTTGCCACTGGTGCTGACTCGTCTTTTTGCTCTTCAGGTTTGTTCTATTCCAGCCAGTTACATTAGTGTTAACAGTCCAAGTGTTCGGACATTGCAAGAGGGCAGCCCTTGGGAAATGCTATCGCTGAAACTGCTGTAAGATGCTGCTGTATCAATCAGTAGGGTCTCTGCGGCCTCGGAAGTAGAAGATCCCTCCTCTGTTGGAGCGCTGATGACACATTGGTATCCTGAGGAAGGGTCAATAATCTAAAACATTAAGCTAAAATTAGCACAAATGCTTCAGTGCAATACAAGGAAAGTGCTGTATGGTTGGAGAGCTAGCTTTCATATGAGTCACTTAAACTGAAACACCGCCTGCTCTCCCAGGTGGATAAACGAAATTCCCCGTGGCTCTGGTTGGAGAATTGTCCCCTCTATTTTGATGAAAATCTTCCAATCAATGTAAGTAAAACAGATCAACTTGGCGTAATTGCATTGCTGCTTGTGGAAGCTTTCTCTGTTTCCTATATGACAACAACATCCATGTTTCAAAGGTACTTCCTTAGTTGTAAAGCCCTTCGGGAATCCTGAGATCGTGAAAGAAACTATAAATTCAGACCCTTGGTTTCTTTCTGCCCATTCCCGGCACACCTCTCAAAGTTTAAGTCTGGAGCATCCTCACTCAGATACCTGTCAATATTAAATACACTGGAGCCCTCTCCCACTTGATGTAGAACTCTGAAAGAATGTGCTTCAGAACTGTAGCCCAGCAGTAATATATTTCAATTTTCTATGTATGTGAAAGCCATTTTCTGTACAACAGTTACAGTTGCTCCCCTGATAATTGCAATTTAGATAAACTGCAGATTTTCTTTCCATCCTGGGATTAGTTTAATGCAATAAACAAGAGTAAACTTCTTGTAATTTAAGTCTGTTGGGACTGCCAAGGGCACAGAGATGTCACTGTATGTTGGTAATATATCATTATTCAAAGACCAATTAAAGTTCTAGTGCCAACCACATATTGGAAATGTTTGCTGTTCTATATTGCTAATCGAAGTGTCTAAAAACTGAGCAAATTAAAGTAAACTAATTTATTCAGTGCATGATAAGCAAACTTCAGAGGAGATAAAGCACTACTTCTCTTCAACCATTCAGTTCTTGAACCAACTGGCACAGCCGTAATTACTATAACACCAGGACCACTTTGTACTAAAATAGAATGTGTAATTTGTATAATTTAAGTCTAGTTGAGCTTTTGAAGGCCTGGAGGTCTGTAACTAGTGGTGTTCTGCAGGGATGTGTCCTGGGACCCCTGCTCGTGATTTTTTTATAAATGACTTAGATGAGGAAGGGCAAGACTTATTAGCAAATTTCCATATGATATGAACATCGGTGGCGTTGTAGACAATGTAGAAAATTGTCGAAGGCTACAATGGAATATTAATAAGATGCAGAGCTGGTTTGAGAAATGGCAGATGGAGTTCAATCCAAGGAAATGTGAAGCAATATTCTTTGAAAGATCAAACGTGAAAGCAATGCATAAGGTTGTTAGTAGTGTAGAGGAACACATGGATCTTTGGGGTATGGCCAAAGTAGCCATGCAAGTTAATAGGGTGCTTAATGAGGAATATAGTGCACTGGCCTTCATTAGTTGGGTGATTGAGTTCAAAACCCCTGAGGTAGTGTTGCAGCTCTATAAAACTCTAATTAGACTACACTTGGAGTATTACGTTCAGTTCTGGTTGCCTCATTATAGGCAGGACGTGGACACTTTAGAGAGGGTGTGGAGGCAATTTGCATGCAACAGCACACCCTGACGTCTTCCCATCATTTTGGGGGATTTTAACCAGGTCAGCTTGAAAAAGTCTCTAAATAATGATTACCAACAAATCATTTGTAGTACCAAAAGAGCCAGCACACTGTTACACCACCATCAAGAGAGCTTGCTGTGCCACCCCACACCCACACTTCAGGAAGTCTGATCACCTGACTGTTCTCTACTCCCCGAGCATAGGCAGAGACTGGAGACTGTAGCACCAGCAGTGACGATCAAGAAGGTCTGAACAAGGGAGGTGCAGGAGCACTTACAGGACTGCTTTGAATCGGCGGACTAGACTGTATTCGAGGATTCAGCTTCAAGTCTGAATGAGTACACCACACCTGTCACTGACCTCATTAAAAGTTGTGTGGATGAGTGTGTGCCTACGAGAACATACCGCACCTACCCAAATCAAAAGCCGTGGATGAACTAGAAAGTTTATAGTCTACTGAGGACAAGATCTGAGACATTCAAGTCTGGTGACCCATGTCTGTACAAGTAAACTAGGTACGACTTGTGGAGGGCTAATTCAAGAGCTAAGGAACAATTCTGAACGAGGTCAGAGGCGAAATCAAATGCATGTCAAATCTGGCAGGATTTGCAGGCCATTACCTCCTACAAAGTGAAACCCAGTATCATGAATGGCTGTGATGCTTCACTCCTAGTCAAGCTCAATACCTCTTATGCTCCCTTTGGGAAAATAAAACTACAGCTGTGAGGATCCCTGTAGCACTCAGTGACACTGTGATCTCTGTCCTCTAGGCTGACATCAGGTTGTCTTTTGAGAGAGTGAACTCTCACAAGGTGATAGGCCCCAGTGGATACCCGGTAGGGCTCCAAAAATCTGTACTAACCATCTGGTGGAGGTGTTCAAAGACAATTTCAATCTGTCATTACTGCAGTCAGAACTTCCCTCCTGCTTCAAAAAGATAACTTTTATACCAGTCCCCAAGAAGAGCAGAGTGAGCTGCCTTAATGACTGTCACCCTGTAGCACTCACAGCTATGATGATGGTGAAGTGCTTTGAGATGTTGGTTATGGCTAGAATTAACTCTTGTCTCAGCAAGGACATGGACCCACTGCAATTTGCCTGTTGCCACAAAAGGTCTATGGTGGATGTGATCTCATTGGTTCTCCATGTGGTCTTGGGTCACGTGGACAATACAAATACCTATGTCAGGATGCAGTTTATTGACTACAGCTCAACATATAATACCACCATTCCTACAGTACTGATCAAAAAGCTCCAAAACCTGGGCCTCTGTCCCTCCCTTTGCAACTGGATCCTCAACTTCCTAACCAGGAGACGACGATCTGTGCAGATCGGAAATAACAGCTCCACCTCTCTGACAATCAATACCTCAGGGATGTGCGCTTACCCTATGCTCTACTCTTTCTACACCCAGGAATGTGTGGCTCTTGGCTAAGTAGAACTCAAATGCCATCTGTAAGTGTGTTAATGATAGGTTGGCAGAACTTCAGGTGGTGACAAGAGGGAGTACAGGAGTGAGACATATCAGCTCATTGAATGATGTCGCACCAACAACCTTAACGTCAGTAAAACAAAAGAACTGATTGTGGGCTTCATAAAGGGTAAGATGAGGGAACACACACCAATCTTCATAGAGAGATCAAAACTGGAAAGAATAAGCAACTTCAAGTTCATGAGTGTCAGTATCACTGATCTGGACCTTCGAAATACCTAGATTGAGAAGACTGAGAGATCAGAACCTGGACCCAACATATCGATGCAGCTACCAAAAAGGCATGACAATGGCTATATTTCATTAGAAGTTTGGTATGTCACTTGCAAATTTCTACAGATATACTATGGAGAGCATTCCAACTGGCTGCATCACCATCTGGTATGGGGGTGGGAGTTGGCTACAGAGTTGTAAACTTCATCAACCCCATCATGGGTACTAGCCTCAGTAGTATCCAGGACATCTTCAAGGAGTGATGCCTCAAAGCGGTAGCATCTGTCGTTATGGAGCCCCAACAGCCAGATCTTGCCTTTTTTCACTGCTACCATCAGGAAGGGGGTACAGAAGCCTGAAGGCAACACTCAACAATTCAGGAACAGCTTCTTCCCCTCTGCAATCTGAATGGACATTGAATCTATGGACATCACTTTTTTATTTCTATTTTTGCACTACAGTAATTCTGATGTTTTCCTCTATTATTATGTATTGTATTGTACTTCTGCCTCAAAGTTAATAAATTTCACAACATATGCCAGTGATATTAAACCTGATTCTGAAATTTCCTTATCACACATCATTTTTTTTTGAAATTGCCTTTATTTATTATTTCAATTCATAATTCAAATCATAATGACTGGTGCGAAGATTAAGAAAGATACACAAATTAAACAGGTAGTCAATGACAGGCAATTCAAAAAACTTCTAGCAGGACCGGAGCAAATTGCACGGAAGGAAAGCAAGGCTGTTGCTGAAAATTTTCTTGGCAACTACAGAACAGCAAACTACGTGCAGCTGGTTGACAACATGCTTCAAACGTACAAAACCACGAAGTGCAGCATGTCACCAGAGATTCATTTTCTGCCTGCAAATCTTGACGCTGTCAGTGATGGGCATAATGAAAGGTTTTACCAGGACCTTGGGCTCATGGCAAAACAGTAGCAGGGCAACTGGAATCCATCAGTGCTGGCTGATTATTGTTGGATGCTTAAGCGAGAAGCCTCAGACACTGAGTACAAACAAAAGTCATCAGCTAAAAATTTTTAGCTTAGTTGAACAATTTTAAAAGCGTTACCACCATTATGCAATTAAACACATATTCACTAAAAAATTATTTTTCATTGCTCCAAATTTCTGCTTGATACAAGTAGTCTGAAATTATATTTATGTTCAGCTTTGTGGCCTATCATAAACAAAAGAAGCAACACTTTTGTAAAACAAATTGTTGTCCAGTGCATGAAGCATAGACAGAGTGTACAGCCAGTGCCTTTTCTCCTGGGGAGGCAATGGCTGATATGAAAGGAGATAATTTTCGGTTGATTGGTGGAAGGTCTGGGGGAGGGGTGGATGACCAGGAGTGGTAAGTGTACAGAACACATTTTGTAGGGTGGTGATAGAGGCAGATACATTAAGGGACCCTCCAATAGGAAAATGGATGAAAGAAAAATAGAGGGCTATGTGGGTGAGAAGAGATAATTTATCTTGGAGTACGTTAAAAGATTGGCACAACATCTTGGGCCAAAAGGGCCTGTACTGTGCTGTACTGTTCTATGTTCTATCTATATGATACTACGTGCCTCTCCTCCTGCTATTAGTAGGATTTCATTGCACACGTGTGCGCATGATAATAAATTTAGCTTTAACATTGACTTTGTCAATGGGTAAGATGCCTGGAAATGGAAAGATGAGGGATTAAGGAGTAGCTGTAGATGGAAGGCTGTTCGCATGAGGCATTTATACACTGCACCTCACCTGAAATTATACCATATATTTCACCTGTGGAATTGTTTTGTGGAACTGAAAAAAAGAGGTGCTGAGACTCTAAGTAAATAAATATAAATAAGTGTGATCCAATGATAGTTGGTTTATTGGAGACTTCAGAAGGAAAGGTAATGCTCTTAAAAAGAAATGGAAAATAACTGACATCACGTGGCTAGGATCTTTATGCCCTCGTTGTCCACGGGAATGGTACTGGAGGATTGGAAGGAGGCGAATGATGTCCCCTTGTTCAAAAAAGGTAGTAGGGATAGTCCAGGTAATTATAGACCAGTGAGCCTTACGTCTGTGGTGGGAAAGCTGTTGGAAAAGATTCTTAGAGATAGGATCTATGGGCATTTAGAGAATCATGGTCTGATCAGGGACAGTCAGCATGGCTTTGTGAAGGGCAGGTAGTGTCTAACAAGCCTGATAGAGTTCTTTGAGGAGGTGTCCAGGCATATAGATGAGGGTAGTGCAGTGGATGTGATCTACATGGATTTTATTAAGGCATTTGACAAGGTTCCACACAGTAGGCTTATTCAAAAAGTCAGAAGGCATGGGATCCAGGGATGTTTGGACAGGTGGATTCAGAATTGGCTTGCCTGCAGAAGGCAGAGGGTCGTGGTGGAGGGAGTACAATCAGATTGGAGGGTTGTGACTAGTCGTGTCCCACAAGGATCTGTTCTGGGACCTCTACTTTTTGTGATTTTTATTAACGACCTGGATGAGGGGGTAGAAGGGTGGGTTGGCATGTTTGCAAATGACACAAAGGTTCATGGTGTTGTAGATAGTGTAGAGGATTGTTGAAGGTTGCAGAGAGACATTGATAGGATGCAGAAGTGGGCTGAGAAGTTGCAGATGGAGTTCAACCTGGAGAAGTGTGAGGTGGTACACTTTGGAAGGACAAACTCCAAGGCACAGTGCAAAGTAAATGGCAGGATTCTTGGTAATGTGGAGGAGCAGAGGGATCTGGGGGTACATGCCCACAGATCCCTGAAAGTTGCCTTACAGGTAGATAGGGTAGTTAAGAAAGCTTATGAGGTGTAAGCTTTCATAAGTCGAGGGATAGAGTTTAAGAGTCGCGATGTAATTATGCAGCTCTATAAAACTCTGGTTAGGCCACACTTGGACTATTGTGTCCAGTTCTGGTCGCCTCACTATAGGAAGGATGTGGAAGCATTGGAGAGGGTACAGAGGAGATTTACCAGGATGCTGCCTGGTTTAGAGAGTATGGATTATGATCAGAGATTAAGGGAGCTAGGGCTTTACTCTTTGGAGAGAAGGAGGATGAGAGGAGACATGATAGAGGTGTACAAGATATTAAGAGGAATAGACAGCCAGCGCCTCTTTCTCAGGGCACCACTGCTCGGTACAAGAGGACATGGCTTTAAGGTAAGGGGAGGGAAGTTCAAGGGGGATATTAGAGGAAGGTTTTTCACTCAGAGAGTGGTTGGTGTGTGGAATACACTGCCTGAGTCAGTGGTGGAGGCAGATACACTAGTGAAGTTTAAGAGACTACTAGACAGGTATATGGAGGAATTTAAGGTGGGAGGTTATATGGGAGGCAGGGTTTGAGGGTTGGCACAATATTGTGGGCCAAAGGGCCTGTAATGTACTGTACTATTCTATGTTCTATGTTCACTTAACATGCCCTCTTTGCCAAAATGTTACCTCCCAATTAGGATCAATGTTGACTTACATATATACAAATCTATTGACCAATGAGTAAATCTCAGGACGTCAGATAGTTGATCAGAAAATGTATTTTCAGAGGAGTTGGAAAGATATGAAAAGAGGCTGGACACAGGAAAAGGCTTCTGACTATTCCTCAGCTTTAGCCACGGGAACTTTCACAAACAGCGGAAGCACAAGATCCACAAAAGTTTAACATGTGGTCAATATGTCAGCATTTTGAACAAAGAAACACTAATACTACACTACACCAAAACACTCTACTACTGTACCCAGAGAAAGGGATAAATACACTATTCACTGTATCCTGCAGAGAATATCTAATTGAGCTGCAATGAAGGCTAAGTAGACAATAGAAAGTAGACAGCTCATGTCTCTTCAGTTCTGAAGAGTAAAGATGCAGCAATTGAAATAATGCTCTCAATTTTGAAGCAAAAAGTACCAATTTTTTAAAAAATCAGTTGAAGAGCAGGATAATCTTTAAGCATATAGGAAATTAGTTGAAATGTATGATGTCCCCAGAACACTCCCACATAGACAGTCTTCTTCCAATCCCAGTGTCAGCATGCGCCTATATACACCTGCAATTCATACCATCTCACTAAACCCTGGGTGAAATAATAACTCAACATTTCCCAGAAGTCCCTTCTGCTCTGTTATTTGATTTCACTGGAAAAGACAATCTATTTCCAAAATGTTTGCACCATATTTGCATCGAAGATGCTCCAAACCAACAAGGGTAGCTCCAATGAAATTCTGAATGTGTTTTGTCATGCACCACTCGAAATCTAATTTAGATTGAAGTCTGTAATGTGTATTTATTACATCTAATGCATCCCTCAACTGCACTTGCTAGATGATGGATATGCATAGAATATATGCCTAGCTGCTTTACTCTGCCTGATTCAATAAAGTTATTAAAGAATTGACAAGCACTTCATGCCCCAAACCCATTTTCCTTCACAGTTCAAGAGTTATTATTATTATTGCCACCCACCCAACACTGCCTCTGTTCCTAACAAGAGCTCTTGTTTTGTCAACTTCATCTCATATTGTGATCCCTGGGTCCAACGACAGTTCATTGAGATTGTTATGAAAGCTTTTCTGAGGAAGGTGGTCCCTTCAAACACAACAGGTTTGTAAAAATTCACGGCAGCGCATCCCCAACCAACTTGTCATCAGAGATAAATGTGATAAAAATTGACAGCATTCATAGCAGTACCGATGCTGAAACGGCCCTGAAACATGCATGAGCTTCATGAAAGGAAAGTCCTGCGATCCTCAGAGGCACTTCCTCAAAAAGCCACATCTTTCTGACCAGCCACACTGCAGGCTCATGTTGATTGATGTCGGATCACCGACTTTTCATTAGATCTGGAATAGAATAAACAATGCAAAGGCAGAGAAAGGAGGGAAGACAAGCAATTTAATGGCAAAAGGGAAGCTGGTGCGAAGCAAGAGTAGAATATAATGAGAAGGGTTAAAGTCTCTTAACACAGGAGCCCACAGCAGTGAGATCTCGTGAACAATGTCAACATTACATGAGTTCCAGCAACAGAGGAGCTTTCAACTTACTTGCTTGACTCTTCCTCATGTGATCAAGGCTCTGCATGCAAATACTTGCATAATTTTGATTTAAAACTTAAGAAATTACTACACTATTTTAATAGCTTTATGATCAATATTTTACAAAACTGCATTATTCAATCCAATCTATTGGAAATAGAATGTAATCAGCTTCACAGGACTGAGATACAAAGGCAAGGAAAATAATTTATTGATATTTAAAAGACAAACTATGCTCCTAGATTCAAACACTGCAGATGCTGGAAATTCAAGCAACACACACAAAATGCTGGTGGAACGCATTTGGCCTGCTGCATTCCACCAGCATTTTTTGTGTGTCCCAAGAAAGAGTGATAGTTCTGTTTAAGCTTTTACTTTAAACTATCATTTTAGTAGAACTTTGCAAGTAACCAGTTCCTTGGAAAACATACTTGAAGTCTCTGTTGAACTGCAGTCCTTGGTATGTAACATGTGGGCCTCAAGAGCAATTGCTATTTTTATCAATATGTGTCAACCCTTTGTCAACAGAGGCAGGTTCTGTGAGGCAGCCAGATTGGTTCTAATCAACAGGTGTCTATAGTGTGGCAAGTCAAACAAATCAGAAAGGTACAGCTTTGTAAGAAAGTGCTCTGAGAACAATAGGACTTCACTTTTCATCAAACTAAGTGAATGTTTCGGCATTGTTTCTTCTAGGATACCATCCAGTCTCATCAAGGAATTCCCATTTCGAAACCTGCTGAAGATTCTCAAACGGAAACTAACACGGAAGATTAATATCATCAGAGAAATACAATCAACTCTGTTTCTTTGTAGCAACAGCAGAACAGCGATGTAATCTGGATTGATATCTCTATCACCTATTGAACTGTAAAACACATGGGCTGCTTCAGTCCCCAAGTCAAAACCTGGCATTAGTCCCAGTGGCAGCTCTTCTGAGCTCAGCAACACACTAATTAGGACAGAAGGTGCTGGAAACACACAGCAGGTAAGGTAGCAGCTGTAAAGGGAGAGAGAGGGAGACACTTAAGGTCATGTTAAGGCTAACACTTAAGATTAGACTTTCATCAGAGCTTGGAAAGCATCCAAACATTCCCTTTTGCTGTTTCTCAGGCTATAGATCTCTCTGGATCTGAGTGTTTCTCCTGCTTTTCTACTTTTCTAACAGAATTCCACAGGTTTTGATTTTCAATTGATAAGGATAAGTACTTCAACAGGTACTTACAGTTGTTGCGTGAACAGTCACCGGAGAGACGCAGGTGGGAGATACGAAACACTGTCTTTATTTGATACACACACACACTCACAAATAAGCTGACAGACTTTTGGAGGAGGGAGGTGGAGGGGGGAGAGGGGGTGAGAAAGAGCGGTGGAGAGAGAAGGGGGAGAAAGGGGAGAGGGTAAGAGGGAGAGAGGGGGAAAAGAGGGGAAGGGGAGGGGGAAAAGAGAAGAGGTGAAAAAGAGGAGAGGAAAGCAGAAGGGAGAAAGAGGAGGGAGAAAAGAGGAGGGGGAAAGAGGAGAGGAGAGGGAAAGAGGAGGGGGAAAAGAGGGGGAAGAGAAGTGGGAGTGAAAGGAGAGGGAGAGAGAGCGAGATCCAAAACTAAACAACATTTTATATGTTAACAATCAAAGGATAATTCCTTATTTACAATGCTTTACAATGCTTCATTTGGACTACACACATAACCATCACACCGCCCTCTGCACCCACACAACAGACACCCAAATAATGAATTTAATCGGCATTGTCTAGTCTTGTTCTGTGGTTCATGGTCTCAGGAACCTGCTGTTCAGAGCTGCGTTTTAGATTTAATCCACAGATCGTATTCCAGTCTGAATATGGTGGCTAAACTGGTGGCTAAAGCCTGTAGCTGAAGTTACTTGCTGTCTGTGTTAACTCCAAAAGAATCCCTAACACTTACTGAACTCTGCATCAGTACAGAAAGCCATCTGATTTTGCTCCGCGCTTAGCTGCTTTCTGGCATGATAATTAGATTAGTTTAGATTAGATTCAACTTTATTGTCGTTGTGCCGAGTACAGGTACAAAGCCAATGAGATGCAGTTAGCATCTAACCAGAAATGCAATGAAGAGTGTTACTTACAAAATAACTGTGAATAAAAAGTAAGTGCTACAGCATACAAATATAAAAGTACTGAGACAGTACAATATGGGTGCAATACTGCTTAGTGCTGTGATGTGAGGTTCAGCAGGGTCACAGCCTCAGGGAAGAAGCTCTTCCTGAGCCTGCTGGTGCAGGAGCGGAGGCTCCTGTAGCGCCTACCGGATGGGAGGAGAGTAAAAAGTCCATGGTTAGGGTGAGATGCATCCTTGATAATGCTTTTCGCCCTGCCCAGGCAGCGTTTATAGTAGATGTTCTCAATGGTGGGCAATTGGGTGCTGATAATCTGCTGGGCAGTTTTCACCACACACTGGAGTGCTTTGCGGTCCGATACGGGACAATTGCCATACCATACTGAGATGCAGTTGGTGAGTATGCTCTCAATGGTACAACAGTAAAAGTCTGTCAGTATCCTGGGACAGAGGCGAACTTTCTTGATGCTCCGCAGGAGATAAGGGCGCCGTTGCACCTTTTTGAGCAGGATGGAGGAATTCAGGGACCAGGTGAGATCCTTGGAAATGTGAAGCTTGATATACGCTCCACTACAGCTCCTAGCATGCCTGAAGCCTGGGCCATGTTTCACAAGACAGGCCTATACTTCTCCTGCCTTCAAATTCTGAGCTTTGACAGCAAATGAATGCAGAGCTCCAAGTGATTAACAGTGAAATCCATCACAAACAGGCATTGGAATGAATTCACCTATTTAACATAGTGAACTCCTTGTACCAGAGAGGCATCAAATTGTGAAAATACAAAAGAAAAAGGGGGAAAAAACAAATAATAATAAATAAAGAAGCAAAAAATATAGAGAACACGAGTTGTAGAGTCCCTATAAGTGAGTCCATAGTTTGTGGAATCAGATCAGTGTTGGGCTGAGAGAAGTCATCCCCTCTGGGTCAATGGACAATAGTTGCACAGTGATAATTGTTCCTGAACCTGGTGGTGTGTGGGACTTGAAGCTTCTGCACCTTCCTAGTAGAAGCAGCGAGAACAGAATGGCCTGGATGGTGGGTCCTTGACCCATGGATGCTGCTTTCCTGATTGTTTAAGGGGTAATTAAGCATCAGCCAAACAGAAGCCATGTGGACTTTCATCAGATTTCTTTCCAGAAGGAGATTTGTAAACTAGTGTTTTTTTTTTAATGATGGTTGTCATGGTGAAATTTGAACTTTTACCCTCTAGCTTTCGTGCTCACTAGACCAGTTATCTATCCATCCTGTTGCTATAACCTGCAATAGAATTTGAAATGTCGTTTGAAATATTTTAGCACAGCAGTAGACTGCATGACTCAAAGATCCCACACATGCAACCTTATTCTGTAATTTTATATTCAGACACCCCAACATCAGCATTTATCATCCATCCTAAATCAAAACAAGGAGGCAATTAAGATCTAATTATATTTGTAGGTCTATAATGAAGACAGAACATACTGGAAATACTCAGCAGGTCAGACGGCATCTGTGGCAAGAGAAGTGAATGTATTGGAGAGAGGCTCCGAATCAGAACTAAGAGTTAAATAAATTAATCTAAATGGCAGAACAAGGTGGGGAGGGCACTGAATGGAACAAGAGGAATTTCTCTGGCAACACACAGGAAATTCTGGAGGTACTCAGCAGGTCAGGTAGCATCTGGAGAAATGAATGAACAGGAAGTTTTAGACTGAGACACCTTCATCAGGACTGAGAAGGAAGAAAGAAGAATAAAAAGTTGGGGGAAGGAGAAGGTGATAGTTAAAGACAGGTGGATGGGGGAGGGGGAGGTCAAGGCTGGTGATAGGAGAAGAGAGTGGACCCCGTGAGAGGGAAGGATGAGGGGACCCAGGGGAAGTGATAAGCAGGTGAGAAGAGGTAAAAGGTCAGAATGGGAACAGGGGAAGAGGGGAAGGGGAGGGAATTATTTTACCAGAAGGAGAAATCTATATTCATGCCATCAGGTTGGAGGCTATCCAGATGGAATATAAGGTGTTGCTCCTCCACCCTGAGAGTGGCCTCATCTTCGCACAAGAGGAAGTCATGGACCAACATTTCGGAACTGAGGTGGCAATCGGAGTTAAAATGCTTGCCCACCAGAAAGTTCCACGTGTGGTGGATGGAGTGGAGGTGTTCGATGAAGGAGTTCTCAAATCTACAATCAGCTTCAGCAATGTAGAGGAGCTCTGGACACAATAGATGTCCCCCGCAGATTTGCAGGTGAAGTGTTGCCTCACCTGGAAGGACTATTTGGGGCTCTGAATGGAAATGAGAGAGGAGGTGAATGGGTAGGATTAGTACTTTGGCCACTTGCAGGGATAAATGCCAGGAATGAAATTAGTGGGGAGAGGCAAATGGTCAAGGGAATTCTGGAGGGAGCATTCCCCGTGGAGGTGGGAGGAGGTAAAGATACGTTTAGTAGTGGAATCCCTTTGTAGATGACAGAAGTTGGGCGAATAATGTATTGAATGTGGAGACTTGTGGGGTGGTAAGTAAGATCTAGTTGTTAAGGCGGTGGGAAGATGGAATGAGCATAGATGTTCAGGAAATGGAGGAGATTAAAGTGAGGGCAGCATCAATAGAGGGGGGAAGGAAACCATTTTTTTTTAAAAGTTGAGGACATCTGTCATATCCTGGAATGGAAGGCTGTGCCCTGGGAACAGATATGGCAGAGGTGAAGAGTCTGAGAAAAGGGAATCGCATTTTTATTGGAAATAGGGTGGGAAGAGGTATTGTCAAGATAACTGTGGGAATCATTTGGTTTATAAAATGTATTGGTTGACAGTTTGAGAAAGAGGAGGAAGGTCTCAGAGATACCAAGTGAATTTAAGGGCAAGAGGGCAAGGTGAAAGTTAGAGATGGCCAAACTTTTTAATTCCAATCCCCATTCCAGGCAGAAAGGATTAGTTCAGTTGGCCATTTGATCACAAATTTATTTGTTTTGGTACAACATTGTGGGCCAAAGGTCCTGTACCTGTGCTGTACCATTCTATCTTCTATGTATTTTAAGTCTGTGGATATATTACATATTCTAGGAGAAAATACTAGACCTAACCAATGCCACCACACTTATAATCATTATTGAAAATAAGTTAAATTCTAAAAATAAAGAAATGAAACTTATGATCAATCAAACTTTTAATTACTGTGGCCTTTCCAGAATTAACAATGTAAAACAATATTTCAGGAGATCATCCAAATAGATCAACTACCAGATGTTCCACATCTCCGTGTAATGGGATCCTTTTGAAACATTTTCAGAGCAATACACCTGCAGCCTCCTGTGGGTAGTAAGATTAACGTTAATGGAATCATAAAATCATCATAGCATTAAAAAAAAGTAGTTTTACTCACAGTCTGTTCTTGCTTATAACAGGGAAATCTAGTGAGCCTCATTCAACCAATGTTCTCAATAAGCCTACATTAATCCTCTTCTGCTTTCTTATATATCTGTTCTGAAAGCTCTTTCAGACTTCATCCATCTGATTTTCAGACAATGCATTCTGGATCATAAATGCTTACTGTAGTTAAAGGATTTTGTCCCGCCAGCTGAATTAACGTATTTTAGAATAGTTACAACAAGACAGAAGGCCATTTACAGAGCAACAGAGACAAAATGTTCAAAGATTCAGCAGGCCAGGCAGCATCAATGGGAATAAATAAGCAGTCAATGTTTGAGGTCTCAGCCCTTCATCATGAGACTTGATGAAAGGTTTCAGCCAAAAACATTGACTGTTTATTCATTTCCATAGATGCTGCCTGGCCTGCTGAGTTCCTCCAGCATTCTACACATGCTGGTCTGGATTTCCAGCATCTGCAGAATCTCTTGTATTTAAGAGGCCACTTAACATATTGAATTTATCAGTTCTCCATTACAAACCAACCAGTTCCATTCCAAGCCCAGTGGTCTCAGTATTGACTCTAAAGGCAGAGAATTAACCCGCAAGCTTCGTCCCCACTAGATCCCCCCGAATCTAAGAGTTGACTTTCTCTTTGGCCTCTGATCAACCTCCTTTCTTCTCCTGCTGTTCCTATATCTATATAGTGTTTGTGATTCCTTTGTTCTGTTCATTGCCAGTTTTATTGCATGCTGTCTCCTTGCCTGTCATATTTCCTTTTTCATCTCAGAATCAGAATCAGGTTTAATATCTCCAGCATATGTCATGAAATTTGTTGACTTTGCGGAAGAAGTACAATGCAGTACATGATAATAGAGAGAAAAAAAAGTACTGAGGTTGTGTTCATGGATTCAATGTCCATTCAGAAATCGAATGGCAGAGGGGAAAAAGCTGTTCCTGTATCATTGAGCGTGTGTCTTCAGGCTTCTATACTTCCTTCCTGATGGTAACAATTGGCATGACCTGGGTGATGGGAGTCCTTAATGATGGTTGCCCCCTTTTAGAAGCATCACTCCTTGAAGGTGTCCTGGGTGCTGCACAGGTCAGTGCTTATGATGGAGCTGACTGTTTACAACTCTCTGCAGCTTACTTCAATCCTGTACATTAGCCCCCTCCCACATACCAGATGGTAATGCAGCCAGTTAGAATGCTCTCCATGGATACTTCTTTAGAAAACTTCAAGTGTTTTTGGTGACACACCAAAACTTCTCAAACTCCTAATGAAATATAGCCAATGATGCGCCTTCTTTGTAGTTGCATTCATATGTTGG
Organism: Hypanus sabinus; assembly: GCF_030144855.1. NCBI lineage: Eukaryota > Metazoa > Chordata > Chondrichthyes > Myliobatiformes > Dasyatidae > Hypanus > Hypanus sabinus. Next base: position 172,310,004 of record NC_082707.1, read on the forward strand.
GTCCAGGTTAGATCCTCAAAGATCTTGACACTCTGGAACTTGAAAATGCTCAATCCTTCCACATCTGATCCCTCTGTGAGGACTGGTGTGTGTTCCTTTGTCTTACCCTTTCTGAAGTCTACAATCAGTACTTTGGTCTTACTGATGTTGAGTGCAATATTGTTGCTGCAACACCACTCCACTAGCTGATATATCTAGCTCCTGTACGCCCTTTCTTCACCATCTGAAATTCTGTCAACAATGGTTGTATAAATCAGCAAATTTATAGATGGTATTTGAGCAGTGCCTAGCTACACAGAGTAGAGCAGTAGGTTAAGCACACATTTCTGAGGTGCGCCAGTGTGGATTGTCATTGAGGTGGAGCTGTTATTTCTGATCAGCACTGACTGTGGTCTCCTGGTTAGTGAGTTGAGGATCCATTTGCAGAGGGAGGGTTAGAGGCCCAGGTTCTGGAGCCTTATGAACAGAATTATAAGAATGATGGTGTTAAATGCTGAGCTGTAGTCTATAAACAGCATCCTGACATAGGTATTTGTATTGTCCAGGTGATCCAAGGCCTCATGAAGAGCCAATGAGATTGCATCCTCTGTAGGCCTGTTGTGACAATAGGCAAATTGCAGGGGGTCCACGTCCTTGCTGAGACAGGAGTTAATTCTAGCCATAACCAGCTCTCAAAACACTTCATCACTGTAGTTCTGTGTTACTGGATAATAGTCATTAAGGCAGCTCACCCTGCTCTTCTTGGACACTGGTATAGTTGTTGCCCTTTTGAAATGGGGGGAACTTCTAACTGTAGCAATGAGAGACTGAAAATGTCCTTGTACACTCCCGTCAGTTGGTTAGCACAGCTTCCCACCAGGTACTAAATCGGGGCCTGTTGTCTTGCGAGGGTTCACAGCCTGACAGAGATCACAGGGTCAATGGGTGCCGTAGGGATCCTCACAGATATAGGTTTACTTTCCCTTTCAAAGCATGCATAAAAGGTATTGAAATCATCTGGTAGGAAAGCATCCCTGTCATCCATGGTGTTAAGTTTACTTTGCAGGATATAATGACCTGCAAGCCTACCAGATTTGCCATGCATCCAATTTCACCTCCAACCTCATTCAGAATTATTCCCTAACTCTTGAAATAGCCCTTCCTCAAGTCATACCTAGTTTTCTTGTTCAAACTTGGGTCACCAGATTGGAATGCCTCAGATCTAGCTGTCAGTGGACTACAAACCTCCTGATTCATCCACCACTTTTAATTTGGCTATGTGCAGTAAGTTCTCATAGGCACAAATTCATCCATACAGGTTTTACTCAAGTAAGTGACAGCTGTGGTGTACTCACCCAGACTCGAAGATGAATCCCTGAATACAGTCCAGTCCATTGATTCGAAGCAGTCCTGTAGGCGCTCCTGTGCTTCCATTGTCCAAACCTTCTTGGTCCTCACTATTGGTATAGCAGCATTCAGTCTCTGACTATACTCAGGGAGTAGAAGTACAGTCAGGTGATCAGACTTTCCAAAGTATGGGTGTGGGATAGCACAGTAAGCTTATGGTGATGGTATAACAGTGGTCCAGTGTGTTGATTCCACTGGGACTCCAAGCGATTTATTGGCATAATTATTTAGGGATCTCTTCAAGCAGGTCTGGTTAAAATCCCTCATAATGATGGGGAAGGTATCAGGTGCTGTTTCATGCCAGTTGATTAGAGTCTGTTAGACACTGGCCTGAGGTGGGATGTACCAAGATGATTGCTGTAATCTCCTGATAAAATGGATGACATGCGATCACAAGGTGATCCAGGTTGGGTGAGCCTGACCGGGACAGCACCACAGCATCTGTACACCACAAGGAGTTGATCATGAAGGATACTCCACCTCTTCTGCCTTTGAAGGACTCAGCTGTCCTATCTTGGTGGTGTATTGTGAGCCTGTCAATCTGTAGCGCTGTGTCTGGAATGGAAGGGGTTAACCAAGGTTCCGTGAAACAAGAAACATAACAGGTCCTAATGTCCCTCTGGTACAGCACTCTCGCTCTGAGACTTTCAATTTTATTTATCAGAGACAACATTTGCCAACAAGATAGTCGGTATTGGGAGTCGAAATCCTCTGAACGATATGTAATCAGCCTGGTTCCCAGTCACATTTACAATCTGCCAGCTGTTGTATATTCCTTTTACTCTCTGCTTTTCCCTCTATCTTTTCTGTCATTCAGGGAATTCTGCTTTAATTTTCCTGCCCACCTTCATTGGAAATGAACTAGTAGGGTAGTTAAAATGTTTCTACTTTAAAGACCTCCCAGTAGTCAACCCCTGAATCTTTTTCCAATCATTGTGGTCTTTGACAACTGGTGAAAAGCCAATAATCATCAGAGGTGATCTCAGTTCATATGTCACTGATGCTAAATAGCTCACTTATGTGGGAATGAAAATTAAGTATATTCTGCAATCTTGTTAAGGAATTAATTGAAAGTGTCATAAATATCTTTCAACTACTGCCTCTTTCATGGCCAACTACTGTGAGGCAGATGCCACCACATCAAACACTCCTCTTGCTAAACACATTGCTGTATGCATCAACTTGGCTAAAAGATTTTTCTGTGTAAACTGTATTTAACCTTATTTCCAGTGTGACTTGTAATAGAAGACAATAGCACAGATATGTGATGTGGAAAATTGCTCCTTGGTTTCTTTTTGTCAAGTCTAATCCTTAATGATCAGTCTAATTGGTATTTTTGTCATTATGTACTAATGAATTACAGCTGTGTTTAACTAGCTATGGAACATGGAAGTATGAGGTAATTATGGCAAAGTAGAATTCCTGCCAAAATAACCATTTTGCTTAAGAATAAACAAGTGGCAAGGTTGCAGAAGGCAGCACGATTGAACTTTTTGTTGACTAAATCATGTCTGAGTCACCAATGACTGTTCAGCACTCGTGCAATTTAAAAGCTTTATATGATACAACCAGAGATTGAAAAGGGGAAATATATTTCCCAACGTGTCCTACTTTAAGCTTTTAAGTGTGGGGAAATTCCAGGAAATGTGCAGCTCCTTCCACCACTGGGGCAACCAATCTCATCCGACAAGCCTCCTCAACTTCCCTCATCAGATCAGGCTGCATGTGCCCCTGGTCTGACTGCTGGAATAGTATCGCCTGAGTTTCTTGGATTTTTGAACCTGTGATGTCCTCTCTAAGATTTTCTTCAGCTGCCTTTACCCAGCGCTGACTCAGGCTTGGGGAAATGATTTCAGATCCAGGTGAGGGATTAGTATGAGGATGGTAATTATGACAGTGATCTTGACTGCTAATTTCCTCACCGAAGTATACAACTGAAACAAATGAGATTTTTTTTGATAACATGGTCATATTTCTGACAGTATTTTTAATTCTAAATTACTAGTTGACCACGTTTCAGTGGTTCTCTCAAACTATTTCTTGTTTGAGCTTAGAAAAAATTAGAAGTACTATTTTCGATCCATCAATTAAATTTGAAGAAACTTGGGGACAGTTTATTCGACATTTTCATATGAGTTAATCTGACCTCTTCCAGAACTTTTCTCTTTTTATCCTTGTTTTGGTATGGAGTTCTGGAGTTCTTGACACTATCATGTATATATAAACTATTATTATTGCCCATGTTAGTTAAGGTTTATTGCATTATTTTAATATATATTTTTTCTTGTATTTTTTCCCCTTCTTTTTCTAATTATCTGTTTTTCATATACAATCAATACAGGCTTGATTGATTATCTTATGATGTTCTCTGTTGATATCTCAATAAGATATTGATATCTTATTACTAATTTAACTTCAAGCCTAGTGTATTTATAACCTATTCAATGTTATGTTATGTTATATTATTGTTCTCTTTTGTGTATGAAACTCAATAAAAAAATTGAAAAAAAAATTACTAGTTGAATTCAAATTCTACAGTTACTCTTGTGCAATTAAAATGCATGTCTCCTAGTTACTGAAGCATTGGGACTAACCCCATTAATGGAGACAAATAAATGAGATGTTGGAGTAAGGTTTTTAAGGCAAAATGAAGGGATGGATTGATGTACATAGAGGAATATGTTAATCTGTACCCATACTCACTTTCCTGAGCCACTGAGGCCATTAATGGATCTCCTACACTGAATCCAGAACTCTGGTACAATGTTGCTGCAGCCACTGTTGATGCACCAGCAGGATTCAATCTTTAATGGATTCAAAAGATCAGCCACTTATAGATGCTCACTAAACCTAGCAATATAACAAGGATTGTTAAGTCAAGATAGCATCCCTACACACCCTGAATCCATGACATTACTGGTTAAATCCCCAACTTCTTCAACGCTGTATTGCAATCTCGTCATCCAGGCTCACACCAAAACCATCATATGCCTTGAATGGAGAGGCCAGATCCAGCTGGCTTTGTCTGACAGTTCCATTGGAAACCTCTGACATGCAGTTGCTCCCAGGTAGGTAACTTATAGACTTAGACAAAATGCATGAGACAAGCTACATGACATCTCACTCCAGTCTGTCGCTGAATTCCATATGGAGTTCAATAGCAGAGCTCATATGTTCTGGAATCAATTGGGCAAATCTACTTCTGTGACCATAGAGCAGACAGGCATGATGTAGGGTAGGCAAATGGCTCCTTACACATCTTTATTCCAATTTAAGGAAGGATACTGGAGATGTAAAGTGGATGGGGAAAAGTAATCAATTTAAGTTAACTGTTTCTTAATGTTTTAAGATTCCAAATAGGAATTTCTAAAAAAAAACTTTTGTATGTTTCCAAATATCCATCAGATATGCACCCCCTCCACATCAGGATGGGAGAAAAGATTAAGTCGTTGCATTCAAACATCTCAGGCTAGTATGATCGAAAGACCATAAGACTGTTAGGCTATTCAGCCCCTCGAGTTCTCTGGCTTTCCAGCATGAATGATTTATGACCCATTTCAACCCCATTCTCCTGCCCTCTCACTGTAACCTTTGATGCCCTGACAAATCAAGAACCTAACAACTTCCACTTTAAATATACCCAGTGATATGGCCTCCACAGCTATCTGTGGTGATCAATTCCATAGATACACCACCCTCTGCCTAAAGAAATGTATCCTCATCTCTGTTCTAAATATAGTAGCATAGCAGTCAGCAAGATGCTATTACAGCTGTTGGTGTCAGAGTTCAGAGTTCAGTTCCAATGTTGCCTGTAAGGTGTCTGTATGGTCTCCCTATGGAATGCGTGTGTTTTTCCCAGGTGTTCTGAGTTTCCTCCTGCAGGGAAACCCGGAACACCCAGGAAAAACGCATATTCCATGGGGAGTCCAAAGACGTAATGGTCAGTTGGTTAGTTGGTCATGGTAAAACATCCTGTGAATATGCTAGGGTTAAATCAGGGTTCAAATCAGGCCTTACAATGTTCAATAAGCTTCCGTGATATCCCACACCCACCCCCACATTTTTCTAAACTCCAGTAACTACAGTGTCAGACCCATCGAACATTTCTCATACATTAATCGTTTCATTCCCAGAATTGTTCTTGTGAACCTCCTCTGGATCCTAATGCCAGTACATCTTTTCTAAGATAAGGGGCCAAAAATTGCTCACAGTACTCCAAGTGTAGGCTGACAAATACCTTATAAAGCCATAACATAACATCCTTGCTTTTATATTCCAGTCCTTTCTAAATGAAAGCTAATGTTGCATTTGTCTTTCTAAACATTGACTCAGTTTGCAAGTTAACCTTTAGGAAATTCTGCTCTCAGACTCCCTAATCTCTTTGTATCTCTGATTTTTGAGTTTTTCCCTATTTATAAAATTATGCCTTTATCCTTTCTACCAAAGTGTATGATCATATACTTGTCTACACTCTATTCCATCCACCACTTCTTGCCCATTATCCTAATCTGTCTAAGTCCTTCTGCAGATTCCCTGCTTCCTCAGCACCAGCCCCTCCAACTGTCTTCATATTTTATGCAACCTTGGCCACAAGCCATCAATTCCATCATCCAAGTCATTGATATTTAACGTGAAAAGAAGTCCCAACACTGACCCCTGCAGAACACCACTAGTCTTCGCCAGCCAACCCTTTATTTCCACTCTTTGCCTGCCGCCAGCCAGCCAATTTTCTACCTATGCCAGTATCTTTCCTGTAATACCAAGGGCTCTTGTCTTGTAAAGCAACCTCATGTGCAGCACCTTGTCAATGGCCTTCTGAAAATCCAAGTCAACAACATCCACTGACTCTCTGTCTATCCTTCTTGTTATTTCCTCAAAGAATTCCAACAGATTTGTGAGGCAAGGTTTCTTTTTAATGAGCCCATGCCCGTCCACCCTGTCCCCTGTATATCTTGACAATACCTTTTACCACCCTCTCTCCTGTAAAAACGATATTCCCTTTTCCATCACCTTCACTGCATCTGGTCCCAAGATGACTCTTTCCTTTCCAGGACATCAGAGATATCCTCTTTCTTCAACGAAGAAGTTTTTCCTTCCTCCATCATTGATGCTGATTTCTACTGCATCTCTTCCATTTTCTAAACATCTACACTCACCCCATCTTCCTGCCTCCTCAGAAGGGATAGAATTCTCTTTATACTCACTTACCATCCCATGAGCCTCTGTCAGTCTCCACAGTCTCCACCATCTTCAACGTTATCTTACTACCAAACACATCTTTACCTCCCCCACTTTCCACTTCCCTCAGGGATTACTCCCTCCATGACTCCCTTGTCCATTTGTCCCTCCCTACTCATCTCCCTCCTGGCACATAACCCTGCAAGTGACAGCAATTCTGTATCCTCCTTACCTCCATTCACCTCCAAGGGGACCACAACCTTGTCGTGGTTTGGAGGCTTGCATGCCTCAGTGACCTTGAAAGCTATGTTGGCTGGAATCAGGGCTTTATGCTCTGGCTCTTGGTAGAGTCACCGATGCAAAAAGGTCAAAGGGTAAAGGACATATTAAGAGTGGTCCACTATTCCTGCAGTTTCAGGGGTTCAGCTCAGGACTAGCAACCCTGACAGGTAAAACAAAATCATTACGGAATCAGCATTGAAGAATCCTTCTAAATCCTTCAAAATCCTGAGTTTCCACCTGGTGAATGACAGTAGTGAAAACCAAGAGTAAGCTACTGACGTGATGAAGGAAGCCCTGAACACTGTGCCAGAGATGGAGGACTTTCATTGCTGCCCAAAACACCAGCGGCATAACAAGCAATTGCTGCTGTTGCTTACCGCTATTCAGGGCTCCAAACAGTCCTCCCAGGTGAAGCGACTCTTCACCTGCAAATCTGTTGGCGTCATTTACTATATCTGGTGCTCTTGATACAGCCTCATCTACATTAGTGAAACCTAGTGTAAATTCTTAAGTTCTTTGTTGAGCACCTTCGTTTTATCTGCCAAGATTTGAATTATCCATTGGCCAACCAAATGAATTCCCATTCTGACATGCCAGTCTATGGACTCCTCTTTTGCCACGATGAGGCCGCTGTCAGGGTGGAAGAGCAACACCTCATATTCTGTCTAGGCAGTCTCCAACCTGATGGTATGAACATAGATTTCTCCTTCTGGTAACAATTTCCCTCCCCCTTTCCTCTTCTTCTATTCCACACTCTGGCCTCTTGCCTCTTCTCCTTACCAGCCTATCACCTCTGTCTGGAGCCCATCCTTCTTCCCTTTGTCCCAAGGTCCACCCTTCTCTCTGATCAGATCCTTTCTTCTCCAGCTCTTTATCTTTCCCACCCACCTGGCTTCACCGATCATCTTCTAACTCTTCTCCTTCCCTCTCCCACCACCCACATTTTTATTCTGTCTTCTTCCACCTTCCCTTCCAGTCCTGAAGAAGTATCTCAGCCCAAAATGTTGACCTTTTATTCATTTCCATAGATGCTGCCTAAACTACTGAGTTCCTGCATAATTTTTGTGTGTTTCTCTGAATTTCCAGCATATGCAGCATCTCTTGTGTTTATGAATTTGACCTTTTTTACCATTTGTACCAAGTACCCTAAAACTTCATCCTTAATAATGAACTCCAACATCTTCCCAACCACTGAAACCAGGCTAACTGGCCCATAATTTCCTTTCTTCTGCTTCCCTCTCTTCTTGAAGAGTGAAGTAACATGTGATTTTCCGGTCCTCTGGAACCATTCCAGAATCAACTGATTCTTAAAAAGATCTTTACTAATAGCTCCACAATCTCTTCAGCTATCTTTTTCTGAACCTGGGGTGTAGTCCTTCTGGACCTGGTGATTTATCTACTGTCAGACCTTCCAGTTTCCCCAGCACCTTCTTTAAAGTAATTGTAACTACACTTACTTCTGCTCCCCACAATCAAATTTCTGGCATACTGCTTGTGTCTTCCACAGTGAAGGTTGATGCAAAATGTTTACTAAGTTCATCTGCCATTTCCTTGTCCTCTATGGCACATGGAGCTTAGAAAAATAGAGGGGTATGGGTAACCCTAGGTAATTTCAAAAGTAAGTGCTTGTTCAGCACAGCATTGTGGGCTGTATTGTGCTGTAGGTTTTCTATATTTCTATGTTTCTATCTCTTCATTGTCATTTTCCAGCAATTTGATATCCATTCTTGTCTCTCTGTTACTCCTTACGTCTGAAAAAATTTGGTATCCTCTGTTATAATATTGGCTAGGTTATCCTGCCCCATCCTCAACCCTAATACTCCAGTTCCCATCCCCTTGCTAAATCAGTTTAAACGCTCCCTTACAACCTGCCAACAAGGATATTGGTCCCCCTCGGATTCAGATCTAACACATTCTTTTTGTACAGGTTATACCATCCCCAGAAGAGTTCCCGATAATCTGTAAAAATGAAATCCTATCCGTTACTCCTCAGCTAGACTTTCATCTTCCAAATCATCCTATGCTTACCCTCACGGGCAGTAAACCAAAGATTACCACCCTAGTGGTCCTGCTTTTCAGCTTTCTATCTAACTCCCTATATTCTGCTTTCAGAACCCCCTCTCTTTTCCTACCGATGTCATTGGCAAACTGTGCACCACACTTCTAGCTGGTCATTCTCTCCTCTAGAAAGCTGTGGACCCAATCCAAGACATCCCTGACCCTGGCATTTGGGAGGCAACACACCATCCAGTGTCTCTTTTGCGTCCACAGAAACACCTGTCTGCTTCTCTCTAACTGTAGAATTCCTTATCACTGCACTCCTCTTCTCCCCACTTCCCTTCTGAGCTCCATTTTCTTCTAGGTTTCTGTAGTGTGCTGAAATTCTTTCTAGATTTCTGATGTCATATCAAAACTTCTTTCATAAAGACAACTTCAAAGGCCAAGTCTTCAAAGAGCAAGACACATAGATCATTTCTCTGATTAGGAGAAGCACTTATCATGAAAGGTCAGTCAACAATATCTGAAAACTACCATGATTACCAATGAGTTTGAAACATTAGTTTGTTGCGAAGTACAGCTCTCCAGTGGTAGCTGGGATTTACCATGTTTCCTCAGTTTGTCCAGGGTGTTTTTGGATACCTTGATCCCAATAAACACCATGGTGTACAGCACTGGAATGGGGTACAACAACACGTTCCACTTCTCATTTAATAATGCAGTTCATTAACCATCTCAAATTAAATCATTGACTACCACCTGAGACCAAATCTCTTTATCTTTCCACATGTGATACAGCTTGAGTTTTTTTGGAACTGTTCTTGACCTCAGCATTAGGAAATAAGTTTGTAATGAAAATTCAAGGACAGCGCAGTCATACAAAATGTGGTGGGAATAAATATTTTATTGCTTTTCAGAGACCATTGTGCATTTCTATAATTATGAATAAAATCTAAAATTAGAAATAAATAAATAGGTAGCAGGCTGCAAAGATCCGGAGAACACAGCACAGGAACAGCCCTTTCTGACCCTAATCTTGTGTTAAACTAATTAAGCTATCACCTAACTAAACTAATCCCTTCCAACTACACAAATTCCATATTCCTCCATTATTTACACATTAATCTCCCTCTCTAAGAGCTTTCTGAATATTTGTATTTGATTGCATTCCGAGCACCCATCCCGCTCATCTCCTTTGAACTTAGCCCCTCTCACCTTAAATGCACGCGCTCCGATACAGGCACTTTTTTCCATCTATGCCTCTCATAATCTTATAACCCTCTATCAGACCTCCCCTCAGCCTCTGCTGCTACAGTACAATACCAGTTTGTCCCACCACCCCTTATAGCACATAAGCTATAATCCAAGCAGCATCCTGTAAAACTTCTTCTGCACTCTCCCCAAACCCTGAACGTCCTTCCTATAATGGGACAACCAGAACTGAATGCAACACTCCAGATGAGGTCCAACTATAGTTTTATAAAGCTACAACATAACTTCCCGACCCTTGAACTCAATACCTTGACTAATAAAAGCAAGCATGCCATACACCACCTTTACCATTCTATCAGCTTCCTTCAGGGAGCTATGAACTTGGACCCCATTATCCCTCTCTATATCAATACTATTAAGGGTCTTGCCATTAACAGTGCATTGTCTTTTTACAATTGAACTCCCGAAATGCAACACCTCACTTTTGGCCAGATGAAACTCCACCTACAATTTATTTTCTACTCACGTGCAACTGATCTATAACCCACTGTATCCTATAGCAATTTTCTACACTACCAGTCTTTGTATCATCTGCAAATTTACTAATTCAGCCATCTAATTTTTTAGTTCCAGCGACACCACTACCCTGTCTTCAATGAGCAAACTGGTTCCAAAACCAAACAGTCAAATCACCGTGGATCCCATGCATCTTAATATTCTAGATGAGCCTCCTTGTGAAACATCTTAGTAAAACCACAGCTATACCTACATGAATTACCTTTGACATCTCCTTGAAAAAATATCAATCAAGTTGGTAACACAGGATTTGCCCCACACAAATCCTTCTTTGTTGTTGATTGGGAATAGTGTGTGTTATTTGGTATAGATTCATAGTTAGTAAATAAAATATTATCCAAAAAAAATCACTGACCTGAAACATTACATTAATAAGTATCATTAACAAATGAAATAAACTGAAATTCTTTGTAAGCATAAGATAGTGAAAAGTTTTTATTGCAGTGTTATTTAAATACCTAATGTCATACGTATTGATCTTAAAGAACTAATGTAAAGTTTTTAATATGCATTTATACTTCATACTGGACAGCTGAGTTTAGATTCAGAGTTTGTGATTCAAGCCGCCTAGTTTAATAACAGATTGGCTTTAACTAGTGCATGATGTGAAATCTAATTGAAAGATGCTCAGTGTTGCTTGAGACAATATCAGACAGGGAAACTATTATTCCATGTTATCAAGGTTACAATGTGTGGTGAACTACATATACCTGTCTGGACACGCCCCCCCCCTCACCCACCCCCCCACTGACTGCTCCTGTGGGCTCTTCCCACAGACCCCTGTATAAAGGCGATTGGAGGCACTGCTCCTCCCTCAGTCTCCAGGATGTTGTGTGGTGGTCGCTTGCTGCTGACGGTGCTTTCTTCCAACTAATAAAAGCCTACCTTAACTCACATCTCCAAGAGTTATTGATGGTGCATCACAACGCAAACAAACTGAGCTATCTACTTTCGACCACCAGCTGCAGCCCAAATGAAACAATGCTTAAAATTTCTTCAAAGTTAGATCTTTCCCTGAAGAGTAGTTAAACCTTTCCCTGAAGAGTGACAGTCCAAGTACTTTATTTTGAAGCAGTATGGTTTAGAAGTGGATATTCTGGCAAAAGCATGGTTTGTTTTGTGGAAGCACTCATCAAGTTTTCTGCAGCATTGGCCTATCTATCATCCTTCTCCATTGTTTTTACCTGCTGTTACCTTTTAATAATATCCCTTTTACTTCATATCATCATTTTCCTTAGGTGCTTTTTTTCTCTCAAAGTTTGTCATGTTTGTTCATGCTGTGAAATTATTTGCACTTTGCATCTCTGCTCCTCCGTTTCTCATGCCCTTTCTGGTGACTGTGAATTGCATTGTGAATCCAGGCAAGGCGCTAAGTGATGCTATGAGAAGCTAGAAACTATGATGGTGTTCATGTGATAGGGCCAAACTTTCTGTAAGTCTGGGCAGCTGGAAACTTCAACCTTGCCAGTCAGGTGATCGAGGCATGGATCACAAAGTCACGAGAGGTACTGCAGATGCTGGAACTCTGCAATGTGCTGGAGGAGCTCGGCAGGGAAGACAGCATCTAGGGATGGAAATAAACAGCCGATGTTTTGGCCTGAGATCCTTCAACAGGATCACAAAGTCCGGTAAGAATCATATCAAGCTTAGAAGTGGAATTTATCTGAGTGCTGGCAAGAATATCTATGTAAATTACTTGCTAATCTTCAAATTATTATTAAACTATGTTTATAAATGCATTGTAAAAATAAATGCTACTGAAGCAATGTAATAGTGCAAAGCGGTTTGATTGAATTTTCACAGTCCATGAATTTTCAGGTTTGTAGTTTATGATTCCATACACTATTTCTCCATTTAAAAAAACTTTGATGGCACTTAGTCTGTTCAGTGAAGCATCCTGCTTTGAGTCACTCATTTTTCATTCAAAGTAACTGAGCTATAGAGGTTACATTCAGTGGCGAAGTGTCATGTACACATTATCTGAATATTTGTACCAGAAACCAGTCTTTCCGTGCATATAATACACAAGCTGTGAGTTTACCAGATGTCACTTTTTAACGGCATCATGGTTTCATAAAGTCGAGTGACATTGTCAATAAATTAATAGATTTTGTTCTACCTTGCATTGCTTGTGATAGATGTCTCTATTGTATTAACAAATGGTTGGATGATGGCAGCTATTTTCAATTTAGCAAGAGACTGCTGCTGCTTATCAATTTTGATAAGAGTTTTTTTCTCTTCCCTCCAGCCGTATTTGTGTAGCAGACTAATTACTAGACTACTAGAGAAAGCAAAGCAAATCCTGTTTATTTTTGATTTACTGTTGATTCATTTGTGAACTTTAAAAGGACAATGTAAATGGAATTTTAAAAATAAAAACAGGTGTTGACCAATCAGCCCTTTGAGTTAAGAACATGGCTGCCCTTGGCCTTGACACCATTGTCGCTTTCTGCCCCCATATCTTGATTGGCCGTTTTTAAACCAGCAGTAAAGTTTTGCAAATAATCTTTATTGCTTTGCTTGTTTCTAATTTTATATTCAATATGATAATTCTTTCAAATTATTATAATTCCAATAAAATTAGTAAGTTAATCCGGACAACACTTTGTAGTTAATATTGAACACTTGCAAAGTTTATTTCATTGTTCTATTTTAAAGTTTGGATCTACAGCATAACAGATGAAGAGACAATATAATGGACTAAAGGGGTCCTGAAGAAGGGTATCAGCCTGAAATGTCAACTGTTAACTCTTTTCCAAAGATGCTGCCTGTCTTGCTGAGTTGCTCCAGCATTTTGGGTGTGCTGCTTTGAGTTTCTAACATCTGAAGACTTTCTTGTATTTCATATAATGGGCCTGTAGTTTAAACACAGACATAGTGATATTAATTAGATCCAACTGAGACCCACAGGGAATAGCTGGCCAGTGTATGGCAAGCAGCGCATTTTACCAAGAACGACAACAAATAAAATCTTTCGTCAGGTACAGGTTTTACTTGTGATATCCTCACTTAAATTTGCACACATCTTAAAATTAAACAAGAACCATGAGTCAGGTGCTAAAATATTTGAAGAAACACGTTTTCCCATAATTAGCTACCTAATCAGCTACTCATAAGTTATTTATACTGATAGGCAGAAATCAAATTAACCAGTGGAAGAACTTGGAATGGTTTCCCATCCAAAGCTTTTCTATTTACTTTTAATAGATAAGTATATATAATGAGACAGTATAAATAACATAAACACAAACACATGTCATTTCATTGATATTTCCCCCTTCAATTTGGGTGATGGCTAGTGAATCTGAAATTTCTGCAATTGGAATTGGTTTATTATTGTCACATGTACTGAGACAGAGTAAAAAGTTTCAAACATGAGGAAGTCTGCAGATCCTGAAAATTTAAACAAACACACAAAATGCTGGAGGAACTCAGCAGGTCATGCAGCACCTTTTATATAGAAAAGATCTGCGGATCTCTTTTCCAGCAATGTTGCTTGACCTGCTTAGTTCCTCTAGCATTTTGTGTGTTATAATGAAAAGTTTGCCTCGCATACTGTTCATACAGGTCAGATAATTACACAGTGCATTGAGGTAGAACAAGGTAAAACAATATCACTGCAGCATAAAGGGTGACAGCTACAGAGAAAGTGCAGTGCTATTTGAACTTCTCCACCTCTATACTATTATATTTCACATGCATATATTATTTGTTTCATTTACTGTGCTTTAAAGAACAGATGTTCCTCATATAACAGTTTATAATGATGTACCCTGGCACCGTACAGAAGAATTAGAAGAAACTTTTGATCATCTGCTGGTCTATGTTATATAGCCCAGAAACACAATTATCCTGCAATTCAGGCAGTATTGAAAATGGACCATATTGTTGTAGCAGAAAAGTAGCATAAATCCTTGCATCTATCAACTTCATTAGTCAGTGATTACTCTAACTTACTGAAAGAGAAACTGCATTCAACAAACTTAATAGTATTTTGAAGTATGAGAGAACAAAGTGGACGTAGGGGAACCAGCTACTGTCATGGTGTGCACTGGCAATGACTGATCCCAGGAGTGGAGGAATGACAGACTCCCATGAAGAGACAGAAACAAGAGTTAATTCAAAAGAATTCCTGCTGAACATTGGAGGCTTGACTGAGTGACATCATGAGGTGACTCACACTCTAAACATACAAGGACCCCCACAATAAGTGCTAATCAGGAGTCCACTTTAATTAGTCACAGTATGCAATAAACCCATGCCCCTTAAAATTAACTTGACAAGATTAAACAGAAAGCACAAAGGCATAATAATTGTAGATAAGACAACAATGAACACATATAGATGCATGGTCCCATGGGTCTCTTGATGATTACTGTACAGTATATTTGAATATAAAAGAAGTGCTGATAATGAAATCTAGATCACAAATGTAAAACAAACTTCTTGAAGAGCTCGGTGGGTTAAGCAGCATCCACAGTGGCAAAAAGATAGTGAGCAGTTTGGGTTGAGATCTGCATCAGTTCTAGTTCTGGCAAAGTTCTGAGTTCCTCCAGCAATGGGTTTTCATATTTGGATATCCAAATGGCTTTTTATATGCCACATAAAAGGGCATTGCAGAGGGATACAGCACATGGCATTAGGTGGAGAGAGAAGAGGCCAACAGCTAGTAAATAGGGAGTTGGGATTAAACAGTTTAGTTTTAGATAATCTCTTTGCATCTGGTGAGGTGTGACAGGGATCTGTGAAAAAACCTAGTCCTTTTCATACAGCCCTTTATTTTTTACACTCCCAGGATAGGTCCACAGAGTCTTCATTTGGCCAAATGCATCAAAGTAAGCCATTATGCTGTTACGAAGGATGAACAACTCTGATGGGCAGAAGGGTGCAGAGTGGCCCATCCCCCCCCCCCCCCCCCCTTTTTGGAGAATCGCAAATCGCTACTATTTTGATGCTGCTAACAAGCAAGTAAGAGAGACAAAAGGAAATCTGCCAGGGCAGTTGTTATTGATAACAGCTCATGAAAGAGAATGGGAGAGAGACACACAGCTAAGGTGGAATGTTTCCTACTGACAAAAGAGGAGATTTAATGCTATTGTCTTTTGGAGAAGGATTGTTTGCTTGGTACTGTTCTATTCATTGAAATCCCTCAGTGGACAGCCAGAGTGAGCTGGTTTAATGGGTTACATCATCCTAACCTGATTGACACTTGAGACCCCACGAGTGGGGATAAAAGTGAGGTCTGGGGTAACACCCCTCAGATGCACCAAGAGAAATGCTCATGAGCAGCAGAAACCCACGAGACAGTGTGGGACATCGGAGACCGAATGAAGGGTCGGTAAATTTTAACTCACAGTGTTTATAGCGAGACCGGTGGGGGCTT
Source organism: Hypanus sabinus (assembly GCF_030144855.1). Classification (NCBI taxonomy): domain Eukaryota; kingdom Metazoa; phylum Chordata; class Chondrichthyes; order Myliobatiformes; family Dasyatidae; genus Hypanus; species Hypanus sabinus. Next base: position 172,326,019 of record NC_082707.1, read on the forward strand.
GTGTGTGTGTCCACCCTTGCCTGGGTGACGAGTCCACCATGGAGGAACGGTCTAGCTAAAGGACGGAGGGGTCACACTTGAATGGCCACAACAACGGCACATCGACGGATCGAAATCGTAAAGGAAGTTTGGAAAAGACCATAGCTGTTACTGTTTGCGCGCTCTCTTTCTCTAGTCTCTCTCCCTCTCCAACAATTGCAACACATTGACCGACAACTACTGCAACCTGCATGAATTGAACTGAACTTTATATTTCCATCTGACAATTCATTATCCCCTAGGCAATGATAGAGCTTGCTTTATTATTGATTATTATTATACCCACACTTTTAGGTTTAGTATTGCTAATGTGTATTATCTGCATATTTGTATTTATGTTGATTTGTATATTTTTACTAATAAACATTGTTGAAAATAGTACCACCAGACTCCAACGGACACTTCTATCTTTGCTGGTAAGACACCCAGTTACGGGGTACGTAACAATGCCTATCCATCCAAATCCTACCTCAAAGTTCAAAGTTGAGATTAAATTTATTGTCAAAGTACATATATCCCCCTTTATTGCCCTGGGATTCATTTTCTTGCAGGCATTCACAGTAGAAGAAAGAATTATAAAAGTATCAATGAAAAGCTATACACAAAGACTTAAAGGAACCCATGTGCAAAAGAAAACAAACAGCGCAAATACAAAAAAATAATAAATAAATGATTCGGAGAACACATGTTATAGAGTCTTTGAATGAGAGTCCATAGGTTGTGTAGAGTTGTGGTGAGTGAAGTTATCCATGCTGATTCAGGAGACCAATGGCTGAAGGGTTATAACTGTTCCAGAATCAAGTGATATGGGGTCTAAGGCTCCTGTGCCTCATTCCCAGTGGTAAAAATGAGAATTAAGCATGGAGTGGATGGTAGGGGTCCTTGATGCTGCTTTCTTATGGCAATGTTTCTTGTAGATGTGCTCAATGGTGGGGTGGGTTTTTCCTTTGATGGACTCTGCCGGATCCACCATTTCTGTAGTCTTTTCCATTCTTGGACACTGGTGCTTCCATACCAGGCCATGATGCAACCAATCAGGATACTCTTCATTGTACATCTGTAGAAGTTTGTCAAGGTCTTAGATGACATGCCAAATCTGTGCAAACTTCCAACAAATTAGAGGTGCTACCATACATTCTTTATAATAGCACTTACGTGGTAGGCCCACGACCTCTGAAACGTTGATGCTGAGGAATTAAAAGGTACTGACTCTCTCTGCCTCTGATCCTCTAATGAGCACTGACTCTTGGAACCACGATTATTTTTTCTCCTGTAGTTAATAATTAGCTCTTTAGTTTTTCTGGCGTTGAGTGAGAGATTGTTATAGTGGCACCGCTCAAAACAGATTTTCAATCTCACTTCTGTATACCGATTTGTTGCCATCTTTAGTTTGACCAAAAACAGTGGTATCATTGGCAACTTAAATATGGTGTTGAAGCCTCACTCAGCCTCACAATCATGAGTGTAAAGTCAGTAGAGTGGGACTAAGCTCAGTCTGCTCAGCATCTGTGCTGATGATGATTGTGGATGAGATATGGTTGCCAATCTCTACTGACTGGGGTCTGCAAATGAGGAAATTGAGGATCCATTTGCACAAGGGGTTGTTTTGGAGCTTATTGATTCATTTTGAGGGGATGATAATGACGAACGCTGAGCTGTAGTCAAAGAGGTTTATCCTGATGTATGCACCTTCACTATCCAGATGTTCCAGAGCTGATGAGAGCCCATGAAAAGGCATCTGCTGTGAACTTGTGATGGTAGGCAAACCGGAGCAGATGCAAGTCACTTCCCAGACATGAGTTGATATGTTTGTTGACCAGCCTTTCAAAGCACTTCAACAGAATTGATGCAAGTGTTCCTGGAGGATAGTCATTGTGGCAAGTTACCACATCTGCCTGTATTAATTCAATATTCCTCTATGCCTTGCTCATTCAAGTTTCTGTACAGATGGCTCTTATTCCTGTTCCTGTCACCACCAGCTCCTTTAGCATCACATTCCAGATACCGACTACTCTTCGTATGCGAAGTTTATCCTTGGATGCCTTTTCTTCTTTCTCTCACTTTAGAAACCTAAGCCCCCTAAATTTAGACTTCCCTATCAAGGGAAACAAAGTCTGACTATACCCCTCTTAATTTTATATATACCTCTACATGAAAAATTATCTAGTGCTTTCCCGGAGTATATGACCAATAAACTGTTTTCGGGCTTCTGGCTGGGTACAGGCATCGATTATAACCGACGTTTCGATAACAAACTCTGCCATCTTATGCCTGGGTATGTCTAGACCGATGGTATTATACGTCCATTGTCCATCCGTCCTGATCGGTTGTTCCAAATCAGGTTTACGCTCTCCCAACTTGTTTACAAATGAATTCCTGTCATCCCTATATTTCCGTGGTTTCTGGAAGGATTGCCAGGATACTGAAGAGATTCTGGATTAATACCAGCCATAAACTCACAAGGAAGCTTAGGTCACAGCTTACGTAGGTCAAAGATGACCTGGGGCTCAGGGTGGCTGACGTTTCCAGGATTCCCTGTGAATGCGAAGCAGAGTTTATCAGCCAGACCGGACACACAGTGGAGCACAGGAGGCATATATGTTTGGGTTACCTGGGGAAATCGGCAGCTGCAGAACACTACATTCACTGTTGACTTCGACGGCACAAAACTTCCGTTCCGCATCAGTCGCTTTTGGGATCACTTGGGAAAGGAAGCCATTGAAATGTAACTAGAGGAAAAGAATTTTAACAAAGGCAAGGGTCAATCTTAAACAAGGTGGGAGGACAGGAAGTGTGGTTGTGTGGAATGATGGAACCACGATGGAATGGTGGAGCAGTCTCAATGGGCTGAATGGTCTAATTCTGCTCCTATGTCTTATGGTCTTATGGACTATAGGGGTATAAATACCATTGGTCTAGGCCTACTCAGGCAGAATTCCTGAAGAAGATGGCACAGTTTGTCAATGAAATGTTGGTTATAATCAATACCTGTATGTGGCTGGAAGCCTGAGAAGAGTTTATTTGTCATTCCCCTATCATGTCACCTCACTCCTTGTAACCAAAGCCTCAAAATCCAATCACTATCCTTGTGTAACATGGGAGAGATGTTCAAGGATCCAAAGAATGGAACAGGAGACACTGATTTAAAAATGGGAGTGTGAGGTGTTTATTTAACCAACGGTGAAACACTATATCGGGTATCTAGCTAAACAAGTATTCGTCTAAGCTATCCAAAACCACTACAGCGTATATTCAGCTAACCTTTAAATGAAAAGATACTCTGCCAATCCTCTCCAATCTATAAAACCCAACAAGTAAACAAACTGGGGGGCAGGGCCATCTATGTCTGTGATGCTCTTTCTCAGTGGCCCTTCAGGACTGGTCGCAAATTCAGCCTGAAGTTGGGCCCCATGGGTGACAGAAAAGAAAGCGAGTGGACCCTCTGCATATGCTATCTTTTAAACCCCAATGTGCCCAGAACCAGAGATGGGCTCCATTGTGGCCAAAAATGGAGGTCAGGCAGCATCGCTGGAAAAGAACAAATGGTCAACGTTTTGGGCAGAGATTGTTCTTCCGGACTGAAGTGCGAAGGGGAGGACTCCGGAATCAAATGTTGGGATGGTGGGGTGGGGAAGGAGGCTGGCTAGAAGGTGAGAGGTGAAGCCAAGCGAGTGGGAAAGGCAAAGGGCTGGAGTAGAAGGAATCTTATAGGAGAGGAGAGTGGACCATGAGAGAAGGGGAAGGAAGAGTGGACCCAATGGGGAAGTGATAGGCCAATGAGAAGAGATAAAGAGGCAGAGTGGGAAATAGCATAAGAGCAGTAGGAAAAAAAATACCAGAATCAGAAGCGTTTCTACTTTCTGTGAAGGCTGAGGGAAGTCCATCTCCCACCCCCCATCCTCATCACATTCTACAGAGGTTGTATTGAGAGCATCCTGAGCAGCTGCATCGCTGCCTGGTTTGGAAATTGCACCATCTTGGATCGTAAGACCCTGCAGCGGATAGTGAGGTCAGCTGAGGTCAACAGCATTGCGAAGGACCCCATGCACCCCTCCCACAAACTCTTCTCCCTCCTGCCATCTGGCAAAAGATACCAAAGCACTCGGGTTCTCACGACCAGACTGTGTAACAGTTCCTTCCCCCAAGCCCACACACACACACACACACACACACACACACACACACACACACACTTTCTCAATTCCTGCTAAAACATTAGTTACATTGTTTACATTTACATTTACATAATTTATTATTATATTGTAATTTGCACTTTATTGTGCCTATTGTCTGTCTTGCACTGTGTCATGCACTTTATGTAGTCCCGTGTAGGTCTGAAGTCTAGTGTAGTTTTGTGTTGTTTCATGTAGCACCAGGGTCCTGGAGGAACGTTGTTTCATTTTTACTGTGTACTGTACCAACAGTTTATGGTTGAATTTTTTTTTGGATTAAATATTCATGCAACCAGGTTGGAGGCTACTCAAAGTTACTCTTTCCATCATTTCAAAAACACAGTTTTGCCTCCTCTTTATCATTTTCTGCTCTAGGGAGAACAATCCAAATGTGAATTTATTTTATATTAATAACAAGTATTGCTTTGGAAAAGATAACCTTTCTATCAAACCAATAATCAACGTATGAAAGACACGGAAGCCAAGACTAGGGTTTTGGTAGAAATTATTTGGGAATTATTCTATTTAATGCATATTTTATGTTAATTTATATTTCTGTAAATTACACTGCATGTGGATAGTGAAAGTTAATAGTGATAAAGAACCGAAGAGGCCCAGCTAAATGACTACTGTTCATAAACTGAATAGCATTAAGCTGAATCAAAGGCACCACAAGGGTCATATACTATACATATTTTTGCAATATAACAAACTATCCTTGACCCACATGCAGATTCCATTCTTTGTGATGTTTACACACATTCACCTTGTTGATTTTAAAGTCGCCATCTCCTGGACCTTGACAGGTACCATGAATACACAAAGCCAATCGCTATTTGATTTACACCTGTTCACATGAAAGCGTTATCCTTCTCTGCTTTCATCAGTGAATCCATGTCTCAATCTCAGGAAACTTCATAGCAATATAAAGCAAAGTACTTTTGCATGTGTTGCAAAGTACATTAAAATCAACGCAGTTGAATCAAATTTAAATAACAATCCATTGGATTAATATAATACAATTGTAGGTAAATAGACAGAGGACTGGTATCTTCAGCAACAGAAAAAATTATTGATTTTGATTATTTGAACGTACATGTTAAAAACAAATTTATCGCAATGTTTTCTATCAAAAATTCTAGCTAATAAATCTCAGTAGACACACAAACTAAACTAGGAGACCTTAACTTTAGCAACACCAATCTAGTGTGAAGTCCGCAACTGATCTGAAAGTAAGCCGTCAGAAGAAATGGTCTTTTCCTGATGTTTCTACATGCTTGAAGAGCAGAAGAGCTGTTCTGATGGAGGAAATAAATGCTCGGTGCCAATGTGCCTTTCTGGCTTGGACGGAAAGTTTAAATAACGTAGGAATGTATGAGGCATAGGATACAACTTGCATCTGTCACTTAACCTGGTGAGCTGAAGTGAGGAAATAACATTACTGGAGGAGTAGAGACGGTTGGGAACTCTTCAACAATCAGATTATCACTCTTTAAACCATTTCCAGTCAATTCACACCACTAGATGATTAGTCACGTGGACCCCTTGTGCATTATGAATAGTATTGGTTCAACTAGGGCTCAATGGAGAGTTGTGTTTGTCGATGATGATGATGCAAAGCCAGCCAAACATGCTTCCAAACATCTACTCCTTCAGACTTCCATCCTCACAAATTGAAAATAATCATTGGCTCAGCTTACAAGTTGCCAGTCTTGTGATGTTATGAGAAGCCATTTGGAAGTCACTCAAATGTCTCAGGAAGCAACATGAAAAGATCCAGATAGACAACAAAAATGAGGGTGGTAATCACTTTTACAATTATTAGTTTAAAATTTACTCTTTTAATAGTAAAAGGGATCACCATTGTTGAGTACTCTAGGAGGAAACAGGAGGTTCTTATCAGGGATTTGACGGTGGAGAGGGTCAGGAACTTTAAATTCATGGGTTATCATTTCAGAGGATCTGTCCTGGGACCAGCATGTAAGTACTGTTAGAAAGAAGACAAGGTAGTGCCTCTATTTTCTTAGAAGTTTGCACAAATCTGGCATGTCATCCAAAACTTGCACAAACTTCTGTAGATGCACAGTGGAGAGGATCCTGACTGATTGTATTGTGTCCTGGTATGGAAACACCAATGCCCTTGATCTGAAAAGTCTACACAAAGTAATGGATACAGGCCAGATCATCGCAGGAGAAGCCCTCCGCACCGTTCAGCACCTATTATCTATTATCAAGGACCCCCATGCTCTGTTTTCTACTACTGCCATAGGGAAGGAAATACAGAAACCTTTGGACCAACACCACCAGTTTCAGGTACAGTTATTACCCTTTAACAATCAGGCACCTGTACCAGAGTGGATAACCCCTCTCACCTGAAAATTGAATTGATTTCATAACCTATGGATTCACTTTCAAGGACTCCACAACTTGTTATCAATATTATTTATTATTTATTTGTTCAATTTTGTTGCATTTGCGCAATTTCTCTTCTTTCACACATTGGTTGTTTGTCCTTCTTTATGTGTAGACCTTCACTGATTCTATTGTGTTTCTACTGTAAATGCCAGCAAGAGATTGAATATCAGGATAGTAGATGATATTCCCTATTTTGTCACACACCCTTTCCAACACCCCACTGTGTTGACTATGTATTGCTTTCTCCTGCTTCTGTTGCTGATTGTTATCCTGTTACCACTCCGTGGCCCAGAATATTTTAGACACTTATCTTAACCATGAGCTTAAATGTCCATCCATTGGGTCAAGGTGCTAAAGTTGGACACAAACTGAAGTATTAGCTAAAGGTTGTAAACAAAGATGTACGGATTAATAGGTTAATTAGTCACATGGGTGTAATTGGGTGGTGAGGGCTCATTGGACCAGAAGGGCCTGGAACTGTGCTGTATTTCTAAGTAAACACATTTTTTAAAAATCTGTTGATTCTTGTCTGGCTTTTAATGCTGAGTCTTAGGATTCCTGTGAAACCCGTAGCTGTCATCTCAGTCTTAAAACCTCGTGAAAACCTTGTTCATCTTGACTCATTAAAATATAAGAAATTATCTGCCTCTCCAGAGAGAATCATGCACTTACATCAAAATATGCCTATGTTAAATCTGCAAGAAAACCCACATGCTCTATAATATGAAGGTTTTCTCCTGTGGCTGAAAATATGCTACAGTGAACTACAAGGGGAATACTGAGCACCAGGAGATAAAGCAACATGAGTAATTACAGTGGAGAGAAAAATCCATCAGAACCACATACAACCCCAGCTATGTCAAGGCTTACATAAACTGCAAATACTTTAATGTACAAAATGTTTACTTTTATAAAGCCATTCTATGTACTTCTGAAATAAAGCTAACAGCTAATTTGGAAGTAGAAACCCGTTCTCACACATATAAATTATTTATTGATTGCACATAGCAAAAACCCTGGGACAGTCAGCTCTATGCCAATGGGAACTGTAAACACAGTCAGCAGTTCTCTTAGTTTTAGGAAGATTTTTTTTTACTGATCTGCTGAAAAACATTTGCTGAACTATAACATGAAAACAAAACTTCAGATAAGTGTTGCCTGAAGTTTCGTACCTGGTGGTAATTACAGGCACGCTATATTGGCATCAGAATGTGTAGTGACACTCGTGGGCTGCCCCCAGCACAAAACACTATAAGACCTTAAGGTATATGAGCAGAATTAGGCCATTTGGCCCAACGAATCTGCTCTGCCATTTCTTTGTGACTTATCCAACTTTCCTTTCAGCCCCAGTCTCCTGCCTTCTCCCTGTATCCGTTCATGATCTGACAAATCAAGAATCTACCTTCTGCCTTAAAAAAACACATAAATACTTGGCCTGCAGAGGTGCCTGTGGCAACAAATTCCACAGATTCACCACTCTCTGGCTAAAGAAATTCCTCCTCATCTCCATTCTAATAGGAAGTCCCTCTATTCAGCCACTGGAAACATCCTCTCCACCTCCATTCTATCAAGGTCTTTCACTATTCAATAGTTTTCAATTAGGTCATCCCTCATTCTTCTGAATTCTAGTGAATACAGGGCCAGAGCCATCAAACACACTTCATGTGACAAGCCATTCAATCCTGGAATAATTTCTGTGAAGCTCCTTTGAAATCTCTCTGGTTTTAACATTTTCTTTCTAAGGTAAGGGGCCCAAAACTGCTCACAATACTTGAAGTGAGGCCTTTTCATTGTTTCTTTCCATTGCAGCTATTACATTGGTGCTTTTATATTCTAGTCCTCTTGAAATGAGTGCTAACATTACATTTTCCTTCCTCACCACAGACGCAACCTACAAATTAACCTTTAGGAAATTGTGCACAAAGACTCCCAAGTCCCTTTTTACTTGAGTTTTTTTTTATTTCCTCTCCATTTCAAAAATAGTCTACCCTGTTACTTTTCGACCAAAGTGCATGATTATGCAATTCCTGACACTGTATTGCATCTACCACTTCTTTGCTCATTCTCCTAATCTAAGTTCTTTTGTAGCCTTTCTACTCCCTCAAAACCGCCTGCCCTTCCACCTATCTTTGTATTGTCTGCAAACTTTGCAACACAGCCATCAACCCATCATTCAAATCATTGAAATATAATATGAAAAGAATCGGTCCCAACACAGAACCCTGTGGAACGTCACTAGTCACCGGTAGCCATCCAGAAAAGTCTCCCTTTATTCTCACTCTTTGCCTCTAGCTTGTTAAGCTGCCTCATGTGTGGCACCTTGTCAAAGGCCTTCTGAAAATCCAAGTACACAACATCAAGTGATTCTGCTTTGTCTATCCTGCTAGTTATTTCTTCAAAGAGTTCCAACAGAGTTATCAGGCATGATTTGCCCTTGAGGAAGCCATGCTGACTACAACCTATTTTATCATATGCCTCCAAGTACCAAGAGCTCACCCTTAATAATAAAATTCAACATCTTCCCAGCCACTAAGATTAGACCAACTGGTCTATCATTTCCTTAATTCTACCTCTCCTTTCTTAAAGAGTGGAGACATATTTGCAATTTTCCAGTCTTCCAGAACCATTTCAGAATTTAGTGATTCTTTAAAGAACATTACTAATGACTTCACAATCTCTTTAGCCACCTCTTTCAGAACTCTAGGGTGTACACAATCTGGTCCAGGTCACTTATCTACCTTCAGACCTTTCAGTTTCCCAAGAATCTTCTCTCTAGTTATGCAAACTTCACACACATTGTGACCTCTAAAACATGGATATTCTGCCATACAGTTAGTATCTTCCACAGTGAAGACTGATGCAAAATATTTATTCTGTTCATCTGCCATTTCCTTGTCCCCCATTACTACAACATTGTTTTCCTGCATTCCAATATCCACTCTCTCCTCTCTTTTATACCTTGTGTATCTGAAGAAATTTTGGTGTCCTCTTTAATACTATTGGCTAGATTACTTTCATATTCCATCTTCGTCTTCTTAATGACTTTTTAGTTGCCTTCTGTTGGTTTTCAAAAGCTTCAAAATCCCATTAACTTAATTTTTGCTCTATTATATGGTCTCTCTTTGGCTTTTATGGTGTCTTTGACTTCACTTGTTGGCCACAGTTGTGTCATCTTGCCTTTAGAATTCTTCATCCTCTTTTAGATGTATATATCCTGTGCCTTCCAAATTGCTTTCAGAAATTCTAGCCAATACTGCTCTGCAATCATCCCTGACTGTGTTCTTATCCTAATCAATTCTAGCCAACATCTCTCTCATGCCTCTGTAATTCCCTTTACTCCACTGAAATATTGATACATCTGACTTTAGTTTCCCCACTCAAATTTCAGGGTGAATTCTATCATATTATGATCACTCTCCACAAAGTGTTCTTTTACCTTAAGCTCTCTAATCAATTCTGGTTCATTGCACAACACCCAGTCTAGAATAGCTGATCCTCGACTGGCCTTAACCATGAACTGCTCTAAAAAAAAACTTCTCGTATGTACTCTAGAAACTCCCCCTCTTAGAATCCAGCACCAACCTGATCTTCCAAATCTACCTGCATATTGAAATCCCCCATGACTATTGTAAGATTGCCCTTTTGGCATGCATTTTCCATATCCCATTGTAATTTGTAGACCACGTCCTTAATACTGTTTGAGGGTCTGTATACAATTCTCATCAGCATCTTTTTACCCTTGCAGTTCCTTTAGCTCTATTCACAATGATTCAACACCTTCTGACCCTATGTCACCTCTTCCTAATGATTCAATTTCGATTTTTACCAACAGAGCAATGCTGCCCTTTCTGTCTTCCGATCTGTCCTTTTGATACAATGTGTATCCTTGGACATTAAGTTCCCAGGTATAATCTTCTTTCAGTGATGCCTACAACAACATACATGCCAATGTGTGCTGTGCTATAAGTTCATCTAGCTTATTCTGTATACGGTGCATATTCAAATATAACACCTTTAGTCCTGTATTCACCCTTTTCGATATTTTTCGCCTTTTACTTTGCAACTCACCCTGTTGACTGCAATTTTGTCCTATCAACAGCCTCTACTCACTACACATTTCCTCTGTTTGTAAATTATCTACTGTATCTTCAGCACTCACATCTGCCTTTCCTATGATACTTTTTTCATTGAAATATACGCAGCTCAGGTCATAAGTCACACCATGCTCAACCTTTTGATTACTAACTTTGTCTGAGTTCTTACCAACATCTGTCTCCACAACCTCTCCACTCACTGTTCTGGCACTCTGGTTCCCATCCTACTACAACTCTAGTTTAAACCCCACCAAGCAACATTAACAAACCTTCCTGCTGGGATGTTAGTCCCTCTCCAGTTTAGGTACAAATCATCCTCTTTGTACAGTTGTGGCCTCACAAACCTGTGTCATGGGTAGCGATCCTGAGAACATAACCTTGGAGGACCTGCCTTTTAATTTAGCACCTAACACACTGAACACCCTATGCAGAACTTTGTTATTCATCCTACCCATGTGATTGGTCCCATGACTTCTAACAGTTCACCCTCTCACTTGAGAATGCTGAGGTCTTAATCAGAGATGTCCCAGGCCCTGGCACGCGGGAGGCCTCATTCCATCTTGGAATCTCGTCCTCACCCACAGAACCTCCTGTCCATTCCTAATGAATCCCCTATCACCACAACATGCTTTTTCTCCCTCTTTCCCTTTGAGTCAGAGAGCCAGACTCAGTGCCAGAAACCAGACCACTGTGACTTCCCCCTACTCCCCACCCCTGCCTAGTATTCACACAATATAGCTGTTGTTGAGGGGCTTGGCCAAAGGGGTAATCTGCACAGGTTTCTTAACCCCTTTCCCCTTCCTGATTGTCACCTAGTTTCCTGTGTCCTGCATCTTGAGTGTAACTACCTCTCTATACAATATGTTCTATCAATCACCCTTTCAGTCTTCCAAATGATATGGAGTTCATCCATTTCCAGTTGCAATTCCTTAATGCAGATTGTTAGAAGTTGCAGCTAGGTGCACTTCTCGCAGCTGCAGTCATCGGGGACACCAGAGGTCTTCCTGACTTCCCAGATCCCAGAAGAAGAGAATTTCACTCTCCTACCTGGCATCTCTACTGTCCTAGCTGAGAAGAAATAAAAAATCCTTAGGTTGCACTGGTTGTTAAGACAAACAACAGACTTCACTGTGTGTTTCAATATACATGGGATAAATAATTCTGAATTTTGTTGGCATTTTAAATAAAATCATAAGCAAATATTAAATAATTTCAAAAACCATTTACTCAAAGTATCATTATGCTTCCAGTTTTTTGAGCAGACTTTAAGTAATTTTACATCATATCCATTCTCAATAAGGAGGAAAAGGGATCAATTGTTTCAACATCTTCCCATAAAACCCCGAAAGATCCTTTGGGAAACTTATTCAATGGGAAAACTAACCATATCTTCCAAATGATATCAAAGATGATGCCTGTATGGTCTCTTCCACCAAGCGAAGAATTTTCACTCTTATCTTCACAGCTTGGTATGTGTTGGGGAACATGGAGTCCTTGCTTACAAATCCCCGAGCCAAGTTTCAATTCGATAATAACACAAGTGAACCATCTCAGTGAAAACCAGTTGTTTATGTTGTGTCAGTGAAGCCAGACTTCCAGTGCTAATTAAGCAGTATGTAGGACCACCATTGTGAACCCTGTTGAAATGTTCACTGGCATCACAAAGCTCCTGTGGCAACGGTAATGCAGCGACCTTCACCCCACGCCCACCCCCCACCCCACCCTTCCTCTAACTCCCCAGTCCCATTTGTTCAATTTTAAGGATAATTTGTTTTATAAACTGTGCTCTTAAAATGTATGAAGCACCACGGCCACATCCGCAGTTACCAAGGTGGGTAAAACCTGGAATCCTTCACAACAGTTGCCAGATCAAAGGCTGTCTGAAGTTACCCCCCAATGTCATGCTACTCTCTGTGTATTGCCTAAATGTAGAAATAATGATCTGAGATGGTAGGTAGAAAACAAAAATCTTAAAAATCTCTGATGTGACTCAACATGAATTTTTATCAATGGCAAATTTGTTTCAAAATTAACAGAATAAAATTCAGCAATAGCTCGCTTTTCCCTCTTCCCCACCATTAACTCCAAATCTCGACACCCCTCTCCAGCTCTCTGCTTCCCTCACTCTTCCCTTTACTTGCTCTTCTGTAATGTTTATACGAATATGCTTTTAAAAGAATGATTAAACCCCTAAAGCACATTTGACATACAATTCAATGTCTTCCAGCTCCTTCTTAGATCAGTGACATCAAGAACAGATGACAGAGAACAGATAGGCACCCATTTTCTGAGTTTATATGCTCTTGCTCCTTCAAAGTCTGCTTTATTGTGGACATCTTATCTCCATTTAAATTAAATTTAAAATTCACTGCCACTGACATTCATTCTAGATATACTCCGTCTGAATAGATTAGAGACCTGAAGGTTTTATATAAGTGATAAACAGCAAGTTCAATAATTATACCCTACATTTTCTGGAAGAAAGCTGCTTTTTTTTGCCACAGAATTAGATAGTACACTAAATATCGCAAGCTGAAATTTGAATAGGGCAAGCTTAGAGTGAGGAGTTCAAAGTTTACTAGGTATTCTTTTATATGTTATCATCAAAACGTTTATTAAGCCAGAGGATCAATCTTAGAAGGAGAACATTTTTCAGAAACTGCTTACTACAGCAATATTGTTAATCTGCACCTGATATAATCAACTGAAACCAAATAACAGGAGCTGGATTCTACACACAATAGATACTTCCACATGTCATAGTCTTCTCCCAGCATTCAATTGTTTTAATTATGTTGCAGCAACCCTAAAAATATAATTTTTTTGAAATTTTATCAATTATATAAAGTATGTGTGTGTGTGTGTGTGTGTGTAAACGATCACAACCTCACAACCTGTGGAATTTCTCCCTAATTTCATTGTTTGAACAGTTTCCCCCGACCCCAACATTGTTCCCTCTATCCATACATTCTCCAGTTGGTCAAGTTCAGGTTGATTTGTCAACCAGTTCACCTTACCTATTATGTGTGTCTGGCTAGATATTTCTTCCTCGATGTGGAAGTTGAATTCACATTACGTGTAATGACTCTGAAATTCCACAGGGCTACTGAGCATTTCAGTAAGGGCTTCTGATAGAAAGCACGTGGGAAAAAGCAGAGTCATTGGAATTGCTCGCTGTGCTCTCCCCATTCTGCACCTGTAGAATGTAATTTCAATAAAAAGTAAAGGCAAGGTGCGGGAATGATGAAAAAGATCAGCAAAGTTGAAGCAATTCGATAATTCCCTCAAACAACAGGCACACGCACAATGGGCTGAACAGCCTCCTTCAATGGTGTCTGATCCATTAGAGATGGGAGAAATAACATCTTCTGTTTTCACCAGTAGCACAACAGTTAAAAGTGCAACACACTCAAAATACTGGAGGAACTCAGCAAGTCCCTACCGAAGGGTCTCGGCCCGAAATGTTGATTTTGCAAAGGTACTGCCTGGCCTGCTGAGCTCATCCTGCATTTTGTGCATGTTGCTTGGATTTCCCGCATCTGCAGATCTTCTCTTGTTTGTGATTTTCAGTTAAAAGTGCATTAAGATTCAGTGATTGTATGTTGGAGGTAGAGGAACAGATGCAGCTGTTATTTAGTATATTCCTACAATTAACACAGGCAGTGAACAGATGATAACAACATGAATGTGCTGATTCTGTACAAATGGTTAAGGTTCCAATACGGGTAGAGCTTGATTTTTAAAATATGTTGCTATAGGCATATATCACTGCTGTAGCCCTGAAGGGAAGGGAGAGTTACAAAGCTCAAAGGGAACTAAACTATATTTTGAATTTTAAAAAAATATTTCTTTTTGCAGTTGTGTTGACAACCAGTTATTTTCAGCAGCAATTGACATTTATTCTAAAGGAGAGCAAGTCTTGATGACCAATTTCAGATGTAGACAAATTTGAGATTGAACTGGGCTGAACGAAGTAGAGATAGCTCTCTGTGGAATTAATCCAAGCTTGAATTATTTATTATGGCATCAAGATATCATGAAAACAGAAGTTTCACAAAACAGCCTACAAATGAATAATTTTAAATAAAATGAAGTTTCATTATTTCCGTTTGAAGATGACAGGTTTTCCACTGTGTATGGATTATGGCAGGATCATGAAATAAATAACTCAAATCTGAAATGACATTCATAGTTTTGCACTCCACTCTTTGATGGAAACTGCAGAGAAGGCACTGCATAATGGTCTGCTGTAAGGCTAAATAGAGAGCTTGCTCGTCTCCTCGATGCACGATCAAACTGCTCTAATATCAAATAAGATCCTGGTTAGCAAAATGCCTGCTGAATGAGTTGAGGATGAACTGGTTTGCTATTGTCACGTTTACTGAGATACAGTTACAATATTATATGACGGGATAGAAGCTGTCCTTGCGTCTGGTGGTACATGGTTTCAGGCTCTTGTATCTTCTGCCCGATGGAAGGGAGAAGAAGAAAGACTGACCGTGGTGGCTGGGAGTTTTGATTGTGCCTGCTGCTTCATCAAGGAAGTGAGAAGTATACATAGGGTCTGTGGAAGGGAGGCTGATTTCCATGATGTGCTGAGCTGTGGCCACAATCTCTCTGCCATAATGAACTGTGAGGTATCCGAACATGATAGAACTCCAAAACACACTGTAATCCTGCAAATGTGAAGAGTTATAAAGAGATTTAATGAGTTTTGTCCTTTTAAGTATTATATAGCGGGCAGCATTCTAACAGGTTGCATCACTGTCTGCCATGCAGGGGTGGGGGGCTACTGCACAGGACCGTAAGAAGCAACAGGAAGTTGTAAAATCAGCTTTACAAGCAAAATTAGTTGTGAAGATACCTCTGTAGTATCCAATACATCTTCAAGGAGTGGTGTCTCTGAAAGTCAGTGTTCATTATTAAGGAACCCCTTCATCCAGGACATGCCCTCTTCTCATTGTTACTGTCAAGAAGGAGGTACAGAAGCCTGAAGGCACACTGAGCGATTCAGGAACAGCTTCTTCCCCTCTGCCATCGGACTCCTAAATGGACATTGAACCCTTGACCACTGCCTCACATTTTTATATTATTTCTGTTTTTGCACTATTTTTAATGTAACTATTTAATATGCATATATACAAAGTATTTAGTGTAATTGATTTTCTTAACATTTTCCTCTGTTATCATGAATTGTATTGTTCTGTTGCAACTAAGTTACCAAATTTCATGACATGTGCTGGTGATACTAAACCTGATACTGTTTTTTTTTAATGAAATTGAGTTGGTCTTTGGGATTCTAGGGAGTGTTAAGAACTAGTTGATAATCATGAGAGAAAGAGAAAAGCTTCCATGTATACAATATATATTCATATACATTTGTTGTTTTACAGCTAGGCAAGTTCTACAGTAATGCAGGTAAAGCAGTACCCAGTTTGCACTCTGAAACTTTCAAAAACAGCCCTATAATATTGATCAGAGTGCAGTCGTGATTTTCATTGAAGAATAAATATTGGAAGAACAATAAAAGGAAAGATTACAAAAAATATATTTCTTTGCAAAGAGGGTGGAAGGATCATCTGCCAGAAATTATTATTAAAGAATAATAATGAATCTGTGGTGGTAAATCTGTGGAATTTGTTGCCACAAGCGGCTGTGGAGGCCAAGTCATTGGGTGTATTTCAGGCAGAGATAGATAGGTTCTTGATTAGCCAGGGCATCAAAGAGTACGGGGAGATGGCAAGGGAGTGGGGATGACTGGAAGAATTGGATCAGCTATGACTGAATGGCAGAGCAGACTCGATAGGCTGAATGGCCCATTTCTGCTCCTATATCTTATGGTCTTTAAAAGAAAATTTGAGAGTGAATTGAATAAAGAGGTGCAGGTAATAAACACAAGCATACAATTAGACTGGGTGTCTCATGTGGAAAAAGCTCTTGTGCAAGATTGATGGGCCAAATATCCCAATTCTCTGCTATATTATTCAAGATACCATAGTGTTGCAAATTTTGGAGATTTCAAAGTTCAAAGAAAATTTATCAAAGTACATATATGTCATATTTCTGCACTTTCCTATTTTTCATTGCTGGTTACAAAGTAGAAGCAATGTTAATATTGCCTGCCTGGCATTTTCTGCAGGACTTCTTGCAACGTGCATAAGATACTGACAGAAGATTGGCAGAGATGCAGGAGAACACCCATCTCTTCCAATTTGCATTTATCTTCTGAAATCAGATAACTCCCCATGGATTTAAACTGGATAATATGTCCTCAAGTTTGCATTACTTCACTGATTTAGGTGGAAACACAGAAATTGATACAAGTTTGCACTTAAGACCATCAGTATTCATGAATGTCATGGATAAATGTAATTTTGATATACCCTTCAGAAGTTGCCTTAAGTCATTTTCTACAACTACATCAAAGTTACTGGATAAAACTCTGTAAGACTTCAGTTAGAGCACAGCTGGAATATTGTGTTCAATTCTGGTCGCCTCACTATAGGAAGGATGTGGAAGTTTTGGAGAAGGTGCAGAAGAGATTTACCAGGATGCTGCCTGGATTAGAGAACACGTCCTATGAGAAAAGATTGAGTGAGCGAGGGCTTTTCTCTTTGGAGTGAATGAGGATGAAAGGTGACTTGAGAGGTGTACAAGATAAGAGGCATAAGTTGAGTGGCCAGTCAAAGACTTCCCCTTCCCCCCCAAAAGTGGAAGTTGCTAATATGAGGGGGCATAATTATAAGGTGATTAGAGGAAAGCATAGAAAGGATGTCTGAGGTTGTCTTTTTTTTATATTACACAGAGTGGTAAGTGCATGGAAGATGGTGTCAAGGGTCATTATAAAGGCAGATTCATTAGGTACATTCAAGAGACTATTAGATAGGCATGTGGATGAAAGAAAAAATAAAAGCTGCATGGGAGGGTTAGATTGATATTTAAGTGGAAAAAGTCAGCACAACTTTGTGGGCTGAATGGCCTGTACTGTTCTATAATATCAACAATAAGAAGATAAATAAAAATGGACATCTGTTGCCACAAAGCATATCATATTAAAATTTTATTTAGTTACTGATTGCTTCTATGATTATTGTAAAACAGCAGTGTGAACAGTGTGATGGTAAATCTTTCTTACAAGCTGGCCTTAGTAGTAACTGTACCATGTGAGCAGATTTCACATTGAATCTGTCACTCTGCTGCGGCTCCAACTCAATGAAAGGATATTAAAATATAATTTAAACTACAGTACACTACTTCTAAGTACATAAAGAGTTAACCTTTAAACTTCACAGGTTGACCTGTTAGCTGATAATAAAGGCAGGCAATGAATGTACTAAAGTGTCAAAATATCTTCATTGCTATAACATTAGTAATAATACTGAACAAAAAAAAAAACTAGCAGTTTTTATTGCTCTACATTAATTCAACTTTATTCTGTCTCTAAGAAAACAGTTAGTAATTTAAATTATCGAGGGTACTTTATTAAGCAAAATAAAAGTTTACAGTGAGGGGCAGTAGCAAGGGCTGTTGGCAGGCCAGAGGACTGACAGCCAGGATTATTGCTGGACAATAAAAGACTTTTAGGATCCAGTAGCAAAAGACTACAAAGTTCATAAGAAGGGAAATAAATTCAGTTAGAGAGAAAACTTATGTGTACTAATCAAAGCAAGCAGTAAGGTCTGCTATGATATACAAGTAGAAAGGCATCCAAGGTACGTATTGTAGAAAAGTCAAAAAACAAGAAAGTGTGGTTTTTAAGGTTTGGGAGGTGGATGTGTGGAGTTTCAAGGCGATGTAGGAGATCAGATCTTTTATGCTGAGAGTGGTAGGTTACCAGGAGTAGTAGCGAAAGCAGGCAGTTTTGAGCTTAAGAGGCTTTTAGATAGACATATAAATATGAAGGAAGTGGGATGATATGGATAATGCACAGGAAGAGAACATAAGAGTACAAACTGGCAACAAGATTAGCATGATATTGTGGGCCAAATAGCCTGTCCAGTTTTACCTATCACCTTGTGTTTCTTCCTCCCTTCCCCCCACCTCTTTATCTCTCCAGTCCCAATAAAGGTTCTCAGCCCAAAATGTCAACTATACTCTTTTCCATAGATGTTGCTTGATCCAGCATTTTATGTGTGTTACTTGGATTTCCAACATATGCAGATTTTCTCTTGTTTGTGTCCAGTACTGTACCATGCTCTATGTTCTATAGTAATTGTCACGTGACTGGGGTTGAAGCGATGCTGGAGTTGAGGCAATGGTCTTGTGATAGGGGAGTGATGTCTTTTTCCCGCCAGTAGAGATCATGTGACAGGTTTTCTTTGCAGGTTATAAAAGGAAGACTCCTCCCTGGGAGGAGGAGCAGTTCGTGGCTGGATTTGCCAAGTTGGCTTCGTGCAGCTGCGTGATTTAATGTGATGACGCAGTTTAGTTGAAAGATGAAGTTTTATCTAATGCCTAAAGTTTAAAAGGTCATTGCCAGCAGTTTCTTTGCAATTCTGCTCGTTTGCGAATCAGCGGAGAGTGAAGATCGGAGTTCGGGAATTAAAGTTCGAGGAGAATCGATTTACGACGGTGAAACGGGTCCGACCTTGTTTGGAAGGAATTCGTTGACTGTTCTCGTGTTAATCTCTGCGGAATGGCAGAAGATTGAGGACAGTGTGATAAAGGAAAGGTCAGTGCCTTTAAGCCGTTACGTTTCGTAAATTCTTTGTGGGAAAAGTTCGACGTCGGGGATCGAAGCAAAGCGACGTGAAAGAGAATTCAAATCCTCTTATAAAGTCTCTCCTTTTAAATGAACTGTGAGCATTTCGAACTTTTGGCAATACTACTTTAAAGAACTGTTTTTGCAACATCGCTTTAAGAACTGTTTGAGCTGGTTTCCGGTTACGTTAGTGTTTACTTTTTGGGGGGGGGGGTTTGTTTTCAGTGTTAAAGTGTTATTTGTTATAAAATCCCTTGCCGAACTCATATATTTATTGTTGCCTGAATCCGTAACATAAGTATGGGGGCTGCGTCCTGATTGGCTCGTTTGAGTTTAACTGCTTGCTAACTATTGAATCGGTGTTTTGGTAAAGGGGAATACTCGATTCGTTTGATTGGTTTGTGAGTGGTATTCGGCAACAATGAATATTGATGAGTTTCTGGTTTCGCCAGGCTCGGAGTTGTTAGCGAAGGCGAAAAAGACGGAGGTATCTGAGATAGCTAGTAGATTTCAACTTAAAGGTATTTTGACGACTACATCAAAGGCTGTAATACAGAGGAAAATCGCGTCACACTATGTGGATTCGGGTGTTTTTGATGAATCGATTTTAGAGTCGTTTCCAATAAGTAATCTGGAGATGCAGTAGCAAATCGAACAAATGAAATTGGAGCGTTGTAAGTTAGAGGCTGTTCAAAAGAAGAGGAAATTTGAAAATGCAATGGAGGAATTAAGGTCTGGGAATCAGTCTTCCGGTTCTAAAAAACCGTTTGTTGCTAGTCAAGAAATTAAATTGGTCCCTCCATTTAGTGAAACAGAAGTGGAAAGATATTTTCAACATTTTGAAACTATTGCTCGGATGTTAGAGTGGCCGAAAGATAAGTGGTCAGTGTTGTTACAGAGTGTAATTAAAGGTAAAGCACAACAAGTTTACACAGCTTTAACAGCTGCGCAAGCACTTGATTATGATATTGTGAAAATGCATTTTCTAAACGCATACAAATTAGTCCCAGAAGGTTATAGGGAAGGATTCAGAAGTTTGAAAAAGTCTGTGGAAAAAACTTATGTGGAATTTGCCTATGATAAAGCTGTGTGTTTTGAGAGATGGGTTTCTTCTAAAAATGTAAATGGGGACTATGATACATTGAGAGAGCTGATTTTAATGGAGGAATTTAAAAGAAGCATTCCTGTTGAAGTAAGGACCTACTTAAATGAGAGGGATACTGATACATTGCAGGACTGTGCTAGATTAACTGATGAGTATGTTTTAATCCATAAGAATAAATTTCCTCAGGGCAGAATTTTTAAGAGGAAAAATAACATGGAGACTCAAGGTAAATCAGAAATTAAATCAGAAGTTAATGAGAAAGATAAGGAGGAAGGAAAACCTGTGAAGGAAAAACAGTTTGGTCTTATTTGTAACTATTGTAAGAAGCCTGGCCATGTAATAGCTAACTGTTTCAGA
This sequence comes from Hypanus sabinus, assembly GCF_030144855.1. Classification (NCBI taxonomy): domain Eukaryota; kingdom Metazoa; phylum Chordata; class Chondrichthyes; order Myliobatiformes; family Dasyatidae; genus Hypanus; species Hypanus sabinus. The sequence goes on from NC_082707.1 coordinate 172,346,902, forward strand.
TTGAAAAAGAAAGAGAAGGAAGCAGTTCCAGATGCTTGTGTGCAACATACTGAAGAACCTGTAGAGTTACAGGGTTTGATAAACACAAATGAGGGTTTGTTAGAGTCTGACCAAGTTAAAAAGGGATATGATCATTTTATAACTGAAGGGTTTGTATCCTTGAAAGAAAGATCTACTCTGGTGCCAGTAAAAATCCTTAGGGATACTGGAGCTTCTCAACCACTGATGTTAGTGTGTTGAAGTTTAATGAAGAGTCTGATACTGGTGAGGTAAATTACATAAGAGGTGTTGGCAGGTGGACAAGTTTTTCCTGAAGTGCATTTGACAATGGAGTCAGAGGAACCAGAGATGAATTCTAACACAGATTCTTCCTGTGTTGTGACTAGAGCTATGGCTAAAAAGATTGATGTGCAGAATGAGGTTGTTACTCAGGACTGTTCAACTCAGGATTCGAGTTTTGAGGATGTGTCAGAGACTTTCTTACCTTCGTTGTTTGAACAAGATTCTTGGAGTAAGTCTGACTGTGAAGATTTATCTCTGTCTCGGAAGGAGATGATAGAGCAGAATAGAGACTCTGAGATTATAAAATTAAAAGAACAAGCTTTACTAGGTAGTGAAATTGAGAAGATGCCAATAGGATATTACTTGGAAAAAGGAGTGTTGATGAGGCAAAGGAGATCGCCTACAATTCCCGCAAGTGAGGATTGAAATGTTGTTTACCAGGTAATTGTCCCTAAAGTTTATGGAAATGAGATTTTGACTTTAGCTCATAGTGTGCCTTTAGGTGGACATCAAGGGGTAAGGAAAACTGTGGACAAGATTTTAAAACATTTTTACTGGCCTGGTCTAAGAAAAGATGTAGCAATGTTTTGTAGAACGTGCCATACTTGTCAAATTGTGGGTAAACCAAATCAAGTTACACCAGTGGCTCCATTACAACCTATTCCAGCATTTGGTGAAGCGTTTTCTGAAGTTATTGTAGATTGTGTTGGTCCATTACCAAAGACGAAAACTGGTTATCAGTATTTGTTGACTATCATGTGTACTTTGTCTAGGTTTCCAGAGGCAGTGCCACTTAGGAATATAAAAGCTAAAACTGTGACAAAGGCTCTTATAAATTTTTTTTTTTTTTTTTTTGGATTACCTAAGGAGATACAAACTGATCAAGGCAGTAATTTTATGTCTGGATTGTTTCAACAGATAGTTTATAAATTGGGAGCTGAGCAAATCACTTCGTCTGCATACTATCCAGAATCGCAAGATGCCTTGGAGAGATTTCATTCTACCCTCGAATATGATTAGGGCATATTGTGTAGAAAATTAAAGTAACTAGGTTGAGGGTATAAACTTACTTTTATTTGCAGTAAGGGAATCGGTACAGGAATCTTTAGGTTTTAGTCCATTTGAACTTGTGTTTGGGCATAGAGTTAGAGGACCTTTAGCTTTATTGAAAGAACAGTGGATTAGTAAGGAAGTACACACTAATTTGTTGGACTATGTGTTGAAATTTAAGGACAGGTTACATAAAGCTTGTAGCTTAGCCAAGGAAAATTTAAAGTTGGCTCAGGAGAAAATGAAAACTTGGTATGATAAAGAAGCAAGGGTGAGGATGTTTAAGCCGGGAGATAAGGTGTTGGTTGTTTTCCCAGTGCAGACAAATCCTTTACAAGCTATATTTCATGGTCCTTATGAAATGGTGTCTAAAATCAATGATGTGGATTACGTGATAAAAACTCCAGATCGTAGAAGGTCAACACAACTTTACCATATAAATATGATAAAACCATATTTTCCCAGAAGCTTATAGGGAAAGATTCAGAAGTTTGAAAAAGTCTGTGGAAAAAACTTATGTGGAATTTGCCTATGATAAAGCTGTGTGTTTTGAGAGATGGGTTTCTTTTAAAAATCAAGCACTAGGAAATTAGCAGAACTTTTTCAATACAGTTTGATTTTCCTATCTATTGAAACAAAGTCGATCTATGGGCCTCTGCTTTACATTATCTGCAAGGTTAAATTTTAACCTGCATAAAGTAAATAGTGTTTATATATATATATATATAAATAAAATTAAATAGAATGGTATATTCCTATGAAATATATCTTCAGCTCCGGCTTATGGTTAGGCCACACTTAGAGCCCCTCCAGTTCACCTACCAGCCCCAACTAGGAGTTGAGGATGCCGTTGTCTACCTGCTGAACCGTGTCTATGCTCACCTGGACAAGCCGGTGAGCCCTGTGAGGGTCATGCTTTTTGACTTCTCCAGCATGCTCAACACCATCTGCCCTGCTCTGCTGGGTGAGAAGCTGACAGTGATGCAGGTGGATGCTTCCCTGGTGTCATGGATTATTGATTTCCTGACTGGCAGACCACAGTACGTGCGCTTGCAACACTGTGTGTCAGACAGAGTGGTCAGCAGCACTGGGGCTCCACAGGGGACTGTCCTGTCTCCCTTTCTCTTCACCATCCACACCTCGGACTCCAACTACTGCACAGTGTCTTGCCATCTTCAGAAGTTTTCTGATGACTCTGCCATAGTTGGATGCATCAGCAAGGGAGATGAGGCTGAGTACAGGGCTGCAGTGGGAAACTTTGTCACATGGTGTGAGCAGAATCACTGCAGCTTAATGTGAAAACGACTAAGGACCTGGTGGTGGACCTGAGGAGGGGTAAGGTACCGGTGACTCCTGTTTCCATCCAAGGGGTCAGTGTGGACATGGTGGAGGATTACAAATACCTGGGGATATGAATTGACAATAAACCGGACTGGTCAAAGAACACTGAGGCTGTCTACAAGAAGGGTCAGAGCCGTCTCTACTTCTTGAGGAGACTGAGGTCCTTCAACATCTGCCGGATAATGTTGAGGATGTTCTACGAGTCTGTGGTGGCCAGTGCTATCATGTTTGCTGTTGTGTGCTGGGGCAGCAGGCTGAGGGTAGCAGACACCAACAGAATCAACAAGCTCATTTGTAAGGCCAGTGATGTTGTAGGGGTGAAACTGGACTCTCTGACGGTGGTGTCGGAAAAGAGGATGCTGTCCAAGTTGCATGCCATCTTGGACAATGTTTTCCATCCACTCCATAATGTACTGGTTAGGCACAGGAGTACATTCAGCCAGAGACTCATTCCACTGAGATGTAACACTGAGTGTCATAGGAAGTCATTCCTGCCTGTGGCCATCAAACTTTACAACTCCTCCCTCGGAGTGTCAGACACCCTCCTGAGCCAATAGGCCAGTCCCAGACTTATTTCCACTTGGCATAATTTACTTATTATCATTTAATTATTTTTGGTTTTATATTGCTATATTTCTACTCTATTCTTGGTTGGTGCGGCTGTAACGAAACCCAGTTTCCCTCGGGATCAATAAAGTATGTCTGAAAACAAGTTTCTCTCAGAAATTCCAGCTTGAATAAGCAAAAGTTAGTTGTGCTTTATCTTTTTTGGCTAATAATAAATTTTTAACTTCATCGGCCATTTCCTAAGTTAAGTTTTTCCTGAATTTGTCCTCTGATGCCAGGCTCAGAAAGGATGGACACATTGTAATTAGTTAACATTATCTTAATAAAACAGCAACAAGAAGTATAATTATGGACTTCAGATTCATGACAGGATTTCTAATTATAGTTTAAATGGTCATTTTTGAAAGGCCTGTACAATAAACATGACGGGTCAATAGTAGCCTTAAAATGTCATGAATTCAGAAAATAAAGTTTATTTTTTGTGAAAGAAAATTATAGGCTAAAATAAATACTGTATTATATTCTTGAAGGGATTTATAATGGAAGATTATATGGCAAATTTGAAGACCTGGACAGTGGAACTGATGGGCCAGTATTAGCCTTAAAATAGCACATATTCAGAAAATAAACTTATTTTCTTTAAAAGAACGATAATTGCAAATTAAAATACCGTATTGTATTTCTAAGCAGAGGACCACAATGCATCATTTTAAAATCTATACTTCAATTGTTCCCAAACCCAAAATTAAAACAAATATATGTGATTCTGCTAGAAAAAAATAATCTAAATAGCTATTGTTGAAGAAAACATATAGCTCATACCCAGATGTGATCTATATTTTAGCTTTGATACGATCCTGGTAAATAGTAGCAAGTTCAGCTGTGATCTTCAAAGTAGCTGTCACACAAATTGACACAGTATTAAATCATTGTACTGAAGTTATTTTAAAGCTCATTCAATTCCATACAGAACATTCCCTTAGTATTCCATTCACTCATGGAATCATTGATAATCAGTAACATTAAAAAATGAATAGATAGCTAAATTAAGAGGCTCTCCATGATGCTTAATGAAGACTCAATAAATCAGTAACATGGTTAATCCGTGGTAGACTCCTAACAAGTGAAGCAGAATCTATTTATGTGACTAGTCCAGTCCCTGTACCTGACTGTAGGACTTCTTGGCCGTTGTGGAAGAGCACATCTATCTTCCTCTCAGTGCTATATATGTCTGGAAAATCCTGAGGCCTGTTTTCATTCTTATGGTTGGGGGAGCTAATGTAAAAATATTATTCAGAGGTTTTAACTTCTGGAAAGTATTACCCGAGAAGACAGTGTAAGTAGAATGAGGAATCAGAATCACTGGCATGTGATGTGAAATTTGTTAACTTTAGTAGAAGCAGTTCAATGCAATACAAAATGTAGAAGAAAATATAAATAATAAGTAAATCAATTACAGTATATGTATATTGAATAGATTAAAAATTGTGCAAAAATCAGAAATACTGTATTTTAGAAATACAGGAATCAAATGGCAGAGGGGAAGAAGCTGTATCTGAATTACTAAGTGTGTGCCTTCAGGCTTCTGTGCCTCCTTCCTGATGGTAACAGTGAGAGCAGGGCATGCCCTGGGTGCTGGAGGTCTTTAATAATGGACACTGCCTTTCTGAGACACCACTCCCTGAAAATGTCCTGAGCACTTTGTAGACTAGTACCCAAGATGGGGCTGACTAGATTTACAACCTTCTGCAGCAGTGTCCCCACTCCATATCAGACAGTGATGCAGCCTGTCAGAATGCTCTCCACAAAGACAACTTTCCAAAGTTATGAACTTGAAAGGTGGGTTATTTGACTAAATTATGTGGCTCTATTCAATACGACTGGATGAGTCTAAACCAATATGAATTCCTGAATAGCTTGCTATCCACAGGCAGAATGCACTCCCCACCCTGAGAAAGTGCAATCCAACTTGGAATGAGGCTGGTATCTCACAGCATGGGCCCCAGTTGGTGCATGAACCAATACATTTTGCCCTGGTTGCACTTGACAGTCATGGTAAGCAGCAGATAGTATGAAATTGAGAGGCTGGCTGTATCACATGGGCCGAGTGATTCTCATCATAATCCTTGTGCCAGTTTTCTGCAACTATCCAGATTGGTCTTCCCTCAACTGACATCTCAGGCTGCATAATCAAACTATTTCCCCTCATTTTAAGGTCAATATCTTACACTGTAACAGCTAAGAAACAGCAGCATTTACTTAGAATTCTTCGGGAAAGTTCAGGTAGATGCCAAATAAAAAGCAAAGGAATACATGAGTGAGCAAAAGAACATGACAGGAAGTTTCTTCCAAATCTATGACCACCGTCTTTCAGTGGACATCACTATTATTTGACTTCAACTTCACCTGCTCACCTGTCCTGTCCTAACCCACAATAAACTCGACAAACACATGACCTTGAATCTAACCCATCAGATGCAGAACACATCAGCCAGTAAGGTTAACTCTATAGATACTGTCTGATTTTCTGGCTGTTTCTATCACTCAGCTTTCTTTCAGATTTCCTGACACATTCTGTACCTCACAGTTCACTCTCTCATCCCTCACACCTGCAAGGAGAGTAGAGAGATTTAGCTGCATTGACACGTCCTCACTGGACTCTCTCAGCTGGCACTAGTCTATAATGAGTAGTTTAAGCTGGTCTCCAAACTATTACAGATATCTCCTTTGTTCACCTCCTTCTGAATTTTAATGGTGAACTTGAAGTTAAACTTAAAGATCAATTACCACTACCAGTTGGACTTCAGTGTGGTGGTGAGAATTGTGGAAAAAAGCCCCCGATACTTCTCTTTCAAATTAAAGCCAGATTACCCCAAACAGCCCATAGATTGTAAGTGATGAAAGATGATACAGTGAATTAAAGTCACTCTCATAACTTAAGTTTTTAAATAAAAACTATCAACTCCTAAGAGGGTCATGAAGCCTGCAGTTGATTTCTTTCAACCTTATATGCTTCACACTGTAATAACATATGTTCAGCTGTTTATAATGATGACAATATCTACATAACCCAGAATGATGCTTTCCAACAAGATAATACAAATAATCAAGCATAGTATGCCCAATTCTAAGTCATGTCAAAGAAGTTCCTTCTGTTTTTTGTTTTCCTCCTTTCTTCCATAAACCAAACAGTTTTCTATATTCTACAAAGGTGTCTTCCCTTATATCCATTATCCCACAAGTCTGGCCATAACCCCCTAATTCCTAACCCTACCAACCCCTTAGCTTCTGATTTGTTAAGTGGAAGGTCTGTATCCACTATTAAGCTTTTAACAGCTTTCTTAGCTAAACAATCATTCCCCTCAGCCCTTCTATGTGCAGGGTTCTGTAAGAAGCAGACATATAAACCTCTGTATATGAAATAATGCTTGACGAGCTTCCAACAGTAGATCTGACCGACCACTAGAATGACCTGTTTTAAGACTCATCAGAACTGACAAGGAATCTGAACAAATTACAACTTTACAAGGACAAATTTCCATTTTAGTAAGCCTAAAATGATGACAACTTATTCTGTTGCATATACTGTTTGTGAGTTATTTCTTTATTGTAATTCAAGCACAAAAACAGCCACACCACATAGCACACATGTATGAAAGAGGCCAATTATATGCCTTCATCCCTACTCAAAACTGCTCTTCTCTGTGGATTGTCACCTTGGCTTGTGTGGTCCCGAGATCCCGAGAGCGATGCCGTCTGGAGCTGTGCTCCTGGTAGGGTCACCCATGGCGGTAAGGTCGAGGGTGAGGTCCCTGACAAAGAACAATCCAACCAAGATCTCAACAGTGGAACAGGCAGATGAAGTTACTTCAAACTCAACGGCTGTGAAGGCGGATGAAGGCTGCAACAAATCCATCAACTCCAATCGTCGTGGTTTCCATGCCACTGGAATCAGTTGGTTGATTTGTGAAGTATTGTGTGCTTCTTGGAGTAAACATCAAGTACACGTTAAGCAAAGACACGCACAGGCGCCTTCACTCTGTGATAGATCAGCGGAATGAAGACCATCATCCTCGACCTCGAGGGATAGCCACGTCGACTAAAAACTGCTATACTGATATGTTCTGGCTCCCTGCATGAACCCTAGTGATGACAGTCAGGCACTCTACTGTTCCATCTGCTTCAGTGTTGTTTGGGTTCATATTTTAAATTTTCACATTTGGCATAAATTTTAACCAAACACTTCTGACAGTAAAACCAGTGGGCCCATAGCATTTGCCTTGATACACCTCAGATGACTTGTTCTTTCATGTAGGCACGCTAAAATGGTATCCTTGAATTCTTGATCAAAACCTATGTCAGTTTATCCATGTGCAAAGAGTCAAAGAAGCTGGCCATTCAGCCCATCAGGTTTGCACCAGCTCATCAACATTCATTTATATTAATCCCGCACTAATCCAATTTCTATTCTCCCTGAGTCCCAACAACTCTTCCTAGATTCCACCGTTCACTTAAACATCAGTGCAATTTTACAGATGCCATTAACTTACTAAATGGTAGACCCAGAGCAAGTCTGCAGCAAGTTAGTGCACCTAGTAGGCAGGTCTGGCCTATAACAGAAGACTCAAGTATGTCTTGGCTTGATCTTTGTGTCCCTGTCTTCCCCCCCCCCCCCCCCCCACCCCCAGCACTGCAGTCACAGTCCCTGAAATGGTTCTAATTAGTATTTATAGTCATTCAGATAAATGGCAAAGTTCTTTGAAACCAATGTCACTTTCAAGGGAAGCCTTCAACCATCCTGGAGTTTTCTTATTACAGCTTTTATGCAAAGTAAAGAGAAGACATAATTGTAGGGATTCAAGTGGAGCACTGTGGTTCTTAGCTCCCTGCCAGTTCAGTATGTTTTCCTTTCTTGGAATGTTCCTCACCAAGAAATGACACCATGCAAAGTGACCAAACTGGTTTGGATTAGAACTTCCATGCTCAGAGTTTCATGGTAGTAATCTATCAAGTTACTTTCATTAAAAATCTACTTGTATACGTGCCCAATGTTGTCAAGCGACAGGGTGACAACTGAAGCAATATTACGAAATATGTCTCTAATTGCTCCAGTCAAATCTGGAGTCTCAGATAAAGACGGAACTATCAAAGACTGATAAACCCAATCTCTTGATTGTCAAGCCACATAGACCACTTATCTTTCTTTCCTTCAGGCTTACATTGAGGATCCTCTCTAAAGATCAAAGTTTGGATTAATATTTCAGGCTGATCCTGAATATATCACTGAAAATTAACATCTGTCAGAACCTTCAGAGGGAATTAGGTTTTCTTGGAGGGAATAGGAACATTTTCATTCCATCAGTAATTTGCAAAAGCCCCAGCTCATTAAACTTTGCAAAAGTGAATGACATTTAAAACACCACTGAATCAGTGATGATATTTGGCCTATCAAAATTCATCTTTGTAATATTCTAACTTTAGCATTATATTATCAGGCAAATAAGGAAAGTAAGCTCACTAGTTTTGCTCTTCTCTTGCACTATTTGTTTTATATATACATTTCTTATTGTAATTTATTGTTTTTTATGTATTGCACTTTACTGCAGCCACAAAACAACAAACTTCATGACATCCAGCCACAGATAATTTACTGCATGTCTGCTTCCTATTACACTTTTATTTTAGCTTCAAGAACAGATGTGACAAGGTTACATACAATTTTGATACTGAGTAATTTATCTGGCTTTGGAACAACAATAGTCCAAGCTCCAAGCACTGCCCTTTATATTAGTCTGCCTGACAAATCTCCCACTCTGACATGATCTTTCTTTAAGCACACTGAATCCAGTGCACCAGAATCAAAGTTCTACCCTTGATTTCAGCAGTTCCATTTTTGAAGTTGGACAGTTCCTTGTGGGTTTCAGTGCCAGTTTTTAAAAATGAGCTAGAGCTTTCAGGCAAACAGGAGGAAATCTGCAGATGCTGGAAATCCAAAGCAACACACACAACATGCTGGTGAAACACAGCAGGTCAGGCAGCATCTATAGGAAGAAGCAATGTCGACGTTTCGGGCCAAGACCCTTGAGTTAATCCTGATGAAGGGTCTCGGCCTGAAACATTGACAGTGCTTCTTCCTATAGATGCTGCCTGGCCTGCTGTGTTCCACCAGCATTTTGTGTGTGTTGCTGGACCTTTCAGGACTTGTCAGCGGAGTGGGAGATCCCCTGGGTTAATAGTAGCTAGGTTTAGTTGGCAAGGACCAATAAAAAGAAGCAGGGCGTGAGGAGAGTGGGCATTGTTGGAGCAACCATTGTGTGAGTGGACTGTTTTAGAGTGGACAGTCTTTGACAAGAGCAGGTGCAGGCTAGGATCTAAGCTTCAGATGTTAAAATGTAGGCAGGACAGTAGTTCTGGCAGTGGAATGCTCCTCCTGTAAGATGTGGGATCTCAAGTTATCTAATTATCTCCCTGATGCACCCGTCTTCAGCTCCTGGCTGACAGGGTCAAGGGGCTGGTGCTGGATGCACTCTAGGATGCCAATTTTTCATATATATATAAAGAATAAAAGAGTGGCGAGAATAGATAATGGATTGCTGAGAAATTATTTTGGAGATGTATTAATGGGGGACAAGGAACAAGGAAATAGCAGACAAACTTACAAAGTATTTTGCGTCAGTGTTCATTGTGGAAGGTGTGAGCAGTATGCCAGAAATTTGGGAGTGTCAGGGGGCAGAAGTGGGTGTAGTTGCTTTTACTTTGGCGAATGTGCTTTGGAAGCTGAAACATCTGAAGGTAGGTAAGTCTCCTGGATAAAATGGACTACGCCCCAGGGCTCTCAAAGAGGTAAATGAAGAGATTGTGGAAACATCAGTAATCATCTTTCAAGAATCATTAGATTCTGGAATCATTCTGGAGGACTAGAAAAGTGCAGGTGTCACTCCACTCTTTAAGAAGGGAGGGAGGCAGAAGAAAGGAAATTATTGACCAGTTAGCCTGACTTCAGTGGCTGGGGAGATGTTGGAGTTCATTGTTAAGGATCATGTATCTGAGTACTTGGAGGCACAGGATAAATTAGGGAAAAGTCTACATAGTTTCCTTAAGGGGAAATTTTGTTTGACAAATATGGTGGAATTCTTTGAGTCAATAACAGGCCGCAGAGACAAAAGAGTCAATGGATGTTGTTTACTTGGTCAGACCCCACTTAGAGTACTGTACTCAGTTCTGATCACCTCACCAGGAAGGATGTGGAAGCTATAGAAAGGTTGCAGAGATTTACAGTGATGTTGCCTGGATGGGGGAACATGCCTTCTGAGAATAGGTTGAGCGAACTCTGCCTTTTCTCCTCAGAGCGACGGAGGATGAGAGGTGACCTGATAGAGTTGAATAAGATGATGAGAGACATTGATCGTGTGGATAGTCAGAGGCTTTTTCCCTGGGCAGAAATGGCTAATGTGAGAGGGCATAGTTTTAAGGTGCTTTGAAGCAGGTACAGAGGAGATGTCAGGGGTAAGTTTTTTTTACACAGAGTGGTGAGTGTGTGGAATGGGCTGCCAGTGACGGTGGTGGAAGCGGATACAATAGGGTCTTTTAAGAGTCTCCTGGATAGGTACATGGAGCTTAGTGAAATAGAGGGCTATGGGTAACCCTAGGTAATTTCAAAAATAAGTACGTGTTTGGCACAGCATCGTGCGCCAAAGGACCTGTATTGTGCTGTAGGTTTTCTATGTTTCTAGTGGGTGAATTTACGTCAAGAGGACACAGAACAGAGGGATGTCCATTTAGAGCAGACATGAAAATAAATTTCTTTAGCTAGAGGGTGGTGAAAATTGGACATGATGGAATTGCAAAGCAGACTTGATGGGATGAGCCGCCTAATCTTGCTCGTATGTCTTGTGGTTTTATGGTCTTCATTTGCAGACTTCATTCCAATATCTGCTGTCCCCTGTGCCTCCAGGAGACTACAGTCGTAAAGTTGTGGAACTTGGATTTTATAAAGTTCATAAACTCCTCCTCAGAGACTTTCACTTCTCCTTCTGTCTCTTCAAAACACTGAGGAATAACTTACAGACAGCATCTCCCACTTGTAATGTGTTCCTCTTAGTGAGTCATCATAATGCTGGATTTCCACTTGCCTACAGAAATAAAACCATATGAATAAGGTTTGCTATTTCACTAATCAGGCAGGCAGGTTTGATTTTTTTCCTCCATGGACAGTATGAGATTGGTAGTGAATAATAAATGATATGTAACTTAATAGGAAAGGGTTGCTTTGAGTAGGTGCCTTTTATCATTACAGCATAAAACCATAGAGCATTAATAGCCTATCTTTTCTCTTCAAAGATGACTGGCATGCATTTTATATTTTCATTTCTCTTTTCAAAAGATTTCTGAGTTGTTAAATCGACCACAGAATGTAAATAGAGTGAATGGCATTTTCACAGAATTGTCAAAATTAAAAGCATTTTGTGACTTGCATTCCAAAACTTACCCTTCCTTCTTTGTGATATCACTAACTGCATAAGGCTGTCTATATAAAGAGCTGAAGTCTTCAGAGGGTCAGCGATTGCTGCTTTGTTCCTGTGTCTTGAGACCATAACATATAGGAGCAGAATTAGGCCATTCCATCATGACTGATATATTATCCTCAACCACATTTTCCTGCCTTCTTCCTGTAACTTATGATGCCTGACTAATCAAGAACCTATCAATCTCCACTTTCAATATAGCCTTCACAGTTGTCTGTGGCAGTGAATTCCATTGACACCACCCTCTCTTTAAGAAATTCTTCCTCATCTCTGTTCTGAGTGTACATTACATTTGCCTTCCTTATCACTGCCTAAACCTGCAAGTTCACCTTCAGGGTCCAAGTCCCTTTGCACCTCTGATTTTTGAATTTTCTCCCTGTTTTAAAAAGTGTTCACTGCCTTTATTCCTCCTACCAAGTGCATGGCCATACATTGCTTACACTATATTCCATCTGCCTTTTCCTTGCCCATTCTCACAAACGGCCTGCAGACTCCCTGCTTCCTCAACACTACCTACCCCTCCACCTGTCTCTGTATTGTCCACAAACCTGGCCACAAAGTCATCAATTCTGTCATCCAAAGACTTGTGAAAGAATGCCCTCCAGCCAAAGGTAAACCTAACACTTTTCCATTTCCTCTTTCTACTAAATGCAGTTCCCTTGACAATAATGTTTTAGCTGTCAGAATGGCATAATATTTTACAGAATTCCATTGATTTTGGAGCCAAGATCTTCCTTGTCTTACAGTTACTCATTTCTCAGATCAGGGAATGCTATGCAGATGGATAATTTTAGAACTTGAGGAGCTGATTCAAAAAAAAGAGAAATTCTGTGCATGTGCAATCTAAGCTAAGACTTTTTAATTGGAGAGGGACTAACAATGGTATGTAAGGGATCTTGGCCTGACAGGGAGAGCAACGAAATTTGGAATAAAACAGTGACAGAATTGCCAACCTCTCTGACATACATACATTCACTTCACCTTTTCAGTGACGTGACTAAAAGCTGCCACCTGATCTGTCCTTCTAGATCCGAGTATCAAGTTCCACTGCAAACTCATGAAGAAGATTCTGCTGAAGTTCTCTTTCATCCTTTCCCTGGATGTTGACCCATGCACCAGTGCACATCCATATTCTTCGATGGCTCCAGTGGGCTTTCCCATGCTGATTCACAGCTCAGTAGAGAGAATGAGAAAGTGCCAGCAGTGGGGAGAGCCATAAGGAGTGTAAATTAGGAGGTGCAATCCCCCTGGAACACTACCATTTAAAAAAAAAGCGGCTCACAGTGACGTGTTGCAGGCAGCCTACAAACCTATTAGAATCTCCCAATCTAATAGATATACATTTTCTTTGAAACTGCCATCGCTGCAGTCTACAGCCTATAATTTCCCATTTAAGGATGTATTTTGAGCTGATTAAACAATGTTTGTGATCTCCTACAGGAATTTCACGAGCTATATTCTCAAGAGTGCAAGTATAGCTGGGGTGGCCATCACGGTGTCGATCCCTGATGGCAGAACATGAGCCCATGGTGGGCGCCATTACTCACTACCAAGTAAAATGTTGAACAAGATTAGAATCATTGAGAATGAGAGCGAAAATGAACAGGCATTCAATGACAACTGCCTGCGCATGACCTGACGCGCACACATCCCGCTACCACAGTCAGCCGAGAGGTGCAGGAGTTTCGAGTTCCACAGCCATCCGGGGGGTGCAGGACTTTGTGTTCCACGCCGGGAGGAGGAGGAGTTTCGAGTTCAACAGTCAGCCGAGAGGTGCAGGACTTTGTGTTCCACGCCGGGAGGAGCAGGAGTTTCGAGTTCAACAGTCAGCCGAGAGGTGCAGGTGTTCCGGGTTACACAGCCAGCTGTGAGATGCAGGAGTTTCGTTTTCCATGGCAAGCAGGGAGGTGCAGGAGTTTCACGTTCCTCAGCTATCCGTGAGGTGCAGGGTTTTCAGGTTCCACACCGGGACGTGCAGGAGTTTCAAGTTCCACAGCCATCCGGGGGGTGCAGGAGTTTCGGGATCCGTGCCGGGAGGTGCAGGAGTTTCGGGATCCGTGCCGGGAGGTGCAGGAGTTTCGGGATCCGTGCCGGGAGGTGCAGGAGTTTCGGGATCCGTGCCGGGAGGTGCAGGAGTTTCGGGATCCGTGCCGGGAGGTGCAGGAGTTTCGGGATCCGTGCCGGGAGGTGCAGGAGTCTCGGGATCCGTGCCGGGAGGTGCAGGAGTTTCGAGCTCCACGCCAGGAGGAGCAGGAGTTTCGACTTCCTCAGTCATCCGGGGGGTGCAGGAATCTCGGGATCCACGCCGGGACGTGCAGGAGTTTCGAGTTCCACAGTCAGCCGAGCTGTGCAGGCGTTTCGGGTTCGACGCCGGGAGGGTTAGGGTTAGAAGTGCCGAGAAGTGCAGGATTTTCGAGTTCCACGCCGTGGGGTGCAGGAGTTTTGAGCTCCACAGTCAGCCGAGAGGTGCAGGAGTTTCCGGTTCCACAGCCAACTGGGATGTGCAGGAGTTTCGAGTTCCATAGCCATCCGGGGGGTGCAGGACTTTGTGTTCCACGCCGAGAGGTGCAGGAGTTTCGAGTTCAACAGTCAGCCGAGAGGTGCAGGAGTTTCGGGATCCATGCCGGGAGGTGCAGGAGTTTCTGTTTCCACGCCGAGAGGTGCAGGCTTTTCGAGTTCCACGCCGGGAGGTGCAGGAGTTTCACGTTCCTCAGCTATCCGGGAGGTGCAGCGTTTTCAGGTTCCACACCGGGACGTGCAGGAGTTCGAGTTCCACTGCCATCCGGGAGGTGCAGGAGTTTCGTGTTCCGCGCTGGGAGGTGCAGGAGTTTCGTGTTCCGCGCTGGGAGGTGCAGGAGTTTCGTGTTCCGCGCTGGGAGGTGCAGGAGTTTCGTGTTCCGCGCTGGGAGGTGCAGGAGTTTCGTGTTCCGCGCTGGGAGGTGCAGGAGTTTCGTGTTCCGCGCTGGGAGGTGCAGGAGTTTCGTGTTCCGCGCTGGGAGGTGCAGGAGTTTCGTGTTCCGCGCTGGGAGGTGCAGGAGTTTCGTGTTCCGCGCTGGGAGGTGCAGGAGTTTCGTGTTCCGCGCTGGGAGGTGCAGGAGTTTCGTGTTCCGCGCTGGGAGGTGCAGGAGTTTCGTGTTCCGCGCTGGGAGGTGCAGGAGTTTCGTGTTCCGCGCTGGGAGGTGCAGGAGTTTCGTGTTCCGCGCTGGGAGGTGCAGGAGTTTCGTGTTCCGCGCTGGGAGGTGCAGGAGTTTCGTGTTCCGCGCTGGGAGGTGCAGGAGTTTCGTGTTCCGCGCTGGGAGGTGCAGGAGTTTCGTGTTCCGCGCTGGGAGGTGCAGGAGTTTCGTGTTCCGCGCTGGGAGGTGCAGGAGTTTCGTGTTCCGCGCTGGGAGGTGCAGGAGTTTCGTGTTCCGCGCTGGGAGGTGCAGGAGTTTCGTGTTCCGCGCTGGGAGGTGCAGGAGTTTCGTGTTCCGCGCTGGGAGGTGCAGGAGTTTCGTGTTCCGCGCTGGGAGGTGCAGGAGTTTCGTGTTCCGCGCTGGGAGGTGCAGGAGTTTCGTGTTCCGCGCTGGGAGGTGCAGGAGTTTCGTGTTCCGCGCTGGGAGGTGCAGGAGTTTCGTGTTCCGCGCTGGGAGGTGCAGGAGTTTCGTGTTCCGCAGTCAGCCAGGGGGTGCAGCAGTTTCGTGTTCCGCGCTGGGAGGTGCAGGAGTTTCGTGTTCCGCAGTCAGCCAGGGGGTGCAGCAGTTTCGTGTTCCGCGCCCGGAGGAGCAGGAGTTTGGAGTTCCACAGTCAGCCGTGAGATGCAGGAGTTTCATGTTCCATGGCAAGCGGGGAGGTGCAGCAGTTTCACGTTCTTCAGCGATCCAGGAGGTGCAGGGTTTTCAGGTTCCACACCGGGACGTGCAGGAGTTTCGTGTTCCATGGCAAGCGGGGAGGTGCAGCAGTTTCACGTTCTTCAGCTATCCAGGAGGTGCAGGGTTTTCAGGTTCCACACCGGGACGTGCAGGAGTTTCGAGTTCCATGGCAAGCGGGGAGGTGCAGGAGTTTTGAGTTCCACAGTCAGCCGGTAGGTGCAGGAATTTCGAGTTCCACAGCCTTCCGGGGGGTGCTGCAGTTTCGGTTTCCACGCCGGGGGGTGCAGGATTTTCGGGATCCACGCCAGGGGGTGCAGGAGTTTTGAGCTCCACAGTCAGCCGAGAGGTGCAGGAGTTTCGGGTTCCACGCCGGGAGGAGGAGGAGTTTCGAGTTCAACAGTTAGCAGAGAGGTGCAGGAGTTTCGAGTTCCACAGCCATCGGGGGGGAGGGGGTGCTGGAGTTTCGTGATCCACGCTGGCAGGAGCAGGAGTTTCGAATTCCACAGTCAACCGAGAAGTGCAGGAGTTTCGGGATCCATGCCAGTAGGTGGAGTAGCTTCAAGTTCCACAGCCATCCGGGGGGGTGCAAGAGTTTCGTGTTCCACAGTCAACCGAGAGGTGCAGGAGTTTCGGGTTGCCCGCCGGGACGTGCAGGAGTTTCGAGTTCCACAGCCATCCGGGGGGTGCTGGAGTTTCGTGATCCACGCTGGCAGGAGCAGGAGTTTCGAATTCCACAGTCAACCGAGAGGTGCAGGAGTTTCGGGTTGCCCGCCGGGACGTGCAGGAGTTTCGGGTTCCACAGCCATCCGGGGGGTGCAAGAGTTTCGTGTTCCACAGTCAACCGAGAGGTGCAGGAGTTTCGGTTTCCAGGCCGGTAGGTGCAGGTGTTTCTGGTTCCACTGCCAGCGGAGAGGTGCAGGAGTTTGGGGTCGCACGGTCAGCCGGGAGATGCAGGAGTTACGTGTTCTACGGCAAGCTGTGAGGTACAGGAGTTTCGAGTTCCACAGTCGGCCAAGAGGTGCAAGAGTTGCGGGTTCCACGGCCAGCCGTGAGATGCAGGCGTTTCGAGTTCCACGCCGGGAGGTGCAGGAGTTTCGTGTTCAATGCCGGGAGGAGCAGGAGTTTCGAGTGTCACAGTCAGCCGAGAGGTGCAGGAGTTTCCGGTTCCACAGCCAACTGGGAGGTGTAGGCGTTTCGGGTTCCACGCCGGTGGGTGCAGGAATTTCGAGTTCCACAGCCATCCGGGGGGGTGCAGGAATTTCGAGTTCCACGCCGGGGGGTGCAGGACTTGGTGTTCCACGCCGGTGGGTGCAGGATTTTCGAGTTCCACGCCGGGAGGTGCAGGATTTTCGAGTTCCACGCCGGGAGGTGCAGGATTTTCGAGTTCCACGCCGGGGGGTGCAGGAGTTTGGAGTTCCACAGCCATCCGGGGGGTGCAGGACTTTGGGTTCCACGCTGGTGGGTGCAGGATTTTCGAGTTCCACGCCGGTGGGTGCAGGATTTTCGAGTTCCATGCCTGGAGGTGCAGGATTTTCGAGTTCCACGCCGGGGGGTGCCGGAGTTTTGAGCTCCACAGTCAGCCGAGAGGTGCAGGAGTTTCGGGTTCCACAGCCATCCGGGGGCTGCAGGAGTTTCGGGATCCGTGCCGGGAGGTGCTGGAATTTCGGGTTCCACGCCAGGAGGTGCAGGCGTTTCGAGCTCCACGCCGGGAGGAGCAGTAGTTTCGAGTTCAACAGTCAGCTGAGAGGAGCAGTAGTTTCGAGTTCCACAGTCAGCCGGTAGCTGCAGGAGTTTCGGGTTCCACACCGGAAGGTGCCGCAGTTTCGGGTTCCACGCCGGGAGGAGCAGGAGTTTCGAGTGTCACTGTCAGCCGAGAGGTGCAGGAGTTTCCGGTTCCACAGCCAACTGGGAGGTGCAGGAGTTTCGGGTTCCACACCGGAAGGTGCTGCAGTTTCGAGTTCCACGCCGGGAGGAGCAGGAGTTTCGAGTGTCACTGTCAGCCGAGAGGTGCAGGAGTTTCCGGTTCCACAGCCAACTGGGAGGTGCAGGCGTTTCTGGTTCCACACTGGGACGTGCAGGAGTTTCGAGTTCCACAGTCAGCCGAGAGGTGCAGGCGTTTCGGGTTCCACGCCGGGAGGTGCAGGAGTTTCGAGTTCCACAGTCAGCCGGTAGCTGCAGGAGTTTCGGGTTCCACACCGGAAGGTGCTGCAGTTTCGGGTTCCACGCCGGGAGGAGCATGAGTTTCGAGTGTCACTGTCAGCCGAGAGGTGCAGGAGTTTTGGGTTCCACACCGGGAGGTGCAGGAGTTTCGAGTGTCACTGTCAGCCGAGAGGTGCAGGAGTTTCCGGTTCCACAGCCAACTGGGAGGTGCAGGAGTTTCGGGTTCCACACCGGAAGGTGCTGCAGTTTCGAGTTCCACGCCGGGAGGAGCAGGAGTTTCGAGTGTCACTGTCAGCCGAGAGGTGCAGGAGTTTCCGGTTCCACAGCCAACTGGGAGGTGCAGGCGTTTCTGGTTCCACACTGGGACGTGCAGGAGTTTCGAGTTCCACAGTCAGCCGAGAGGTGCAGGCGTTTCGGGTTCCACGCCGGGAGGTGCAGGAGTTTCGAGTTCCACAGTCAGCCGGTAGCTGCAGGAGTTTCGGGTTCCACACCGGAAGGTGCTGCAGTTTCGGGTTCCACGCCGGGAGGAGCATGAGTTTCGAGTGTCACTGTCAGCCGAGAGGTGCAGGAGTTTTGGGTTCCACACCGGGAGGTGCAGGAGTTTCGAGTGTCACTGTCAGCCGAGAGCTGCAGGAGTTTCGGGTTCCACACCGGGAGGTGCAGGCGTTTCGGGTTCCACGCTGGTGGGTGCAGGAGTTTCGAGTTCCACAGTCAGCCGGTAGCTGCTGGAGCTTCTGGTTCCATGCCGGGTCGTGCAGGAGTTTTGAGCTCCACAGTCAGCCGAGAGGTGCAGGAGTTTCGGGTTCCACGCCGGGAGGTGCAGGAGTTTCGGGTTCCACGCCGGGAGGTGCAGGAGTTTCGAGTTCCATAGTCAGCCGGGGGGTGTAGGAGTTTTGGGTTCCACGGCCAGTCGAGAGGTGCAGGCGTTTCGGGTTCCACGCTGGTAGATGCAGGAGTTTCGAGTTCCACGCTGGGAGGTGCAGGAGTTTCGAGTTCCACTCCGGGAGGAGCAGGAGTTTCGAGTGTCACTGTCAGCCGAGAGGTGCAGGACTTTGTGTTCCACGCCGGGAGGAGGAGGAGTTTCGTTTTCTATGGCAAGCAGGGAGGTGCAGGAGTTTCACATTCCTCAGTTATCCGTGAGGTGCAGTATTTTCAGGTTCCACACCAGGACGTGCAGGAGTTTTGAGTTCCACAGCCATCCGGGGGCTGCAGGAGTTTCGGGATCCACGCCGGTGGGTGCAGGATTTTTGAGTTCCACGCCGGGAGGTGCAGGATTTTCGAGTTCCACGCCGGGAGGAGCAGGAGTTTCGAGTGTCACGGCCAGCCGAGAGGTGCAGGAGTTTCGTGTTCTACGCTGGGAGGTGCAGGAGTTTCGAGTGTCACGGCCAGCCGAGAGGTGCAGGAGTTTCCGGTTCCACAGCCAACTGGGATGTGCAGGAGTTTCGAGTTCCATAGCCATCCGGGGGGTGCAGGACTTTGTGTTCCACGCCGGGAGGTGCAGGAGTTTCGAGTTCCATAGCCATCCGGGGGGTGCAGGACTTTGTGTTCCACGCCGGGAGGTGCAGGAGTTTCGAGTTCCATAGCCATCCGGGAGGAGCAGGAGTTTCGGGTTCCACGCCGGGAGGAGCAGGAGTTTCGAGTTCAACAGTCAGCCGAGAGGTGCAGGAGTTTCGGGTTGCATGGCCAGCCGTGAGATGCAGGAGTTTCGTTTTCCATGGCAAGCAGGGAGGTGCAGAAGTTTCACGTTCCTCAGCTATCCGGGAGGTGCAGGGTTTTCAGGTTCCACACCGGGACGTGCAGGAGTTTCGGCTTCCACACCGGGAGGAGCAGGAGTTTCGGGTTCCACGCCGGGAGGTGCAGGAGTTTCGAGTTCCACAGTCAGCCGAGAGGTGCCGGAGTTTCGTGTTCTACGCCGGGAGGTGCAGCAGTTTTGAGTTCCACAGTCAGTCAAGAGGTGCAGGAGTCTCATGTTCCACGCCGGGACGTGCAGGAGTTTCGGGTTCCACACCAGAAGGTGCAGCAGTTTTGGGTTCCACTCCGGGAGGAGCAGGAGTCTCGTGTTCCACGCCGGGACGTGCAGGAGTTTTGAGTTCCACACCAGAAGGTGCAGCAGTTTCGGGTTCCACGCCGGGAGGAGGAGGAGTTTCGAGTTCAACAGTCAGCCGAGAGGTGCAGGAGTTTCGGGTTGCACGGCCAGCCCTGAGATGCAGGAGTTTCGTTTTCTATGGCAAGCAGGGAGGTGCAGGAGTTTCACGTTCCTCAGTTATCCATGAGGTGCAGTATTTTCAGGTTCCACACCGGGACGTGCAGGAGTTTGGAGTTCCACGCAGGCAGGTGAAGGAGTTTCGCGTCCCACAGCCAACAGGGAGGAGCAGGAGTTTCGAGTTCCACAGCTATCCGGGAGGTGCAGGTTTTTCCGGTTCCACACCTGGACGTGCAGGAGTTTCGAGTTCCACAGTCAGCCGAGAGGTGCAGGCGTTTCGGGTTCCACTCCGTGAGGTGCTGCAGTTTCGGGTTCCACGCCGGGTGGTGCAGGAGTTTCGAGTTCCACAGCCGTCCGGGAGGTGCAGGAGTTTCGTGTTCCATGGCAAGCAGGGATGTGCAGCAGTTTCATGTTCTTCAGCTATCCAGGAGGTGCAGGGTTTTCAGGTTCCACACCGGGACATGCAGGAGTTTCGAGTTCCACAGCCATCCGGGAGGTGCAGGAGTTTCACGTTCCTCAACTATCTGGGAGGTGCAGGGTTTTCAGGTTCAACACCGGGAGGTGCAGGCGTTTCGAGTTCCACACCGGAAGGTGCCGCAGTTTCGGGTTCCACGCCAGGAGGAGCAGGAGTTTCGAGTTTCTCAGCCATCTGGGAGGTGCAGGAGTTTCGTGTTCCGCGCTGGGAGGTGCAGGAGTTTCTGGTTCCACGGCCAGCCGGGAGGTGCAGGAGTTTCCGGTTCCACAGCCAACTGGGAGGTCTAGGCGTTTCGGGTTCCACGCCGGTGGGTGCAGGAGTTTTGAGTTCCACAGCCATCCAGGGGGTGCAGGACTTTGTGTTCCACTCCGGTGGGTGCAGGATTTTCGAGTTCCACGCCGGGGGGTGCAGGAGTTTTGAGCTCCACAGTCAGCCGAGAGGTGCAGGAGTTTCGTGTTCTATGCCGGGAGGAGCAGGAGTTTCGAGTTCAACAGTCAGCTGAGAGGTTCCGGAGTTTCGAGTTCCACACCGGAAGGTGCCGCAGTTTCGGGTTCCACGCCAGGAGGAGCAGGAGTTTCGAGTGTCACTGTCAGCCAAGAGGTGCAGGAGTTTCCGCTTCCACAGCCAACTGGGAGGTGCAGGCGTTTCTGGTTCCACACCGGGACGTGCAGGAGTTTCGAGTTCCACAGTCAGCCGAGAGGTGCAGGCGTTTCGTGTTCCACGCCGGTGGGTGCAGGATTTTCGAGTTCCATGCCGGGGGGTGCAGGAGTTTTGAGCTCCACAGTCAGCCGAGAGGTGCAGGAGTTTCGTGTTCTACGCCGGGAGGAGCAGGAGTTTCGAGTTCCATGCTGGTGGGTGCAGGATTTTCGAGTTCCATGCTGGTGGGTGCAGGAGTTTTGAGCTCCAGGTCAGCCGAGAGGTGCAGGAGTTTCCGGTTCCACAGCCAACTGGGAGGTGTAGGCGTTTCGTGTTCTACGCCGGGAGGAGCAGGAGTTTCGAGTTCCACAGTCAGTCAAGAGGTGCAGGAGTTTCCGGTTCCACAGCCAACTGGGAGGTGTAGGCGTTTCGTGTTCTACGCCGGGACGTGCAGGAGTTTCGTGTTCCACACCGGAAGGTGCAGCAGTTTCGGGTTCCACACCGCGGGGTGCAGGAGTTTGGAGCTCCACAGTCAGCTGAGAGGAGCAGGAGTTTCGACTTCAACAGTCAGCCGAGAGGTGCTAGAGTTTCGAGTTCCACAGTCAGTCAAGAGGTGCAGGAGTTTCGGGATCCATGCTGGGAGGTGCAGGAGTCTCGTGTTCCACGCCGGGGGGTGCAGGACTTTGTGTTCCACGCCGGGAGGAGGAGGAGTTTCGAGTTGAACAGTCAGCTGAGAGGTGCAGGAGTTTCGGGTTGCACGGCCAGCCGTGAGATGCAGGATTTTCGTTTTCCATGGCAAGCTGGGAGGTGCAGGAGTTTCACGTTCCTCAGTTATCCGTGAGGTGCAGTATTTTCAGGTTCCACACCAGGACGTGCAGGAGTTTCGAGTTCCACAGCCATCCGGGGGCTGCAGGAGTTTCGGGATCCGTGCCGGGAGGTGCAGGATTTTCGAGTTCCACGCCGGGGGGGTGCAGGAGTTTTGAGCTCCACAGTCAGCCGAGAGGTGCAGGAGTTTCGTGTTCTACGCCGGGAGGAGCAGGAGTTTCGAGTTCCACAGTCAGTCAAGAGGTGCAGGAGTTTTGGGATCCATGCCGGGAGGTGCAGGAGTTTCGGGTTCCCCAGTCAGCCGGGACATGCAGGAGTTTCGGGTTCCACAGCCATCCGGGGGGTGCTGGAGTTTTGTGTTCCACAGTCAACCGAGAGGTGCAGGATTTTCGAGTTACATGCCGGGACGTGCAGGAGCTTCGAGTTCCACAGCCATCCGGGGGGTCTGGAGTTTCGTGTTCCACAGTCAGCCAAGAGGTGCAGGAGTTTCGTGTTCCACGGCCAGCCGAGAGGTGCAGGATTTTCCGGTTCCACTGCCAACTGGGAGGTGTAGAAGTTTCGGGTTCCACGCCGGTGGGTGCAGGATTTTCGAGTTCCACGCCGGTGGGTGCAGGATTTTCGAGTTCCACGCCGGGGGGTGCAGGAATTTCGAGTTCCACGCCGGGAGGTGCAGGAGTTTTGAGTTCCACAGCCATCCGGGGGGGTGGAGGAGTTTTGAGTTCCACAGCCAACTGGGAGGTGCAGGAGTTTCGGGTTCCACGCCGGGAGGAGCAGGAGTTTCGAGTGTCACTGTCAGCCGAGAGGTGCTGGAGTTTCCGGTTCCACAGCCAACTTGGAGGTGCAGGTGTTTTGGGTTCCACACTGGTGGGTGCAGGAGTTTCGAGTTCCACAGTCAGCCGGTAGCTGCTGGAGCTTCTGGTTCCACACCGGTACGTGCAGGAGTTTCGAGTTCCACAGTCAGCCGAGCTGTGCAGGCGTTTCGGGTTCCACGCCGGGAGGTGCAGGAGTTTCGGGTTCCACGGCCAGTCAAGAGGTGCAGGCGTTTCGAGTTCCACGCCGAGAGTTGCAGGAGTTTCGTTTTCCATGGCAAGCAGGTAGGTGCAGCAGTTTCACTTTTCTCAGCTATCCGGGAGGTGCAGGAGTTTCGTGTTCCGCGCTGGGAGGTGCAGGAGTTTCCGGTTCCACAGCCAACTGGGAGGTGCAGGCGTTTCTGGTTCCACACCGGGACGTGCAGGAGTTTCGAGTTCCACAGTCAGCCGAGAGGTGCAGGCGTTTCGGGTTCCACGCCGGGAGGTGCAGGAGTTTCGAGTTCCATAGTCAGCCGGGGGGTGCAGGAGTTTTGGGTTCCACTCCGTGAGGTGCAGGAGTTTCGAGTTCCACAGCCATCCGGGGGGGTGCAGGAGTTTTGAGTTCCACAGCCAACTGGGAGGTGCAGGAGTTTCGGGTTCCACGCCGGGAGGAGCAGGAGTTTCGAGTTCAACAGTCAGCCGAGAGGTGCAGGAGTTTCGGGTTCAAAACTCAGCCGTGAGATGCAGGAGTTTCATGTTCCATGGCAAGTCGGGAGGTGCAGGAGTTTCGAGTTCCTCAGCTATCCGGGAGGTGCAGGGTTTTCAGGTTCCACACCTGGACGTGCAGGAGTTTGAGTTCCACTGCCATCCGGGAGGTGCAGGAGTTTCTGGTTCCACGCCCGGAAGTGCAGCATTTTCAGTTTCCAGGCCAGTAGGTGCAGGAGTTTCGAGTTTCTCAGCTATCCGGGAGGTGCAGGAGTTTCGTGTTCCGCGCTGGGAGGTGCAGGAGTTTCGGGTTCCACGGCCAGTCGAGAGGTGCAGGAGTTTCCGGTTCCACAGCCAACTGGGAGGTGTAAGCGTTTTGGGTTCCACGCCGGTGGGTGCAGAATTTTCGAGTTCCACGCCGGGGGGTGCAGGATTTTCGAGTTCCACGCCGGGGGGTGCAGGAATTTCGAGTTCCACGCCGGGGGGTGCAGGAGTTTTGAGTTCCACAGCCATCCAGGGGGTGCAGGACTTTGTGTTCCACGCCGGTGGGTGCAGGATTTTCGAGTTCCACGCCGGGAGGAGCAGGAGTTTTGAGCTCCACAGTCAGCTGAGAGGTGCAGGAGTTTCGTGTTCTATGCCGGGAGGAGCAGGAGTTTCGTGTTCCACGCCGGGACGTGCAGGAGTCTCGTGTTCCAAGCCGTGAGATGCAGGAGTTTCATGTTCCATGGCAAGTCGGGAGGTGCAGGAGTTTCGAGTTCCTCAGCTATCCGGGATGAGCAGGAGTTTTGAGCTCCACAGTCAGCTGAGAGGTGCAGGAGTTTCGGGATCCATGCCGGGAGGTGCAGGAGTCTCGTGTTCCACGCCGGGAGGTGCAGGAGTTTCGGGTTCAACAGTCAGCCGAGAGGTGCCGGAGTTTCGAGTTCCACAGCCATCCGGGGGGGTGGAGGAGTTTTGAGTTCCACAGCCAACTGGGAATTGCAGGAGTTTCGGGTTCCACGCCGGGAGGAGCAGGAGTTTCGAGTGTCACTGTCAGCCGAGAGGTGCTGGAGTTTCCGGTTCCACAGCCAACTTGGAGGTGCAGGTGTTTTGGGTTCCACACTGGTGGGTGCAGGAGTTTCGAGTTCCACAGTCAGCCGGTAGCTGCTGGAGCTTCTGGTTCCACACCGGTACGTGCAGGAGTTTCGAGTTCCACAGTCAGCCGAGCTGTGCAGGCGTTTCGGGTTCCACGCCGGGAGGTGCAGGAGTTTCGGGTTCCACGGCCAGTCAAGAGGTGCAGGCGTTTCGAGTTCCACGCCGAGAGTTGCAGGAGTTTCGTTTTCCATGGCAAGCAGGTAGTTGCAGCAGTTTCACGTTCCTCAGCTATCCGGGAGGTGCAGGAGTTTCGTGTTCTGCGCTGGGAGGTGCAGGAGTTTCCGGTTCCACAGCCAACTGGGAGGTGCAGGCGTTTCTGGTTCCACACCGGGACGTGCAGGAGTTTCGAGTTCCACAGTCAGCCGAGAGGTGCAGGCGTTTCGGGTTCCACGCCGGGAGGTGCAGGAGTTTCGAGTTCCATAGTCAGCCAGGGGGTGCAGGAGTTTTGGGTTCCACTCCGTGAGGTGCAGGAGTTTCGAGTTCCACAGCCATCCGGGGGGGTGCAGGAGTTTTGAGTTCCACAGCCAACTGGGAGGTGCAGGAGTTTCGGGTTCCACGCCGGGAGGTGCAGGAGTTTCGGGTTCCACGCCGGGAGGAGCAGGAGTTTCGAGTTCAACAGTCAGCCGAGAGGTGCAGGAGTTTCGGGTTCAAAACTCAGCCGTGAGATGCAGGAGTTTCATGTTCCATGGCAAGTCGGGAGGTGCAGGAGTTTCGAGTTCCTCAGCTATCCGGGAGGTGCAGGGTTTTCAGGTTCCACACCTGGACGTGCAGGAGTTTGAGTTCCACTGCCATCCGGGAGGTGCAGGTGTTTCTGGTTCCACGCCCGGAAGTGCAGCATTTTCAGTTTCCAGGCCAGTAGGTGCAGGAGTTTCGAGTTTCTCAGCTATCCGGGAGGTGCAGGAGTTTCGTGTTCCGCGCTGGGAGGTGCAGGAGTTTCGGGTTCCACGGCCATCCGGGGGGGTGGAGGAGTTTTGAGTTCCACAGCCAACTGGGAGGTGCAGGAGTTTCGTGTTCCGCGCTGGGAGGTGCAGGAGTTTCGGGTTCCACGGCCAGTCGAGAGGTGCAGGAGTTTCCGGTTCCACAGCCAACTGGGAGGTGTAAGCGTTTTGGGTTCCACGCCGGTGGGTGCAGAATTTTCGAGTTCCACGCCGGGGGGTGCAGGATTTTCGAGTTCCACGCCGGGGGGTGCAGGAATTTCGAGTTCCACGCCGGGGGGTGCAGGAGTTTTGAGTTCCACAGCCATCCAGGGGGTGCAGGACTTTGTGTTCCACGCCGGTGGGTGCAGGATTTTCGAGTTCCACGCCGGGAGGAGCAGGAGTTTTGAGCTCCACAGTCAGCTGAGAGGTGCAGGAGTTTCGTGTTCTATGCCGGGAGGAGCAGGAGTTTCGTGTTCCACGCCGGGACGTGCAGGAGTCTCGTGTTCCAAGCCGTGAGATGCAGGAGTTTCATGTTCCATGGCAAGTCGGGAGGTGCAGGAGTTTCGAGTTCCTCAGCTATCCGGGATGAGCAGGAGTTTTGAGCTCCACAGTCAGCTGAGAGGTGCAGGAGTTTCGGGATCCATGCCGGGAGGTGCAGGAGTCTCGTGTTCCACGCCGGGAGGTGCAGGAGTTTCGGGTTCAACAGTCAGCCGAGAGGTGCCGGAGTTTCGAGTTCCACAGCCATCCGGGGGGGTGGAGGAGTTTTGAGTTCCACAGCCAACTGGGAGGTGCAGGAGTTTCGGGTTCCACGCCGGGAGGAGCAGGAGTTTCGAGTGTCACTGTCAGCCGAGAGGTGCTGGAGTTTCCGGTTCCACAGCCAACTTGGAGGTGCAGGTGTTTTGGGTTCCACACTGGTGGGTGCAGGAGTTTCGAGTTCCACAGTCAGCCGGTAGCTGCTGGAGCTTCTGGTTCCACACCGGTACGTGCAGGAGTTTCGAGTTCCACAGTCAGCCGAGCTGTGCAGGCGTTTCGGGTTCCACGCCGGGAGGTGCAGGAGTTTCGGGTTCCACGGCCAGTCAAGAGGTGCAGGCGTTTCGAGTTCCACGCCGAGAGTTGCAGGAGTTTCGTTTTCCATGGCAAGCAGGTAGTTGCAGCAGTTTCACGTTCCTCAGCTATCCGGGAGGTGCAGGAGTTTCGTGTTCTGCGCTGGGAGGTGCAGGAGTTTCCGGTTCCACAGCCAACTGGGAGGTGCAGGCGTTTCTGGTTCCACACCGGGACGTGCAGGAGTTTCGAGTTCCACAGTCAGCCGAGAGGTGCAGGCGTTTCGGGTTCCACGCCGGGAGGTGCAGGAGTTTCGAGTTCCATAGTCAGCCAGGGGGTGCAGGAGTTTTGGGTTCCACTCCGTGAGGTGCAGGAGTTTCGAGTTCCACAGCCATCCGGGGGGGTGCAGGAGTTTTGAGTTCCACAGCCAACTGGGAGGTGCAGGAGTTTCGGGTTCCACGCCGGGAGGTGCAGGAGTTTCGGGTTCCACGCCGGGAGGAGCAGGAGTTTCGAGTTCAACAGTCAGCCGAGAGGTGCAGGAGTTTCGGGTTCAAAACTCAGCCGTGAGATGCAGGAGTTTCATGTTCCATGGCAAGTCGGGAGGTGCAGGAGTTTCGAGTTCCTCAGCTATCCGGGAGGTGCAGGGTTTTCAGGTTCCACACCTGGACGTGCAGGAGTTTGAGTTCCACTGCCATCCGGGAGGTGCAGGTGTTTCTGGTTCCACGCCCGGAAGTGCAGCATTTTCAGTTTCCAGGCCAGTAGGTGCAGGAGTTTCGAGTTTCTCAGCTATCCGGGAGGTGCAGGAGTTTCGTGTTCCGCGCTGGGAGGTGCAGGAGTTTCGGGTTCCACGGCCAGTCGAGAGGTGCAGGAGTTTCCGGTTCCACAGCCAACTGGGAGGTGTAAGCGTTTTGGGTTCCACGCCGGTGGGTGCAGAATTTTCGAGTTCCACGCCGGGGGTGCAGGATTTTCGAGTTCCACGCCGGGGGGTGCAGGAATTTCGAGTTCCACGCCGGGGGGTGCAGGAGTTTTGAGTTCCACAGCCATCCAGGGGGTGCAGGACTTTGTGTTCCACGCCGGTGGGTGCAGGATTTTCGAGTTCCACGCCGGGAGGAGCAGGAGTTTTGAGCTCCACAGTCAGCTGAGAGGTGCAGGAGTTTCGTGTTCTATGCCGGGAGGAGCAGGAGTTTCGTGTTCCACGCCGGGACGTGCAGGAGTCTCGTGTTCCACGCCGGGAGGTGCAGGAGTTTCGAGTTCAACAGTCAGCCGAGAGGTGCCAGAGTTTCGAGTTCCACAGTCAGTCAAGAGGTGCAGGAGTTTCGGGATCCATGCCGGGAGGTGCAGGAGTCTCGTGTTCCACGCCGGGACGTGCAGGAGTTTCGGGTTCCACGCCGGGACGTGCAGGAGTTTCGGGTTCAACAGTCAGCCGAGAGGTGCCGGAGTTTCGAGTTCCACAGCCATCCGAGGGGGTGGAGGAGTTTTGAGTTCCACAGCCAACTGGGAGGTGCAGGAGTTTCGGGTTCCACGCCGGGAGGAGCAGGAGTTTCGAGTGTCACTGTCAGCCGAGAGGTGCTGGAGTTTCCGGTTCCACAGCCAACTTGGAGGTGCAGGTGTTTTGGGTTCCACACTGGTGGGTGCAGGAGTTTCGAGTTCCACAGTCAGCCGGTAGCTGCTGGAGCTTCTGGTTCCACACCGGTACGTGCAGGAGTTTCGAGTTCCACAGTCAGCCGAGCTGTGCAGGCGTTTCGGGTTCCACGCCGGGAGGTGCAGGAGTTTCGGGTTCCACGGCCAGTCGAGAGGTGCAGGCGTTTCGAGTTCCACGGCCAGTCGAGAGGTGCAGGCGTTTCGGGTTCCACGCCGGGAGGTGCAGGAGTTTCGGGTTCCACGGCCAGTCGAGAGGTGCAGGCGTTTCGAGTTCCACGCCGAGAGTTGCAGGAGTTTCGTTTTCCATGGCAAGCAGGTAGGTGCAGCAGTTTCACGTTCCTCAGCTATCCGGGAGGTGCAGGAGTTTCGTGTTCCGCGCTGGGAGGTGCAGGAGTTTCGGGTTCCACGGCCAGTCGAGAGGTGCAGGAGTTTCCGGTTCCACAGCCAACAGGGAGGTGCAGACGTTTCTGGTTCCACACCGGGACGTGCAGGAGTTTCGAGTTCCACAGTCAGCCGAGAGGTGCAGGCGTTTCGGGTTCCACGCCGGGAGGTGCAGGAGTTTCGAGTTCCATAGTCAGCCGGGGGGTGCAGGAGTTTTGGGTTCCACGCCGGGAGGTGCAGGAGTTTTGGGTTCCACGCCGGGAGGTGCAGGAGTTTCGAGTTCCACAGCCATCCGGGGGGGTGCAGGAGTTTTGAGTTCCACAGCCAACTGGGAGGTGCAGGAGTTTCGGGTTCCACGCCGGGAGGAGCAGGAGTTTCGGGTTCAACAGTCAGCCGAGAGGTGCAGGAGTTTCGGGTTCAAAACTCAGCCGTGAGATGCAGGAGTTTCATGTTCCATGGCAAGTCGGGAGGTGCAGGAGTTTCGAGTTCCTCAGCTATCCGGGAGGTGCAGGGTTTTCAGGTTCCACACCTGGACGTGCAGGAGTTTGAGTTCCACTGCCATCCGGGAGGTGCAGGAGTTTCTGGTTCCATGCCCGGAGGTGCAGCATTTTCGGTTTCCAGGCCAGTAGGTGCAGGAGTTTCGAGTTTCTCAGCCATCTGGGAGGTGCAGGAGTTTCGTGTTCCGCGCTGGGAGGTGCAGGAGTTTCGGGTTCCACGGCAAGTCGAGAGGTGCAGGAGTTTCCGGTTCCACAGCCAACTGGGAGGTGTAAGCGTTTTGGGTTCCACGCCGGTGGGTGCAGAATTTTCGAGTTCCACGCCGGGGGTGCAGGATTTTCGAGTTCCACGCCGGGGGGTGCAGGATTTTCGAGTTCCACGCCGGGGGGTGCAGGAATTTCGAGTTCCACGCCGGGGGGTGCAGGACTTTGTGTTCCACGCCGGTGGGTGCAGGATTTTCGAGTTCCACGCCGGGAGGAGCAGGAGTTTTGAGCTCCACAGTCAGCTGAGAGGTGCAGGAGTTTCGTGTTCTATGCCGGGAGGAGCAGGAGTTTCGAGTTCAACAGTCAGCCGAGAGGTGCCGGAGTTTCGAGTTCCACAGTCAGTCAAGAGGTGCAGGAGTTTCGGGATCCATGCCGGGAGGTGCAGGAGTCTCGTGTTCCACTCCGGGACGTGCAGGAGTTTCGGTTTCCACGCCGGGACGTGCAGGAGTTTCGGGTTCAACAGTCAGCCGAGAGGTGCCGGAGTTTCGAGTTCCACAGCCATCCGAGGGGGTGGAGGAGTTTTGAGTTCCACAGCCAACTGGGAGGTGCAGGAGTTTCGGGTTCCACGCCGGGAAGAGCAGGAGTTTCGAGTGTCACTGTCAGCCGAGAGGTGCTGGAGTTTCCGGTTCCACAGCCAACTTGGAGGTGCAGGTGTTTTGGGTTCCACACTGGTGGGTGCAGGAGTTTCGAGTTCCACAGTCAGCCGGTAGCTGCTGGAGCTTCTGGTTCCACACCAGTACGTGCAGGAGTTTCGAGTTCCACAGTCAGCCGAGCTGTGCAGGCTTTTCGGGTTCCACGCCGGGAGGTGCAGGAGTTTCGGGTTCCACGGCCAGTCGAGAGGTGCAGGCGTTTCGAGTTCCACGCCGAGAGTTGCAGGAGTTTCGTTTTCCATGGCAAGCAGGTAGGTGCAGCAGTTTCACGTTCCTCAGCTATCCGGGAGGTGCAGGAGTTTCGTGTTCCGCGCTGGGAGGTGGAGGAGTTTCGTGTTCCACGCTGGGAGGTGCAGGAGTTTCGGGTTCCATGGCCAGTCGAGAGGTGCAGGAGTTTCCAGTTCCACAGCCAACTGGGAGGTGCAGGCGTTTCTGGTTCCACACCGGGACGTGCAGGAGTTTCGAGTTCCACAGTCAGCCGAGAGGTGCAGGCGTTTCGGGTTCCACACCGGGAGGTGCAGGAGTTTCGAGTTCCATAATCAGCCGGGGGGTGCACGAGTTTTGGGTTCCACTCCGTGAGGTGCAGGAGTTTCGAGTTCCACAGCCATCCGGGGGGGTGCAGGAGTTTTGAGTTCCACAGCCAACTGGGAGGTGCAGGAGTTCCGGGTTCCACGCCGGGAGGTGGAGGAGTTTCGGGTTCCACGCCGGGAGGAGCAGGAGTTTCGAGTTCAAAAGTCAGCCGTGAGATGCAGGAGTTTCATGTTCCATGGCAAGTCGGGAGGTGCAGGAGTTTCGAGTTCCTCAGCTATCCGGGAGGTGCAGGGTTTTCAGGTTCCACACCTGGACGTGCAGGAGTTTGAGTTCCACTGCCATCCGGGAGGTGCAGGAGTTTCTGGTTCCACGCCCGGAGGTGCAGCATTTTCGGTTTCCAGGCCAGTAGGTGCAGGAGTTTCGAGTTTCTCAGCCATCTGGGAGGTGCAGGAGTTTCGTGTTCCGCGCTGGGAGGTGCAGGAGTTTCGGGTTCCACGGCCAGTCGAGAGGTGCAGGAGTTTCCGGTTCCACAGCCAACTGGGAGGTGTAAGCGTTTTGGGTTCCACGCCGGGGGGTGCAGGATTTTCGAGTTCCACGCCGGGGGGTGCAGGAATTTCGAGTTCCACGCCGGGGGGTGCAGGACTTTGTGTTCCACGCCGGTGGGTGCAGGATTTTCGAGTTCCACGCCGGGAGGAGCAGGAGTTTTGAGCTCCACAGTCAGCTGAGAGGTGCAGGAGTTTCGTGTTCTATGCCGGGAGGAGCAGGAGTTTCGAGTTCAACAGTCAGCCGAGAGGTGCCGGAGTTTCGAGTTCCACAGTCAGTCAAGAGGTGCAGGAGTTTCGGGTTCAAAACTCAGCCGTGAGATGCAGGAGTTTCATGTTCCATGGCAAGTCGGGAGGTGCAGGAGTTTCGAGTTCCTCAGCTATCCGGGAGGTGCAGGGTTTTCAGGTTCCACACCTGGACGTGCAGGAGTTTGAGTTCCACTGCCATCCGGGAGGTGCAGGAGTTTCTGGTTCCACGCCCGGAGGTGCAGCATTTTCAGTTTCCAGGCCAGTAGGTGCAGGAGTTTCGAGTTTCTCAGCCATCTGGGAGGTGCAGGAGTTTCGTGTTCCGCGCTGGGAGGTGCAGGAGTTTCGGGTTCCACGCCGGGAGGAGCAGGAGTTTCGAGTTCAACAGTCAGCCGAGAGGTGCAGGAGTTTCGGGTTCAAAACTCAGCCGTGAGATGCAGGAGTTTCATGTTCCATGGCAAGTCGGGAGGTGCAGGAGTTTCGAGTTCCTCAGCTATCCGGGAGGTGCAGGGTTTTCAGGTTCCACACCTGGACGTGCAGGAGTTTGAGTTCCACTGCCATCCGGGAGGTGCAGGAGTTTCTGGTTCCACGCCCGGAGGTGCAGCATTTTCAGTTTCCAGGCCAGTAGGTGCAGGAGTTTCGAGTTTCTCAGCCATCTGGGAGGTGCAGGAGTTTCGTGTTCCGCGCTGGGAGGTGCAGGAGTTTCGGGTTCCACAGCCAACTGGGAGGTGTAAGCGTTTTGGGTTCCACGCCGGTGGGTGCAGGATTTTCGAGTTCCACGCCGGGAGGAGCAGGAGTTTTGAGCTCCACAGTCAGCCGAGAGGTGCAGGAGTTTCGTGTTCTATGCCGGGAGGAGCAGGAGTTTCGAGTTCAACAGTCAGCCGAGAGGTGCCGGAGTTTCGAGTTCCACAGTCAGTCAAGAGGTGCAGGAGTTTCGGGATCCGTGCCGGGAGGTGCAGGAGTTTCGGGATCCGTGCCGGGAGGTGCAGGAGTTTCGGGATCCATGCCGGGAGGTGCAGGAGTCTCGTGTTCCACGCCGGGAGGTGCAGGAGTTTCGGGTTCAACAGTCAGCCGAGAGGTGCCGGAGTTTCGAGTTCCACAGCCATCCGGGGGGGTGGAGGAGTTTTGAGTTCCACAGCCAACTGGGAGGTGCAGGAGTTTCGGGTTCCACGCCGGGAGGAGCAGGAGTTTCGAGTGTCACTGTCAGCCGAGAGGTGCTGGAGTTTCCGGTTCCACAGCCAACTTGGAGGTGCAGGTGTTTTGGGTTCCACACTGGTGGGTGCAGGAGTTTCGAGTTCCACAGTCAGCCGGTAGCTGCTGGAGCTTCTGGTTCCACACCGGTACGTGCAGGAGTTTCGAGTTCCACAGTCAGCCGAGCTGTGCAGGCGTTTCGGGTTCCACGCCGGGAGGTGCAGGAGTTTCGGGTTCCACGGCCAGTCGAGAGGTGCAGGCGTTTCGAGTTCCACGCCGAGAGTTGCAGGAGTTTCGTTTTCCATGGCAAGCAGGTAGTTGCAGCAGTTTCACGTTCCTCAGCTATCCGGGAGGTGCAGGAGTTTCGTGTTCCGCGCTGGGAGGTGCAGGAGTTTCCGGTTCCACAGCCAACTGGGAGGTGCAGGCGTTTCTGGTTCCACACCGGGACGTGCAGGAGTTTCGAGTTCCACAGTCAGCCGAGAGGTGCAGGAGTTTCGGGTTCCACGCCGGGAGGTGCAGGAGTTTCGAGTTCCACTCCGTGAGGTGCAGGAGTTTCGAGTTCCACAGCCATCCGGGGGGGTGCAGGAGTTTCGAGTTCCACTCCGTGAGGTGCAGGAGTTTCGAGTTCCACAGTCAGCCGAGCTGTGCAGGAGTTTCGTGTTCCGCGCTGGGAGGTGCAGGAGTTTCGGGTTCCACGGCCAGTCGAGAGGTGCAGGAGTTTCCGGTTCCACAGCCAACTGGGAGGTGTAAGCGTTTTGGGTTCCACGCCGGGGGGTGCAGGATTTTCGAGTTCCACGCCGGGGGTGCAGGATTTTCGAGTTCCACGCCGGGGGTGCAGGATTTTCGAGTTCCACGCCGGGGGGTGCAGGAATTTCGAGTTCCACGCCGGGGGGTGCAGGACTTTGTGTTCCACGCCGGTGGGTGCAGGATTTTCGAGTTCCACGCCGGGAGGAGCAGGAGTTTTGAGCTCCACAGTCAGCTGAGAGGTGCAGGAGTTTCGTGTTCTATGCCGGGAGGAGCAGGAGTTTCGAGTTCAACAGTCAGCCGAGAGGTGCCGGAGTTTCGAGTTCCACAGTCAGTCAAGATGTGCAGGAGTTTCGGGTTCAAAACAAAGCCGTGAGATGCAGGAGTTTCATGTTCCATGGCAAGTCGGGAGGTGCAGGAGTTTCGAGTTCCTCAGCTATCCGGGAGGTGCAGGGTTTTCAGGTTCCACACCTGGACGTGCAGGAGTTTGAGTTCCACTGCCATCCGGGAGGTGCAGGAGTTTCTGGTTCCACGCCCGGAGGTGCAGCATTTTCAGTTTCCAGGCCAGTAGGTGCAGGAGTTTCGAGTTTCTCAGCCATCTGGGAGGTGCAGGAGTTTCGTGTTCCGCGCTGGGAGGTGCAGGAGTTTCGGGTTCCACGGCCAGTCGAGAGATGCAGGAGTTTCCGGTTCCACAGCCAACTGGGAGGTGTAAGCGTTTTGGGTTCCACGCCGGTGGGTGCAGGATTTTCGAGTTCCACGCCGGGAGGAGCAGGAGTTTTGAGTTCAACAGTCAGCCGAGAGGTGCCGGAGTTTCGAGTTCCACAGTCAGTCAAGAGGTGCAGGAGTTTCGGGATCCATGCCGGGAGGTGCAGGAGTTTCGGGATCCGTGCCGGGAGTTGCAGGAGTTTCGGGATCCGTGCCGGGAGGTGCAGGAGTTTCGGGATCCGTGCCGGGAGGTGCAGGAGTTTCGGGATCCGTGCCGGGAGGAGCAGGAGTTTCGGGATCCGTGCCGGGAGGTGCTGGAGTTTCGGGATCCATGCCGGGAGGTGCAGGAGTCTCGTGTTCCACGCCGGGAGGTGCAGGAGTTTCGGGTTCAACAGTCAGCCGAGAGGTGCCGGAGTTTCGAGTTCCACAGCCATCCGGGGGGGTGGAGGAGTTTTGAGTTCCACAGCCAACTGGGAGGTGCAGGAGTTTCGGGTTCCACGCCGGGAGGAGCAGGAGTTTCGAGTGTCACTGTCAGCCGAGAGGTGCTGGAGTTTCCGGTTCCACAGCCAACTTGGAGGTGCAGGTGTTTTGGGTTCCACACTGGTGGGTGCAGGAGTTTCGAGTTCCACAGTCAGCCGGTAGCTGCTGGAGCTTCTGGTTCCACACCGGTACGTGCAGGAGTTTCGAGTTCCACAGTCAGCCGAGCTGTGCAGGCGTTTCGGGTTCCACGCCGGGAGGTGCAGGAGTTTCGGGTTCCACGGCCAGTCGAGAGGTGCAGGCGTTTCGAGTTCCACGCCGAGAGTTGCAGGAGTTTCGTTTTCCATGGCAAGCAGGTAGGTGCAGCAGTTTCACGTTCCTCAGCTATCCGGGAGGTGCAGGAGTTTCGTGTTCCGCGCTGGGAGGTGCAGGAGTTTCTGGTTCCACACCGGGACGTGCAGGAGTTTCGAGTTCCACAGTCAGCCGAGAGGTGCAGGAGTTTCGGGTTCCACGCCGGGAGGTGCAGGAGTTTCGGGTTCCACGCCGGGAGGAGCAGGAGTTTCGAGTTCAACAGTCAGCCGAGAGGTGCAGGAGTTTCGGGTTCAAAACTCAGCCGTGAGATGCAGGAGTTTCATGTTCCATGGCAAGTCGGGAGGTGCAGGAGTTTCGAGTTCCTCAACTATCCGGGAGGTGCAGGGTTTTCAGGTTCCACACCTGGACGTGCAGGAGTTTGAGTTCCACTGCCATCCGGGAGGTGCAGGAGTTTCTGGTTCCATGCCCGGAGGTGCAGCATTTTCGGTTTCCAGGCCAGTAGGTGCAGGAGTTTCGAGTTACTCAGCCATCTGGGAGGTGCAGGAGTTTCGTGTTCCGCGCTGGGAGGTGCAGGAGTTTCGGGTTCCACGGCCAGTCAAGAGGTGCAGGAGTTTCCGGTTCCACAGCCAACTGGGAGGTGTAAGCGTTTTGGGTTCCACGCCGGTGGGTGCAGGATTTTCGAGTTCCACGCCGGGGGGTGCAGGAATTTCGAGTTCCACGCCGGGGGGTGCAGGACTTTGTGTTCCACGCCGGTGGGTGCAGGATTTTCGAGTTCCACGCCGGGATGAGCAGGAGTTTTGAGCTCCACAGTCAGCTGAGAGGTGCAGGAGTTTCGTGTTCTATGCCGGGAGGAGCAGGAGTTTCGAGTTCAACAGTCAGCCGAGAGGTGCAGGAGTTTCGGGATCCATGCCGGGAGGTGCAGGAGTCTCGTGTTCCACGCCGGGACGTGCAGGAGTTTCGGGTTCCACGCCGGGACGTGCAGGAGTTTCGGGTTCAACAGTCAGGCGAGAGGTGCCGGAGTTTCGAGTTCCACAGCCATCCGAGGGGGTGGAGGAGTTTTGAGTTCCACAGCCAACTGGGAGGTGCAGGAGTTTCGGGTTCCACGCCGGGAGGAGCAGGAGTTTCGAGTGTCACTGTCAGCCGAGAGGTGCTGGAGTTTCCGGTTCCACAGCCAACTTGGAGGTGCAGGTGTTTTGGGTTCCACACTGGTGGGTGCAGGAGTTTCGAGTTCCACAGTCAGCCGGTAGCTGCTGGAGCTTCTGGTTCCACACCGGTACGTGCAGGAGTTTCGAGTTCCACAGTCAGCCGAGCTGTGCAGGCGTTTCGGGTTCCACGCCGGGAGGTGCAGGAGTTTCGAGTTCCACAGCCAACTGGGAGGTGCAGGAGTTTCGGGTTCCACGGCCGGTCGAGAGGTGCAGGCGTTTCGAGTTCCACGCCGAGAGTTGCAGGAGTTTCGTTTTCCATGGCAAGCAGGTAGGTGCAGCAGTTTCACGTTCCTCAGCTATCCGGGAGGTGCAGGAGTTTCGTGTTCCGCGCTGGGAGGTGCAGGAGTTTCCGGTTCCACAGCCAACTGGGAGGTGCAGGCGTTTCTGGTTCCACACCGGGACGTGCAGGAGTTTCGAGTTCCACAGTCAGCCGAGAGGTGCAGGAGTTTCGGGTTCCACGCCGGGAGGTGCAGGAGTTTCGAGTTCCATAGTCAGCCGGGGGGTGCAGGAGTTTTGGGTTCCACTCCGTGAGGTGCAGGAGTTTCGAGTTCCACAGCCATCCGGGGGGGTGCAGGAGTTTTGAGTTCCACAGCCAACTGGGAGGTGCAGGAGTTTCGGGTTCCACGCCGGGAGGTGCAGGAGTTTCGGGTTCCACGCCGGGAGGAGCAGGAGTTTCGGGTTCCACGCCGGGAGGAGCAGGAGTTTCGAGTTCAACAGTCAGCCGAGAGGTGCAGGAGTTTCGGGTTCAAAACTCAGCCGTGAGATGCAGGAGTTTCATGTTCCATGGCAAGTCGGGAGGTGCAGGAGTTTCGAGTTCCTCAGCTATCCGGGAGGTGCAGGGTTTTCAGGTTCCACACCTGGACGTGCAGGAGTTTGAGTTCCACTGCCATCCGGGAGGTGCAGGAGTTTCTGGTTCCATGCCCGGAGGTGCAGCATTTTCGGTTTCCAGGCCAGTAGGTGCAGGAGTTTCGAGTTTCTCAGCCATCTGGGAGGTGCAGGAGTTTCGTGTTCCGCGCTGGGAGGTGCAGGAGTTTCGGGTTCCACGGCCAGTCGAGAGGTGCAGGAGTTTCCGGTTCCACAGCCAACTGGGAGGTGTAAGCGTTTTGGGTTCCACGCCGGTGGGTGCAGAATTTTCGAGTTCCACGCCGGGGGTGCAGGATTTTCGAGTTCCACGCCGGGGGGTGCAGGACTTTGTGTTCCACGCCGGTGGGTGCAGGATTTTCGAGTTCCACGCCGGGAGGAGCAGGAGTTTTGAGCTCCACAGTCAGCTGAGAGGTGCAGGAGTTTCGTGTTCTATGCCGGGAGGAGCAGGAGTTTCGAGTTCCACAGTCAGCTGAGAGGTGCAGGAGTTTCGTGTTCCACGCCGGGAGGAGCAGGAGTTTTGAGCTCCACAGTCAGCTGAGAGGTGCAGGAGTTTCGTGTTCCACGCCGGGAGGAGCAGGAGTTTTGAGCTCCACAGTCAGCTGAGAGTTGCAGGAGTTTCGTTTTCCATGGCAAGCAGGTAGGTGCAGCAGTTTCACGTTCCTCAGCTATCCGGGAGGTGCAGGAGTTTCGTGTTCCGTGCTGGGAGGTGCAGGAGTTTCCGGTTCCACAGCCAACTGGGAGGTGCAGGCGTTTCTGGTTCCACACCGGGACGTGCAGGAGTTTCGAGTTCCACAGTCAGCTGAGAGGTGCAGGAGTTTCGGGTTCCACGCCGGGAGGTGCAGGAGTTTCGAGTTCCACAGCCATCCGGGGGGGTGCAGGAGTTTTGAGTTCCACAGCCAACTGGGAGGTGCAGGAGTTTCGGGTTCCACGCCGGGAGGTGCAGGAGTTTTGAGTTCCACAGCCAACTGGGAGGTGCAGGAGTTTCGGGATCCGTGCCGGGAGGTGCAGGAGTTTCGGGATCCGTGCCGGGAGGTGCAGGAGTCTCGGGTTCCACGCCGGGACGTGCAGGAGTTTCGGTTTCAACAGTCAGCCGAGAGGTGCTGGAGTTTCCGGTTCCACAGCCAACTTGGAGGTGCAGGTGTTTTGGGTTCCACACTGGTGGGTGCAGGAGTTTCGAGTTCCACAGTCAGCCGGTAGCTGCTGGAGCTTCTGGTTCCACACCGGTACGTGCAGGAGTTTCGAGTTCCACAGTCAGCCGAGCTGTGCAGGCGTTTCGGGTTCCACGCCGGGAGGTGCAGGAGTTTCGAGTTCCACAGCCAACTGGGAGGTGCAGGAGTTTCGGGTTCCACGCCGGGAGGAGCAGAAGTTTCGGGTTCCACGCCGGGAGGAGCAGGAGTTTCGAGTTCAACAGTCGGCCGAGAGGTGCAGGAGTTTCGGGTTCAAAACTCAGCCGTGAGATGCAGGAGTTTCATGTTCCATGGCAAGTTGGGAGGTGCAGGAGTTTCGAGTTCCTCAGCTATCCGGGAGGTGCAGGGTTTTCAGGTTCCACACCTGGACGTGCAGGAGTTTGAGTTCCACTGCCATCCGGGAGGTGCAGGAGTTTCTGGTTCCATGCCCGGAGGTGCAGCATTTTCGGTTTCCAGGCCAGTAGGTGCAGGAGTTTCGAGTTTCTCAGCCATCTGGGAGGTGCAGGAGTTTCGTGTTCCGCGCTGGGAGGTGCAGGATTTTCGAGTTCCACGCCGGGAGGAGCAGGAGTTTTGAGCTCCACAGTCAGCTGAGAGGTGCAGGAGTTTCGTGTTCCACGCCGGGAGGAGCAGGAGTTTCGAGTTCCACAGTCAGTCAAGAGGTGCAGGAGTTTTGGGATCCATGCCGGGAGGTGCAGGAGTTTCGGGTTCCACGCCGGGAGGAGCAGGAGTTTCGGGTTCCACGCCGGGAGGTGCAGGAGTCTCGTGTTCCACGCCGGGAGGTGCAGGAGTCTCGTGTTCCACGCCGGGAGGTGCAGGAGTTTCGGGTTCCACGGCCAGTCGAGAGGTGCAGGAGTTTCCGGTTCCACAGCCAACTGGGAGGTGTAAGCGTTTTGGGTTCCACGCCGGTGGGTGCAGAATTTTCGAGTTCCACGCCGGGGGTGCAGGATTTTCGAGTTCCACGCCGGGGGGTGCAGGACTTTGTGTTCCACGCCGGTGGGTGCAGGATTTTCGAGTTCCACGCCGGGAGGAGCAGGAGTTTTGAGCTCCACAGTCAGCTGAGAGGTGCAGGAGTTTCGTGTTCTATGCCGGGAGGAGCAGGAGTTTCGAGTTCCACAGTCAGCTGAGAGGTGCAGGAGTTTCGTGTTCCACGCCGGGAGGAGCAGGAGTTTTGAGCTCCACAGTCAGCTGAGAGGTGCAGGAGTTTCATGTTCCACGCCGGGAGGAGCAGGAGTTTTGAGCTCCACAGTCAGCTGAGAGTTGCAGGAGTTTCGTTTTCCATGGCAAGCAGGTAGGTGCAGCAGTTTCACGTTCCTCAGCTATCCGGGAGGTGCAGGAGTTTCGTGTTCCGTGCTGGGAGGTGCAGGAGTTTCCGGTTCCACAGCCAACTGGGAGGTGCAGGCGTTTCTGGTTCCACACCGGGACGTGCAGGAGTTTCGAGTTCCACAGTCAGCTGAGAGGTGCAGGAGTTTCGGGTTCCACGCCGGGAGGTGCAGGAGTTTCGAGTTCCACAGCCATCCGGGGGGGTGCAGGAGTTTTGAGTTCCACAGCCAACTGGGAGGTGCAGGAGTTTCGGGTTCCACGCCGGGAGGTGCAGGAGTTTTGAGTTCCACAGCCAACTGGGAGGTGCAGGAGTTTCGGGATCCGTGCCGGGAGGTGCAGGAGTTTCGGGATCCGTGCCGGGAGGTGCAGGAGTCTCGGGTTCCACGCCGGGACGTGCAGGAGTTTCGGTTTCAACAGTCAGCCGAGAGGTGCTGGAGTTTCCGGTTCCACAGCCAACTTGGAGGTGCAGGTGTTTTGGGTTCCACACTGGTGGGTGCAGGAGTTTCGAGTTCCACAGTCAGCCGGTAGCTGCTGGAGCTTCTGGTTCCACACCGGTACGTGCAGGAGTTTCGAGTTCCACAGTCAGCCGAGCTGTGCAGGCGTTTCGGGTTCCACGCCGGGAGGTGCAGGAGTTTCGAGTTCCACAGCCAACTGGGAGGTGCAGGAGTTTCGGGTTCCACGCCGGGAGGAGCAGAAGTTTCGGGTTCCACGCCGGGAGGAGCAGGAGTTTCGAGTTCAACAGTCAGCCGAGAGGTGCAGGAGTTTCGGGTTCAAAACTCAGCCGTGAGATGCAGGAGTTTCATGTTCCATGGCAAGTCGGGAGGTGCAGGAGTTTCGAGTTCCTCAGCTATCCGGGAGGTGCAGGGTTTTCAGGTTCCACACCTGGACGTGCAGGAGTTTGAGTTCCACTGCCATCCGGGAGGTGCAGGAGTTTCTGGTTCCATGCCCAGAGGTGCAGCATTTTCGGTTTCCAGGCCAGTAGGTGCAGGAGTTTCGAGTTTCTCAGCCATCTGGGAGGTGCAGGAGTTTCGTGTTCCGCGCTGGGAGGTGCAGGAGTTTCGGGTTCCACGGCCAGTCGAGAGGTGCAGGAGTTTCCGGTTCCACAGCCAACTGGGAGGTGTAAGCGTTTTGGGTTCCACGCCGGTGGGTGCAGAATTTTCGAGTTCCACGCCGGGGGGTGCAGGAATTTCGAGTTCCACGCCGGGGGGTGCAGGAATTTCGAGTTCCACGCCGGGGGGTGCAGGACTTTGTGTTCCACGCCGGTGGGTGCAGGATTTTCGAGTTCCACGCCGGGATGAGCAGGAGTTTTGAGCTCCACAGTCAGCTGAGAGGTGCAGGAGTTTCGTGTTCTATGCCGGGAGGAGCAGGAGTTTCGAGTTCAACAGTCAGCCGAGAGGTGCAGGAGTTTCGGGATCCATGCCGGGAGGTGCAGGAGTCTCGTGTTCCACGCCGGGACGTGCAGGAGTTTCGGGTTCCACGCCGGGACGTGCAGGAGTTTCGGGTTCAACAGTCAGCCGAGAGGTGCCGGAGTTTCGAGTTCCACAGCCATCCGAGGGGGTGGAGGAGTTTTGAGTTCCACAGCCAACTGGGAGGTGCAGGAGTTTCGGGTTCCACGCCGGGAGGAGCAGGAGTTTCGAGTGTCACTGTCAGCCGAGAGGTGCTGGAGTTTCCGGTTCCACAGCCAACTTGGAGGTGCAGGTGTTTTGGGTTCCACACTGGTGGGTGCAGGAGTTTCGAGTTCCACAGTCAGCCGGTAGCTGCTGGAGCTTCTGGTTCCACACCGGTACGTGCAGGAGTTTCGAGTTCCACAGTCAGCCGAGCTGTGCAGGCGTTTCGGGTTCCACGCCGGGAGGTGCAGGAGTTTCGAGTCCCACAGCCAACTGGGAGGTGCAGGAGTTTCGGGTTCCACGGCCGGTCGAGAGGTGCAGGCGTTTCGAGTTCCACGCCGAGAGTTGCAGGAGTTTCGTTTTCCATGGCAAGCAGGTAGGTGCAGCAGTTTCACTTTTCTCAGCTATCCGGGAGGTGCAGGAGTTTCGTGTTCCGCGCTGGGAGGTGCAGGAGTTTCCGGTTCCACAGCCAACTGGGAGGTGCAGGCGTTTCTGGTTCCACACCGGGACGTGCAGGAGTTTCGAGTTCCACAGTCAGCCGAGAGGTGCAGGAGTTTCGGGTTCCACGCCGGGAGGTGCAGGAGTTTCGAGTTCCATAGTCAGCCGGGGGGTGCAGGAGTTTTGGGTTCCACTCCGTGAGGTGCAGGAGTTTCGAGTTCCACAGCCATCCGGGGGGGTGCAGGAGTTTTGAGTTCCACAGCCAACTGGGAGGTGCAGGCGTTTCTGGTTCCACACCGGGACGTGCAGGAGTTTCGAGTTCCACAGTCAGCCGAGAGGTGCAGGAGTTTCGGGTTCCACGCCGGGAGGTGCAGGAGTTTCGAGTTCCATAGTCAGCCGGGGGGTGCAGGAGTTTTGGGTTCCACGCCGGGAGGTGGAGGAGTTTCGGGTTCCATGCCGGGAGGAGCAGGAGTTTCGAGTTCAAAAGTCAGCCGTGAGATGCAGGAGTTTCATGTTCCATGGCAAGTCGGGAGGTGCAGGAGTTTCGAGTTCCTCAGCTATCCGGGAGGTGCAGGGTTTTCAGGTTCCACACCTGGACGTGCAGGAGTTTGAGTTCCACTGCCATCCGGGAGGTGCAGGAGTTTCTGGTTCCACGCCCGGAGGTGCAGCATTTTCGGTTTCCAGGCCAGTAGGTGCAGGAGTTTCGAGTTTCTCAGCCATCTGGGAGGTGCAGGAGTTTCGTGTTCCGCGCTGGGAGGTGCAGGAGTTTCGGGTTCCACGGCCAGTCGAGAGGTGCAGGAGTTTCCGGTTCCACAGCCAACTGGGAGGTGTAAGCGTTTTGGGTTCCACGCCGGGGGGTGCAGGATTTTCGAGTTCCACGCCGGGGGTGCAGGATTTTCGAGTTCCACGCCGGGGGTGCAGGATTTTCGAGTTCCACGCCGGGGGGTGCAGGAATTTCGAGTTCCACGCCGGGGGGTGCAGGACTTTGTGTTCCACGCCGGTGGGTGCAGGATTTTCGAGTTCCACGCCGGGAGGAGCAGGAGTTTTGAGCTCCACAGTCAGCTGAGAGGTGCAGGAGTTTCGTGTTCTATGCCGGGAGGAGCAGGAGTTTCGAGTTCAACAGTCAGCCGAGAGGTGCCGGAGTTTCGAGTTCCACAGTCAGTCAAGATGTGCAGGAGTTTCGGGTTCAAAACAAAGCCGTGAGATGCAGGAGTTTCATGTTCCATGGCAAGTCGGGAGGTGCAGGAGTTTCGAGTTCCTCAGCTATCCGGGAGGTGCAGGGTTTTCAGGTTCCACACCTGGACGTGCAGGAGTTTGAGTTCCACTGCCATCCGGGAGGTGCAGGAGTTTCTGGTTCCACGCCCGGAGGTGCAGCATTTTCAGTTTCCAGGCCAGTAGGTGCAGGAGTTTCGAGTTTCTCAGCCATCTGGGAGGTGCAGGAGTTTCGTGTTCCGCGCTGGGAGGTGCAGGAGTTTCGGGTTCCACGGCCAGTCGAGAGATGCAGGAGTTTCCGGTTCCACAGCCAACTGGGAGGTGTAAGCGTTTTGGGTTCCACGCCGGTGGGTGCAGGATTTTCGAGTTCCACGCCGGGAGGAGCAGGAGTTTTGAGTTCAACAGTCAGCCGAGAGGTGCCGGAGTTTCGAGTTCCACAGTCAGTCAAGAGGTGCAGGAGTTTCGGGATCCATGCCGGGAGGTGCAGGAGTTTCGGGATCCGTGCCGGGAGTTGCAGGAGTTTCGGGATCCGTGCCGGGAGGTGCAGGAGTTTCGGGATCCGTGCCGGGAGGTGCAGGAGTTTCGGGATCCGTGCCGGGAGGAGCAGGAGTTTCGGGATCCGTGCCGGGAGGTGCTGGAGTTTCGGGATCCATGCCGGGAGGTGCAGGAGTCTCGTGTTCCACGCCGGGAGGTGCAGGAGTTTCGGGTTCAACAGTCAGCCGAGAGGTGCCGGAGTTTCGAGTTCCACAGCCATCCGGGGGGGTGGAGGAGTTTTGAGTTCCACAGCCAACTGGGAGGTGCAGGAGTTTCGGGTTCCACGCCGGGAGGAGCAGGAGTTTCGAGTGTCACTGTCAGCCGAGAGGTGCTGGAGTTTCCGGTTCCACAGCCAACTTGGAGGTGCAGGTGTTTTGGGTTCCACACTGGTGGGTGCAGGAGTTTCGAGTTCCACAGTCAGCCGGTAGCTGCTGGAGCTTCTGGTTCCACACCGGTACGTGCAGGAGTTTCGAGTTCCACAGTCAGCCGAGCTGTGCAGGCGTTTCGGGTTCCACGCCGGGAGGTGCAGGAGTTTCGGGTTCCACGGCCAGTCGAGAGGTGCAGGCGTTTCGAGTTCCACGCCGAGAGTTGCAGGAGTTTCGTTTTCCATGGCAAGCAGGTAGGTGCAGCAGTTTCACGTTCCTCAGCTATCCGGGAGGTGCAGGAGTTTCGTGTTCCGCGCTGGGAGGTGCAGGAGTTTCTGGTTCCACACCGGGACGTGCAGGAGTTTCGAGTTCCACAGTCAGCCGAGAGGTGCAGGAGTTTCGGGTTCCACGCCGGGAGGTGCAGGAGTTTCGGGTTCCACGCCGGGAGGAGCAGGAGTTTCGAGTTCAACAGTCAGCCGAGAGGTGCAGGAGTTTCGGGTTCAAAACTCAGCCGTGAGATGCAGGAGTTTCATGTTCCATGGCAAGTCGGGAGGTGCAGGAGTTTCGAGTTCCTCAACTATCCGGGAGGTGCAGGGTTTTCAGGTTCCACACCT
Organism: Hypanus sabinus; assembly: GCF_030144855.1. Classification (NCBI taxonomy): domain Eukaryota; kingdom Metazoa; phylum Chordata; class Chondrichthyes; order Myliobatiformes; family Dasyatidae; genus Hypanus; species Hypanus sabinus. The sequence continues at coordinate 172,390,920 of NC_082707.1, forward strand.
GGACGTGCAGGAGTTTGAGTTCCACTGCCATCCGGGAGGTGCAGGAGTTTCTGGTTCCATGCCCGGAGGTGCAGCATTTTCGGTTTCCAGGCCAGTAGGTGCAGGAGTTTCGAGTTACTCAGCCATCTGGGAGGTGCAGGAGTTTCGTGTTCCGCGCTGGGAGGTGCAGGAGTTTCGGGTTCCACGGCCAGTCAAGAGGTGCAGGAGTTTCCGGTTCCACAGCCAACTGGGAGGTGTAAGCGTTTTGGGTTCCACGCCGGTGGGTGCAGGATTTTCGAGTTCCACGCCGGGGGGTGCAGGAATTTCGAGTTCCACGCCGGGGGGTGCAGGACTTTGTGTTCCACGCCGGTGGGTGCAGGATTTTCGAGTTCCACGCCGGGATGAGCAGGAGTTTTGAGCTCCACAGTCAGCTGAGAGGTGCAGGAGTTTCGTGTTCTATGCCGGGAGGAGCAGGAGTTTCGAGTTCAACAGTCAGCCGAGAGGTGCAGGAGTTTCGGGATCCATGCCGGGAGGTGCAGGAGTCTCGTGTTCCACGCCGGGACGTGCAGGAGTTTCGGGTTCCACGCCGGGACGTGCAGGAGTTTCGGGTTCAACAGTCAGCCGAGAGGTGCCGGAGTTTCGAGTTCCACAGCCATCCGAGGGGGTGGAGGAGTTTTGAGTTCCACAGCCAACTGGGAGGTGCAGGAGTTTCGGGTTCCACGCCGGGAGGAGCAGGAGTTTCGAGTGTCACTGTCAGCCGAGAGGTGCTGGAGTTTCCGGTTCCACAGCCAACTTGGAGGTGCAGGTGTTTTGGGTTCCACACTGGTGGGTGCAGGAGTTTCGAGTTCCACAGTCAGCCGGTAGCTGCTGGAGCTTCTGGTTCCACACCGGTACGTGCAGGAGTTTCGAGTTCCACAGTCAGCCGAGCTGTGCAGGCGTTTCGGGTTCCACGCCGGGAGGTGCAGGAGTTTCGAGTTCCACAGCCAACTGGGAGGTGCAGGAGTTTCGGGTTCCACGGCCGGTCGAGAGGTGCAGGCGTTTCGAGTTCCACGCCGAGAGTTGCAGGAGTTTCGTTTTCCATGGCAAGCAGGTAGGTGCAGCAGTTTCACGTTCCTCAGCTATCCGGGAGGTGCAGGAGTTTCGTGTTCCGCGCTGGGAGGTGCAGGAGTTTCCGGTTCCACAGCCAACTGGGAGGTGCAGGCGTTTCTGGTTCCACACCGGGACGTGCAGGAGTTTCGAGTTCCACAGCCAACTGGGAGGTGCAGGAGTTTCGGGTTCCACGCCGGGAGGTGCAGGAGTTTCGGGTTCCACGCCGGGAGGAGCAGGAGTTTCGGGTTCCACGCCGGGAGGAGCAGGAGTTTCGAGTTCAACAGTCAGCCGAGAGGTGCAGGAGTTTCGGGTTCAAAACTCAGCCGTGAGATGCAGGAGTTTCATGTTCCATGGCAAGTCGGGAGGTGCAGGAGTTTCGAGTTCCTCAGCTATCCGGGAGGTGCAGGGTTTTCAGGTTCCACACCTGGACGTGCAGGAGTTTGAGTTCCACTGCCATCCGGGAGGTGCAGGAGTTTCTGGTTCCATGCCCGGAGGTGCAGCATTTTCGGTTTCCAGGCCAGTAGGTGCAGGAGTTTCGAGTTTCTCAGCCATCTGGGAGGTGCAGGAGTTTCGGGTTCCACGGCCAGTCGAGAGGTGCAGGAGTTTCCGGTTCCACAGCCAACTGGGAGGTGTAAGCGTTTTGGGTTCCACGCCGGTGGGTGCAGAATTTTCGAGTTCCACGCCGGGGGTGCAGGATTTTCGAGTTCCACGCCGGGGGGTGCAGGACTTTGTGTTCCACGCCGGTGGGTGCAGGATTTTCGAGTTCCACGCCGGGAGGAGCAGGAGTTTTGAGCTCCACAGTCAGCTGAGAGGTGCAGGAGTTTCGTGTTCTATGCCGGGAGGAGCAGGAGTTTCGAGTTCCACAGTCAGCTGAGAGGTGCAGGAGTTTCGTGTTCCACGCCGGGAGGAGCAGGAGTTTTGAGCTCCACAGTCAGCTGAGAGGTGCAGGAGTTTCGTGTTCCACGCCGGGAGGAGCAGGAGTTTTGAGCTCCACAGTCAGCTGAGAGTTGCAGGAGTTTCGTTTTCCATGGCAAGCAGGTAGGTGCAGCAGTTTCACGTTCCTCAGCTATCCGGGAGGTGCAGGAGTTTCGTGTTCCGTGCTGGGAGGTGCAGGAGTTTCCGGTTCCACAGCCAACTGGGAGGTGCAGGCGTTTCTGGTTCCACACCGGGACGTGCAGGAGTTTCGAGTTCCACAGTCAGCTGAGAGGTGCAGGAGTTTCGGGTTCCACGCCGGGAGGTGCAGGAGTTTCGAGTTCCACAGCCATCCGGGGGGGTGCAGGAGTTTTGAGTTCCACAGCCAACTGGGAGGTGCAGGAGTTTCGGGTTCCACGCCGGGAGGTGCAGGAGTTTTGAGTTCCACAGCCAACTGGGAGGTGCAGGAGTTTCGGGATCCGTGCCGGGAGGTGCAGGAGTTTCGGGATCCGTGCCGGGAGGTGCAGGAGTCTCGGGTTCCACGCCGGGACGTGCAGGAGTTTCGGTTTCAACAGTCAGCCGAGAGGTGCTGGAGTTTCCGGTTCCACAGCCAACTTGGAGGTGCAGGTGTTTTGGGTTCCACACTGGTGGGTGCAGGAGTTTCGAGTTCCACAGTCAGCCGGTAGCTGCTGGAGCTTCTGGTTCCACACCGGTACGTGCAGGAGTTTCGAGTTCCACAGTCAGCCGAGCTGTGCAGGCGTTTCGGGTTCCACGCCGGGAGGTGCAGGAGTTTCGAGTTCCACAGCCAACTGGGAGGTGCAGGAGTTTCGGGTTCCACGCCGGGAGGAGCAGAAGTTTCGGGTTCCACGCCGGGAGGAGCAGGAGTTTCGAGTTCAACAGTCAGCCGAGAGGTGCAGGAGTTTCGGGTTCAAAACTCAGCCGTGAGATGCAGGAGTTTCATGTTCCATGGCAAGTCGGGAGGTGCAGGAGTTTCGAGTTCCTCAGCTATCCGGGAGGTGCAGGGTTTTCAGGTTCCACACCTGGACGTGCAGGAGTTTGAGTTCCACTGCCATCCGGGAGGTGCAGGAGTTTCTGGTTCCATGCCCGGAGGTGCAGCATTTTCGGTTTCCAGGCCAGTAGGTGCAGGAGTTTCGAGTTTCTCAGCCATCTGGGAGGTGCAGGAGTTTCGTGTTCCGCGCTGGGAGGTGCAGGAGTTTCGGGTTCCACGGCCAGTCGAGAGGTGCAGGAGTTTCCGGTTCCACAGCCAACTGGGAGGTGTAAGCGTTTTGGGTTCCACGCCGGTGGGTGCAGAATTTTCGAGTTCCACGCCGGGGGTGCAGGATTTTCGAGTTCCACGCCGGGGGTGCAGGATTTTCGAGTTCCACGCCGGGGGGTGCAGGACTTTGTGTTCCACGCCGGTGGGTGCAGGATTTTCGAGTTCCACGCCGGGAGGAGCAGGAGTTTTGAGCTCCACAGTCAGCTGAGAGGTGCAGGAGTTTCGTGTTCTATGCCGGGAGGAGCAGGAGTTTCGAGTTCCACAGTCAGCTGAGAGGTGCAGGAGTTTCGTGTTCCACGCCGGGAGGAGCAGGAGTTTTGAGCTCCACAGTCAGCTGAGAGGTGCAGGAGTTTCGTGTTCCACGCCGGGAGGAGCAGGAGTTTTGAGCTCCACAGTCAGCTGAGAGTTGCAGGAGTTTCGTTTTCCATGGCAAGCAGGTAGGTGCAGCAGTTTCACGTTCCTCAGCTATCCGGGAGGTGCAGGAGTTTCGTGTTCCGTGCTGGGAGGTGCAGGAGTTTCCGGTTCCACAGCCAACTGGGAGGTGCAGGCGTTTCTGGTTCCACACCGGGACGTGCAGGAGTTTCGAGTTCCACAGTCAGCTGAGAGGTGCAGGAGTTTCGGGTTCCACGCCGGGAGGTGCAGGAGTTTCGAGTTCCACAGCCATCCGGGGGGGTGCAGGAGTTTTGAGTTCCACAGCCAACTGGGAGGTGCAGGAGTTTCGGGTTCCACGCCGGGAGGTGCAGGAGTTTTGAGTTCCACAGCCAACTGGGAGGTGCAGGAGTTTCGGGATCCGTGCCGGGAGGTGCAGGAGTTTCGGGATCCGTGCCGGGAGGTGCAGGTGTTTCGGGATCCGTGCCGGGAGGTGCAGGAGTCTCGGGTTCCACGCCGGGACGTGCAGGAGTTTCGGTTTCAACAGTCAGCCGAGAGGTGCTGGAGTTTCCGGTTCCACAGCCAACTTGGAGGTGCAGGTGTTTTGGGTTCCACACTGGTGGGTGCAGGAGTTTCGAGTTCCACAGTCAGCCGGTAGCTGCTGGAGCTTCTGGTTCCACACCGGTACGTGCAGGAGTTTCGAGTTCCACAGTCAGCCGAGCTGTGCAGGCGTTTCGGGTTCCACGCCGGGAGGTGCAGGAGTTTCGAGTTCCACAGCCAACTGGGAGGTGCAGGAGTTTCGGGTTCCACGCCGGGAGGAGCAGAAGTTTCGGGTTCCACGCCGGGAGGAGCAGGAGTTTCGAGTTCAACAGTCAGCCGAGAGGTGCAGGAGTTTCGGGTTCAAAACTCAGCCGTGAGATGCAGGAGTTTCATGTTCCATGGCAAGTCGGGAGGTGCAGGAGTTTCGAGTTCCTCAGCTATCCGGGAGGTGCAGGGTTTTCAGGTTCCACACCTGGACGTGCAGGAGTTTGAGTTCCACTGCCATCCGGGAGGTGCAGGAGTTTCTGGTTCCATGCCCGGAGGTGCAGCATTTTCGGTTTCCAGGCCAGTAGGTGCAGGAGTTTCGAGTTTCTCAGCCATCTGGGAGGTGCAGGAGTTTCGTGTTCCGCGCTGGGAGGTGCAGGATTTTTGAGTTCCACGCCGGGAGGAGCAGGAGTTTTGAGCTCCACAGTCAGCTGAGAGGTGCAGGAGTTTCGTGTTCCACGCCGGGAGGAGCAGGAGTTTTGAGCTCCACAGTCAGCTGAGAGGTGCAGGAGTTTCGTGTTCCACACCGGGAGGTGCAGGAGTTTTGGGATCCATGCCGGGAGGTGCAGGAGTTTCGGGTTCCACGCCGGGAGGAGCAGGAGTTTCGGGTTCCACGCCGGGAGGTGCAGGAGTCTCGTGTTCCACGCCGGGAGGTGCAGGAGTCTCGTGTTCCACGCCGGGAGGTGCAGGAGTTTCGGGTTCAACAGTCAGCCGAGAGGTGCCGGAGTTTCGAGTTCCACAGCCATCCGGGGGGGTGGAGGAGTTTTGAGTTCCACAGCCAACTGGGAGGTGCAGGAGTTTCGGGTTCCACGCCGGGAGGAGCAGGAGTTTCGAGTGTCACTGTCAGCCGAGAGGTGCTGGAGTTTCCGGTTCCACAGCCAACTTGGAGGTGCAGGTGTTTTGGGTTCCACAGTGGTGGGTGCAGGAGTTTCGAGTTCCACAGTCAGCCGGTAGCTGCTGGAGCTTCTGGTTCCACACCGGTACGTGCAGGAGTTTCGAGTTCCACAGTCAGCCGAGCTGTGCAGGCTTTTCGGGTTCCACGCCGGGAGGTGCAGGAGTTTCGGGTTCCACGGCCAGTCGAGAGGTGCAGGCGTTTCGAGTTCCACGCCGAGAGTTGCAGGAGTTTCGTTTTCCATGGCAAGCAGGTAGGTGCAGCAGTTTCACGTTCCTCAGCTATCCGGGAGGTGCAGGAGTTTCGTGTTCCGCGCTGGGAGGTGCAGGAGTTTCGGGTTCCACGGCCAGTCGAGAGGTGCAGGAGTTTCCGGTTCCACAGCCAACAGGGAGGTGCAGGCGTTTCTGGTTCCACACCGGGACGTGCAGGAGTTTCGAGTTCCACAGTCAGCCGAGAGGTGCAGGCGATTCGGGTTCCACGCCGGGAGGTGCAGGAGTTTCGAGTTCCATAGTCAGCCGGGGGGTGCAGGAGTTTTGGGTTCCACTCCGTGAGGTGCAGGAGTTTCGAGTTCCACAGCCATCCGGGGGGGTGCAGGAGTTTTGAGTTCCACAGCCAACTGGGAGGTGCAGGAGTTTCGGGTTCCACGCCGGGAGGTGCAGGAGTTTCGGGTTCCACGCCGGGAGGAGCAGGAGTTTCGGGTTCCACGCCGGGAGGAGCAGGAGTTTCGAGTTCAACAGTCAGCCGAGAGGTGCAGGAGTTTCGGGTTCAAAACTCAGCCGTGAGATGCAGGAGTTTCATGTTCCATGGCAAGTCGGGAGGTGCAGGAGTTTCGAGTTCCTCAGCTATCCGGGAGGTGCAGGGTTTTCAGGTTCCACACCTGGACGTGCAGGAGTTTGAGTTCCACTGCCATCCGGGAGGTGCAGGAGTTTCTGGTTCCATGCCCGGAGGTGCAGCATTTTCGGTTTCCAGGCCAGTAGGTGCAGGAGTTTCGAGTTTCTCAGCCATCTGGGAGGTGCAGGAGTTTCGTGTTCCGCGCTGGGAGGTGCAGGAGTTTCGGGTTCCACGGCCAGTCGAGAGGTGCAGGAGTTTCCGGTTCCACAGCCAACTGGGAGGTGTAAGCGTTTTGGGTTCCACGCCGGTGGGTGCAGAATTTTCGAGTTCCACGCCGGGGGTGCAGGATTTTCGAGTTCCACGCCGGGGGGTGCAGGACTTTGTGTTCCACGCCGGTGGGTGCAGGATTTTCGAGTTCCACGCCGGGAGGAGCAGGAGTTTTGAGCTCCACAGTCAGCTGAGAGGTGCAGGAGTTTCGTGTTCTATGCCGGGAGGAGCAGGAGTTTCGAGTTCCACAGTCAGCTGAGAGGTGCAGGAGTTTCGTGTTCCACGCCGGGAGGAGCAGGAGTTTTGAGCTCCACAGTCAGCTGAGAGGTGCAGGAGTTTCGTGTTCCACGCCGGGAGGAGCAGGAGTTTTGAGCTCCACAGTCAGCTGAGAGTTGCAGGAGTTTCGTTTTCCATGGCAAGCAGGTAGGTGCAGCAGTTTCACGTTCCTCAGCTATCCGGGAGGTGCAGGAGTTTCGTGTTCCGTGCTGGGAGGTGCAGGAGTTTCCGGTTCCACAGCCAACAGGGAGGTGCAGGCGTTTCTGGTTCCACACCGGGACGTGCAGGAGTTTCGAGTTCCACAGTCAGCTGAGAGGTGCAGGAGTTTCGGGTTCCACGCCGGGAGGTGCAGGAGTTTCGAGTTCCACAGCCATCCGGGGGGGTGCAGGAGTTTTGAGTTCCACAGCCAACTGGGAGGTGCAGGAGTTTCGGGTTCCACGCCGGGAGGTGCAGGAGTTTTGAGTTCCACAGCCAACTGGGAGGTGCAGGAGTTTCGGGATCCGTGCCGGGAGGTGCAGGAGTTTCGGGATCCGTGCCGGGAGGTGCAGGAGTCTCGGGTTCCACGCCGGGACGTGCAGGAGTTTCGGTTTCAACAGTCAGCCGAGAGGTGCTGGAGTTTCCGGTTCCACAGCCAACTTGGAGGTGCAGGTGTTTTGGGTTCCACACTGGTGGGTGCAGGAGTTTCGAGTTCCACAGTCAGCCGGTAGCTGCTGGAGCTTCTGGTTCCACACCGGTACGTGCAGGAGTTTCGAGTTCCACAGTCAGCCGAGCTGTGCAGGCGTTTCGGGTTCCACGCCGGGAGGTGCAGGAGTTTCGAGTTCCACAGCCAACTGGGAGGTGCAGGAGTTTCGGGTTCCACGCCGGGAGGAGCAGAAGTTTCGGGTTCCACGCCGGGAGGAGCAGGAGTTTCGAGTTCAACAGTCAGCCGAGAGGTGCAGGAGTTTCGGGTTCAAAACTCAGCCGTGAGATGCAGGAGTTTCATGTTCCATGGCAAGTCGGGAGGTGCAGGAGTTTCGAGTTCCTCAGCTATCCGGGAGGTGCAGGGTTTTCAGGTTCCACACCTGGACGTGCAGGAGTTTGAGTTCCACTGCCATCCGGGAGGTGCAGGAGTTTCTGGTTCCATGCCCGGAGGTGCAGCATTTTCGGTTTCCAGGCCAGTAGGTGCAGGAGTTTCGAGTTTCTCAGCCATCTGGGAGGTGCAGGAGTTTCGTGTTCCGCGCTGGGAGGTGCAGGATTTTCGAGTTCCACGCCGGGAGGAGCAGGAGTTTTGAGCTCCACAGTCAGCTGAGAGGTGCAGGAGTTTCGTGTTCCACGCCGGGAGGAGCAGGAGTTTCGAGTTCCACAGTCAGTCAAGAGGTGCAGGAGTTTTGGGATCCATGCCGGGAGGTGCAGGAGTTTCGGGTTCCACGCCGGGAGGAGCAGGAGTTTCGGGTTCCACGCCGGGAGGTGCAGGAGTCTCGTGTTCCACGCCGGGAGGTGCAGGAGTCTCGTGTTCCACGCCGGGAGGTGCAGGAGTCTCGTGTTCCACGCCGGGAGGTGCAGGAGTTTCGGGTTCAACAGTCAGCCGAGAGGTGCCGGAGTTTCGAGTTCCACAGCCATCCGGGGGGGTGGAGGAGTTTTGTGTTCCACAGCCAACTGGGAGGTGCAGGAGTTTCGGGTTCCACGCCGGGAGGAGCAGGAGTTTCGAGTGTCACTGTCAGCCGAGAGGTGCTGGAGTTTCCGGTTCCACAGCCAACTTGGAGGTGCAGGTGTTTTGGGTTCCACACTGGTGGGTGCAGGAGTTTCGAGTTCCACAGTCAGCCGGTAGCTGCTGGAGCTTCTGGTTCCACACCGGTACGTGCAGGAGTTTCGAGTTCCACAGTCAGCCGAGCTGTGCAGGCTTTTCGGGTTCCACGCCGGGAGGTGCAGGAGTTTCGGGTTCCACGGCCAGTCGAGAGGTGCAGGCGTTTCGAGTTCCACGCCGAGAGTTGCAGGAGTTTCGTTTTCCATGGCAAGCAGGTAGGTGCAGCAGTTTCACGTTCCTCAGCTATCCGGGAGGTGCAGGAGTTTCGTGTTCCGCGCTGGGAGGTGCAGGAGTTTCGGGTTCCACGGCCAGTCGAGAGGTGCAGGAGTTTCCGGTTCCACAGCCAACAGGGAGGTGCAGGCGTTTCTGGTTCCACACCGGGACGTGCAGGAGTTTCGAGTTCCACAGTCAGCCGAGAGGTGCAGGCGTTTCGGGTTCCACGCCGGGAGGTGCAGGAGTTTCGAGTTCCATAGTCAGCCGGGGGGTGCAGGAGTTTTGGGTTCCACGCCGGGAGGTGCAGGAGTTTCGAGTTCCACAGCCATCCGGGGGGGTGCAGGAGTTTTGAGTTCCACAGCCAACTGGGAGGTGCAGGAGTTTCGGGTTCCACGCCGGGAGGAGCAGGAGTTTCGAGTTCAACAGTCAGCCGAGAGGTGCAGGAGTTTCGGGTTCAAAACTCAGCCGTGAGATGCAGGAGTTTCATGTTCCATGGCAAGTCGGGAGGTGCAGGAGTTTCGAGTTCCTCAGCTATCCGGGAGGTGCAGGGTTTTCAGGTTCCACACCTGGACGTGCAGGAGTTTGAGTTCCACTGCCATCCGGGAGGTGCAGGAGTTTCTGGTTCCATGCCCGGAGGTGCAGCATTTTCGGTTTCCAGGCCAGTAGGTGCAGGAGTTTCGAGTTTCTCAGCCATCTGGGAGGTGCAGGAGTTTCGTGTTCCGCGCTGGGAGGTGCAGGAGTTTCGGGTTCCACGGCCAGTCGAGAGGTGCAGGAGTTTCCGGTTCCACAGCCAACTGGGAGGTGTAAGCGTTTTGGGTTCCACGCCGGTGGGTGCAGAATTTTCGAGTTCCACGCCGGGGGTGCAGGATTTTCGAGTTCCACGCCGGGGGGTGCAGGAATTTCGAGTTCCACGCCGGGGGGTGCAGGAATTTCGAGTTCCACGCCGGGAGGAGCAGGAGTTTTGAGCTCCACAGTCAGCTGAGAGGTGCAGGAGTTTCGTGTTCCACGCCGGGAGGTGCAGGAGTTTCGTGTTCCACGCCGGGAGGTGCAGGAGTCTCGTGTTCCACGCCGGGAGGTGCAGGAGTTTCGGGTTCAACAGTCAGCCGAGAGGTGCCGGAGTTTCGAGTTCCACAGCCATCCGGGGGGGTGGAGGAGTTTTGAGTTCCACAGCCAACTGGGAGGTGCAGGAGTTTCGGGTTCCACGCCGGGAGGAGCAGGAGTTTCGAGTGTCACTGTCAGCCGAGAGGTGCTGGAGTTTCCGGTTCCACAGCCAACTTGGAGGTGCAGGTGTTTTGGGTTCCACACTGGTGGGTGCAGGAGTTTCAAGTTCCACAGTCAGCCGGTAGCTGCTGGAGCTTCTGGTTCCACACCGGTACGTGCAGGAGTTTCGAGTTCCACAGTCAGCCGAGCTGTGCAGGCTTTTCGGGTTCCACGCCGGGAGGTGCAGGAGTTTCGGGTTCCACGGCCAGTCGAGAGGTGCAGGCGTTTCGAGTTCCACGCCGAGAGTTGCAGGAGTTTCGTTTTCCATGGCAAGCAGGTAGGTGCAGCTGTTTCACGTTCCTCAGCTATCCGGGAGGTGCAGGAGTTTCGTGTTCCGCGCTGGGAGGTGCAGGAGTTTCCGGTTCCACAGCCAACTGGGAGGTGCAGGCGTTTCTGGTTCCACACCGGGACGTGCAGGAGTTTCGAGTTCCACAGTCAGCCGAGAGGTGCAGGAGTTTCGGGTTCCACGCCGGGAGGTGCAGGAGTTTCGAGTTCCATAGTCAGCCGGGGGGTGCAGGAGTTTTGGGTTCCACTCCGTGAGGTGCAGGAGTTTCGAGTTCCACAGCCATCCGGGGGGGTGCAGGAGTTTTGAGTTCCACAGCCAACTGGGAGGTGCAGGAGTTTCGGGTTCCACGCCGGGAGGTGCAGGAGTTTTGAGTTCCACAGCCAACTGGGAGGTGCAGGAGTTTCGGGTTCCACGCCGGGAGGAGCAGGAGTTTCGGGTTCCACGCCGGGAGGAGCAGGAGTTTCGAGTTCAACAGTCAGCCGAGAGGTGCAGGAGTTTCGGGTTCAAAACTCAGCCGTGAGATGCAGGAGTTTCATGTTCCATGGCAAGTCGGGAGGTGCAGGAGTTTCGAGTTCCTCAGCTATCCGGGAGGTGCAGGGTTTTCAGGTTCCACACCTGGACGTGCAGGAGTTTGAGTTCCACTGCCATCCGGGAGGTGCAGGAGTTTCTGGTTCCATGCCCGGAGGTGCAGCATTTTCGGTTTCCAGGCCAGTAGGTGCAGGAGTTTCGAGTTTCTCAGCCATCTGGGAGGTGCAGGAGTTTCGTGTTCCGCGCTGGGAGGTGCAGGAGTTTCGGGTTCCACGGCCAGTCGAGAGGTGCAGGAGTTTCGGGTTCCACGGCCAGTCGAGAGGTGCAGGAGTTTCCGGTTCCACAGCCAACTGGGAGGTGTAAGCGTTTTGGGTTCCACGCCGGGGGGTGCAGGATTTTCGAGTTCCACCCCAGGGGGTGCAGGAATTTCGAGTTCCACGCCGGGGGGGTGCAGGACTTTGTGTTCCACGCCGGTGGGTGCAGGATTTTCGAGTTCCACGCCGGGAGGAGCAGGAGTTTTGAGCTCCACAGTCAGCTGAGAGGTGCAGGAGTTTCGTGTTCTACACCGGGACGTGCAGGAGTCTCGTGTTCCACGCCGGGAGGTGCAGGAGTTTCGGGTTCAACAGTCAGCCGAGAGGTGCCGGAGTTTCGAGTTCCACAGTCAGTCGAGAGGTGCAGGAGTTTCGGGATCCATGCCGGGAGGTGCAGGAGTTTCGGGATCCATGCCGGGAGGTGCAGGAGTTTCGGGATCCGTGCCGGGAGGTGCAGGAGTTTCGGGATCCGTGCCGGGAGGTGCAGGAGTCTCGGGTTCCACGCCGGGACGTGCAGGAGTTTCGGTTTCAACAGTCAGCCGAGAGGTGCCGAGTTTCGAGTTCCACAGCCATCCGGGGGGGGTGGAGGAGTTTCGAGTTCCACAGCCAACTGGGAGGTGCAGGAGTTTCGGGTTCCACGCCGGGAGGAGCAGGAGTTTCGAGTGTCACTGTCAGCCGAGAGGTGCTGGAGTTTCCGGTTCCACAGCCAACTTGGAGGTGCAGGTGTTTTGGGTTCCACACTGGTGGGTGCAGGAGTTTCGAGTTCCACAGTCAGCCGGTAGCTGCTGGAGCTTCTGGTTCCACACCGGTACGTGCAGGAGTTTCGAGTTCCACAGTCAGCCGAGCTGTGCAGGCGTTTCGGGTTCCACGCCGGGAGGTGCAGGAGTTTCGAGTTCCACAGTCAGCCGAGCTGTGCAGGCTTTTCGGGTTCCACGCCGGGAGGTGCAGGAGTTTCGGGTTCCACGGCCAGTCGAGAGGTGCAGGCGTTTCGAGTTCCACGCCGAGAGTTGCAGGAGTTTCGTTTTCCATGGCAAGCAGGTAGGTGCAGCAGTTTCACGTTCCTCAGCTATCCGGGAGGTGCAGGAGTTTCGTGTTCCGCGCTGGGAGGTGCAGGAGTTTCGGGTTCCACGGCCAGTCGAGAGGTGCAGGAGTTTCCGTTTCCACAGCCAACTGGGAGGTGCAGGCGTTTCTGGTTCCACTCCGGGACGTGCAGGAGTTTCGAGTTCCACAGTCAGCCGAGAGGTGCAGGCGTTTCGGGTTCCACGCCGGGACGTGCAGGAGTTTTGAGTTCCACAGTCAGCCGAGAGGTGCAGGAGTTTCGAGTTCCACAGTCAGCCGAGAGGTGCAGGCGTTTCTGGTTCCATGCTGGGACGTGCAGGAGTTTCGAATTCCACAGTCAGCCGAGAAGTGCAGGAGTTTCGAGTTCCACGCCGTGGGGTGCAGGAGTTTTGAGCTCCACAGTCAGCCGAGAGGTGCAGGAGTTTCCGGTTCCACAGCCAACTGGGATGTGCAGGAGTTTCGAGTTCCATAGCCATCCGGGGGGTGCAGGACTTTGTGTTCCACGCCGGGAGGTGCAGGAGTTTCGTGTTCAACAGTCAGCCGAGAGGTGCAGGAGTTTCGGGATCCGTGCCGGGAGGTGCAGGAGTTTCTGTTTCCACGCTGAGAGGTGCAGGAGTTTCGGGTTCCACGCCGGGAGGTGCAGGCGTTTCGGGTTCCACGCCGGGAGGTGCAGGAGTTTCGAGTTCCATAGTCAGCCGGGGGGGTGCAGGAGTTTTGAGTTCCACAGCCATCCGGGGGGGAGGAGGAATTTTGAGTTCCACAGCCAACTGGGAGGTGCAGGAGTTTCGGGTTCCACGCCGGGAGGAGCAGGAGTTTCGAGTGTCACTGTCAGCCGAGAGGTGCTGGAGTTTCCGGTTCCACAGCCAACTTGGAGGTGCAGGTGTTTTGGGTTCCACACTGGTGGGTGCAGGAGTTTCGAGTTCCACAGTCAGCCGGTAGCTGCTGGAGCTTCTGGTTCCACACCGGTACGTGCAGGAGTTTCGAGTTCCACAGTCAGCCGAGCTGTGCAGGCGTTTCGGGTTCCACGCCGGGAGGTGCAGGAGTTTCGGGTTCCACGGCCAGTCGAGAGGTGCAGGCGTTTCGAGTTCCACGCCGAGAGTTGCAGGAGTTTCGTTTTCCATGGCAAGCAGGTAGGTGCAGCAGTTTCACGTTCCTCAGCTATCCGGGAGGTGCAGGAGTTTCGTGTTCCGCGCTGGGAGGTGCAGGAGTTTCCGGTTCCACAGCCAACTGGGAGGTGCAGGCGTTTCTGGTTCCACACCGGGACGTGCAGGAGTTTCGAGTTCCACAGTCAGCCGAGAGGTGCAGGAGTTTCGGGTTCCACGCCGGGAGGTGCAGGAGTTTCGAGTTCCATAGTCAGCCGGGGGGTGCAGGAGTTTTGGGTTCCACTCCGTGAGGTGCAGGAGTTTCGAGTTCCACAGCCATCCGGGGGGGTGCAGGAGTTTTGAGTTCCACAGCCAACTGGGAGGTGCAGGAGTTTCGGGTTCCACGCCGGGAGGAGCAGGAGTTTCGGGTTCCACGCCGGGAGGAGCAGGAGTTTCGAGTTCAACAGTCAGCCGAGAGGTGCAGGAGTTTCGGGTTCAAAACTCAGCCGTGAGATGCAGGAGTTTCATGTTCCATGGCAAGTCGGGAGGTGCAGGAGTTTCGAGTTCCTCAGCTATCCGGGAGGTGCAGGGTTTTCAGGTTCCACACCTGGACGTGCAGGAGTTTGAGTTCCACTGCCATCCGGGAGGTGCAGGAGTTTCTGGTTCCATGCCCGGAGGTGCAGCATTTTCGGTTTCCAGGCCAGTAGGTGCAGGAGTTTCGAGTTTCTCAGCCATCTGGGAGGTGCAGGAGTTTCGTGTTCCGCGCTGGGAGGTGCAGGAGTTTCGGGTTCCACGGCCAGTCGAGAGGTGCAGGAGTTTCGGGTTCCACGGCCAGTCGAGAGGTGCAGGAGTTTCCGGTTCCACAGCCAACTGGGAGGTGTAAGCGTTTTGGGTTCCACGCCGGGGGGTGCAGGATTTTCGAGTTCCACCCCAGGGGGTGCAGGAATTTCGAGTTCCACGCCGGGGGGGTGCAGGACTTTGTGTTCCACGCCGGTGGGTGCAGGATTTTCGAGTTCCACGCCGGGAGGAGCAGGAGTTTTGAGCTCCACAGTCACCTGAGAGGTGCAGGAGTTTCGTGTTCTATGCCGGGAGGAGCAGGAGTTTCGAGTTCCACAGTCAGCTGAGAGGTGCAGGAGTTTCGTGTTCCACGCCGGGAGGAGCAGGAGTTTTGAGCTCCACAGTCAGCTGAGAGGTGCAGGAGTTTCGTGTTCTATGCCGGGAGGAGCAGGAGTTTCGAGTTCCACAGTCAGCTGAGAGGTGCAGGAGTTTCGTGTTCCACGCCGGGAGGAGCAGGAGTTTTGAGCTCCACAGTCAGCTGAGAGGTGCAGGAGTTTCGTGTTCTACACCGGGACGTGCAGGAGTTTCGAGTTCAACAGTCAGCCGAGAGGTGCAGGAGTTTCGGGATCCATGCCGGGAGGTGCAGGAGTCTCGTGTTCCACGCCGGGACGTGCAGGAGTCTCGTGTTCCACGCCGGGAGGTGCAGGAGTTTCGGGTTCAACAGTCAGCCGAGAGGTGCCGGAGTTTCGAGTTCCACAGTCAGTCAAGAGGTGCAGGAGTTTCGGGATCCATGCCGGGAGGTGCAGGAGTCTCGTGTTCCACGCCGGGAGGTGCAGGAGTTTTGAGTTCCACAGCCAACTGGGAGGTGCAGGAGTTTCGGGTTCCACGCCGGGAGGAGCAGGAGTTTCGGGTTCCACGCCGGGAGGAGCAGGAGTTTCGAGTTCAACAGTCAGCCGAGAGGTGCAGGAGTTTCGGGTTCAAAAGTCAGCCGAGAGGTGCAGGAGTTTCGGGTTCAAAAGTCAGCCGTGAGATGCAGGAGTTTCATGTTCCATGGCAAGTTGGGAGGTGCCGGAGTTTCGAGTTCCACAGCCATCCGGGGGGTGCAGGAGCTTCGAGTTCCACAGTCAGCCCGGGAGGTGCAGGAGTTTCGGGATCCGTGCCGGGAGGTGCAGGAGTTTCGGGATCCGTGCCGGGAGTTGCAGGAGTTTCGGGATCCGTGCCGGGAGGTGCAGGAGTTTCGGGATCCGTGCCGGGAGGTGCAGGAGTTTCGGGATCCATGCCGGGAGGTGCAGGAGTTTCGGGATCCGTGCCGGGAGGTGCAGGAGTTTCGGGATCCGTGCCGGGAGGTGCAGGAGTCTCGGGTTCCACGCCGGGACGTGCAGGAGTTTCGGTTTCAACAGTCAGCCGAGAGGTGCCGGAGTTTCGAGTTCCACAGCCATCCGGGGGGGTGGAGGAGTTTCGAGTTCCACAGCCAACTGGGAGGTGCAGGAGTTTCGGGTTCCACGCCGGGAGGAGCAGGAGTTTCGAGTGTCACTGTCAGCCGAGAGGTGCTGGAGTTTCCGGTTCCACAGCCAACTTGGAGGTGCAGGTGTTTTGGGTTCCACACTGGTGGGTGCAGGAGTTTCGAGTTCCACAGTCAGCCGGTAGCTGCTGGAGCTTCTGGTTCCACACCGGTACGTGCAGGAGTTTCGAGTTCCACAGTCAGCCGAGCTGTGCAGGCGTTTCGGGTTCCACGCCGGGAGGTGCAGGAGTTTCGGGTTCCACGGCCAGTCGAGAGGTGCAGGCGTTTCGAGTTCCACGCCGAGAGTTGCAGGAGTTTCGTTTTCCATGGCAAGCAGGTAGGTGCAGCAGTTTCACATTCCTCAGCTATCCGGGAGGTGCAGGAGTTTCGTGTTCCGCGCTGGGAGGTGCAGGAGTTTCGGGTTCCACGGCCAGTCGAGAGGTGCAGGAGTTTCCGGTTCCACAGCCAACTGGGAGGTGCAGGCGTTTCTGGTTCCACTCCGGGACGTGCAGGAGTTTCGAGTTCCACAGTCAGCCGAGAGGTGCAGGCGTTTCGGGTTCCACGCCGGGACGTGCAGGAGTTTCGAGTTCCACAGTCAGCCGAGTGGTGCAGGAGTTTCGAGTTCCACAGTCAGCCGAGAGGTGCAGGCGTTTCTGGTTCCATGCTGGGACGTGCAGGAGTTTCGAATTCCACAGTCAGCCGAGAAGTGCAGGAGTTTCGAGTTCCACGCCGTGGGGTGCAGGAGTTTTGAGCTCCACAGTCAGCCGAGAGGTGCAGGAGTTTCCGGTTCCACAGCCAACTGGGATGTGCAGGAGTTTCGAGTTCCATAGCCATCCGGGGGGTGCAGGACTTTGTGTTCCACGCCGGGAGGTGCAGGAGTTTCGTGTTCAACAGTCAGCCGAGAGGTGCAGGAGTTTCGGGATCCGTGCCGGGAGGTGCAGGAGTTTCTGTTTCCACGCTGAGAGGTGCAGGAGTTTCGGGTTCCACGCCGGGAGGTGCAGGAGTTTCGAGTTCCATAGTCAGCCGGGGGGTGCAGGAGTTTCGGGTTCCACGCCGGGAGGTGCAGGAGTTTTGGGTTCCACGCCGGGAGGTGCAGGAGTTTCGAGTTCCACAGCCATCCGGGGGGGTGCAGGAGTTTTGAGTTCCACAGCCAACTGGGAGGTGCAGGAGTTTCGGGTTCCACGCCGGGAGGAGCAGGAGTTTCAGGTTCCACGCCGGGAGGAGCAGGAGTTTCGAGTTCAACAGTCAGCCGAGAGGTGCAGGAGTTTCGGGTTCAAAAGTCAGCCGTGAGATGCAGGAGTTTCATGTTCCATGGCAAGTCGGGAGGTGCAGGAGTTTCGAGTTCCATAGTCAGCCGGGGGGTGCAGGAGTTTCGGGATCCGTGCAGGGAGGTGCAGGAGTTTCGGGATCCGTGCCGGGAGGTGCAGGAGTTTCGGGATCCGTGCCGGGAGGTGCAGGAGTTTCGGGATCCGTGCCGGGAGGTGCAGGAGTCTCGTGTTCCACGCCGGGACGTGCAGGAGTTTCGGGTTCAACAGTCAGCCGAGAGGTGCCGGAGTTTCGAGTTCCACAGCCATCCGGGGGGGAGGAGGAATTTTGAGTTCCACAGCCAACTGGGAGGTGCAGGAGTTTCGGGTTCCACGCCGGGAGGAGCAGGAGTTTCGAGTGTCACTGTCAGCCGAGAGGTGCTGGAGTTTCCGGTTCCACAGCCAACTTGGAGGTGCAGGTGTTTTGGGTTCCACACTGGTGGGTGCAGGAGTTTCGAGTTCCACAGTCAGCCGGTAGCTGCTGGAGCTTCTGGTTCCACGCCGGGAGGTGCAGGAGTTTCGGGTTCCACGGCCAGTCGAGAGGTGCAGGCGTTTTGTGTTCCACGCCGAGAGTTGCAGGAGTTTCGTTTTCCATGGCAAGCAGGTAGGTGCAGCAGTTTCACGTTCCTCAGCTATCCGGGAGGTGCAGGAGTTTCGTGTTCCGCGCTGGGAGGTGGAGGAGTTTCCGGTTCCACAGCCAGTCGAGAGGTGCAGGAGTTTCCGGTTCCACAGCCAACTGGGAGGTGCAGGCGTTTCTGGTTCCACTCCGTGAGGTGCAGGAGTTTCGAGTTCCACAGCCATCCGGGAGGTGCAGGAGTTTTGAGTTCCACAGCCAACTGGGAGGTGCAGGAGTTTCGGGATCCACGCCGGGAGGAGCAGGAGTTTCGGGTTCCACGCCGGGAGGAGCAGGAGTTTCGAGTTCAACAGTCAGCCGAGAGGTGCAGGAGTTTCGGGTTCAAAAGTCAGCCGTGAGATGCAGGAGTTTCATGTTCCATGGCAAGTCGGGAGGTGCCGGAGTTTCGAGTTCCACAGCCATCCGGGGGGTGCAGGAGCTTCGAGTTCCACAGTCAGCCCGGGAGGTGCAGGAGTTTCGGGATCCGTGCCGGGAGGTGCAGGAGTTTCGGGATCCGTGCCGGGAGGTGCAGGAGTTTCGGGATCCGTGCCGGGAGGTGCAGGAGTTTCGGGATCCGTGCCGGGAGGTGCAGGAGTTTCGGGATCCGTGCCGGGAGGTGCAGGAATTTCGGGATCCACAGTCAGCCGGGAGGTGCAGGAGTTTCGAGTTCCATAGTCAGCCGGGGGGTGCAGGAGTTTTGGGTTCCACTCCGTGAGGTGCAGCAGTTTCCGGTTCCACAGCCAACTGGGAGGTGTAAGCGTTTTGGGTTCCACGCCGGGGGGTGGAGGAGTTTCGAGTTCCACAGCCATTCGGTGGGGTGCAGGAGTTTTGAGTTCCACAGCCAACCGGGGGTTGCAGTATTTTCAGGTTCCACACCAGGACGTGCAGGAGTTTCGAGTTCCACAGCCATCCGGGGGCTGCAGGAGTTTCGGGATCCGTGCCGGGAGGTGCAGGATTTTCAAGTTCCACGCCGGGGGGTGCAGGAGTTTTGAGCTCCACAGTCAGCCGAGAGGTGCAGGAGTTTCCGGTTCCACAGCCAACTGGGATGTGCAGGAGTTTCGAGTTCCATAGCCATCCGGGGGGTGCAGGACTTTGTGTTCCACGCCGGGAGGTGCAGGAGTTTCGAGTTCAACAGTCAGCCGAGAGGTGCAGGAGTTTCGGGTTGCACGGCCAGCCGTGAGATGCAGGAGTTTTGTTTTCCATGGCAAGCAGGTAGGTGCAGCAGTTTCACGTTCCTCAGCTATCCGGGAGGTGCAGGGTTTTCAGGTTGCACCCCGGGACGTGCAGTAGTTTCGTGTTCCATGCCGGGAGATGCAGGTGTTTCAGGTTCCCCAGCCAGCCCAGAGATGCAGCAATTTCGGGTTCCATTCTGGGAGATGCAGGATTATCAGGTTCCACACCGGGACGTGCAGGAGTTTTGAGTTCCACAGCCAGCCGGTAGCTACAGGTGTTTCTGGTTCCACGCCGGGAGGTGCAGGAGTTTCGGGTTCCACGCCGGGAGGAGCAGGAGTTTCGGGTTCCACGCCGGGAGGTGCAGGCGTTTCGTGTTCCACGCCGGGAGGTGCAGGCGTTTCGTGTTCCACGCCGGGAGGTGCAGGAGTTTCGGGTTCCACGCCGGGAGGTGCAGGAATTTCGGGTTCCACGCCGGGAGGAGCAGGAGTTTCGAGTTCCACCGTCAGCTGGGGGGGTGCAGGAGTTTTGAGTTCCACAGCCATTCGGGAGGTGCAGGAGTTTCGGGAGGTGCAGGAGTTTCGGGATCCGTGCAGGGAGGTGCAGGAGTTTCGAGTTCCACAGTCAGCCGAGAGGTGCAGGAGTTTCGTGTTCCACGCTGGGAGGTGCAGGAGTTTCGTGTTCCACGCCGGGAGGTGCAGGTGCTTCGGGTTCCACAGCCAACTGGGAGGTGCAGGAGTTTCGGGATCCACGCCGGGAGATGCAGGTGTTTCGAGTTCCACAGCCATCCAGGAGGTGCAGGAGTTTCGGTTTCCACGCCAGGAGGTGCAGGAGTTTCGGGTTCCACGCTGGGAGGTGCAGGAGTTTCGAGTTCCACAGCCAACTGGGAGGTGCAGGAGTTTCGTGTTCCACGCCGGGAGTTGCAGGAGTTTCGGGTCGCACGGCCAGCCGGGAGATGCAGGTCTTTCGGGATCCATGCCGGGAGATGCAGGAGTTTCGAGTTCCACAGCCATCCGGGAGGTGCAGCAGTTTCATGTTCCTCAGCTATCTGGGAGGTGCAGGGTTTTCAGGTTCCACACCGGGAGGTGCAGGAGTTTCGGGTTCCACCCCAGGAGGTGCAGGAGTTTCGGGTTCCACGCCGGGAGGTACAGGAGTTTCGAATTCCACAGTCAGCCGAGAAGTGCAGGCGTTTCGGGATCCACGCTGGTAGGTGCAGGAGCTTCGAGTTCCACAGTCAGCCGGTAGCTACAGGTGTTTCTGGTTCCACGCCGGGAGGTGCAGGAGTTTTGGGTTCCACGCCGAGAAGTGCAGGTGTTTCGGGTTCCCCAGCCAGCCCAGAGATGCAGCAATTTCGGGTTCCATTCTGGGAGGTGCAGGATTATCAGGTTCCACACCGGGATGTGCAGGAGTTTCGTGTTCCACAGTCAGCCGGTAGCTACAGGAGTTTCGCGTTCCACGCCAGGAGGAGCAGGAGTTTCGGGATCCACGCCGGGAGGTGGAGGAGTTTCGGGTTCCACAGTCAGCCGGTAGCTACAGGTGTTTCTGGTTCCACGCCCGGGAGGTGGAGGAGTTTCAGGTTCCACGCCGGGAGGAGCAGGAGTTTCGGGTTCCACGCCGGGAGGTGCAGGAGTTTCGGGTTCCACGCCGGGAGGTGCAGGAGTTTCGGGTTCCACGCCGGGAGGTGCAGGAGTTTCGGGTTCCACGCCGGGAGGAGCAGGAGTTTCGGGTTCCACGCCGGGAGGTGCAGGAGTTTCGGGATCCACGCCGGGAGGAGCAGGAGTTTCGAGTTCCACCGTCAGCTGGGGGGGTGCAGGAGTTTTGAGTTCCACAGCCATTCGGGAGGTGCAGGAGTTTCGGGATCCGTGCAGGGAGGTGCAGGAGTTTCGAGTTCCACAGTCAGCCGGTTGGTGCAACAGTTTCACGTTCCTCAGCTATCCGGGAACTGCAGGGTTTTCAGGTTCCACACCGGGACGTGCAGGAGTTTCGAGTTCCACAGTCAGCCGAGAGGTGCAGGAGTTTCGGGTTCCACACCGGGAGGTGCAGGAGTTTCGTGTTCCACAGTCAGCCGGTAGGTGCAGGAGTTTCGGGTTCCACACCGGGAGGTGCAGGAGTTTCGTGTTCCACGCTGGGAGGTGCAGGTGCTTCGGGTTCCACGCTGGGAGGTGCAGGAGTTTCAGGTTCCATGCCGGGAGGTGCAGGAGTTTCGAGTTCCACGCCGGGAGGAGCACAAGTTTCGAGTTCCACAGCCATCCGCGGGGTGCAGGAGCTTCGAGTTCCACAGTCAGCCCGGGAGGTGCAGGAGTTTCGGGATCCGTGCCGGGAGGTGCAGGAGTTTCGGGATCCGTGCCGGGAGGTGCAGGAGTTTCGGGATCCGTGCCGGGAGGTGCAGGAATTTCGGGATCCGTGCCGGGAGGTGCAGGAGTTTCGGGATCCGTGCCGGGAGGTGCAGGAGTTTCGGGATCCGTGCCGGGAGGTGCAGGAATTTCGGGATCCGTGCCGGGAGGTGCAGGAGTTTCGGGTTCCACGGCCAGTCGAGAGGTGCAGCAGTTTCCGGTTCCACAGCCAACTGGGAGGTGTAAGCGTTTTGGGTTCCACACTGGTGGGTGCAGGATTTTCGAGTTCCACGCCGGTGGGTGCAGGATTTTCGAGTTCCACGCCGGGAGGTGCAGGATTTTCGAGTTCCACGCCGGGGGGTGCAGGAGTTTTGAGCTCCACAGTCAGCCGAGAGGTGCAGGAGTTTCCGGTTCCACAGCCAACTGGGATGTGCAGGAGTTTCGAGTTCCATAGCCATCCGGGGGGTGCAGGACTTTGTGTTCCACGCCGGGAGGTGCAGGAGTTTCGAGTTCAACAGTCAGCCGAGAGGTGCAGGAGTTTCGGGTTGCACGGCCAGCCGTGAGATGCAGGAGTTTCGTTTTCCATGGCAAGCAGGTAGGTGCAGCAGTTTCACGTTCCTCAGCTATCCGGGAGGTGCAGGGTTTTCAGGTTGCACCCCGGGACGTGCAGTACTTTCGTGTTCCATGCCGGGAGATGCAGGTGTTTCAGGTTCCCCAGCCAGCCCAGAGATGCAGCAATTTCGGGTTCCATTCTGGGAGATGCAGGATTATCAGGTTCCACACCGGGACGTGCAGGAGTTTTGAGTTCCACAGCCAGCCGGTAGCTACAGGTGTTTCTGGTTCCACGCCGGGAGGTGCAGGAGTTTCGGGTTCCACGCCGGGAGGAGCAGGAGTTTCGGGTTCCACGCCGGGAGGTGCAGGAGTTTCGGGTTCCACGCCGGGAGGTGCAGGAGTTTCGGGTTCCACGCCGGGAGGAGCAGGAGTTTCGGGTTCCACGCCGGGAGGTGCAGGAGTTTCGGGTTCCACGCCGGGAGGAGCAGGAGTTTCGAGTTCCACCGTCAGCTGGGGGGGTGCAGGAGTTTTGAGTTCCACAGCCATTCGGGAGGTGCAGGAGTTTCGGGATCCGTGCAGGGAGGTGCAGGAGTTTCGAGTTCCACAGTCAGCCGGTTGGTGCAACAGTTTCACGTTCCTCAGCTATCCGGGAACTGCAGGGTTTTCAGGTTCCACACCGGGGGGTGCAGGAGTTTCGAGTTCCACAGTCAGCCGGTAGGTGCAGGAGTTTCGGGTTCCACACCGGGAGGAGCAGGAGTTTCGAGTTCCACGCTGGGAGGTGCAGGAGTTTCGGGTTCCACGCTGGGAGGTGCAGGAGTTTCAGGTTCCATGCCGGGAGGTGCAGGAGTTTCGAGTTCCACGCCGGGAGGAGCACAAGTTTCGAGTTCCACAGCCATCCGCGGGGTGCAGGAGTTTCGTGTTCCACGCTGGGAGGTGCAGGAGTTTCGGGTTCCATGCCGGGAGGTGCAGGAGTTTCGAGTTCCACAGCCATCCGGGAGGTGCAGGAGTTTCGGGTTCCACGCTGGGAGGTGCAGGAGTTTCGGGTTCCACACCGGGTGGTGCAGGAGTTTCGAGTTCCACGCTGGGAGGTGCAGGAGTTTCGTGTTCCACGCTGGGAGGTGCAGGTGCTTCGGGTTCCACGCTGGGAGGTGCAGGAGTTTCAGGTTCCATGCCGGGAGGTGCAGGAGTTTCGAGTTCCACGCCGGGAGGAGCACAAGTTTCGAGTTCCACAGCCATCCGCGGGGTGCAGGAGTTTCGTGTTCCACGCTGGGAGGTGCAGGAGTTTCGGGTTCCATGCCGGGAGGTGCAGGAGTTTCGAGTTCCACAGCCATCCGGGAGGTGCAGGAGTTTCGGGTTCCACGCTGGGAGGTGCAGGAGTTTCGAGTTCCACAGCCAACTGGGAGGTGCAGGAGTTTCGGGATCCATGCCGTGACGTGCAGGAGTTTCGGGTTCCACGCCGGGAGATGCAGGTGTTTCGAGTTCCACAGCCATCCGGGAGGTGCAGGAGTTTCGGCTTCCATGCCGGGAGGTGCAGGAGTTTCGAGTTCCACAGCCAACTGGGAGGTGCAGGAGTTTCGTGTTCCACGCCGGGAGTTGCAGGAGTTTCGGGTCGCACGGCCAGCCGGGAGATGCAGGTGTTTCGGGATCCATGCCGGGAGATGCAGGAGTTTCGAGTTCCACAGTCAGCCGGTAGCTGCAGCAGTTTCGGGTTCCACGCCGGGAGGAGCAGGAGTTTCGGGTTCCACACCGGGAGATGCAGGAGTTTCGAGTTCCACAGCCATCCGGGAGGTGCAGCAGTTTCATGTTCCTCAGCTATCTGGGAGGTGCAGGGTTTTCAGGTTCCACACCGGGAGGTGCAGGAGTTTCGGGTTCCACCCCAGGAGGTGCAGGAGTTTCGGGTTCCACGCCGGGAGGTACAGGAGTTTCGAATTCCACAGTCAGCCGAGAAGTGCAGGCGTTTCGGGATCCACGCTGGTAGGTGCAGGAGCTTCGAGTTCCACAGTCAGCCGGTAGCTACAGGTGTTTCTGGTTCCACGCCGGGAGGTGCAGGAGTTTTGGGTTCCACGCCGAGAAGTGCAGGTGTTTCGGGTTCCCCAGCCAGCCCAGAGATGCAGCAATTTCGGGTTCCATTCTGGGAGGTGCAGGATTATCAGGTTCCACACCGGGATGTGCAGGAGTTTCGTGTTCCACAGTCAGCCGGTAGCTACAGGTGTTTCTGGTTCCACGCCGGGAGGAGCAGGAGTTTCGCGTTCCACGCCGGGAGGAGCAGGAGTTTCGGGATCCACGCCGGGAGGTGGAGGAGTTTCGGGTTCCACAGTCATCCGGTAGCTGCAGGAGTTTCGGGTTCCACGCCGGGAGGTGCAGAATTTTCGAGTTGCACAGCCATCCGGGTGGTGCAGGAGTTTCACGTTCTGCAGCCATCCGGGAGGTGCAGGGTTTTCAGGTTGCACACCGGGACGTGCAGCAGTTTCGTGTTCCATGCCGGGAGATGCAGGTGTTTCGGGTTCCCCAGCCAGCCCGGAGATGCAGCAATTTCAGGTTCCACGCCGGGAGGTGCAGGAGTTTCGAGTTCCATAGTCAGCCGGGGGGTGCAGGAGTTTCAGGTTCCACGGCCAGCGAGATGTGCAGGAATTTCGTGTTCCACGGTAAGCCGGGAGGTGCAGGAGTTTTGAGATCCACAGCCATCCGGGGGGTGCAGGAGTTTCAGGTTCCACGCCGGGAGGTGCAGGAGTTTCGAGTTCCATAGTCAGCCGGGGGGTGCAGGAGTTTCAGGTTCCACGTCGGGAGGTGCAGGAGTTTCGAGTTCCACAGCCATCCGGGGGGTGCAGGAGTTTCAGGTTCCACGCCGGGAGGTGCAGGAGTTTCGAGTTCCATAGTCAGCCGGGGGGTGCAGGAGTTTCAGGTTCCACGTCGGGAGGTGCTGGAGTTTCGGTTTCCACAGCCAGCCGGTAGGTACAGCAGTTTCACGTTCCGCAGCCATCCGGGAGGTGCTGGATTTTCAGTTTCCACCCGGGCGGCGCAGGACTTTCGGGTTCCACGCCAGGCGGTGCAGGAGTTTCGAGTTCCACGCCAGGAGGAGCAGGAGTTTCGAGTTCCACAGCTATCCGGGGGGGTGCAGGAGTTTCGGGATCCATGCTGTGAGGTTCAGGAGTTTCGAGTTCCACGCCAGGAGGAGCAGGAGTTTTGAGTTCCACAGCCATCCGGGGGGGTGCAGGAGTTTTGAGATCCACAGCCAAGTGGGAGGTGCAGGATTTTCAGGATCCACACCGGTACGTGCAGGAGTTTCGAGTTCCACAGTCAGCTGGTAGATGCCGCAGTTTCGGGATCCACGCCGGGAGGTGCAGGAGTTTCGTGTTCCACGCCGGGAGTTGCAGGAGTTTCGGGTCGCACGGCCAGCCGGAGGGTGCAGGAGTTTCGGGATCCACGCCGCTAGGTGCAGGAGTTTTGAGTTCCACAGCCATCCGGGGGGGTGCAGGAGTTTTGAGATCCACAGCCAAGTGGGAGGTGCAGGATTTTCAGGATCCACACCGGTACGTGCAGGAGTTTCGAGTTCCACAGTCAGCTGGTAGATGCCGCAGTTTCGGGTTCCACGCCGGGAGGTGCAGGAGTTTCGAGTTCCACGCCGGGAGGAGCAGGAGTTTCGAGTTCCACGCCGGGAGGAGCACAAGTTTCGAGTTCCACAGCCATCCGCGGGGTGCAGGAGTTTCGTGTTCCACGCTGGGAGGTGCAGGAGTTTCGGGTTCCACGCCGGGAGGTGCAGGTGCTTTGGGTTCCACGCTGGGAGGTGCAGGAATTTCGGGTTCCATGCCGGGAGGTGCAGGTGCTTTGGGTTCCACGCTGGGAGGTGCAGGTGCTTTGGGTTCCACGCTGGGAGGTGCAGGAGTTTCGAGTTCCACAGCCAACTGGGAGGTGCAGGAGTTTCGGGATCCATGCCAGGACGTGCAGGAGTTTCGGGTTCCACGCCGGGAGATGCAGGTGTTTCGAGTTCCACAGCCATCCGGGGGGGTGCAGGAGTTTCGAGTTCCACAGCCAACTGGGAGGTGCAGGAGTTTCGTGTTCCACGCCGGGAGTTGCAGGAGTTTCGGGTCGCACGGCCAGCCGGAGGGTGCAGGAGTTTCGGGATCCACGCCGCTAGGTGCAGGAGTTTTGAGTTCCACAGCCATCCGGGGGGGTGCAGGAGTTTTGAGATCCACAGCCAAGTGGGAGGTGCAGGATTTTCAGGATCCACACCGGTACGTGCAGGAGTT
The DNA here is from genome assembly GCF_030144855.1 of Hypanus sabinus. NCBI lineage: Eukaryota > Metazoa > Chordata > Chondrichthyes > Myliobatiformes > Dasyatidae > Hypanus > Hypanus sabinus. The sequence goes on from NC_082707.1 coordinate 172,416,634, forward strand.
TCGAGTTCCACAGTCAGCTGGTAGATGCCGCAGTTTCGGGATCCACGCCGGGAGGTGGAGGAGTTTCGGGTTCCACGCCGGGACGTGCAGGATTTTCGAGTTCCACAGTCAGCAGAGAGGTGCAGGAGTTTCGGGATCCACGCCGGGGGGTGCAGGAGTTTCGGGTTCCACGCCGGGAGGTGCAGGAGTTTCGGGTTCCACGCCGGGAGGTGCAGGAGTTTCGAGTTCCACGCCGGGAGGAGCAGGATTTTCGAGTTCCACAGTCAGCAGAGAGGTGCAGGAGTTTCAGGTTCCATGCCGGGAGGTGCAGGAGTTTCGAGTTCCACGCCGGGAGGAGCACAAGTTTCGAGTTCCACAGCCATCCGCGGGGTGCAGGAGTTTCGTGTTCCACGCTGGGAGGTGCAGGAGTTTCGGGTTCCACGCCGGGAGGTGCAGGTGCTTTGGGTTCCACGCTGGGAGGTGCAGGAATTTCGGGTTCCACGCCGGGAGGTTCAGGAGTTTCGGGTTCCATGCCGGGAGGTGCAGGAGTTTCGAGTTCCACAGCCAACTGGGAGGTGCAGGAGTTTCGGGATCCATGCCAGGACGTGCAGGAGTTTCGGGTTCCACGCCGGGAGATGCAGGTGTTTCGAGTTCCACAGCCATCCGGGGGGGTGCAGGAGTTTCGAGTTCCACAGCCAACTGGGAGGTGCAGGAGTTTCGTGTTCCACGCCGGGAGTTGCAGGAGTTTCGGGTCGCACGGCCAGCCGGGAGGTGCAGGAGTTTCGGGATCCATGCTGTGAGGTTCAGGAGTTTCGGGATCCACGCCGCTAGGTGCAGGAGTTTTGAGTTCCACAGCCATCCGGGGGGGTGCAGGAGTTTTGAGATCCACAGCCAAGTGGGAGGTGCAGGATTTTCAGGATCCACACCGGTACGTGCAGGAGTTTCGAGTTCCACAGTCAGCTGGTAGATGCCGCAGTTTCGGGATCCACGCCGGGAGGTGGAGGAGTTTCGGGTTCCACGCCGGGACGTGCAGGATTTTCGAGTTCCACAGTCAGCTGGTAGATGCCGCAGTTTCGGGTTCCACGCCGGGAGGAGCAGGAGTTTCGGGTTCCACGCCGGGAGGTGCAGGAGTTTCGAGTTCCACGCCGGGAGGTGCAGGAGTTTCGAGTTCCACGCCGGGAGGAGCACAAGTTTCGAGTTCCACAGCCATCCGCGGGGTGCAGGAGTTTCGTGTTCCACGCTGGGAGGTGCAGGAGTTTCGGGTTCCATGCCGGGAGGTGCAGGAGTTTCGGGTTCCATGCCGGGAGGTGCAGGAGTTTCGAGTTCCACAGCCATCCGGGAGGTGCAGGAATTTCGGGTTCCACGCCGGGAGGTTCAGGAGTTTTGGGTTCCATGCCGGGAGGTGCAGGAGTTTCGAGTTCCACAGCCAACTGGGAGGTGCAGGAGTTTCGGGATCCATGCCAGGACGTGCAGGAGTTTCGGGTTCCACGCCGGGAGATGCAGGTGTTTCGAGTTCCACAGCCATCCGGGAGGTGCAGGAGTTTCGGCTTCCACGCCAGGAGGTGCAGGAGTTTCGAGTTCCACAGCCATCCGGGAGATGCAGGAGTTTCGAGTTCCACGCCGCTAGGTGCAGGAGTTTTGAGTTCCACAGCCATCCGGGGGGGTGCAGGAGTTTTGAGATCCACAGCCAAGTGGGAGGTGCAGGATTTTCAGGATCCACACCGGTACGTGCAGGAGTTTTGGGTTCCACAGTCAGCTGGTAGATGCCGCAGTTTCGGGATCCACGCCGGGACGTGCAGGATTTTCGAGTTCCACAGTCAGCCCGGGAGGTGCAGGAGTTTCGGGATCCGTGCCGGGAGGTGCAGGAATTTCGGGATCCGTGCCGGGAGGTGCAGGAGTTTCGGGATCCGTGCCGGGAGGTGCAGGAGTTTCGGGATCCGTGCCGGGAGGTGCAGGAGTTTCGGGATCCGTGCCGGGAGGTGCAGGAGTTTCGGGATCCGTGCCGGGAGGTGCAGGAGTTTCGGGATCCACAGTCAGCCGGGAGGTGCAGCAGTTTCACGTTCCGCAGACATCCGGGAGGTGCAGGGTTTTCCGGTTCCACACCGGGACATGCAGGAGTTTTGAGTTCCACGGCCAGCCGAGAGGAGCAGGAGTTTTGAGTTCCACGGCCAGCCGAGAGGTGCAGGAGTTTCGGGTTCCACGCCGGGACATGCAGGAGTTTCGAGTTCCACTGTCAGCCGAGAGGTGAAGGAGTTTCGAGTTCCACACCGGGAGGTGCAGCAGTTTCGGGTTCCCCAGCCAACCAGGAGGTGCAAGAGGTTCGGGTTCCACGCCGGAAGGTACAGGAGTTTCGGGTTCCATGGCCAGCCAGGAGATGCAGCAGTTTCGGGTTCCATTCCGGGAGATGCAGCAGTTTCGGGTTCCATTCCGGGAGATGCAGGAGTTTCGGGATCCACGCCGGGAGGTGCAGGAGTTTCGGGTTCCACGCCGGGAGGTGCAGGAGTTTCGGGTTCCACGCCGGGAGGTGCAGGAGTTTCGGGTTCCACGCCGGGAGGTGCAGGAGTTTCGGGTTCCACGCCGGGAGGTGCAGGAGTTTCGGGTTCCACGCCGGGAGGTGCAGGAGTTTCGGGTTCCACGCCGGGAGGTGCAGGAGTTTCGGGTTCCACGCCGGGAGGAGCAGGAGTTTCGGGTTCCACGCCGGGAGGTGCAGGAGTTTCGGGTTCCACGCCGGGAGGTGCAGGAGTTTCGGGTTCCACGCCGGGAGGTGCAGGAGTTTCGGGTTCCACGCCGGGAGGAGCAGGAGTTTCGGGTTCCACGCTGGGAGGTGCAGGAGTTTCGAGTTCCACAGCCAACTGGGAGGTGCAGGAGTTTCGGGATCCATGCCGTGACGTGCAGGAGTTTCGGGTTCCACGCCGGGAGATGCAGGTGTTTCGAGTTCCACAGCCAGCCGGGAGATGCAGGTGTTTCGGGATCCATGCCGGGAGATGCAGGAGTTTCGAGTTCCACAGTCAGCCGGTAGCTGCAGCAGTTTCGGGTTCCACGCCGGGAGGAGCAGGAGTTTCGGGTTCCACACCGGGAGATGCAGGAGTTTCGAGTTCCACAGCCATCCGGGAGGTGCAGCAGTTTCATGTTCCTCAGCTATCTGGGAGGTGCAGGGTTTTCAGGTTCCACACCGGGAGGTGCAGGAGTTTCGGGTTCCACCCCAGGAGGTGCAGGAGTTTCGGGTTCCACGCCGGGAGGTACAGGAGTTTCGAATTCCACAGTCAGCCGAGAAGTGCAGGCGTTTCGGGATCCACGCTGGTAGGTGCAGGAGCTTCGAGTTCCACAGTCAGCCGGTAGCTACAGGTGTTTCTGGTTCCACGCCGGGAGGTGCAGGAGTTTTGGGTTCCACGCCGAGAAGTGCAGGTGTTTCGGGTTCCCCAGCCAGCCCAGAGATGCAGCAATTTCGGGTTCCATTCTGGGAGGTGCAGGATTATCAGGTTCCACACCGGGATGTGCAGGAGTTTCGTGTTCCACAGTCAGCCGGTAGCTACAGGTGTTTCTGGTTCCACGCCGGGAGGAGCAGGAGTTTCGCGTTCCACGCCAGGAGGAGCAGGAGTTTCGGGATCCACGCCGGGAGGTGGAGGAGTTTCGGGTTCCACAGTCATCCGGTAGCTGCAGGAGTTTCGGGTTCCACGCCGGGAGGTGCAGAATTTTCGAGTTGCACAGCCATCCGGGTGGTGCAGGAGTTTCACGTTCTGCAGCCATCCGGGAGGTGTAGGGTTTTCAGGTTGCACACCGGGACGTGCAGCAGTTTCGTGTTCCATGCCGGGAGATGCAGGTGTTTCGGGTTCCCCAGCCAGCCCGGAGATGCAGCAATTTCAGGTTCCACGCCGGGAGGTGCAGGAGTTTCGAGTTCCATAGTCAGCCGGGGGGTGCAGGAGTTTCAGGTTCCACGGCCAGCGAGATGTGCAGGAATTTCGTGTTCCACGGTAAGCCGGGAGGTGCAGGAGTTTTGAGATCCACAGCCATCCGGGGGGTGCAGGAGTTTCAGGTTCCACGCCGGGAGGTGCAGGAGTTTCGAGTTCCATAGTCAGCCGGGGGGTGCAGGAGTTTCAGGTTCCACGTCGGGAGGTGCAGGAGTTTCGAGTTCCACAGCCATCCGGGGGGTGCAGGAGTTTCAGGTTCCACGCCGGGAGGTGCAGGAGTTTCGAGTTCCATAGTCAGCCGGGGGGTGCAGGAGTTTCAGGTTCCACGTCGGGAGGTGCTGGAGTTTCGGTTTCCACAGCCAGCCGGTAGGTACAGCAGTTTCACGTTCCGCAGCCATCCGGGAGGTGCTGGATTTTCAGTTTCCACCCGGGCGGCGCAGGACTTTCGGGTTCCACGCCAGGCGGTGCAGGAGTTTCGAGTTCCACGCCAGGAGGAGCAGGAGTTTCGAGTTCCACAGCTATCCGGGGGGGTGCAGGAGTTTCGGGATCCATGCTGTGAGGTTCAGGAGTTTCGAGTTCCACGCCAGGAGGAGCAGGAGTTTTGAGTTCCACAGCCATCCGGGGGGGTGCAGGAGTTTTGAGATCCACAGCCAAGTGGGAGGTGCAGGATTTTCAGGATCCACACCGGTACGTGCAGGAGTTTCGAGTTCCACAGTCAGCTGGTAGATGCCGCAGTTTCGGGTTCCACGCCGGGAGGTGCAGGAGTTTCGAGTTCCACGCCGGGAGGAGCAGGAGTTTCGAGTTCCACGCCGGGAGGAGCACAAGTTTCGAGTTCCACAGCCATCCGCGGGGTGCAGGAGTTTCGTGTTCCACGCTGGGAGGTGCAGGAGTTTCGGGTTCCACGCCGGGAGGTGCAGGTGCTTTGGGTTCCACGCTGGGAGGTGCAGGAATTTCGGGTTCCATGCCGGGAGGTGCAGGAGTTTCGAGTTCCACAGCCAACTGGGAGGTGCAGGAGTTTCGGGATCCATGCCAGGACGTGCAGGAGTTTCGGGTTCCACGCCGGGAGATGCAGGTGTTTCGAGTTCCACAGCCATCCGGGGGGGTGCAGGAGTTTCGAGTTCCACAGCCAACTGGGAGGTGCAGGAGTTTCGTGTTCCACGCCGGGAGTTGCAGGAGTTTCGGGTCGCACGGCCAGCCGGAGGGTGCAGGAGTTTCGGGATCCACGCCGCTAGGTGCAGGAGTTTTGAGTTCCACAGCCATCCGGGGGGGTGCAGGAGTTTTGAGATCCACAGCCAAGTGGGAGGTGCAGGATTTTCAGGATCCACACCGGTACGTGCAGGAGTTTCGAGTTCCACAGTCAGCTGGTAGATGCCGCAGTTTCGGGATCCACGCCGGGAGGTGGAGGAGTTTCGGGTTCCACGCCGGGACGTGCAGGATTTTCGAGTTCCACAGTCAGCAGAGAGGTGCAGGAGTTTCGGGATCCGTGCCGGGGGGTGCAGGAGTTTCGGGTTCCACGCCGGGAGATGCAGGAGTTTCGGGATCCGTGCCGGGGGGTGCAGGAGTTTCGGGTTCCACGCCGGGAGGTGCAGGAGTTTCGGGATCCACGCCGGGAGGTGCAGGAGTTTCGGGTTCCACGCCGGGAGGTGCAGGAGTTTCGAGTTCCACGCCGGGAGGAGCAGGAGTTTCGAGTTCCACGCCGGGAGGAGCACAAGTTTCGAGTTCCACAGCCATCCGCGGGGTGCAGGAGTTTCGTGTTCCACGCTGGGAGGTGCAGGAGTTTCGGGTTCCATGCCGGGAGGTGCAGGAGTTTCGAGTTCCACAGCCATCCGGGAGGTGCAGGAGTTTCGGGATCCACGCCGGGAGGTGCAGGAGTTTCGAGTTCCACAGCCATCCGGGAGGTGCAGGAGTTTCGGGATCCACGCCGGGAGTTGCAGGAGTTTCGGGTTCCACGCCGGGAGATGCAGGTGTTTCGGGTTCCATAGTCAGCCGGGGGGTGCAGGAGTTTCGGGTTCCACGCTGGGAGGTGCAGGAGTTTCGGGTTCCATGCCGGGAGGTGCAGGAGTTTCGAGTTCCACAGCCATCCGGGAGGTGCAGGAGTTTCGGGATCCACGCCGGGAGTTGCAGGAGTTTCGGGTCGCACGGCCAGCCGGGGGGTGCAGGTGTTTCGGGTTCCACGCCGGGAGGTGCAGGAGTTTCGAGTTCCATAGTCAGCCGGGGGGTGCAGGAGTTTCAGGTTCCACGTCGGGAGGTGCTGGAGTTTCGGTTTCCACAGCCAGCCGGTAGGTACAGCAGTTTCACGTTCCGCAGCCATCCGGGAGGTGCTGGATTTTCAGTTTCCACCCGGGCGGCGCAGGACTTTCGGGTTCCACGCCAGGCGGTGCAGGAGTTTCGAGTTCCACAGCCATCCGGGGGGGTGCAGGAGTTTTGAGATCCACAGCCAAGTGGGAGGTGCAGGATTTTCAGGATCCACACCGGTACGTGCAGGAGTTTCGAGTTCCACAGTCAGCTGGTAGATGCCGCAGTTTCGGGATCCACGCCGGGAGGTGGAGGAGTTTCGGGTTCCACGCCGGGACGTGCAGGATTTTCGAGTTCCACAGTCAGCAGAGAGGTGCAGGAGTTTCAGGTTCCATGCCGGGAGGTGCAGGAGTTTCGAGTTCCACGCCGGGAGGAGCACAAGTTTCGAGTTCCACAGCCATCCGCGGGGTGCAGGAGTTTCGTGTTCCACGCTGGGAGGTGCAGGAGTTTCGGGTTCCACGCCGGGAGGTGCAGGTGCTTTGGGTTCCACGCTGGGAGGTGCAGGAATTTCGGGTTCCACGCCGGGAGGTTCAGGAGTTTCGGGTTCCATGCCGGGAGGTGCAGGAGTTTCGAGTTCCACAGCCAACTGGGAGGTGCAGGAGTTTCGGGATCCATGCCAGGACGTGCAGGAGTTTCGGGTTCCACGCCGGGAGATGCAGGTGTTTCGAGTTCCACAGCCATCCGGGGGGGTGCAGGAGTTTCGAGTTCCACAGCCAACTGGGAGGTGCAGGAGTTTCGTGTTCCACGCCGGGAGTTGCAGGAGTTTCGGGTCGCACGGCCAGCCGGGAGGTGCAGGAGTTTCGGGATCCATGCTGTGAGGTTCAGGAGTTTCGGGATCCACGCCGCTAGGTGCAGGAGTTTTGAGTTCCACAGCCATCCGGGGGGGTGCAGGAGTTTTGAGATCCACAGCCAAGTGGGAGGTGCAGGATTTTCAGGATCCACACCGGTACGTGCAGGAGTTTCGAGTTCCACAGTCAGCTGGTAGATGCCGCAGTTTCGGGATCCACGCCGGGAGGTGGAGGAGTTTCGGGTTCCACGCCGGGACGTGCAGGATTTTCGAGTTCCACAGTCAGCTGGTAGATGCCGCAGTTTCGGGTTCCACGCCGGGAGGAGCAGGAGTTTCGGGTTCCACGCCGGGAGGTGCAGGAGTTTCGAGTTCCACGCCGGGAGGTGCAGGAGTTTCGAGTTCCACGCCGGGAGGAGCACAAGTTTCGAGTTCCACAGCCATCCGCGGGGTGCAGGAGTTTCGTGTTCCACGCTGGGAGGTGCAGGAGTTTCGGGTTCCATGCCGGGAGATGCAGGAGTTTCGGGTTCCATGCCGGGAGGTGCAGGAGTTTCGAGTTCCACAGCCATCCGGGAGGTGCAGGAATTTCGGGTTCCACGCCGGGAGGTTCAGGAGTTTTGGGTTCCATGCCGGGAGGTGCAGGAGTTTCGAGTTCCACAGCCAACTGGGAGGTGCAGGAGTTTCGGGATCCATGCCAGGACGTGCAGGAGTTTCGGGTTCCACGCCGGGAGATGCAGGTGTTTCGAGTTCCACAGCCATCCGGGAGGTGCAGGAGTTTCGGCTTCCACGCCAGGAGGTGCAGGAGTTTCGAGTTCCACAGCCATCCGGGAGATGCAGGAGTTTCGAGTTCCACGCCGCTAGGTGCAGGAGTTTTGAGTTCCACAGCCATCCGGGGGGGTGCAGGAGTTTTGAGATCCACAGCCAAGTGGGAGGTGCAGGATTTTCAGGATCCACACCGGTACGTGCAGGAGTTTTGGGTTCCACAGTCAGCTGGTAGATGCCGCAGTTTCGGGATCCACGCCGGGACGTGCAGGATTTTCGAGTTCCACAGTCAGCCCGGGAGGTGCAGGAGTTTCGGGATCCGTGCCGGGAGGTGCAGGAGTTTCGGGATCCGTGCCGGGAGGTGCAGGAGTTTCGGGATCCGTGCCGGGAGGTGCAGGAGTTTCGGGATCCGTGCCGGGAGGTGCAGGAGTTTCGGGATCCACAGTCAGCCGGGAGGTGCAGCAGTTTCACGTTCCGCAGACATCCGGGAGGTGCAGGGTTTTCCGGTTCCACACCGGGACATGCAGGAGTTTTGAGTTCCACGGCCAGCCGAGAGGAGCAGGAGTTTTGAGTTCCACGGCCAGCCGAGAGGTGCAGGAGTTTCGGGTTCCACGCCGGGACATGCAGGAGTTTCGAGTTCCACTGTCAGCCGAGAGGTGAAGGAGTTTCGAGTTCCACACCGGGAGGTGCAGCAGTTTCGGGTTCCCCAGCCAACCAGGAGGTGCAAGAGGTTCGGGTTCCACGCCGGAAGGTACAGGAGTTTCGGGTTCCATGGCCAGCCAGGAGATGCAGCAGTTTCGGGTTCCATTCCGGGAGATGCAGCAGTTTCGGGTTCCATTCCGGGAGATGCAGGAGTTTCGGGATCCACGCCGGGAGGTGCAGGAGTTTCGGGTTCCACGCCGGGAGGTGCAGGAGTTTCGGGTTCCACGCCGGGAGGTGCAGGAGTTTCGGGTTCCACGCCGGGAGGTGCAGGAGTTTCGGGTTCCACGCCGGGAGGTGCAGGAGTTTCGGGTTCCACGCCGGGAGGAGCAGGAGTTTCGGGTTCCACGCCGGGAGGTGCAGGAGTTTCGGGTTCCACGCCGGGAGGTGCAGGAGTTTCGGGTTCCACGCCGGGAGGTGCAGGAGTTTCGGGTTCCACGCCGGGAGGAGCAGGAGTTTCAGGTTCCACGCCGGGAGGTGCAGGAGTTTCGAGTTCCACCGTCAGCTGGGGGGGTGCAGGAGTTTTGAGTTCCACAGCCATTCGGGAGGTGCAGGAGTTTCGGGATCCGTGCAGGGAGGTGCAGGAGTTTCGAGTTCCACAGTCAGCCGGTTGGTGCAACAGTTTCACGTTCCTCAGCTATCCGGGAACTGCAGGGTTTTCAGGTTCCACACCGGGACGTGCAGGAGTTTCGAGTTCCACAGTCAGCCGAGAGGTGCAGGAGTTTCGAGTTCCACGCCGGGAGGTGCAGGAGTTTCGAGTTCCACAGTCAGCCGAGAGGTGCAGGAGTTTCGAGTTCCACAGTCAGCCGAGAGGTGCAGGAGTTTCGAGTTCCACGCTGGGAGGTGCAGGAGTTTCGGGTTCCACACCGGGAGGTGCAGGAGTTTCGTGTTCCATGCTGGGAGGTGCAGGTGCTTCGGGTTCCACACCGGGAGGTGCAGGAGTTTCGGGTTCCACGCTGGGAGGTGCAGGAGTTTCAGGTTCCATGCCGTGAGGTGCAGGAGTTTCGAGTTCCATGCCGGGAGGAGCACAAGTTTCGAGTTCCACAGCCATCCGCGGGGTGCAGGAGCTTCGAGTTCCACAGTCAGCCCGGGAGGTGCAGGAGTTTCGGGATCCGTGCCGGGAGGTGCAGGAGTTTCGGGATCCGTGCCGGGAGGTGCAGGAGTTTCGGGATCCGTGCCGGGAGGTGCAGGAATTTCGGGATCCGTGCCGGGAGGTGCAGGAGTTTCGGGATCCGTGCCGGGAGGTGCAGGAATTTCGGGATCCGTGCCGGGAGGTACAGGAGTTTCGGGTTCCATGGCCAGCCAGGAGATGCAGCAGTTTCGGGTTCCATTCCGGGAGATGCAGGAGTTTCGGGTTCCACGCCGGGAGGTGCAGGAGTTTCGGGTTCCACGCCGGGAGGAGCAGGAGTTTCGGGTTCCACGCCGGGAGGTGCAGGAGTTTCGGGTTCCACGCCGGGAGGTGCAGGAGTTTCGGGTTCCACGCCGGGAGGAGCAGGAGTTTTGGGTTCCACGCCGGGAGGTGCAGGAGTTTCGGGTTCCACGCCGGGAGGAGCAGGAGTTTCGGGTTCCACGCCGGGAGGTGCAGGAGTTTCGAGTTCCACGCCGGGAGGTGCAGGAGTTTCGAGTTCCACCGTCAGCTGGGGGGGTGCAGGAGTTTTGAGTTCCACAGCCATTCGGGAGGTGCAGGAGTTTCGGGATCCGTGCAGGGAGGTGCAGGAGTTTCGAGTTCCACAGTCAGCCGGTTGGTGCAACAGTTTCACGTTCCTCAGCTATCCGGGAACTGCAGGGTTTTCAGGTTCCACACCGGGACGTGCAGGAGTTTCGAGTTCCACAGTCAGCCGAGAGGTGCAGGAGTTTCGAGTTCCACGCCGGGAGGTGCAGGAGTTTCGGGCTCCGCACCCGGGAGGTGCAGGAGTTTCGTGTTCCACAGTCAGCCGGTAGGTGCAGGAGTTTCGGGTTCCACACCGGGAGGAGCAGGAGTTTCGAGTTCCACGCTGGGAGGTGCAGGAGTTTCGGGTTCCACACCGGGAGGTGCAGGAGTTTCGAGTTCCACGCTGGGAGGTGCAGGAGTTTCGTGTTCCACGCTGGGAGGTGCAGGTGCTTCGGGTTCCACGCTGGGAGGTGCAGGAGTTTCAGGTTCCATGCCGGGAGGTGCAGGAGTTTCGAGTTCCACGCCGGGAGGAGCACAAGTTTCGAGTTCCACAGCCATCCGCGGGGTGCAGGAGTTTCGTGTTCCATGCTGGGAGGTGCAGGAGTTTCGGGTTCCATGCCGGGAGGTGCAGGAGTTTCGAGTTCCACAGCCATCCGGGAGGTGCAGGAGTTTCGGGTTCCACGCTGGGAGGTGCAGGAGTTTCGGGTTCCACACCGGGAGGTGCAGGAGTTTCGAGTTCCACGCTGGGAGGTACAGGAGTTTCGTGTTCCACGCTGGGAGGTGCAGGTGCTTCGGGTTCCACGCTGGGAGGTGCAGGAGTTTCAGGTTCCATGCCGGGAGGTGCAGGAGTTTCGAGTTCCACGCCGGGAGGAGCACAAGTTTCGAGTTCCACAGCCATCCGCGGGGTGCAGGAGTTTCGTGTTCCACGCTGGGAGGTGCAGGAGTTTCGGGTTCCATGCCGGGAGGTGCAGGAGTTTCGAGTTCCACAGCCATCCGGGAGGTGCAGGAGTTTCGGGTTCCACGCTGGGAGGTGCAGGAGTTTCGGGTTCCATGCCGGGAGGTGCAGGAGTTTCGAGTTCCACAGCCAACTGGGAGGTGCAGGAGTTTCGTGTTCCACGCCGGGAGTTGCAGGAGTTTCGGGTCGCACGGCCAGCCGGGAGATGCAGGTGTTTCGGGATCCATGCCGGGAGATGCAGGAGTTTCGAGTTCCACAGCCATCCGGGAGGTGCAGCAGTTTCATGTTCCTCAGCTATCTGGGAGGTGCAGGGTTTTCAGGTTCCACACCGGGAGGTGCAGGAGTTTCGGGTTCCACCCCAGGAGGTGCAGGAGTTTCGGGTTCCACGCCGGGAGGTACAGGAGTTTCGAATTCCACAGTCAGCCGAGAAGTGCAGGCGTTTCGGGATCCACGCTGGTAGGTGCAGGAGCTTCGAGTTCCACAGTCAGCCGGTAGCTACAGGTGTTTCTGGTTCCACGCCGGGAGGTGCAGGAGTTTTGGGTTCCACGCCGAGAAGTGCAGGTGTTTCGGGTTCCCCAGCCAGCCCAGAGATGCAGCAATTTCGGGTTCCATTCTGGGAGGTGCAGGATTATCAGGTTCCACACCGGGATGTGCAGGAGTTTCGTGTTCCACAGTCAGCCGGTAGCTACAGGTGTTTCTGGTTCCACGCCGGGAGGAGCAGGAGTTTCGCGTTCCACGCCAGGAGGAGCAGGAGTTTCGGGATCCACGCCGGGAGGTGGAGGAGTTTCGGGTTCCACAGTCATCCGGTAGCTGCAGGAGTTTCGGGTTCCACGCCGGGAGGTGCAGAATTTTCGAGTTGCACAGCCATCCGGGTGGTGCAGGAGTTTCACGTTCTGCAGCCATCCGGGAGGTGCAGGGTTTTCAGGTTGCACACCGGGACGTGCAGCAGTTTCGTGTTCCATGCCGGGAGATGCAGGTGTTTCGGGTTCCCCAGCCAGCCCGGAGATGCAGCAATTTCAGGTTCCACGCCGGGAGGTGCAGGAGTTTCGAGTTCCATAGTCAGCCGGGGGGTGCAGGAGTTTCAGGTTCCACGGCCAGCGAGATGTGCAGGAATTTCGTGTTCCACGGAAAGCCGGGAGGTGCAGGAGTTTTGAGATCCACAGCCATCCGGGGGGTGCAGGAGTTTCAGGTTCCACGCCGGGAGGTGCAGGAGTTTCGAGTTCCATAGTCAGCCGGGGGGTGCAGGAGTTTCAGGTTCCACGTCGGGAGGTGCAGGAGTTTCGAGTTCCACAGCCATCCGGGGGGTGCAGGAGTTTCAGGTTCCATGTCGGGAGGTGCTGGAGTTTCGGTTTCCACAGCCAGCCGGTAGGTACAGCAGTTTCACGTTCCGCAGCCATCCGGGAGGTGCTGGATTTTCAGTTTCCACCCGGGCGGCGCAGGACTTTCGGGTTCCACGCCAGGCGGTGCAGGAGTTTCGAGTTCCACGCCAGGAGGAGCAGGATTTTCGAGTTCCACAGTCAGCTGGTAGATGCCGCAGTTTCGGGTTCCACGCCGGGAGGAGCAGGAGTTTCGGGTTCCACGCCGGGAGGTGCAGGAGTTTCGAGTTCCACGCCGGGAGGTGCAGGAGTTTCGAGTTCCACGCCGGGAGGAGCACAAGTTTCGAGTTCCACAGCCATCCGCGGGGTGCAGGAGTTTCGTGTTCCACGCTGGGAGGTGCAGGAGTTTCGGGTTCCATGCCGGGAGGTGCAGGAGTTTCGGGTTCCATGCCGGGAGGTGCAGGAGTTTCGAGTTCCACAGCCATCCGGGAGGTGCAGGAATTTCGGGTTCCACGCCGGGAGGTTCAGGAGTTTTGGGTTCCATGCCGGGAGGTGCAGGAGTTTCGAGTTCCACAGCCAACTGGGAGGTGCAGGAGTTTCGGGATCCATGCCAGGACGTGCAGGAGTTTCGGGTTCCACGCCGGGAGATGCAGGTGTTTCGAGTTCCACAGCCATCCGGGAGGTGCAGGAGTTTCGGCTTCCACGCCAGGAGGTGCAGGAGTTTCGAGTTCCACAGCCATCCGGGAGATGCAGGAGTTTCGAGTTCCACAGCCAAGTGGGAGGTGCAGGATTTTCAGGATCCACACCGGTACGTGCAGGAGTTTTGGGTTCCACAGTCAGCTGGTAGATGCCGCAGTTTCGGGATCCACGCCGGGACGTGCAGGATTTTCGAGTTCCACAGTCAGCCCGGGAGGTGCAGGAGTTTCGGGATCCACAGTCAGCCGGGAGGTGCAGCAGTTTCGAGTTCCGCAGACATCCGGGAGGTGCAGGGTTTTCCGGTTCCACACCGGGACATGCAGGAGTTTTGAGTTCCACGGCCAGCCGAGAGGAGCAGGAGTTTTGAGTTCCACGGCCAGCCGAGAGGTGCAGGAGTTTCGGGTTCCACGCCGGGACATGCAGGAGTTTCGAGTTCCACTGTCAGCCGAGAGGTGAAGGAGTTTCGAGTTCCACACCGGGAGGTTCAGGAGTTTTGGGTTCCATGCCGGGAGGTGCAGGAGTTTCGAGTTCCACAGCCAACTGGGAGGTGCAGGAGTTTCGGGATCCATGCCAGGACGTGCAGGAGTTTCGGGTTCCACGCCGGGAGATGCAGGTGTTTCGAGTTCCACAGCCATCCGGGAGGTGCAGGAGTTTCGGCTTCCACGCCAGGAGGTGCAGGAGTTTCGAGTTCCACAGCCATCCGGGAGATGCAGGAGTTTCGAGTTCCACAGCCAAGTGGGAGGTGCAGGATTTTCAGGATCCACACCGGTACGTGCAGGAGTTTTGGGTTCCACTGTCAGCTGGTAGATGCCGCAGTTTCGGGATCCACGCCGGGACGTGCAGGATTTTCGAGTTCCACAGTCAGCCCGGGAGGTGCAGGAGTTTCGGGATCCACAGTCAGCCGGGAGGTGCAGCAGTTTCACGTTCCGCAGACATCCGGGAGGTGCAGGGTTTTCCGGTTCCACACCGGGACATGCAGGAGTTTTGAGTTCCACGGCCAGCCGAGAGGAGCAGGAGTTTTGAGTTCCACGGCCAGCCGAGAGGTGCAGGAGTTTCGGGTTCCACGCCGGGACATGCAGGAGTTTCGAGTTCCACTGTCAGCCGAGAGGTGAAGGAGTTTCGAGTTCCACACCGGGAGGTGCAGCAGTTTCGGGTTCCCCAGCCAACCAGGAGGTACAGGAGTTTCGGGTTCCATGGCCAGCCAGGAGATGCAGCAGTTTCGGGTTCCATTCCGGGAGATGCAGGAGTTTCGGGATCCACGCCGGGAGGTGCAGGAGTTTCGGGTTCCACGCCGGGAGGTGCAGGAGTTTCGGGTTCCACGCCGGGAGGTGCAGGAGTTTCGGGTTCCACGCCGGGAGGTGCAGGAGTTTCGGGTTCCACGCCGGGAGGAGCAGGAGTTTCGGGTTCCACGCCGGGAGGTGCAGGAGTTTCGAGTTCCACCGTCAGCTGGGGGGGTGCAGGAGTTTTGAGTTCCACAGCCATTCGGGAGGTGCAGGAGTTTCGGGATCCGTGCAGGGAGGTGCAGGAGTTTCGAGTTCCACAGTCAGCCGGTTGGTGCAACAGTTTCACGTTCCTCAGCTATCCGGGAACTGCAGGGTTTTCAGGTTCCACACCGGGACGTGCAGGAGTTTCGAGTTCCACAGTCAGCCGAGAGGTGCAGGAGTTTCGAGTTCCACGCCGGGAGGTGCAGGAGTTTCGAGTTCCACAGTCAGCCGAGAGGTGCAGGAGTTTCGAGTTCCACAGTCAGCCGAGAGGTGCAGGAGTTTCGAGTTCCACGCTGGGAGGTGCAGGAGTTTCGGGTTCCACACCGGGAGGTGCAGGAGTTTCGTGTTCCACGCTGGGAGGTGCAGGTGCTTCGGGTTCCACACCGGGAGGTGCAGGAGTTTCGGGTTCCACGCTGGGAGGTGCAGGAGTTTCAGGTTCCATGCCGTGAGGTGCAGGAGTTTCGAGTTCCATGCCGGGAGGAGCACAAGTTTCGAGTTCCACAGCCATCCGCGGGGTGCAGGAGCTTCGAGTTCCACAGTCAGCCCGGGAGGTGCAGGAGTTTCGGGATCCGTGCCGGGAGGTGCAGGAGTTTCGGGATCCGTGCCGGGAGGTGCAGGAGTTTCGGGATCCGTGCCGGGAGGTGCAGGAATTTCGGGATCCGTGCCGGGAGGTGCAGGAGTTTCGGGATCCGTGCCGGGAGGTGCAGGAATTTCGGGTCGCACGGCCAGCCGGAGGGTGCAGGAGTTACGGGATCCACGCCGCTAGGTGCAGGAGTTTTGAGTTCCACAGCCATCCGGGGGGGTGCAGGAGTTTTGAGATCCACAGCCAAGTGGGAGGTGCAGGATTTTCAGGATCCACACCGGTACGTGCAGGAGTTTCGAGTTCCACAGTCAGCTGGTAGATGCCGCAGTTTCGGGATCCACGCCGGGAGGTGGAGGAGTTTCGGGTTCCACGCCGGGACGTGCAGGATTTTCGAGTTCCGCAGTCAGCAGAGAGGTGCAGGAGTTTCGGGATCCACGCCGGGGGGTGCAGGAGTTTCGGGTTCCACGCCGGGAGGTGCAGGAGTTTCGGGTTCCACGCCGGGAGGTGCAGGAGTTTCGAGTTCCACGCCGGGAGGAGCAGGAGTTTCGAGTTCCACGCCGGGAGGAGCACAAGTTTCGAGTTCCACAGCCATCCGCGGGGTGCAGGAGTTTCGTGTTCCACGCTGGGAGGTGCAGGAGTTTCGGGTTCCATGCCGGGAGGTGCAGGAGTTTCGAGTTCCACAGCCATCCGGGAGGTGCAGGAGTTTCGGGATCCACGCCGGGAGGTGCAGGAGTTTCGAGTTCCACAGCCATCCGGGAGGTGCAGGAGTTTCGGGATCCACGCCGGGAGTTGCAGGAGTTTCGGGTTCCACGCCGGGAGATGCAGGTGTTTCGGGTTCCATAGTCAGCCGGGGGGTGCAGGAGTTTCGGGTTCCACGCTGGGAGGTGCAGGAGTTTCGGGTTCCATGCCGGGAGGTGCAGGAGTTTCGAGTTCCACAGCCATCCGGGAGGTGCAGGAGTTTCGGGATCCACGCCGGGAGTTGCAGGAGTTTCGGGTCGCACGGCCAGCCGGGGGGTGCAGGTGTTTCGGGTTCCACGCCGGGAGGTGCAGGAGTTTCGAGTTCCATAGTCAGCCGGGGGGTGCAGGAGTTTCAGGTTCCACGTCGGGAGGTGCTGGAGTTTCGGTTTCCACAGCCAGCCGGTAGGTACAGCAGTTTCACGTTCCGCAGCCATCCGGGAGGTGCTGGATTTTCAGTTTCCACCCGGGCGGCGCAGGACTTTCGGGTTCCACGCCAGGCGGTGCAGGAGTTTCGAGTTCCACGCCAGGAGGAGCAGGAGTTTTGAGTTCCACAGCCATCCGGGGGGGTGCAGGAGTTTTGAGATCCACAGCCAAGTGGGAGGTGCAGGATTTTCAGGATCCACACCGGTACGTGCAGGAGTTTCGAGTTCCACAGTCAGCTGGTAGATGCCGCAGTTTCGGGATCCACGCCGGGAGGTGCAGGATTTTCGAGTTCCACAGTCAGCAGAGAGGTGCAGGAGTTTCAGGTTCCATGCCGGGAGGTGCAGGAGTTTCGAGTTCCACGCCGGGAGGAGCACAAGTTTCGAGTTCCACAGCCATCCGCGGGGTGCAGGAGTTTCGTGTTCCACGCTGGGAGGTGCAGGAGTTTCGGGTTCCACGCCGGGAGGTGCAGGTGCTTTGGGTTCCACGCTGGGAGGTGCAGGAATTTCGGGTTCCACGCCGGGAGGTTCAGGAGTTTCGGGTTCCATGCCGGGAGGTGCAGGAGTTTCGAGTTCCACAGCCAACTGGGAGGTGCAGGAGTTTCGTGTTCCACGCCGGGAGTTGCAGGAGTTTCGGGTCGCACGGCCAGCCGGGAGGTGCAGGAGTTTCGGGATCCATGCTGTGAGGTTCAGGAGTTTCGGGATCCACGCCGCTAGGTGCAGGAGTTTTGAGTTCCACAGCCATCCGGGGGGGTGCAGGAGTTTTGAGATCCACAGCCAAGTGGGAGGTGCAGGATTTTCAGGATCCACACCGGTACGTGCAGGAGTTTCGAGTTCCACAGTCAGCTGGTAGATGCCGCAGTTTCGGGATCCACGCCGGGAGGTGGAGGAGTTTCGGGTTCCACGCCGGGACGTGCAGGATTTTCGAGTTCCACAGTCAGCTGGTAGATGCCGCAGTTTCGGGTTCCACGCCGGGAGGAGCAGGAGTTTCGGGTTCCACGCCGGGAGGTGCAGGAGTTTCGAGTTCCACGCCGGGAGGTGCAGGAGTTTCGAGTTCCACAGCCATCCGGGAGGTGCAGGAGTTTCGGGATCCACGCCGGGAGTTGCAGGAGTTTCGGGTTCCACGCCGGGAGATGCAGGTGTTTCGGGTTCCATAGTCAGCCGGGGGGTGCAGGAGTTTCGGGTTCCACGCTGGGAGGTGCAGGAGTTTCGGGTTCCATGCCGGGAGGTGCAGGAGTTTCGAGTTCCACAGCCATCCGGGAGGTGCAGGAGTTTCGGGATCCACGCCGGGAGTTGCAGGAGTTTCGAGTTCCACAGCCATCCGCGGGGTGCAGGAGTTTCGTGTTCCACGCTGGGAGGTGCAGGAGTTTCGGGTTCCATGCCGGGAGGTGCAGGAGTTTCGGGTTCCATGCCGGGAGGTGCAGGAGTTTCGAGTTCCACAGCCATCCGGGAGGTGCAGGAATTTCGGGTTCCACGCCGGGAGGTTCAGGAGTTTTGGGTTCCATGCCGGGAGGTGCAGGAGTTTCGAGTTCCACAGCCAACTGGGAGGTGCAGGAGTTTCGGGATCCATGCCAGGACGTGCAGGAGTTTCGGGTTCCACGCCGGGAGATGCAGGTGTTTCAAGTTCCACAGCCATCCGGGAGGTGCAGGAGTTTCGGGTTCCACGCCGGGAGATGCAGGTGTTTCGAGTTCCACAGCCATCCGGGAGGTGCAGGAGTTTCGGCTTCCACGCCAGGAGGTGCAGGAGTTTCGAGTTCCACGCCGCTAGGTGCAGGAGTTTTGAGTTCCACAGCCATCCGGGGGGGTGCAGGAGTTTTGAGATCCACAGCCAAGTGCGAGGTGCAGGATTTTCAGGATCCACACCGGTACGTGCAGGAGTTTTGGGTTCCACAGTCAGCTGGTAGATGCCGCAGTTTCGGGATCCACGCCGGGACGTGCAGGATTTTCGAGTTCCACAGTCAGCCCGGGAGGTGCAGGAGTTTCGGGATCCGTGCCGGGAGGTGCAGGAATTTCGGGATCCGTGCCGGGAGGTGCAGGAGTTTCGGGATCCGTGCCGGGAGGTGCAGGAGTTTCGGGATCCGTGCCGGGAGGTGCAGGAGTTTCGGGATCCGTGCCGGGAGGTGCAGGAGTTTCGGGATCCACAGTCAGCCGGGAGGTGCAGCAGTTTCACGTTCCGCAGACATCCGGGAGGTGCAGGGTTTTCCGGTTCCACACCGGGACATGCAGGAGTTTTGAGTTCCACGGCCAGCCGAGAGGAGCAGGAGTTTTGAGTTCTACGGCCAGCCGAGAGGTGCAGGAGTTTCGGGTTCCACGCCGGGACATGCAGGAGTTTCGAGTTCCACTGTCAGCCGAGAGGTGAAGGAGTTTCGAGTTCCACACCGGGAGGTGCAGCAGTTTCGGGTTCCCCAGCCAACCAGGAGGTGCAAGAGGTTCGGGTTCCACGCCGGAAGGTACAGGAGTTTCGGGTTCCATGGCCAGCCAGGAGATGCAGCAGTTTCGGGTTCCATTCCGGGAGATGCAGCAGTTTCGGGTTCCATTCCGGGAGATGCAGGAGTTTCGGGATCCACGCCGGGAGGTGCAGGAGTTTCGGGTTCCACGCCGGGAGGTGCAGGAGTTTCGGGTTCCACGCCGGGAGGTGCAGGAGTTTCGGGTTCCACGCCGGGAGGTGCAGGAGTTTCGGGTTCCACGCCGGGAGGAGCAGGAGTTTCGGGTTCCACGCCGGGAGGTGCAGGAGTTTCGGGTTCCACGCCGGGAGGTGCAGGAGTTTCGGGTTCCACGCCGGGAGGTGCAGGAGTTTCGGGTTCCACGCCGGGAGGAGCAGGAGTTTCGGGTTCCACGCCGGGAGGTGCAGGAGTTTCGAGTTCCACCGTCAGCTGGGGGGGTGCAGGAGTTTTGAGTTCCACAGCCATTCGGGAGGTGCAGGAGTTTCGGGATCCGTGCAGGGAGGTGCAGGAGTTTCGAGTTCCACAGTCAGCCGGTTGGTGCAACAGTTTCACGTTCCTCAGCTATCCGGGAACTGCAGGGTTTTCAGGTTCCACACCGGGACGTGCAGGAGTTTCAAGTTCCACAGTCAGCCGAGAGGTGCAGGAGTTTCGAGTTCCACGCCGGGAGGTGCAGGAGTTTCGAGTTCCACAGTCAGCCGAGAGGTGCAGGAGTTTCGAGTTCCACAGTCAGCCGAGAGGTGCAGGAGTTTCGAGTTCCACGCTGGGAGGTGCAGGAGTTTCGGGTTCCACACCGGGAGGTGCAGGAGTTTCGTGTTCCACGCTGGGAGGTGCAGGTGCTTCGGGTTCCACACCGGGAGGTGCAGGAGTTTCGGGTTCCACGCTGGGAGGTGCAGGAGTTTCAGGTTCCATGCCGTGAGGTGCAGGAGTTTCGAGTTCCATGCCGGGAGGAGCACAAGTTTCGAGTTCCACAGCCATCCGCGGGGTGCAGGAGCTTCGAGTTCCACAGTCAGCCCGGGAGGTGCAGGAGTTTCGGGATCCGTGCCGGGAGGTGCAGGAGTTTCGGGATCCGTGCCGGGAGGTGCAGGAGTTTCGGGATCCGTGCCGGGAGGTGCAGGAATTTCGGGATCCGTGCCGGGAGGTGCAGGAGTTTCGGGATCCGTGCCGGGAGGTGCAGGAATTTCGGGATCCGTGCCGGGAGGTACAGGAGTTTCGGGTTCCATGGCCAGCCAGGAGATGCAGCAGTTTCGGGTTCCATTCCGGGAGATGCAGGAGTTTCGGGTTCCACGCCGGGAGGTGCAGGAGTTTCGGGTTCCACGCCGGGAGGAGCAGGAGTTTCGGGTTCCACGCCGGGAGGAGCAGGAGTTTCGGGTTCCACGCCGGGAGGAGCAGGAGTTTCGGGTTCCACGCCGGGAGGTGCAGGAGTTTCGAGTTCCACCGTCAGCTGGGGGGGTGCAGGAGTTTTGAGTTCCACAGCCATTCGGGAGGTGCAGGAGTTTCGGGATCCGTGCAGGGAGGTGCAGGAGTTTCGAGTTCCACAGTCAGCCGGTTGGTGCAACAGTTTCACGTTCCTCAGCTATCCGGGAACTGCAGGGTTTTCAGGTTCCACACCGGGACGTGCAGGAGTTTCGAGTTCCACAGTCAGCCGAGAGGTGCAGGAGTTTCGAGTTCCACGCCGGGAGGTGCAGGAGTTTCGGGCTCCGCACCCGGGAGGTGCAGGAGTTTCGTGTTCCACAGTCAGCCGGTAGGTGCAGGAGTTTCGGGTTCCACACCGGGAGGAGCAGGAGTTTCGAGTTCCACGCTGGGAGGTGCAGGAGTTTCGGGTTCCACACAGGGAGGTGCAGGAGTTTCGAGTTCCACGCTGGGAGGTGCAGGAGTTTCGTGTTCCACGCTGGGAGGTGCAGGTGCTTCGGGTTCCACGCTGGGAGGTGCAGGAGTTTCAGGTTCCATGCCGGGAGGTGCAGGAGTTTCGAGTTCCACGCCGGGAGGAGCACAAGTTTCGAGTTCCACAGCCATCCGCGGGGTGCAGGAGTTTCGTGTTCCATGCTGGGAGGTGCAGGAGTTTCGGGTTCCATGCCGGGAGGTGCAGGAGTTTCGAGTTCCACAGCCATCCGGGAGGTGCAGGAGTTTCGGGTTCCACGCTGGGAGGTGCAGGAGTTTCGGGTTCCACACCGGGAGGTGCAGGAGTTTCGAGTTCCACGCTGGGAGGTGCAGGAGTTTCGTGTTCCACGCTGGGAGGTGCAGGTGCTTCGGGTTCCACGCTGGGAGGTGCAGGAGTTTCAGGTTCCATGCCGGGAGGTGCAGGAGTTTCGAGTTCCACGCCGGGAGGAGCACAAGTTTCGAGTTCCACAGCCATCCGCGGGGTGCAGGAGTTTCGTGTTCCACGCTGGGAGGTGCCGGAGTTTCGGGTTCCATGCCGGGAGGTGCAGGAGTTTCGAGTTCCACAGCCATCCGGGAGGTGCAGGAGTTTCGGGTTCCACGCTGGGAGGTGCAGGAGTTTCGAGTTCCACAGCCAACTGGGAGGTGCAGGAGTTTCGGGATCCATGCCGTGACGTGCAGGAGTTTCGGGTTCCACGCCGGGAGATGCAGGTGTTTCGAGTTCCACAGCCATCCGGGAGGTGCAGGAGTTTCGGCTTCCACGCCTGGAGGTGCAGGAGTTTTGAGTTCCACAGCCATCCAGGAGGTGCAGGAGTTTCGGGTTCCACGCTGGGAGGTGCAGGAGTTTCGGGTTCCATGCCGGGAGGTGCAGGAGTTTCGAGTTCCACAGCCAACTGGGAGGTGCAGGAGTTTCGTGTTCCACGCCGGGAGTTGCAGGAGTTTCGGGTCGCACGGCCAGCCGGGAGATGCAGGTGTTTCGGGATCCATGCCGGGAGATGCAGGAGTTTCGAGTTCCACAGTCAGCCGGTAGCTGCAGCAGTTTCGGGTTCCACGCCGGGAGGAGCAGGAGTTTCGGGTTCCACACCGGGAGATGCAGGAGTTTCGAGTTCCACAGCCATCCGGGAGGTGCAGCAGTTTCATGTTCCTCAGCTATCTGGGAGGTGCAGGGTTTTCAGGTTCCACACCGGGAGGTGCAGGAGTTTCGGGTTCCACCCCAGGAGGTGCAGGAGTTTCGGGTTCCACGCCGGGAGGTACAGGAGTTTCGAATTCCACAGTCAGCCGAGAAGTGCAGGCGTTTCGGGATCCACGCTGGTAGGTGCAGGAGCTTCGAGTTCCACAGTCAGCCGGTAGCTACAGGTGTTTCTGGTTCCACGCCGGGAGGTGCAGGAGTTTTGGGTTCCACGCCGAGAAGTGCAGGTGTTTCGGGTTCCCCAGCCAGCCCAGAGATGCAGCAATTTCGGGTTCCATTCTGGGAGGTTCAGGATTATCAGGTTCCACACCGGGATGTGCAGGAGTTTCGTGTTCCACAGTCAGCCGGTAGCTACAGGTGTTTCTGGTTCCACGCCGGGAGGAGCAGGAGTTTCGCGTTCCACGCCGGGAGGAGCAGGAGTTTCGGGATCCACGCCGGGAGGTGGAGGAGTTTCGGGTTCCACAGTCATCCGGTAGCTGCAGGAGTTTCGGGTTCCACGCCGGGAGGTGCAGAATTTTCGAGTTGCACAGCCATCCGGGTGGTGCAGGAGTTTCACGTTCTGCAGCCATCCGGGAGGTGCAGGGTTTTCAGGTTGCACACCGGGACGTGCAGCAGTTTCGTGTTCCATGCCGGGAGATGCAGGTGTTTCGGGTTCCCCAGCCAGCCCGGAGATGCAGCAATTTCAGGTTCCACGCCGGGAGGTGCAGGAGTTTCGAGTTCCATAGTCAGCCGGGGGGTGCAGGAGTTTCAGGTTCCACGGCCAGCGAGATGTGCAGGAATTTCGTGTTCCACGGTAAGCCGGGAGGTGCAGGAGTTTTGAGATCCACAGCCATCCGGGGGGTGCAGGAGTTTCAGGTTCCACGCCGGGAGGTGCAGGAGTTTCGAGTTCCATAGTCAGCCGGGGGGTGCAGGAGTTTCAGGTTCCACGTCGGGAGGTGCAGGAGTTTCGAGTTCCACAGCCATCCGGGGGGTGCAGGAGTTTCAGGTTCCACGTCGGGAGGTGCTGGAGTTTCGGTTTCCACAGCCAGCCGGTAGGTACAGCAGTTTCACGTTCCGCAGCCATCCGGGAGGTGCTGGATTTTCAGTTTCCACCCGGGCGGCGCAGGACTTTCGGGTTCCACGCCAGGCGGTGCAGGAGTTTCGAGTTCCACGCCAGGAGGAGCAGGAGTTTCGAGTTCCACAGCTATCCGGGGGGGTGCAGGAGTTTCGGGATCCATGCTGTGAGGTTCAGGAGTTTCGAGTTCCACGCCAGGAGGAGCAGGAGTTTTGAGTTCCACAGCCATCCGGGGGGGTGCAGGAGTTTTGAGATCCACAGCCAAGTGGGAGGTGCAGGATTTTCAGGATCCACACCGGTACGTGCAGGAGTTTCGAGTTCCACAGTCAGCTGGTAGATGCCGCAGTTTCGGGATCCACGCCGGGAGGTGGAGGAGTTTCGGGTTCCACGCCGGGACGTGCAGGATTTTCGAGTTCCACAGTCAGCAGAGAGGTGCAGGAGTTTCGGGATCCACGCCGGGAGGTGCAGGAGTTTCGGGTTCCACGCCGGGAGGTGCAGGAGTTTCGAGTTCCACGCCGGGAGGAGCAGGAGTTTCGAGTTCCACGCCGGGAGGAGCACAAGTTTCGAGTTCCACAGCCATCCGCGGGGTGCAGGAGTTTCGTGTTCCACGCTGGGAGGTGCAGGAGTTTCGGGTTCCACGCCGGGAGGTGCAGGAGTTTCGAGTTCCACGCCGGGAGGAGCACAAGTTTCGAGTTCCACAGCCATCCGCGGGGTGCAGGAGTTTCGTGTTCCACGCTGGGAGGTGCAGGAGTTTCGTGTTCCACGCTGGGAGGTGCAGGAGTTTCGGGTTCCACGCCGGGAGGTGCAGGAGTTTCGGGATCCACGCCGGGAGGAGCAGGAGATTCGATTTCCATGCCGGGAGGAGCACAAGTTTCGAGTTCCACAGCCATCCGGGAGGTGCAGGAGTTTCGTGTTCCACGCTGGGAGGTGCAGGAGTTTCGGGTTCCACGCCGGGAGGTGCAGGTGCTTTGGGTTCCACGCTGGGAGGTGCAGGAATTTCGGGTTCCATGCCGGGAGGTGCAGGAGTTTCGAGTTCCACAGCCAACTGGGAGGTGCAGGAGTTTCGGGTTCCACGCCGGGAGATGCAGGTGTTTCGAGTTCCACAGCCATCCGGGGGGGTGCAGGAGTTTCGAGTTCCACAGCCAACTGGGAGGTGCAGGAGTTTCGTGTTCCACGCCGGGAGTTGCAGGAGTTTCGGGTCGCACGGCCAGCCGGGAGGTGCAGGAGTTTCGGGATCCACGCCGCTAGGTGCAGGAGTTTTGAGTTCCACAGCCATCCGGGGGGGTGCAGGAGTTTTGAGATCCACAGCCAAGTGGGAGGTGCAGGATTTTCAGGATCCACACCGGTACGTGCAGGAGTTTCGAGTTCCACAGTCAGCTGGTAGATGCCGCAGTTTCGGGATCCACGCCGGGAGGTGGAGGAGTTTCGGGTTCCACGCCGGGAGGTGCAGGAGTTTCGGGTTCCACGCCGGGAGGAGCAGGAGTTTCGGGTTCCACGCCGGGAGGTGCAGGAGTTTCGAGTTCCACCGTCAGCTGGGGGGGTGCAGGAGTTTTGAGTTCCACAGCCATTCG
The DNA here is from genome assembly GCF_030144855.1 of Hypanus sabinus. Taxonomy (NCBI): domain Eukaryota; kingdom Metazoa; phylum Chordata; class Chondrichthyes; order Myliobatiformes; family Dasyatidae; genus Hypanus; species Hypanus sabinus. The sequence goes on from NC_082707.1 coordinate 172,441,036, forward strand.
GGAGGTGCAGGAGTTTCGGGATCCGTGCAGGGAGGTGCAGGAGTTTCGAGTTCCACAGTCAGCCGGTTGGTGCAACAGTTTCACGTTCCTCAGCTATCCGGGAACTGCAGGGTTTTCAGGTTCCACACCGGGACGTGCAGGAGTTTCGAGTTCCACAGTCAGCCGAGAGGTGCAGGAGTTTCGAGTTCCACGCCGGGAGGTGCAGGAGTTTCGGGCTCCGCACCCGGGAGGTGCAGGAGTTTCGTGTTCCACAGTCAGCCGGTAGGTGCAGGAGTTTCGGGTTCCACACCGGGAGGAGCAGGAGTTTCGAGTTCCACGCTGGGAGGTGCAGGAGTTTCGGGTTCCACGCTGGGAGGTGCAGGAGTTTCGGGTTCCATGCCGGGAGGTGCAGGAGTTTCGAGTTCCACAGCCATCCGGGAGGTGCAGGAGTTTCGGGTTCCACGCTGGGAGGTGCAGGAGTTTCGAGTTCCACAGCCAACTGGGAGGTGCAGGAGTTTCGGGATCCATGCCGTGACGTGCAGGAGTTTCGGGTTCCACGCCGGGAGATGCAGGTGTTTCGAGTTCCACAGCCATCCGGGAGGTGCAGGAGTTTCGGCTTCCACGCCTGGAGGTGCAGGAGTTTTGAGTTCCACAGCCATCCAGGAGGTGCAGGAGTTTCGGGTTCCACGCTGGGAGGTGCAGGAGTTTCGGGTTCCATGCCGGGAGGTGCAGGAGTTTCGAGTTCCACAGCCAACTGGGAGGTGCAGGAGTTTCGTGTTCCACGCCGGGAGTTGCAGGAGTTTCGGGTCGCACGGCCAGCCGGGAGATGCAGGTGTTTCGGGATCCATGCCGGGAGATGCAGGAGTTTCGAGTTCCACAGTCAGCCGGTAGCTGCAGCAGTTTCGGGTTCCACGCCGGGAGGAGCAGGAGTTTCGGGTTCCACACCGGGAGATGCAGGAGTTTCGAGTTCCACAGCCATCCGGGAGGTGCAGCAGTTTCATGTTCCTCAGCTATCTGGGAGGTGCAGGGTTTTCAGGTTCCACACCGGGAGGTGCAGGAGTTTCGGGTTCCACCCCAGGAGGTGCAGGAGTTTCGGGTTCCACGCCGGGAGGTACAGGAGTTTCGAATTCCACAGTCAGCCGAGAAGTGCAGGCGTTTCGGGATCCACGCTGGTAGGTGCAGGAGCTTCGAGTTCCACAGTCAGCCGGTAGCTACAGGTGTTTCTGGTTCCACGCCGGGAGGTGCAGGATTTTTGGGTTCCACGCCGAGAAGTGCAGGTGTTTCGGGTTCCCCAGCCAGCCCAGAGATGCAGCAATTTCGGGTTCCATTCTGGGAGGTGCAGGATTATCAGGTTCCACACCGGGATGTGCAGGAGTTTCGTGTTCCACAGTCAGCCGGTAGCTACAGGTGTTTCTGGTTCCACGCCGGGAGGAGCAGGAGTTTCGCGTTCCACGCCAGGAGGAGCAGGAGTTTCGGGATCCACGCCGGGAGGTGGAGGAGTTTCGGGTTCCACAGTCATCCGGTAGCTGCAGGAGTTTCGGGTTCCACGCCGGGAGGTGCAGAATTTTCGAGTTGCACAGCCATCCGGGTGGTGCAGGAGTTTCACGTTCTGCAGCCATCCGGGAGGTGCAGGGTTTTCAGGTTGCACACCGGGACGTGCAGCAGTTTCGTGTTCCATGCCGGGAGATGCAGGTGTTTCGGGTTCCCCAGCCAGCCCGGAGATGCAGCAATTTCAGGTTCCACGCCGGGAGGTGCAGGAGTTTCGAGTTCCATAGTCAGCCGGGGGGTGCAGGAGTTTCAGGTTCCACGGCCAGCGAGATGTGCAGGAATTTCGTGTTCCACGGTAAGCCGGGAGGTGCAGGAGTTTTGAGATCCACAGCCATCCGGGGGGTGCAGGAGTTTCAGGTTCCACGCCGGGAGGTGCAGGAGTTTCGAGTTCCATAGTCAGCCGGGGGGTGCAGGAGTTTCAGGTTCCACGTCGGGAGGTGCAGGAGTTTCGAGTTCCACAGCCATCCGGGGGGTGCAGGAGTTTCAGGTTCCACGTCGGGAGGTGCTGGAGTTTCGGTTTCCACAGCCAGCCGGTAGGTACAGCAGTTTCACGTTCCGCAGCCATCCGGGAGGTGCTGGATTTTCAGTTTCCACCCGGGCGGCGCAGGACTTTCGGGTTCCACGCCAGGCGGTGCAGGAGTTTCGAGTTCCACGCCAGGAGGAGCAGGAGTTTCGAGTTCCACAGCTATCCGGGGGGGTGCAGGAGTTTCGGGATCCATGCTGTGAGGTTCAGGAGTTTCGAGTTCCACGCCAGGAGGAGCAGGAGTTTTGAGTTCCACAGCCATCCGGGGGGGTGCAGGAGTTTTGAGATCCACAGCCAAGTGGGAGGTGCAGGATTTTCAGGATCCACACCGGTACGTGCAGGAGTTTCGAGTTCCACAGTCAGCTGGTAGATGCCGCAGTTTCGGGATCCACGCCGGGAGGTGGAGGAGTTTCGGGTTCCACGCCGGGAGGTGCAGGAGTTTCGGGATCCACGCCGGGAGGTGCAGGAGTTTCGGGTTCCACGCCGGGAGGTGCAGGAGTTTCGAGTTCCACGCCGGGAGGAGCAGGAGTTTCGAGTTCCACGCCGGGAGGAGCACAAGTTTCGAGTTCCACAGCCATCCGCGGGGTGCAGGAGTTTCGTGTTCCACGCTGGGAGGTGCAGGAGTTTCGGGTTCCACGCCGGGAGGTGCAGGAGTTTCGAGTTCCACGCCGGGAGGAGCACAAGTTTCGAGTTCCACAGCCATCCGCGGGGTGCAGGAGTTTCGTGTTCCACGCTGGGAGGTGCAGGAGTTTCGTGTTCCACGCCGGGAGGTGCAGGAGTTTCGGGTTCCACGCCGGGAGGTGCAGGAGTTTCGGGATCCACGCCGGGAGGAGCAGGAGATTCGATTTCCATGCCGGGAGGAGCACAAGTTTCGAGTTCCACAGCCATCCGGGAGGTGCAGGAGTTTCGTGTTCCACGCTGGGAGGTGCAGGAGTTTCGGGTTCCACGCCGGGAGGTGCAGGTGCTTTGGGTTCCACGCTGGGAGGTGCAGGAATTTCGGGTTCCATGCCGGGAGGTGCAGGAGTTTCGAGTTCCACAGCCAACTGGGAGGTGCAGGAGTTTCGGGTTCCACGCCGGGAGATGCAGGTGTTTCGAGTTCCACAGCCATCCGGGGGGGTGCAGGAGTTTCGAGTTCCACAGCCAACTGGGAGGTGCAGGAGTTTCGTGTTCCACGCCGGGAGTTGCAGGAGTTTCGGGTCGCACGGCCAGCCGGGAGGTGCAGGAGTTTCGGGATCCACGCCGCTAGGTGCAGGAGTTTTGAGTTCCACAGCCATCCGGGGGGGTGCAGGAGTTTTGAGATCCACAGCCAAGTGGGAGGTGCAGGATTTTCAGGATCCACACCGGTACGTGCAGGAGTTTCGAGTTCCACAGTCAGCTGGTAGATGCCGCAGTTTCGGGATCCACGCCGGGAGGTGGAGGAGTTTCGGGTTCCACGCTGGGACGTGCAGGATTTTCGAGTTCCACAGTCAGCAGAGAGGTGCAGGAGTTTCGGGTTCCACGCCGGGAGGTGCAGGAGTTTCGAGTTCCACGCCGGGAGGAGCAGGAGTTTCGAGTTCCACGCCGGGAGGAGCACAAGTTTCGAGTTCCACAGCCATCCGCGGGGTGCAGGAGTTTCGTGTTCCACGCTGGGAGGTGCAGGAGTTTCGGGTTCCATGCCGGGAGGTGCAGGAGTTTCGAGTTCCACAGCCATCCGGGAGGTGCAGGAGTTTCGGGTTCCACGCCGGGAGTTGCAGGAGTTTCGGGTCGCACGGCCAGCCGGGAGATGCAGGTGTTTCGGGTTCCACGCCGGGAGGTGCAGGAGTTTCGAGTTCCATAGTCAGCCGGGGGGTGCAGGAGTTTCAGGTTCCACGTCGGGAGGTGCTGGAGTTTCGGTTTCCACAGCCAGCCGGTAGGTACAGCAGTTTCACGTTCCGCAGCCATCCGGGAGGTGCTGGATTTTCAGTTTCCACCCGGGCGGCGCAGGACTTTCGGGTTCCACGCCAGGCGGTGCAGGAGTTTCGAGTTCCACGCCAGGAGGAGCAGGAGTTTCGAGTTCCACAGCCATCCGGGGGGGTGCAGGAGTTTTGAGATCCACAGCCAAGTGGGAGGTGCAGGATTTTCAGGATCCACACCGGTACGTGCAGGAGTTTCGAGTTCCACAGTCAGCTGGTAGATGCCGCAGTTTCGGGATCCACGCCGGGAGGTGGAGGAGTTTCGGGTTCCACGCCGGGACGTGCAGGATTTTCGAGTTCCACAGTCAGCAGAGAGGTGCAGGAGTTTCAGGTTCCATGCCGGGAGGTGCAGGAGTTTCGAGTTCCACGCCGGGAGGAGCACAAGTTTCGAGTTCCACAGCCATCCGCGGGGTGCAGGAGTTTCGTGTTCCACGCTGGGAGGTGCAGGAGTTTCGGGTTCCACGCCGGGAGGTGCAGGTGCTTTGGGTTCCACGCTGGGAGGTGCAGGAATTTCGGGTTCCACGCCGGGAGGTTCAGGAGTTTCGGGTTCCATGCCGGGAGGTGCAGGAGTTTCGAGTTCCACAGCCAACTGGGAGGTGCAGGAGTTTCGGGATCCATGCCAGGACGTGCAGGTGTTTCGAGTTCCACAGCCATCCGGGGGGGTGCAGGAGTTTCGAGTTCCACAGCCAACTGGGAGGTGCAGGAGTTTCGTGTTCCACGCCGGGAGTTGCAGGAGTTTCGGGTCGCACGGCCAGCCGGGAGGTGCAGGAGTTTCGGGATCCATGCTGTGAGGTTCAGGAGTTTCGGGATCCACGCCGCTAGGTGCAGGAGTTTTGAGTTCCACAGCCATCCGGGGGGGTGCAGGAGTTTTGAGATCCACAGCCAAGTGGGAGGTGCAGGATTTTCAGGATCCACACCGGTACGTGCAGGAGTTTCGAGTTCCACAGTCAGCTGGTAGATGCCGCAGTTTCGGGATCCACGCCGGGAGGTGGAGGAGTTTCGGGTTCCACGCCGGGACGTGCAGGATTTTCGAGTTCCACAGTCAGCTGGTAGATGCCGCAGTTTCGGGTTCCACGCCGGGAGGAGCAGGAGTTTCGGGATCCACGCCGGGAGGTGCAGGAGTTTCGGGTTCCACGCCGGGAGGTGCAGGAGTTTCGGGTTCCACGCCGGGAGGTGCAGGAGTTTCGAGTTCCACGCCGGGAGGAGCACAAGTTTCGAGTTCCACAGCCATCCGCGGGGTGCAGGAGTTTCGTGTTCCACGCTGGGAGGTGCAGGAGTTTCGGGTTCCACGCAGGGAGGTGCAGGAGTTTCGGGTTCCATGCCGGGAGGTGCAGGAGTTTCGAGTTCCACAGCCATCCGGGAGGTGCAGGAATTTCGGGTTCCACGCCGGGAGGTTCAGGAGTTTTGGGTTCCATGCCGGGAGGTGCAGGAGTTTCGAGTTCCACAGCCAACTGGGAGGTGCAGGAGTTTCGGGATCCATGCCAGGACGTGCAGGAGTTTCGGGTTCCACGCCGGGAGATGCAGGTGTTTCGAGTTCCACAGCCATCCGGGAGGTGCAGGAGTTTCGGCTTCCACGCCAGGAGGTGCAGGAGTTTCGAGTTCCACAGCCATCCGGGAGATGCAGGAGTTTCGAGTTCCACAGCCAAGTGGGAGGTGCAGGATTTTCAGGATCCACACCGGTACGTGCAGGAGTTTTGGGTTCCACAGTCAGCTGGTAGATGCCGCAGTTTCGGGATCCACGCCGGGACGTGCAGGATTTTCGAGTTCCACAGTCAGCCCGGGAGGTGCAGGAGTTTCGGGATCCACAGTCAGCCGGGAGGTGCAGCAGTTTCGAGTTCCGCAGACATCCGGGAGGTGCAGGGTTTTCCGGTTCCACGCCGGGACATGCAGGAGTTTTGGGTTCCACGGCCAGCCGAGAGGAGCAGGAGTTTTGAGTTCCACGGCCAGCCGAGAGGTGCAGGAGTTTCGGGTTCCACGCCGGGACATGCAGGAGTTTCGAGTTCCACTGTCAGCCGAGAGGTGAAGGAGTTTCGAGTTCCACACCGGGAGGTGCAGCAGTTTCGGGTTCCCCAGCCAACCAGGAGGTACAGGAGTTTCGGGTTCCATGGCCAGCCAGGAGATGCAGCAGTTTCGGGTTCCACTCCGGGAGATGCAGCAGTTTCGGGTTCCACTCCGGGAGATGCAGGTGTTTCGGGTTCCATAGTCAGCCGGGGGGTGCAGGAGTTTCGGGTTCCACGCCGGGAGGTGCAGGAGTTTCGGGTTCCACGCCGGGAGGTGCAGGAGTTTCGAGTTCCACAGCCATCCGGGAGGTGCAGGAGTTTCGGGATCCACGCCGGGAGTTGCAGGAGTTTCGGGTCGCACGGCCAGCCGGGGGGTGCAGGTGTTTCGGGTTCCACGCCGGGAGGTGCAGGAGTTTCGAGTTCCATAGTCAGCCGGGGGGTGCAGGAGTTTCAGGTTCCACGTCGGGAGGTGCTGGAGTTTCGGTTTCCACAGCCAGCCGGTAGGTACAGCAGTTTCACGTTCCGCAGCCATCCGGGAGGTGCTGGATTTTCAGTTTCCACCCGGGCGGCGCAGGACTTTCGGGTTCCACGCCAGGCGGTGCAGGAGTTTCGAGTTCCACGCCAGGAGGAGCAGGAGTTTCGAGTTCCACAGCCATCCGGGGGGGTGCAGGAGTTTTGAGATCCACAGCCAAGTGGGAGGTGCAGGATTTTCAGGATCCACACCGGTACGTGCAGGAGTTTCGAGTTCCACAGTCAGCTGGTAGATGCCGCAGTTTCGGGATCCACGCCGGGAGGTGGAGGAGTTTCGGGTTCCACGCCGGGACGTGCAGGATTTTCGAGTTCCACAGTCAGCAGAGAGGTGCAGGAGTTTCAGGTTCCATGCCGGGAGGTGCAGGAGTTTCGAGTTCCACGCCGGGAGGAGCACAAGTTTCGAGTTCCACAGCCATCCGCGGGGTGCAGGAGTTTCGTGTTCCACGCTGGGAGGTGCAGGAGTTTCGGGTTCCACGCCGGGAGGTGCAGGTGCTTTGGGTTCCACGCTGGGAGGTGCAGGAATTTCGGGTTCCACGCCGGGAGGTTCAGGAGTTTCGGGTTCCATGCCAGGAGGTGCAGGAGTTTCGAGTTCCACAGCCAACTGGGAGGTGCAGGAGTTTCGGGATCCATGCCAGGACGTGCAGGAGTTTCGGGTTCCACGCCGGGAGATGCAGGTGTTTCGAGTTCCACAGCCATCCGGGGGGGTGCAGGAGTTTCGAGTTCCACAGCCAACTGGGAGGTGCAGGAGTTTCGTGTTCCACGCCGGGAGTTGCAGGAGTTTCGGGTCGCACGGCCAGCCGGGAGGTGCAGGAGTTTCGGGATCCATGCTGTGAGGTTCAGGAGTTTCGGGATCCACGCCGCTAGGTGCAGGAGTTTCGAGTTCCACAGCTATCCGGGGGGGTGCAGGAGTTTCGGGATCCATGCTGTGAGGTTCAGGAGTTTCGGGATCCACGCCGCTAGGTGCAGGAGTTTTGAGTTCCACAGCCATCCGGGGGGGTGCAGGAGTTTTGAGATCCACAGCCAAGTGGGAGGTGCAGGATTTTCAGGATCCACACCGGTACGTGCAGGAGTTTCGAGTTCCACAGTCAGCTGGTAGATGCCGCAGTTTCGGGATCCACGCCGGGAGGTGGAGGAGTTTCGGGTTCCACGCCGGGACGTGCAGGATTTTCGAGTTCCACAGTCAGCTGGTAGATGCCGCAGTTTCGGGTTCCACGCCGGGAGGAGCAGGAGTTTCGGGTTCCACGCCGGGAGGTGCAGGAGTTTCGAGTTCCACGCCGGGAGGTGCAGGAGTTTCGAGTTCCACAGCCATCCGGGAGGTGCAGGAGTTTCGGGATCCACGCCGGGAGTTGCAGGAGTTTCGGGTTCCACGCCGGGAGATGCAGGTGTTTCGGGTTCCATAGTCAGCCGGGGGGTGCAGGAGTTTCGGGTTCCACGCTGGGAGGTGCAGGAGTTTCGGGTTCCATGCCGGGAGGTGCAGGAGTTTCGAGTTCCACAGCCATCCGGGAGGTGCAGGAGTTTCGGGATCCACGCCGGGAGTTGCAGGAGTTTCGAGTTCCACAGCCATCCGCGGGGTGCAGGAGTTTCGTGTTCCACGCTGGGAGGTGCAGGAGTTTCGGGTTCCATGCCGGGAGGTGCAGGAGTTTCGGGTTCCATGCCGGGAGGTGCAGGAGTTTCGAGTTCCACAGCCATCCGGGAGGTGCAGGAATTTCGGGTTCCACGCCGGGAGGTTCAGGAGTTTTGGGTTCCATGCCGGGAGGTGCAGGAGTTTCGAGTTCCACAGCCAACTGGGAGGTGCAGGAGTTTCGGGATCCATGCCAGGACGTGCAGGAGTTTCGGGTTCCACGCCGGGAGATGCAGGTGTTTCGAGTTCCACAGCCATCCGGGACGTGCAGGAGTTTCGGGTTCCATTCCGGGAGATGCAGCAGTTTCGGGTTCCATTCCGGGAGATGCAGGAGTTTCGGGATCCACGCCGGGAGGTGCAGGAGTTTCGGGTTCCACGCCGGGAGGTGCAGGAGTTTCGGGTTCCACGCCGGGAGGTGCAGGAGTTTCGGGTTCCACGCCGGGAGGTGCAGGAGTTTCGGGTTCCACGCCGGGAGGTGCAGGAGTTTCGGGTTCCACGCCGGGAGGAGCAGGAGTTTCGGGTTCCACGCCGGGAGGTGCAGGAGTTTCGGGTTCCACGCCGGGAGGTGCAGGAGTTTCGGGTTCCACGCCGGGAGGTGCAGGAGTTTCGGGTTCCACGCCGGGAGGTGCAGGAGTTTCGGGTTCCACGCCGGGAGGTGCAGGAGTTTCGGGTTCCACGCCGGGAGGAGCAGGAGTTTCGGGTTCCACGCCGGGAGGTGCAGGAGTTTCGAGTTCCACCGTCAGCTGGGGGGGTGCAGGAGTTTTGAGTTCCACAGCCATTCGGGAGGTGCAGGAGTTTCGGGATCCGTGCAGGGAGGTGCAGGAGTTTCGAGTTCCACAGTCAGCCGGTTGGTGCAACAGTTTCACGTTCCTCAGCTATCCGGGAACTGCAGGGTTTTCAGGTTCCACACCGGGACGTGCAGGAGTTTCGAGTTCCACAGTCAGCCGAGAGGTGCAGGAGTTTCGAGTTCCACGCCGGGAGGTGCAGGAGTTTCGAGTTCCACAGTCAGCCGAGAGGTGCAGGAGTTTCGAGTTCCACAGTCAGCCGAGAGGTGCAGGAGTTTCGAGTTCCACGCTGGGAGGTGCAGGAGTTTCGGGTTCCACACCGGGAGGTGCAGGAGTTTCGTGTTCCACGCTGGGAGGTGCAGGTGCTTCGGGTTCCACACCGGGAGGTGCAGGAGTTTCGGGTTCCACGCTGGGAGGTGCAGGAGTTTCAGGTTCCATGCCGTGAGGTGCAGGAGTTTCGAGTTCCATGCCGGGAGGAGCACAAGTTTCGAGTTCCACAGCCATCCGCGGGGTGCAGGAGCTTCGAGTTCCACAGTCAGCCCGGGAGGTGCAGGAGTTTCGGGATCCGTGCCGGGAGGTGCAGGAGTTTCGGGATCCGTGCCGGGAGGTGCAGGAGTTTCGGGATCCGTGCCGGGAGGTGCAGGAATTTCGGGATCCGTGCCGGGAGGTGCAGGAGTTTCGGGATCCGTGCCGGGAGGTGCAGGAATTTCGGGATCCGTGCCGGGAGGTACAGGAGTTTCGGGTTCCATGGCCAGCCAGGAGATGCAGCAGTTTCGGGTTCCATTCCGGGAGATGCAGGAGTTTCGGGTTCCACGCCGGGAGGTGCAGGAGTTTCGGGTTCCACGCCGGGAGGAGCAGGAGTTTCGGGTTCCACGCCGGGAGGTGCAGGAGTTTCGGGTTCCACGCCGGGAGGTGCAGGAGTTTCGGGTTCCACGCCGGGAGGAGCAGGAGTTTTGGGTTCCACGCCGGGAGGTGCAGGAGTTTCGGGTTCCACGCCGGGAGGAGCAGGAGTTTCGGGTTCCACGCCGGGAGGTGCAGGAGTTTCGAGTTCCACCGTCAGCTGGGGGGGTGCAGGAGTTTTGAGTTCCACAGCCATTCGGGAGGTGCAGGAGTTTCGGGATCCGTGCAGGGAGGTGCAGGAGTTTCGAGTTCCACAGTCAGCCGGTTGGTGCAACAGTTTCACGTTCCTCAGCTATCCGGGAACTGCAGGGTTTTCAGGTTCCACACCGGGACGTGCAGGAGTTTCGAGTTCCACAGTCAGCCGAGAGGTGCAGGAGTTTCGAGTTCCACGCCGGGAGGTGCAGGAGTTTCGGGCTCCGCACCCGGGAGGTGCAGGAGTTTCGTGTTCCACAGTCAGCCGGTAGGTGCAGGAGTTTCGGGTTCCACACCGGGAGGAGCAGGAGTTTCGAGTTCCACGCTGGGAGGTGCAGGAGTTTCGGGTTCCACACCGGGAGGTGCAGGAGTTTCGAGTTCCACGCTGGGAGGTGCAGGAGTTTCGTGTTCCACGCTGGGAGGTGCAGGTGCTTCGGGTTCCACGCTGGGAGGTGCAGGAGTTTCAGGTTCCATGCCGGGAGATGCAGGAGTTTCAGGTTCCATGCCGGGAGATGCAGGAGTTTCGGGTTCCACGCCGGGAGGTGCAGGAGTTTCGGGTTCCATGGCCAGCCAGGAGATGCAGCAGTTTCGGGTTCCACGCCGGGAGGAGCAGGAGTTTCGGGTTCCACGCCGGGAGGTGCAGGAGTTTCGGGTTCCACGCCGGGAGGAGCAGGAGTTTCGGGTTCCACGCCGGGAGGTGCAGGAGTTTCGGGTTCCACGCCGGGAGGTGCAGGAGTTTCGGGTTCCACGCCGGGAGGAGCAGGAGTTTCGGGTTCCACGCCGGGAGGTGCAGGAGTTTCGGGTTCCACGCCGGGAGGAGCAGGAGTTTCGAGTTCCACCGTCAGCTGGGGGGGTGCAGGAGTTTTGAGTTCCACAGCCATTCGGGAGGTGCAGGAGTTTCGGGATCCGTGCAGGGAGGTGCAGGAGTTTCGAGTTCCACAGTCAGCCGGTTGGTGCAACAGTTTCACGTTCCTCAGCTATCCGGGAACTGCAGGGTTTTCAGGTTCCACACCGGGACGTGCAGGAGTTTCGAGTTCCACAGTCAGCCGAGAGGTGCAGGAGTTTCGAGTTCCACGCCGGGAGGTGCAGGAGTTTCGGGCTCCGCACCCGGGAGGTGCAGGAGTTTCGTGTTCCACAGTCAGCCGGTAGGTGCAGGAGTTTCGGGTTCCACACCGGGAGGAGCAGGAGTTTCGAGTTCCACGCTGGGAGGTGCAGGAGTTTCGGGTTCCACACCGGGAGGTGCAGGAGTTTCGAGTTCCACGCTGGGAGGTGCAGGAGTTTCGTGTTCCACGCTGGGAGGTGCAGGTGCTTCGGGTTCCACGCTGGGAGGTGCAGGAGTTTCAGGTTCCATGCCGGGAGGTGCAGGAGTTTCGAGTTCCACGCCGGGAGGAGCACAAGTTTCGAGTTCCACAGCCATCCGCGGGGTGCAGGAGTTTCGTGTTCCATGCTGGGAGGTGCAGGAGTTTCGGGTTCCATGCCGGGAGGTGCAGGAGTTTCGAGTTCCACAGCCATCCGGGAGGTGCAGGAGTTTCGGGTTCCACGCTGGGAGGTGCAGGAGTTTCGGGTTCCACACCGGGAGGTGCAGGAGTTTCGAGTTCCACGCTGGGAGGTGCAGGAGTTTCGTGTTCCACGCTGGGAGGTGCAGGTGCTTCGGGTTCCACGCTGGGAGGTGCAGGAGTTTCAGGTTCCATGCCGGGAGGTGCAGGAGTTTCGAGTTCCACGCCGGGAGGAGCACAAGTTTCGAGTTCCACAGCCATCCGCGGGGTGCAGGAGTTTCGTGTTCCACGCTGGGAGGTGCAGGAGTTTCGGGTTCCATGCCGGGAGGTGCAGGAGTTTCGAGTTCCACAGCCATCCGGGAGGTGCAGGAGTTTCGGGTTCCACGCTGGGAGGTGCAGGAGTTTCGAGTTCCACAGCCAACTGGGAGGTGCAGGAGTTTCGGGATCCATGCCGTGACGTGCAGGAGTTTCGGGTTCCACGCCGGGAGATGCAGGTGTTTCGAGTTCCACAGCCATCCGGGAGGTGCAGGAGTTTCGGCTTCCACGCCTGGAGGTGCAGGAGTTTTGAGTTCCACAGCCATCCAGGAGGTGCAGGAGTTTCGGGTTCCACGCTGGGAGGTGCAGGAGTTTCGGCTTCCACGCCTGGAGGTGCAGGAGTTTTGAGTTCCACAGCCATCCAGGAGGTGCATGAGTTTCGAGTTCCACAGCCAACTGGGAGGTGCAGGAGTTTCGTGTTCCACGCCGGGAGTTGCAGGAGTTTCGGGTCGCACGGCCAGCCGGGAGATGCAGGTGTTTCGGGATCCATGCCGGGAGATGCAGGAGTTTCGAGTTCCACAGTCAGCCGGTAGCTGCAGCAGTTTCGGGTTCCACGCCGGGAGGAGCAGGAGTTTCGGGTTCCACACCGGGAGATGCAGGAGTTTCGAGTTCCACAGCCATCCGGGAGGTGCAGCAGTTTCATGTTCCTCAGCTATCTGGGAGGTGCAGGGTTTTCAGGTTCCACACCGGGAGGTGCAGGAGTTTCGGGTTCCACCCCAGGAGGTGCAGGAGTTTCGGGTTCCACGCCGGGAGGTACAGGAGTTTCGAATTCCACAGTCAGCGGAGAAGTGCAGGCGTTTCGGGATCCACGCTGGTAGGTGCAGGAGCTTCGAGTTCCACAGTCAGCCGGTAGCTACAGGTGTTTCTGGTTCCACGCCGGGAGGTGCAGGAGTTTTGGGTTCCACGCCGAGAAGTGCAGGTGTTTCGGGTTCCCCAGCCAGCCCAGAGATGCAGCAATTTCGGGTTCCATTCTGGGAGGTGCAGGATTATCAGGTTCCACACCGGGATGTGCAGGAGTTTCGTGTTCCACAGTCAGCCGGTAGCTACAGGTGTTTCTGGTTCCACGCCGGGAGGAGCAGGAGTTTCGCGTTCCACGCCAGGAGGAGCAGGAGTTTCGGGATCCACGCCGGGAGGTGGAGGAGTTTCGGGTTCCACAGTCATCCGGTAGCTGCAGGAGTTTCGGGTTCCACGCCGGGAGGTGCAGAATTTTCGAGTTGCACAGCCATCCGGGTGGTGCAGGAGTTTCACGTTCTGCAGCCATCCGGGAGGTGCAGGGTTTTCAGGTTGCACACCGGGACGTGCAGCAGTTTCGTGTTCCATGCCGGGAGATGCAGGTGTTTCGGGTTCCCCAGCCAGCCCGGAGATGCAGCAATTTCAGGTTCCACGCCGGGAGGTGCAGGAGTTTCGAGTTCCATAGTCAGCCGGGGGGTGCAGGAGTTTCAGGTTCCACGGCCAGCGAGATGTGCAGGAATTTCGTGTTCCACGGTAAGCCGGGAGGTGCAGGAGTTTTGAGATCCACAGCCATCCGGGGGGTGCAGGAGTTTCAGGTTCCACGCCGGGAGGTGCAGGAGTTTCGAGTTCCATAGTCAGCCGGGGGGTGCAGGAGTTTCAGGTTCCACGTCGGGAGGTGCAGGAGTTTCGAGTTCCACAGCCATCCGGGGGGTGCAGGAGTTTCAGGTTCCACGTCGGGAGGTGCTGGAGTTTCGGTTTCCACAGCCAGCCGGTAGGTACAGCAGTTTCACGTTCCGCAGCCATCCGGGAGGTGCTGGATTTTCAGTTTCCACCCGGGCGGCGCAGGACTTTCGGGTTCCACGCCAGGCGGTGCAGGAGTTTCGAGTTCCACGCCAGGAGGAGCAGGAGTTTCGAGTTCCACAGCTATCCGGGGGGGTGCAGGAGTTTCGGGATCCATGCTGTGAGGTTCAGGAGTTTCGAGTTCCACGCCAGGAGGAGCAGGAGTTTTGAGTTCCACAGCCATCCGGGGGGGTGCAGGAGTTTTGAGATCCACAGCCAAGTGGGAGGTGCAGGATTTTCAGGATCCACACCGGTACGTGCAGGAGTTTCGAGTTCCACAGTCAGCTGGTAGATGCCGCAGTTTCGGGATCCACGCCGGGAGGTGGAGGAGTTTCGGGTTCCACGCCGGGACGTGCAGGATTTTCGAGTTCCACAGTCAGCAGAGAGGTGCAGGAGTTTCGGGATCCACGCCGGGAGGTGCAGGAGTTTCGGGTTCCACGCCGGGAGGTGCAGGAGTTTCGAGTTCCACGCCGGGAGGAGCAGGAGTTTCGAGTTCCACGCCGGGAGGAGCACAAGTTTCGAGTTCCACAGCCATCCGCGGGGTGCAGGAGTTTCGTGTTCCACGCTGGGAGGTGCAGGAGTTTCGGGTTCCACGCCGGGAGGTGCAGGAGTTTCGAGTTCCACGCCGGGAGGAGCACAAGTTTCGAGTTCCACAGCCATCCGCGGGGTGCAGGAGTTTCGTGTTCCACGCTGGGAGGTGCAGGAGTTTCGTGTTCCACGCTGGGAGGTGCAGGAGTTTCGGGTTCCACGCCGGGAGGTGCAGGAGTTTCGGGATCCACGCCGGGAGGAGCAGGAGTTTCGAGTTCCATGCCGGGAGGAGCACAAGTTTCGAGTTCCACAGCCATCCGGGAGGTGCAGGAGTTTCGTGTTCCACGCTGGGAGGTGCAGGAGTTTCGGGTTCCACGCCGGGAGGTGCAGGAATTTCGGGTTCCATGCCGGGAGGTGCAGGAGTTTCGAGTTCCACAGCCAACTGGGAGGTGCAGGAGTTTCGGGTTCCACGCCGGGAGATGCAGGTGTTTCGAGTTCCACAGCCATCCGGGAGGTGCAGGAGTTTCGGCTTCCACGCCTGGAGGTGCAGGAGTTTTGAGTTCCACAGCCATCCAGGAGGTGCAGGAGTTTCGGGTTCCACGCTGGGAGGTGCAGGAGTTTCGGGTTCCATGCCGGGAGGTGCAGGAGTTTCGAGTTCCACAGCCAACTGGGAGGTGCAGGAGTTTCGTGTTCCACGCCGGGAGTTGCAGGAGTTTCGGGTCGCACGGCCAGCCGGGAGATGCAGGTGTTTCGGGATCCATGCCGGGAGATGCAGGAGTTTCGAGTTCCACAGTCAGCCGGTAGCTGCAGCAGTTTCGGGTTCCACGCCGGGAGGAGCAGGAGTTTCGGGTTCCACACCGGGAGATGCAGGAGTTTCGAGTTCCACAGCCATCCGGGAGGTGCAGCAGTTTCATGTTCCTCAGCTATCTGGGAGGTGCAGGGTTTTCAGGTTCCACACCGGGAGGTGCAGGAGTTTCGGGTTCCACCCCAGGAGGTGCAGGAGTTTCGGGTTCCACGCCGGGAGGTACAGGAGTTTCGAATTCCACAGTCAGCCGAGAAGTGCAGGCGTTTCGGGATCCACGCTGGTAGGTGCAGGAGCTTCGAGTTCCACAGTCAGCCGGTAGCTACAGGTGTTTCTGGTTCCACGCCGGGAGGTGCAGGAGTTTTGGGTTCCACGCCGAGAAGTGCAGGTGTTTCGGGTTCCCCAGCCAGCCCAGAGATGCAGCAATTTCGGGTTCCATTCTGGGAGGTGCAGGATTATCAGGTTCCACACCGGGATGTGCAGGAGTTTCGTGTTCCACAGTCAGCCGGTAGCTACAGGTGTTTCTGGTTCCACGCCGGGAGGAGCAGGAGTTTCGCGTTCCACGCCAGGAGGAGCAGGAGTTTCGGGATCCACGCCGGGAGGTGGAGGAGTTTCGGGTTCCACAGTCATCCGGTAGCTGCAGGAGTTTCGGGTTCCACGCCGGGAGGTGCAGAATTTTCGAGTTGCACAGCCATCCGGGTGGTGCAGGAGTTTCACGTTCTGCAGCCATCCGGGAGGTGCAGGGTTTTCAGGTTGCACACCGGGACGTGCAGCAGTTTCGTGTTCCATGCCGGGAGATGCAGGTGTTTCGGGTTCCCCAGCCAGCCCGGAGATGCAGCAATTTCAGGTTCCACGCCGGGAGGTGCAGGAGTTTCGAGTTCCATAGTCAGCCGGGGGGTGCAGGAGTTTCAGGTTCCACGGCCAGCGAGATGTGCAGGAATTTCGTGTTCCACGGTAAGCCGGGAGGTGCAGGAGTTTTGAGATCCACAGCCATCCGGGGGGTGCAGGAGTTTCAGGTTCCACGCCGGGAGGTGCAGGAGTTTCGAGTTCCATAGTCAGCCGGGGGGTGCAGGAGTTTCAGGTTCCACGTCGGGAGGTGCAGGAGTTTCGAGTTCCACAGCCATCCGGGGGGTGCAGGAGTTTCAGGTTCCACGTCGGGAGGTGCTGGAGTTTCGGTTTCCACAGCCAGCCGGTAGGTACAGCAGTTTCACGTTCCGCAGCCATCCGGGAGGTGCTGGATTTTCAGTTTCCACCCGGGCGGCGCAGGACTTTCGGGTTCCACGCCAGGCGGTGCAGGAGTTTCGAGTTCCACGCCAGGAGGAGCAGGAGTTTCGAGTTCCACAGCTATCCGGGGGGGTGCAGGAGTTTCGGGATCCATGCTGTGAGGTTCAGGAGTTTCGAGTTCCACGCCAGGAGGAGCAGGAGTTTTGAGTTCCACAGCCATCCGGGGGGGTGCAGGAGTTTTGAGATCCACAGCCAAGTGGGAGGTGCAGGATTTTCAGGATCCACACCGGTACGTGCAGGAGTTTCGAGTTCCACAGTCAGCTGGTAGATGCCGCAGTTTCGGGATCCACGCCGGGAGGTGGAGGAGTTTCGGGTTCCACGCCGGGACGTGCAGGATTTTCGAGTTCCACAGTCAGCAGAGAGGTGCAGGAGTTTCGGGATCCACGCCGGGAGGTGCAGGAGTTTCGGGTTCCACGCCGGGAGGTGCAGGAGTTTCGAGTTCCACGCCGGGAGGAGCAGGAGTTTCGAGTTCCACGCCGGGAGGAGCACAAGTTTCGAGTTCCACAGCCATCCGCGGGGTGCAGGAGTTTCGTGTTCCACGCTGGGAGGTGCAGGAGTTTCGGGTTCCACGCCGGGAGGTGCAGGAGTTTCGAGTTCCACGCCGGGAGGAGCACAAGTTTCGAGTTCCACAGCCATCCGCGGGGTGCAGGAGTTTCGTGTTCCACGCTGGGAGGTGCAGGAGTTTCGTGTTCCACGCTGGGAGGTGCAGGAGTTTCGGGTTCCACGCCGGGAGGTGCAGGAGTTTCGGGATCCACGCCGGGAGGAGCAGGAGTTTCGAGTTCCATGCCGGGAGGAGCACAAGTTTCGAGTTCCACAGCCATCCGGGAGGTGCAGGAGTTTCGTGTTCCACGCTGGGAGGTGCAGGAGTTTCGGGTTCCACGCCGGGAGGTGCAGGTGCTTTGGGTTCCACGCTGGGAGGTGCAGGAATTTCGGGTTCCATGCCGGGAGGTGCAGGAGTTTCGAGTTCCACAGCCAACTGGGAGGTGCAGGAGTTTCGGGTTCCACGCCGGGAGATGCAGGTGTTTCGAGTTCCACAGCCATCCGGGGGGGTGCAGGAGTTTCGAGTTCCACAGCCAACTGGGAGGTGCAGGAGTTTCGTGTTCCACGCCGGGAGTTGCAGGAGTTTCGGGTCGCACGGCCAGCCGGGAGGTGCAGGAGTTTCGGGATCCACGCCGCTAGGTGCAGGAGTTTTGAGTTCCACAGCCATCCGGGGGGGTGCAGGAGTTTTGAGATCCACAGCCAAGTGGGAGGTGCAGGATTTTCAGGATCCACACCGGTACGTGCAGGAGTTTCGAGTTCCACAGTCAGCTGGTAGATGCCGCAGTTTCGGGATCCACGCCGGGAGGTGGAGGAGTTTCGGGTTCCACGCCGGGACGTGCAGGATTTTCGAGTTCCACAGTCAGCAGAGAGGTGCAGGAGTTTCGGGTTCCACGCCGGGAGGTGCAGGAGTTTCGAGTTCCACGCCGGGAGGAGCAGGAGTTTCGAGTTCCACGCCGGGAGGAGCACAAGTTTCGAGTTCCACAGCCATCCGCGGGGTGCAGGAGTTTCGTGTTCCACGCTGGGAGGTGCAGGAGTTTCGGGTTCCATGCCGGGAGGTGCAGGAGTTTCGAGTTCCACAGCCATCCGGGAGGTGCAGGAGTTTCGGGTTCCACGCCGGGAGTTGCAGGAGTTTCGGGTCGCACGGCCAGCCGGGAGATGCAGGTGTTTCGGGTTCCACGCCGGGAGGTGCAGGAGTTTCGAGTTCCATAGTCAGCCGGGGGGTGCAGGAGTTTCAGGTTCCACGTCGGGAGGTGCTGGAGTTTCGGTTTCCACAGCCAGCCGGTAGGTACAGCAGTTTCACGTTCCGCAGCCATCCGGGAGGTGCTGGATTTTCAGTTTCCACCCGGGCGGCGCAGGACTTTCGGGTTCCACGCCAGGCGGTGCAGGAGTTTCGAGTTCCACGCCAGGAGGAGCAGGAGTTTCGAGTTCCACAGCCATCCGGGGGGGTGCAGGAGTTTTGAGATCCACAGCCAAGTGGGAGGTGCAGGATTTTCAGGATCCACACCGGTACGTGCAGGAGTTTCGAGTTCCACAGTCAGCTGGTAGATGCCGCAGTTTCGGGATCCACGCCGGGAGGTGGAGGAGTTTCGGGTTCCACGCCGGGACGTGCAGGATTTTCGAGTTCCACAGTCAGCAGAGAGGTGCAGGAGTTTCAGGTTCCATGCCGGGAGGTGCAGGAGTTTCGAGTTCCACGCCGGGAGGAGCACAAGTTTCGAGTTCCACAGCCATCCGCGGGGTGCAGGAGTTTCGTGTTCCACGCTGGGAGGTGCAGGAGTTTCGGGTTCCACGCCGGGAGGTGCAGGTGCTTTGGGTTCCACGCTGGGAGGTGCAGGAATTTCGGGTTCCACGCCGGGAGGTTCAGGAGTTTCGGGTTCCATGCCGGGAGGTGCAGGAGTTTCGAGTTCCACAGCCAACTGGGAGGTGCAGGAGTTTCGGGATCCATGCCAGGACGTGCAGGTGTTTCGAGTTCCACAGCCATCCGGGGGGGTGCAGGAGTTTCGAGTTCCACAGCCAACTGGGAGGTGCAGGAGTTTCGTGTTCCACGCCGGGAGTTGCAGGAGTTTCGGGTCGCACGGCCAGCCGGGAGGTGCAGGAGTTTCGGGATCCATGCTGTGAGGTTCAGGAGTTTCGGGATCCACGCCGCTAGGTGCAGGAGTTTTGAGTTCCACAGCCATCCGGGGGGGTGCAGGAGTTTTGAGATCCACAGCCAAGTGAGAGGTGCAGGAGTTTCGGGTTCCACGCCGGGACGTGCAGGAGTTTCGAGTTCCACAGTCAGCTGGTAGATGCCGCAGTTTCGGGATCCACGCCGGGAGGTGGAGGAGTTTCGGGTTCCACGCCGGGACGTGCAGGATTTTCGAGTTCCACAGTCAGCTGGTAGATGCCGCAGTTTCGGGTTCCACGCCGGGAGGAGCAGGAGTTTCGGGATCCACGCCGGGAGGTGCAGGAGTTTCGGGTTCCACGCCGGGAGGTGCAGGAGTTTCGGGTTCCACGCCGGGAGGTGCAGGA
The DNA here is from genome assembly GCF_030144855.1 of Hypanus sabinus. NCBI lineage: Eukaryota > Metazoa > Chordata > Chondrichthyes > Myliobatiformes > Dasyatidae > Hypanus > Hypanus sabinus. Next base: position 172,460,307 of record NC_082707.1, read on the forward strand.
GTTTCGAGTTCCACGCCGGGAGGAGCACAAGTTTCGAGTTCCACAGCCATCCGCGGGGTGCAGGAGTTTCGTGTTCCACGCTGGGAGGTGCAGGAGTTTCGGGTTCCACGCAGGGAGGTGCAGGAGTTTCGGGTTCCATGCCGGGAGGTGCAGGAGTTTCGAGTTCCACAGCCATCCGGGAGGTGCAGGAATTTCGGGTTCCACGCCGGGAGGTTCAGGAGTTTTGGGTTCCATGCCGGGAGGTGCAGGAGTTTCGAGTTCCACAGCCAACTGGGAGGTGCAGGAGTTTCGGGATCCATGCCAGGACGTGCAGGAGTTTCGGGTTCCACGCCGGGAGATGCAGGTGTTTCGAGTTCCACAGCCATCCGGGAGGTGCAGGAGTTTCGGCTTCCACGCCAGGAGGTGCAGGAGTTTCGAGTTCCACGCCGCTAGGTGCAGGAGTTTTGAGTTCCACAGCCATCCGGGGGGGTGCAGGAGTTTTGAGATCCACAGCCAAGTGGGAGGTGCAGGATTTTCAGGATCCACACCGGTACGTGCAGGAGTTTTGGGTTCCACAGTCAGCTGGTAGATGCCGCAGTTTCGGGATCCACGCCGGGACGTGCAGGATTTTCGAGTTCCACAGTCAGCCCGGGAGGTGCAGGAGTTTCGGGATCCGTGCCGGGAGGTGCAGGAATTTCGGGATCCGTGCCGGGAGGTGCAGGAGTTTCGGGATCCGTGCCGGGAGGTGCAGGAGTTTCGGGATCCGTGCCGGGAGGTGCAGGAGTTTCGGGATCCGTGCTGGGAGGTGCAGGAGTTTCGGGATCCACAGTCAGCCGGGAGGTGCAGCAGTTTCACGTTCCGCAGACATCCGGGAGGTGCAGGGTTTTCCGGTTCCACACCGGGACATGCAGGAGTTTTGAGTTCCACGGCCAGCCGAGAGGAGCAGGAGTTTTGAGTTCCACGGCCAGCCGAGAGGTGCAGGAGTTTCGGGTTCCACGCCGGGACATGCAGGAGTTTCGAGTTCCACTGTCAGCCGAGAGGTGAAGGAGTTTCGAGTTCCACACCGGGAGGTGCAGCAGTTTCGGGTTCCCCAGCCAACCAGGAGGTGCAAGAGGTTCGGGTTCCACGCCGGAAGGTACAGGAGTTTCGGGTTCCATGGCCAGCCAGGAGATGCAGCAGTTTCGGGTTCCATTCCGGGAGATGCAGCAGTTTCGGGTTCCATTCCGGGAGATGCAGGAGTTTCGGGTTCCACGCCGGGAGGTGCAGGAGTTTCGTGTTCCGCGCTGGGAGGAGCAGGAGTTTCGGGTTCCACGCCGGGAGGAGCAGGAGTTTCGGGTTCCACGCCGGGAGGAGCAGGAGTTTCGGGTTCCACGCCGGGAGGAGCAGGAGTTTCGGGTTCCACGCCGGGAGGTGCAGGAGTTTCGGGTTCCACGCCGGGAGGTGCAGGAGTTTCGAGTTCCACCGTCAGCTGGGGGGGTGCAGGAGTTTTGAGTTCCACAGCCATTCGGGAGGTGCAGGAGTTTCGGGATCCGTGCAGGGAGGTGCAGGAGTTTCGAGTTCCACAGTCAGCCGGTTGGTGCAACAGTTTCACGTTCCTCAGCTATCCGGGAACTGCAGGGTTTTCAGGTTCCACACCGGGACGTGCAGGAGTTTCGAGTTCCACAGTCAGCCGAGAGGTGCAGGAGTTTCGAGTTCCACAGTCAGCCGAGAGGTGCAGGAGTTTCGAGTTCCACGCCGGGAGGTGCAGGAGTTTCGAGTTCCACAGTCAGCCGAGAGGTGCAGGAGTTTCGAGTTCCACAGTCAGCCGAGAGGTGCAGGAGTTTCGAGTTCCACGCTGGGAGGTGCAGGAGTTTCGGGTTCCACACCGGGAGGTGCAGGAGTTTCGTGTTCCACGCTGGGAGGTGCAGGTGCTTCGGGTTCCACACCGGGAGGTGCAGGAGTTTCGGGTTCCACGCTGGGAGGTGCAGGAGTTTCAGGTTCCATGCCGTGAGGTGCAGGAGTTTCGAGTTCCATGCCGGGAGGAGCACAAGTTTCGAGTTCCACAGCCATCCGCGGGGTGCAGGAGCTTCGAGTTCCACAGTCAGCCCGGGAGGTGCAGGAGTTTCGGGATCCGTGCCGGGAGGTGCAGGAGTTTCGGGATCCGTGCCGGGAGGTGCAGGAGTTTCGGGATCCGTGCCGGGAGGTGCAGGAATTTCGGGATCCGTGCCGGGAGGTGCAGGAGTTTCGGGATCCGTGCCGGGAGGTGCAGGAATTTCGGGATCCGTGCCGGGAGGTACAGGAGTTTCGGGTTCCATGGCCAGCCAGGAGATGCAGCAGTTTCGGGTTCCACTCCGGGAGATGCAGGAGTTTCGGGTTCCACGCCGGGAGGTGCAGGAGTTTCGGGTTCCATGGCCAGCCAGGAGATGCAGCAGTTTCGGGTTCCACGCCGGGAGGAGCAGGAGTTTCGGGTTCCACGCCGGGAGGTGCAGGAGTTTCGGGTTCCACGCCGGGAGGAGCAGGAGTTTCGGGTTCCACGCCGGGAGGTGCAGGAGTTTCGGGTTCCACGCCGGGAGGTGCAGGAGTTTCGGGTTCCACGCCGGGAGGAGCAGGAGTTTCGGGTTCCACGCCGGGAGGTGCAGGAGTTTCGGGTTCCACGCCGGGAGGAGCAGGAGTTTCGAGTTCCACCGTCAGCTGGGGGGGTGCAGGAGTTTTGAGTTCCACAGCCATTCGGGAGGTGCAGGAGTTTCGGGATCCGTGCAGGGAGGTGCAGGAGTTTCGAGTTCCACAGTCAGCCGGTTGGTGCAACAGTTTCACGTTCCTCAGCTATCCGGGAACTGCAGGGTTTTCAGGTTCCACACCGGGACGTGCAGGAGTTTCGAGTTCCACAGTCAGCCGAGAGGTGCAGGAGTTTCGAGTTCCACGCCGGGAGGTGCAGGAGTTTCGGGCTCCGCACCCGGGAGGTGCAGGAGTTTCGTGTTCCACAGTCAGCCGGTAGGTGCAGGAGTTTCGGGTTCCACACCGGGAGGAGCAGGAGTTTCGAGTTCCACGCTGGGAGGTGCAGGAGTTTCGGGTTCCACACCGGGAGGTGCAGGAGTTTCGAGTTCCACGCTGGGAGGTGCAGGAGTTTCGTGTTCCACGCTGGGAGGTGCAGGTGCTTCGGGTTCCACGCTGGGAGGTGCAGGAGTTTCAGGTTCCATGCCGGGAGGTGCAGGAGTTTCGAGTTCCACAGCCATCCGCGGGGTGCAGGAGTTTCGTGTTCCACGCTGGGAGGTGCAGGAGTTTCGGGTTCCATGCCGGGAGGTGCAGGAGTTTCGAGTTCCACAGCCATCCGGGAGGTGCAGGAGTTTCGGGTTCCACGCTGGGAGGTGCAGGAGTTTCGAGTTCCACAGCCAACTGGGAGGTGCAGGAGTTTCGGGATCCATGCCGTGACGTGCAGGAGTTTCGGGTTCCACGCCGGGAGATGCAGGTGTTTCGAGTTCCACAGCCATCCGGGAGGTGCAGGAGTTTCGGCTTCCACGCCTGGAGGTGCAGGAGTTTTGAGTTCCACAGCCATCCAGGAGGTGCAGGAGTTTCGGGTTCCACGCTGGGAGGTGCAGGAGTTTCGGGTTCCATGCCGGGAGGTGCAGGAGTTTCGAGTTCCACAGCCAACTGGGAGGTGCAGGAGTTTCGTGTTCCACGCCGGGAGTTGCAGGAGTTTCGGGTCGCACGGCCAGCCGGGAGATGCAGGTGTTTCGGGATCCATGCCGGGAGATGCAGGAGTTTCGAGTTCCACAGTCAGCCGGTAGCTGCAGCAGTTTCGGGTTCCACGCCGGGAGGAGCAGGAGTTTCGGGTTCCACACCGGGAGATGCAGGAGTTTCGAGTTCCACAGCCATCCGGGAGGTGCAGCAGTTTCATGTTCCTCAGCTATCTGGGAGGTGCAGGGTTTTCAGGTTCCACACCAGGAGGTGCAGGAGTTTCGGGTTCCACCCCAGGAGGTGCAGGAGTTTCGGGTTCCACGCCGGGAGGTACAGGAGTTTCGAATTCCACAGTCAGCCGAGAAGTGCAGGCGTTTCGGGATCCACGCTGGTAGGTGCAGGAGCTTCGAGTTCCACAGTCAGCCGGTAGCTACAGGTGTTTCTGGTTCCACGCCGGGAGGTGCAGGAGTTTTGGGTTCCACGCCGAGAAGTGCAGGTGTTTCGGGTTCCCCAGCCAGCCCAGAGATGCAGCAATTTCGGGTTCCATTCTGGGAGGTGCAGGATTATCAGGTTCCACACCGGGATGTGCAGGAGTTTCGTGTTCCACAGTCAGCCGGTAGCTACAGGAGTTTCGCGTTCCACGCCAGGAGGAGCAGGAGTTTCGGGATCCACGCCGGGAGGTGGAGGAGTTTCGGGTTCCACAGTCAGCCGGTAGCTACAGGTGTTTCTGGTTCCACGCCGGGAGGAGCAGGAGTTTCGCGTTCCACGCCAGGAGGAGCAGGAGTTTCGGGATCCACGCCAGGAGGTGGAGGAGTTTCGGGTTGCACAGCCATCCGGGTGGTGCAGGAGTTTCACGTTCTGCAGCCATCCGGGAGGTGCAGGGTTTTCAGGTTGCACACCGGGACGTGCAGCAGTTTCGTGTTCCACAGTCAGCCGGTAGCTACAGGTGTTTCTGGTTCCACGCCGGGAGGAGCAGGAGTTTCGCGTTCCACGCCAGGAGGAGCAGGAGTTTCGGGATCCACGCCGGGAGGTGGAGGAGTTTCGGGTTCCACAGTCAGCCGGTAGCTACAGGTGTTTCTGGTTCCACGCCGGGAGGAGCAGGAGTTTCGCGTTCCACGCCAGGAGGAGCAGGAGTTTCGGGATCCACGCCAGGAGGTGGAGGAGTTTCGGGTTGCACAGCCATCCGGGTGGTGCAGGAGTTTCACGTTCTGCAGCCATCCGGGAGGTGCAGGGTTTTCAGGTTGCACACCGGGACGTGCAGCAGTTTCGTGTTCCATGCCGGGAGATGCAGGTGTTTCGGGTTCCCCAGCCAGCCCGGAGATGCAGCAATTTCAGGTTCCACGCCGGGAGGTGCAGGAGTTTCGAGTTCCATAGTCAGCCGGGGGGTGCAGGAGTTTCAGGTTCCACGGCCAGCGAGATGTGCAGGAATTTCGTGTTCCACGGTAAGCCGGGAGGTGCAGGAGTTTTGAGATCCACAGCCATCCGGGGGGTGCAGGAGTTTCAGGTTCCACGCCGGGAGGTGCAGGAGTTTCGAGTTCCACAGCCATCCGGGGGGTGCAGGAGTTTCAGGTTCCACGTCGGGTGGTGCTGGAGTTTCGGTTTCCACAGCCAGCCGGTAGGTACAGCAGTTTCACGTTCCGCAGCCATCCGGGAGGTGCTGGATTTTCAGTTTCCACCCGGGCGGCGCAGGACTTTCGGGTTCCACGCCAGGCGGTGCAGGAGTTTCGAGTTCCACAGTCAGCCGAGCTGTGCAGGCGTTTCGGGTTCCACGCCGGGAGTTGCAGGAGTTTCGAGTTCCACAGCCAACTGGGAGGTGCAGGAGTTTCGTGTTCCACGCCGGGAGTTGCAGGAGTTTCGGGTCGCACGGCCAGCCGGGAGGTGCAGGAGTTTCGGGATCCACGCCGCTAGGTGCAGGAGTTTTGAGTTCCACAGCCATCCGGGGGGGTGCAGGAGTTTCGAGTTCCACAGCCAAGTGGGAGGTGCAGGATTTTCAGGATCCACGCCGGGACGTGCAGGAGTTTCGAGTTCCACAGTCAGCTGGTAGATGCCGCAGTTTCGGGATCCACGCCGGGAGGTGGAGGAGTTTCGGGTTCCACGCCGGGACGTGCAGGATTTTCGAGTTCCACAGTCAGCTGGTAGATGCCGCAGTTTCGGGTTCCACGCCGGGAGGAGCAGGAGTTTCGGGATCCACGCCGGGAGGTGCAGGAGTTTCGAGTTCCACGCCGGGAGGAGCACAAGTTTCGAGTTCCACAGCCATCCGCGGGGTGCAGGAGTTTCGTGTTCCACGCTGGGAGGTGCAGGAGTTTCGGGTTCCATGCCGGGAGGTGCAGGAGTTTCGAGTTCCACAGCCATCCGGGAGGTGCAGGAGTTTCGAGTTCCACAGCCAACTGGGAGGTGCAGGAGTTTCGGGATCCATGCCAGGACGTGCAGGAGTTTCGGGTTCCACGCCGGGAGATGCAGGTGTTTCGAGTTCCACAGCCAACTGGGAGGTGCAGGAGTTTCGGGATCCATGCCAGGACGTGCAGGAGTTTCGGGTTCCACAGCCATCCGGGAGGTGCAGGAGTTTCGGCTTCCACGCCAGGAGGAGCAGGAGTTTTGAGTTCCACAGCCATCCGGGGGGGTGCAGGAGTTTTGAGATCCACACCGGTACGTGCAGGAGTTTCGAGTTCCACAGTCAGCTGGTAGATGCCGCAGTTTCGGGATCCACGCCGGGACGTGCAGGATTTTCGAGTTCCACAGTCAGCCCGGGAGGTGCAGGAGTTTCGGGATCCGTGCCGGGAGGTGCAGGAGTTTTGAGTTCCACAGCCATCCGGGGGGGTGCAGGAGTTTTGAGATCCACAGCCAAGTGGGAGGTGCAGGATTTTCAGGATCCACACCGGTACGTGCAGGAGTTTCGAGTTCCACAGTCAGCTGGTAGATGCCGCAGTTTCGGGATCCACGCCGGGACGTGCAGGATTTTCGAGTTCCACAGTCAGCCCGGGAGGTGCAGGAGTTTCGGGATCCGTGCCGGGAGGTGCAGGAGTTTCGGGATCCACAGTCAGCCGGGAGGTGCAGCAGTTTCACGTTCCGCAGACATCCGGGAGGTGCAGGGTTTTCCGGTTCCACACCGGGACATGCAGGAGTTTTGAGTTCCACGGCCAGCCGAGAGGAGCAGGTGTTTTGAGTTCCACGGCCAGCCGAGAGGTGCAGGAGTTTCGGGTTCCACGCCGCGACATGCAGGAGTTTCGAGTTCCACTGTCAGCCAAGAGGAGCAGGAGTTTCGGGTTCCACACCGGTACGTGCAGGAGTTTCGAGTTCCACAGTCAGCTGGTAGATGCCGCAGTTTCGGGATCCACGCCGGGACGTGCAGGATTTTCGAGTTCCACAGTCAGCCCGGGAGGTGCAGGAGTTTCGGGATCCGTGCCGGGAGGTGCAGGAGTTTCGGGATCCACAGTCAGCCGGGAGGTGCAGCAGTTTCACGTTCCGCAGACATCCGGGAGGTGCAGGGTTTTCCGGTTCCACACCGGGACATGCAGGAGTTTTGAGTTCCACGGCCAGCCGAGAGGAGCAGGTGTTTTGAGTTCCATGGCCAGCCGAGAGGTGCAGGAGTTTCGGGTTCCACGCCGCGACATGCAGGAGTTTCGAGTTCCACTGTCAGCCAAGAGGAGCAGGAGTTTCGGGTTCCACGCCGGGACATGCAGGAGTTTCGAGTTCCACTGTCAGCCAAGAGGAGCAGGAGTTTCGAGTTCCACTGTCAGCCGAGAGGTGAAGGAGTTTCGAGTTCCACACCGGGAGGTGCAGCAGTTTCGGGTTCCCCAGCCAACCAGGAGGTGCAAGAGGTTCGGGTTCCACGCCGGAAGGTACAGGAGTTTCGGGTTCCATGGCCAGCCAGGAGATGCAGCAGTTTCGGGTTCCATTCCGGGAGATGCAGGAGTTTCGGGTTCCATGGCCAGCCAGGAGGTGCAGGAGTTTCAAGTTCCACAGTCAGCCGAGATGTGCAGCAGTTTTGGGTTCCACGCCGTGAGGTGCAGGAGTTTCTGGTTCCATGCCGGGAGGTACTGAATTTTCGACTTCCACACCAGGAGCTGCAGGAGTTTCTGGTTCCACAGTCAGCCGGGAGGTGCAGTATTTTCGGGTTCCATGGCCAGCTGGGAGGTGCAGGAGTTTCGGGTTCCACGGCCAGGCGGGAGGTGTAGGAGTTTTGGTTTCCATGCTTGGAGGTTCTTGAGCAATTGTTGCTCTGCAGCCACCGGGCTCCTGGACCAACTTCACTCACCTTAGTGCTGATCTGGCTCCGTGGCTGTCGTTTCACTGTCAAGCATTCTTTTGTTAATCTTCTCTGTTATTTGCTTACATTTTTATAGTTTGTTTGTCTTGTTCTTTTTTTCAAACATTGGGTGTTTGATGGTTTTTTGTGTGGGTTTTTAATGGGGTTCTATTGTGTTTCTTTGTTTGTGGCTGCTGCAAGAAGTCGAACCTCAAGGTTGCATGCTGTACACATACTTTGATAATAAATATACTTTGTGTTACGGATTCAGGCAACAGCAAATATGTGAGTTAGGCAAGGGGGTTTATAACAAATAACATGTTTATTGAACTCTGAAAACAAACCCCCCAAAAGTAATCAAATCACTAACGTAACCGGAAATCAGCCTCTGTGTGGCAGCTTACACAGTTCTTCAAGCATTGAAGCTTAAACAGTTCTTTAAAGTAGTTTTGCCAAAGGTTCAAAATGCTCACAGTCCATTTATGAGAGAGACTTTTTAAGATGATTTGAATTCTCTTTCACGTCGTGTTGCTTTGGTTCCCAAATCAAGCTTTTTCCCACGAAGAATTTACGAAACGAAACAGTTTAAAGGCACTGACCTTTCCTTTAAAACACTGTTCTCAATCCTTTCTACTATTTCGCAGGGATTAACACGAGAACAGTCAACGAATGCCTTCTGAATAAGGATCAAACAAGGTCAAACCCGTTTCACAGTCGAAATCGATTCTCCTCGATCTTTAACTCCCGAACTCCGATCTTCACTCTCCACTGATTCTCAACTAGCAGTATTGTAAAGAAACTGCTGGCAATGACCTTTTAAACTTTAGGCATTAGATAAAACTTCATCTTTCAACTAAACTGCGTCATAACATTAAATCACGCAGTGGCATGAAATCAACATGGCAAATCCAGCCACGAACTGCCCCTCCTCACAGAGAGGGGTCCTCCTTTTATACCCTGTAAAAATAAACACAAAAAAAACCTGCCACATGACCTCTACTGGCGGGAAAATGATGTCACTCCACCATCACAAGACCATTACCTCAAGTCCAGTACAACTTCAACCCCAGTCACGTGACTAGGGTACCACTGTCACGTGTCACGAGTACGTAACACCTCCCTCCAAAAAAACATTTTTGGTCTGACAAGAACAAAAATTTCAACAATTATTTACAAGAAAAACATGTATAAATTTTATAACATACACAATAAACAATACAGTATCATCATATTACATCTTACAGTACAGTAGGAGTGTTACAATTGAAAAAAAAGCACTCCATAAAAAAATTACACTTTACATTCAACATCGAGATAGACAATCAGCAACCACATTATCTTTACCTTTAATATGAGTTATCACAATATTGTACTCTTGTAACATCAAACTCCAATTTAATAATCTTCTGTTTTTGTTTTTCATCTTACTCAGAAAAACTAACGGATTTTGATCAGTGTAAACAGTAAGTGGTTTTTGAGTTGTACCAACATATACCTCAAAATATTCCAAAGCTAAAACAAGAGATAACAATTCTTTCTCTATTGTCGAATAGTTTCTTTGATGCTTATTAAATTTCGTAGAAAAGTAAGCTACTGGGTGATCAACCTCATCACCCTCATTCCTTTGCATCAATACTGCTCCTACAGCCTCATCACTAGAATCCACAGCTAATGAGAAAGGTTTTTCAAAGTCAGGTGCCTTAAGCACAGGTTGTTGACATGTCATTGTTGTCAATTTTTCAAATGCTTCTTGACAAGGGACTGTCCACACAAACTTCACATTCTTCTGCAAAAGGTTAGTTAATGGAAAGGCAACATTAGCAAAATTCTTACAAAATTTTCGATAATATCCTACCATTCCCAAAAATCTTCTAAGAGTTTTTTTCCCCGTTGGAGTGGGAATCTCTAAAATTGCCCAAACTTTTGCCTAAGCAGGAGCTACCTTACCTTGACCCACAACATAACCAAGGTAAGTCACAGTGGCATGTCCAAATTCACTCTTAGCTAAATTAATAGTTAAGTTAGCTTTTGAAAGCCTTTCAAACAATTTCTCCACCGCAATAATGTGTGTTTCCCAAGTATCATTTCCTGTCACTAAATCATCAATATAAGCAACAGTATCTTTAAATCCCTGAATCAGAGTTAATCATCCTCTGGAAAGTATCTGGGGCATTCTTCATCCCAAATGGAAGAACATTATATTCATATAGCCCAGATGGAGTTACAAATGCAGAAATCTCTCTACCTCTGTCTGTTAATGGAACACACTAATACCTTTTCAATAAATCAATCTCTGTAAGGAACTTTGCTCTTCCAACTTTATCTACACAATCATCTACTCTAGGAATTGGATATGCATCTGTTTTCGTTACAGCATTCACCTTCCTATAGTCTGTACAAAACATAATACTACCATCTGGTTTTGGCACCATAACACATGGCGAACTCCAATTCGAGTTAGAATATCTAATAATATTATTCTCTAACATATATTCAATTTCTTTCTCAGCAAGTTCACATTTTTCTATGTTCATCCTATATGGGTGTTGTTTAATAGGTTTGGCATCTCCAACATCTACATCATGTGAAGCTATAGTAGTCCTTCTCGGAACATCTGGAAACAACTCCTTATATTTAAAAATTAACTCCTTCATCTGTTGTTTCTGCTCTAGCTGTAGATGTGCTAATTTCTCATCAATATTTTCCAAAATGGTTGAATTTGGTAACCTAACAGAAACAATGTTGGATTTACAATGAAATTCAGATGAATCATCTATCATGTTCCTAGTTAAATCAAACTCATTCTCACTAACCACAACAGTCACAGTATCAGATTGTTCCCCAAAATATGGTTTTATCATATTAATATGGCAAAGTTGAGTTGACCTTCTACGATCTGGAGTTTTTACCACGTAATCCACATCATTGATTTTAGACACAATTTCATAAGGACCATGAAATCTAGCTTGTAAAGGATTCATTTGCACTGGGAAAAGAACCAACACCTTATCTCCAGGCTTAAACATCCTCATCCTTGCTTCTTCATCATACCAAGTTTTCGTTTTCTCCTGAGCCAATTTTAAATTGTCTTTGCCTAAGCTACAAGCTTTATGTAACCTGTCCTTAAATTTCAAAACATAGTCCAACAAATTAGTGTGTATTTCCTTACTAGTCCACTGTTCTTTCAATAAAGCTAAAGGTCCTCTAACTCTATGCCCAAACACAAGTTCAAATGGACTGAAACCTAAAGATTCCTGTACTGACTCCCTTACTGCAAATAAAAGCAAGTTTATACCCTCATCCCAGTCACTTTCATTTTCCACACAATATGTCCTAATCGTATTCTTGAGGGTAGAATGAAACCTCTCCAAGGCATCTTGCGATTCCGGATGGCATGCAGACGAAGTGATTTGCTTAGCTCCCAATTTATAAACTATCTGTTGAAACAATCCAGACATAAAATTACTGCCTTGATCAGTTTGTATCTCTTTAGGTAATCCAAAATAAGTAAAGAATTTTATAAGAGCCTTTGTCACAGTTTTAGCTTTTATATTCCTAAGTGGTACTGCCTCTGGAAACCTAGACAAAGTACACATGATAGTCAACAAGTACTGATAACCAGTTTTTGTCTTTGGTAATGGACCAACACAATCTATAATAACTTCAGAAAATGGTTCACCAAATGCTGGAATAGGTTGTAATGGAGCCACTGGTGTAACTTGATTTGGTTTACCCACAATTTGACAAGTATGGCACATTTTACAAAACATCGCCACATCTTTTCTTAGACCAGGCCAGTAAAAATGTTTTAAAATCTTCTCCACAGTTTTCCTTATCCCTTGATGTCCACCTAAAGGCACACTATGAGCTAAAGTCAAAATCTCATTTTGATAAACTTTAGGGACAATTACCTGGTAAACAATATTCCATTCCTCACTTGCAGGAATTGTAGGTGATCTCCACTTTCTCATCAACACTCCTTTTTCCAAGTAATATCCTACTGGCACCTTCTCAATTTCACTATCTAGTAAAGCTTGTTCTCTTAATTTTATAATCTCAGGGTGTCTATTCTGCACTGCTAACATCTCCTTCCGAGACAGAGATAAATCTTCATAGTCAGACTTACTCCAAGAATCTTGTTCAAACAATGAAGGTAAGAAAGTCTCTGATACATTCTCAAAACTCAAATCCTGAGTTGAACAATCATGAGTAACAACCTCATTCTGCGCATCAATCTTTTTAGCCATAGCTCTCATCACAACACAGGAAGAATCTGTGTTAGAATTCATCTCTGGTTCCTCTGACTCCATTGTCAAATGCACTTCAGGAAAAACTTGTCCACCTGCCAAGTCATTATGTAACAATAAAGAAATACCCTTCACAGGTAAGCTATGCTGTAATCCTACTTTAACAAATCCTGTAACTAACCCTGACTTTAAATTTACTTTATGTAAATGTACAGGCATAAAATCACTCCCAACACATCTTATGTAATTTATCTCACCAGTATCAGACTCTTCATTAAACTTCAACACACTGTCTAACATCAGTGATTGAGAAGCACCAGTATCCCTAAGGATTTTTATTGGCACCAGAGTAGATCTTTCTTTCAAGGACCCTTCAGTTATAAAATGATCATATCCCCTTCTAACTTGGTCAGACTCTAACAAACCCTCATTTGTGTTTATCAAACCCTGTAATTTTACAGGTGCTTCAGAATGTTGCACACAAGTATCTGGAACTGCTTCCTTCTCTTTCTTTTTCAATCTGAAACAGTTAGCTATTACATGGCCAGGCTTCTTACAATAGTTACAAATAAGACCAAACTGTCTTTCCTTCACAGGTTTTCCTTCCTCCTTACCTTTCTCATTAACTTCTGATTTAATTTCTGATTTACCTTGAGTCTCCATGTTATTTTTCCTCTTAAAAATTCTGCCCTGAGGAAATTTATTCTTATGGATTAAAACATACTCATCAGCTAGTACAGTCCTGCAATTTATCAGTATCCCTCTCATTTAAGTAGGTCCTTACTTCAACAGGAATGCTTCTTTTAAATTCCTCCATTAAAATCAGCTCTTTCAATGTATCATAGTCCTCATTTACATTTTTAGAAGAAACCCATCTCTCAAAACATAGCTTTATCATAGGCAAATTCCACATAAGTTTTTTCCACAGACTTCTTCAAACTTCTGAATCTTTCTCTATACGCTTCTGGGACTAATTGGTATGACTTTAAAATATGCATCTTCACAATATCATAATCAAGTGCTTGCACAGCAGTTAAAGCTGTATAAATTTGTTGTGCTTTGCCTTTAATTACACTCTGTAACAACACTGACCATTTATCTTTTGGCCACTCTGACATCCGAGCAATAGTTTCAAAATGTTGGAAATATCTTTCCACCTCTGTTTCACTAAATAGTGAGACTAACTTAATTTCTTGACTAGCAACAAATGGTTTTTTAGAACCGGAAGACTGATTCCCAGACCTTAATTCCGATATTGCATATTCAAATTCCCTTTTCTTTTGATCAGCCTCTAACTTACAACACTCCAATTCAGCTTTACTTTGTTTCAACTTCATCTGTTCGATTCGCAACTGCATCTCCAGATTACTTATTGGAAACGACTCTAAAATCGATTCATCAAAAACACCCGAATCCACATAGTGTGACGCGATTTTTCTCTGTAATAGAGCCTTTGATGTAGTCTGCAAAATACCTTTAAGTTGCAATCTACTAGCTATCTCAGATACCTCAGTTTTTTCGCCTTCGCTAACAACTCCGAGCCTGGCGAAACCAGAAACTCATCAATATTCATTGTTGCCGAATACCACTCACAAACCAATCAAACGAATCGAGTATTCCCCTTTTCCAAAACACTGATCCAAAAGTTAGCAAGCATTTAAACTCAAATGATTCAATCCGGACGCAGCCCCCACATTTATGTTACGGATTCAGGCAACAACGAATATAAGGGTTTTTATAACAAATAACATGTTTATTAAACACTGAAAACAAACCCCCCAAAATTAACCAAATCACTAACGTAACCTGAAATCAGCTGCTGTGCGGCAGCTTACACAGCTCTAAAAGCAATGAAGCTTAAACAGTTCTCAAAGCGATGTTGCAAAAACAGTTCTTTAAAGTAGTATTGCCAAAAGTTCAAAATGCTCACAGTCCATTTAAGGGAGAGATTTTTTAAGACGATTTGAATTCTCTTTCATGTTGTGTTGCTCGGTTCCCAAATCAAACTTTTTCCCACGAAGAATTTACAAAACGAAACGGTTTAAACACACTGACCTTTCCTTTAAAACACTGTTCTCAATCCTTTCTACTATCCCGCAAAGATTAACACGAGAACAGTTAACGAATTCCTTCTGAATAAGGATCAAACAAGGTCGAACCCGTTTCACCGTCGAAATCGATTCTCCTCGATCTTTAACTCCCGAACTCCGATCTTCACTCTCCACTGATTCTCAACTAGCAGTATTGTAAAGAAACTGCTGGCAATGACCTTTTAAACTTTAGGCATTAGATAAAACTTCATCTTTCAACTAAACTGCGTCATAGCATTAAATCATGCAGTGGCATGAAGTTAACATGGCAAATCCAGCCACGAACTGCCCCTCCGCACAGGGAGAGGTCCTCCTTTTATACCCTGTAAAAAAAACCTGTCATATGACCTCTACTGGCGGGAAAATGATGTCACTCCACCATCACAAGACCATTACCTCAAGTCCAGTACAGCTTCAAACCCAGTCACGTGACAAGGGCACCACTGTCAAGTGTCACGAATACGTAACATTTGACTTTGACCTTTGAACTTTTGAGTATAGAGATACAGCATGGAGACGGGCGCTTTGGCCCAGCAAGTCTCCATGCCAACCATCAATCACCTATTTACACAAATCCTACATACATCACATTTCTTATTCTCCTCTCATTCAACCATTCACCAGTGCATTTGGGCAATTTGCAGTGACCAGTTGCCCTACCCACCACACACAGGTCTACTAGCGATGCCATTGTGTAATTTTCAGACAGACAGGAGGTATCCACCTGGGATAATTTCCTCCCTGCACCTTGTGCATCGGGCAACAACATTGCTGCTTCTTTAGCAGTAGTCTGTTTTAGGTGGCCAAGTTGCTAGCTCGATGCTCAACCCAGCACGGATGGAAAGCGTGCATGGAGCTGGCCGGATTCATACCCGGGGCTACTCTCTCCGAAGTCCAGTGTGGATGTCACTACTCCACCAGCCAGTCAACCTGCCTAGAATGAGGCCTTTGTTTTGTTCTGAGAATTGAAAACGGAAGTATCACCTCAAAGTAAGCAAGGTTAGCAATTAACATTTGAGCAAGGTGCACAAAGATGCTGGAGGAGTTCAGCAGGTCAGGCAGCATCTGTGGAAATGAACAAGCAGTCAACGTTTTGGGCCAAGGTCCATCTTCGGGACTGAAAAAGAAGGAAGAAAATGCCAGAATTAAAAGGTTCGGAAAGGGAAAGGATGACTAGCTGGAAGATGATAGGTGAGGCCTTCGAGTGGACAGAAGTAAAGACAGAAAATATTAAGAATGCTCAGGAGATCGAGCAGCATCTGCAAAGCAGGAACAGTGTTAACATTTCAGACCTTTCATGATATCTTTAAAGGCCTTTCATTCATCTATCAGATTTCCTGCACTTCATTGAATCACAGAATAGAAACAGCATGGAAGGACAGAATTCAATCCATTGAGCTCATACTTTCAATCCAGCTCGTCCCATCCACCCTTAGCCCTATAAATTATTTCCTTTCAGAAAGTAATCCAGGTTCCCTCTGAATGGGACAATTAAATCTGCACCCACTATTATCCTTTGAACAGTGAAGTCTAGACCTTAGCTATTTACTGTGTTTTTTAAAAAACCTTCACGGTTGCTTTTGGTTCTTTTGCTAACTATTCTCACTATATGTCCCTCCAGCAATCGTCTATACAGTTCATAATTGTATAAGCCTCCTATTCGATTCCTCTTAACCAAACTTCCAAGGTAGAATGCTCTGCTTTCTCAGTCTGCTATATTTTGCCATTGTATTCTCAGAGAAACACAGCCTTTCAGCCATTCAAGTGTCCATTGAATATTATAATGGAGGCTTTTTATGCTGAAGAGATAAACGTAACCGACTGAACAGCCTTGATCTTCAGTATGCATCTATGAGCTTATTCTGCCTTCATCCATCATAGAAAATTGTCGTTTAAGTCAAGCTGTCTCAACTGGTGATATCTTTAGTCCATTCTATTAAATATCTTGCCACACCAAGAGAAAACATTCACTGCAGAAACATCAGTCTTCCTTATGACCACAGCCTCGTTGTCATAAATAGTTTCACCTTCTTTCCCTAAATATAACAGCTAACATGAATAAAAGTTAACAATAAAAACAAGATATTCTGCTGATGCTGGAAATCCTGAGCAACACACACAAAATGCTGCAGGAACTCCGCAGATCGGGCAGCATCTATGGAGTGGAATAAACAGCCGATGTTTCAGGCCGAGATCCTTCTTCAGGACTAAAATAAAAGGGGGAAGATGCCAGAATAAGAATGTGGGAGGAGGGGAAGGAGTACAAGCCACCAGGTGATAGGTGAAAGCAGGTGGGTAGTGGAGAGGGGGGAAAGTAACAAGCTGGGCTGTGATAGGAAGAAAAGGTAAAGGACTGGAAAATATGGAATCTGATAGGAAAGGACAGTGAACCATGGGAGAAAGGGAAGGAGGAGGGGCACCAAAGGAAGGTGAAAGGCAGGTGACGAGAGGAGGTAAGAGGGAGGCCAGAGTGGGGAATTGAAGGTGGAGGGGGGGAAATTATCAGAAGTTGGAGAAATCCATGTTGATGCCATCAAATTGGTGACATCCTAAATTGAATATGAAGTGTTGCTCTTTCAAGCTGAGAGTGGTGGTGGAAGAGGAGACCAAGGACTGATATGTCTGAATGGGAATGGGGATTAGAATTAAAATGGTTGGCTACCAGGAAATCCTGCTTTGTGCAGAAACACAAAATGCTGGAGGAACTCAGATGTTATGAATACCAGCATAAGTTATGTTTGTATCAATAAAGTAGTTGCTGCCATTAATAATTCTATTTCATTCAGTTTAATTTGTAAGATTATCTGATCACAGTTTTCAATTCTGGAAATTCAGACACCATTGTGTGCACAGCAACTCAGAGATTATGCTCCTGTTTACATCAATAGCTTGGAGGTCAAGAGGTCTGAGAGCTTCAAGCTGCCAGAAGTGAAAACACCAATAGCCTGTTTGCAAATAATGATGTTTTCACACACGTGGAGTTGGCTTTTCATTTCGTTCATCTGAGTGCTAATCTGATGGGTTGGAAAACCTGTTCTTCATCGAGTCTGTTAGAAACTATAATGGTGGGGCAGGTGGCATTCTCTGCATGAGATGCATAATAGTGATAGGTAAACTTCTACATCTACTCAATAAGCTGTAGATATTTATATTGTACAGCTTCCAGAAGAATAAAGAGTCCTTATCAACATTTCTTTTCAAACAGCAAGACAAAAACATGCTACCGATTATTCATTCCTCAGCTTTCCTGATCTGCCATTAAGAAATGATCATGTAAACCCCCCTAAGCAGCTCCAACAATTTCCTTACTAGTTTTCCATGGAAACGTCAATGGGAATTCCAATGAACGTCTTGAAGGAGCAAGCAGAATTAAACCAAAGAGAGCTCTTCTCAAGCTTCCTACCTCTGCCACCAAGGGCAAGAGCAGTAGAGCCATGAGAACCTGGTCTCTTCTCCCCCTGAGAGAAGAATTTCCCCTTCATCTTCCCCTTAAACATTTCACCTTTCATCCTTAACCCATGACGTCTAGTTGTAGTCTCACCCAATCTCAGTGGAAATAGCCTGCTTATATTTAGCCTATCCAGATGCCTCATAGTTTGTATACCTCTATCAAATCTCCTCTCAATCTTCTATGTCCTGTGGAATAAAATCTTAACCTATCCAACCTTCCTCTAAACCCAGGTCCTCAAGTCCCATCAACATGCTTGTAAATTTTCTCTGCATTCTTTCAATCTTATTTACATCTTTTCTGTAGGCAGGTGACCAAAACTATACAAAATGTTCCAAATTAGGCCTCACCAATGTCTTATACAACCTCATCATGACATCCCACCTCCTGTTATGTTGGTGTACTATGATTTAGGAAGGTCAATGTGCCAAAAGCTTTCTTTATGACCCTCTCTACCTGTGACACCACTTTCAAGGAATTATGGATCTGTATTCCCAGATCCTTCTGTTCTAATGCACTCCCCTGTGTCCTACTGCTCACCGTATAAGTCTTACCCTGATTAGTCCTCCCAAAGAGCAACAACTCAGACTTTGCTGCATTAAATCCCATTTGCCATTTCTCAGCCCATTCTTTCACCTGGTCCAGATCCCGCTGCCAGCTTTGATAGACTTCCTCGCTGTCCACTACACCCGCAATCTTGTGTCACCCACAAATTTGTTGATCCAGTTTGCCACATTATCAGCAGATCAATGATATAGATTTCAAATAACAATGGACTCAGCCCTGATCTCTCTGGCACACCACTAGTCACAGGATTCCTGTGAAAGTGGCAGCCATTTACTACCACTCTTTGGCTTCACCCATAAAGTTAATGTCTCATCTAGTTTACTACCTCATCTTGAATGTCAAGCAACTGAGCCTTCTTGAGCAACTTCCCATGCGGGACCTGATCAAAGGCCTTGCTAAAGTCCATATAGACAACGTACATCACCTGTCCTTCATCAACTTTCCTGACAACTTCCTTGAAAAAGCTCTACGATTAGTTAAAGACGACCTACCACTATCCCTAATCAGTCCCTGTCTATCCAAATACTCATATATCTGACCCCTTTGAATAACTTCCAATAACTTTCCCACTACTGGTGTCAGGCTCACCAGTGCTTTAATCTCAGAGCCTTTCTTCAGCAATAGAGCAGCATCCTCCGACATGACACTTGAGGCTCAGGATGTTTGAAATATCACTGCTAGGCCCCCTGCAATTTCTGCATTAGCCTCCCTCTTTGCCAGGCCCTGGAGATTTCTCCAACCTAATTTTCCTCAAGACAGCAAGTACCTCCTGCTCTGTATCTGTATAGGGTCTGTGATCTTACCTCACTTCTGTAGACACTGTGTCCTGATCCTGAGTATTTATGACTTACGACCAGGAGGGTACATAAGCATCTGCCTGGTACTTACCCTTGAAAGCAGAACACGTGCCCCGCCTGCCCCCACACCTCCTCTCTCACTACCATTCAGGGCCCCAAATAGTTCTTCCAGGTGATGCGACACTTTACCTGCAAGTCTGTTGGAGTCATCTACTGTATGAGGGATCTCAGCCCAAAACTCTTTTCCATAGATGCTGCCTGGCCTGCTGAGTTCCTCCAGCATTCTGTGTGTGTTGTCTTGGTCCTGAGTGCTTAGGCTGAAGTTTGCAGAAGAGTTAAGTTTGCCTATGATAATTCACTGCAATTAGTAGGCAAATATTTATATCTTGAAAATGTACATCAGTGTTCTGCTGCAAAATGCCAACTAGCCTGTGTCTTCTTTACAGACTGATTATTTCATGTGTACTGGTACTAGCTTGGTGCCTGTCTATATAATGTGAGTGAAGAAACTTGTATGTGATGCATCAAAGTCAACTAAATTTACTGTGGATGTGCCCAGCAGGTGCCGAATAAAATTTTTATTGGGCTGTGACTGGCACAGAATTTCCCCGGGGATTCTATGTGAAAATCATCCCTCTTACTTGGATCTGAAAGGTTTAAATAAAGTGTTACTTAAAGAAAAATTATTATTTATATTTACCCCTCCCCTCCCCAAAGCAAGTTAGATAGAAAACTCTACCTTCTCAAATCCTTTACAACTCCATAATTAAAGAATCGTGATTGGATTAATAGCCCCTTCTGGGTTAACTTGGGAGGGGGCACAGTAGCGAAGTGGTTAGCGTAGTGCTTTACAGTGTACAGCTGTCAGATTGGAGATCTATTCCTGCTGCTCTCTAACGAGTTGTACATTCGACAGGTGACAACACAGGTTCTCTCCAGATACTCCAGTTCCCTCCCACATTCCTAATGGGTGAGCTGGGCTTGGTAAATTGTGGGCAAACTACGTTGGCACCAGAAGTGTAGCGATGTCCATGGGCTGCCCCCTGCACTGTGTTGGTTGTTGACACAAATGGTGTATTTTATTGTGGTTTTGATGCTTTAATGTAAATCTGACAAATAAATCCAATCTTTCATCTTTTAATATTTGAAGTCTGCTGCGCGGAATATGCATTTATGCTTATCTTATGCTTCTGTTCAGATACACAGTCCCCTGGCTTTCAATTCAGCACCAGCTCTCAGCCCACATTTCCTGTGATAATGTCTTTCCTGTGGAAGACTGGTGTTTTGTAGGAATTAAAATAATTTGATAATTTCATTGATTAGGCTCAGCGGAAGATTTGTGGATAATGGAAAGTTTTGACACCACAGAAAGAGCTGATTAGGAATATAAATCCTAAATCTGAAATTCATCTTCATGCGCCTCACCCAATACAGAGCTGTTATCATATATTTTAATTCCACGTCCCATTCCCATTCTGATATGTCTATCCATGGCCTCCTCTACTGTCAAGATGAAGCCACGCTCAGGTTGGAGGAACAACACCTTATATACCGTTTGGGTAGCCTCCAACTTGATGGCATGAACATTGACTTCTCTAACTTCCGTTAATGCCCCTCCTCCCCTTCTTACCCCATCCCTGGTATATTTAGTTTTCTCCCCCCTCCTCTATTTTCTCTCTTTCTGCCCATCACTCTGCCTGTTCTCCATCTCCCTCTGGTGCTCCCCTCTCCCTCTCTTTCACCCTAGGCCTCCCATCCCATGATCCTTTCCCTTCTCCAGTTCTGTATCCCTTTTGTCAATCACCTTTCCAGCTCTCAGCTTCACTTCACCCCCTCCGGTCTTCTCCTATCATTTCGCATTTCCTCTCCTCCTCCTACTTTCAAATCTCTTACTACCTTTCCTTTCAGTTAGTCCTGACGAAGGGTCTCAGCCCAAAACATCGACCGTGCTTCTTGCTATAGATGCTGCCTGGCCTGCTGTGTTCCACCAGCATTTTGTGTGTGTTGCTTGAATTTCCAGCATCTGCAGATTTCCTCATGTTTGCTTTTATCATATATTTTTGTGTGACTGTATGTTTACTGCTGTCTTAGTCTGCTATATGTGTCCAATGCTGTAAATGACTTTTGGTACTGCGCTTTGCACCTTAGCCCTAGAGGAAGGCTGTTTCATATGGTTGTATACAAGGGTATTTAACCATACACATGAATACAGCCAACAAAACAGTGTTCCTCTCAGGCCAAGGTGCAAAACACAGCACAAATAGCATGCATAATTACAATAACAGAAAGACGTGCAGTCACTCATAAAAATAATATCACCCAAGTCCCTGAGTGTCATTGCCTGTAGATTAATGGTGCATGGGATATTGTCCTGGAGCCACATTTCTGCAAGAAGAAATACAGAACAGTTCCTCATCTTGCACTGGGTCAGCTGCAGATTTAATTCAATCCAAATTGCTTTCCTAAGGTCGAACACTAGAGGGCAGCATCGATCGCAGGGTCGAACCCCCAACCCGGCCCAGACTCCAGCTGTCTTCCACACCAACATCTCTTCCATCACAGAAAAGTAGATCAAAAATATTTAATATCATTTGTCCCGTGAACATGCAATTTCATAAGACTTAATTCATTAAGAATATTCAATTATTTTTGCTTTGTTTCCTATTATCACATATTAAATTAGTAAAATTTTAGAAAGTTTACAAAATATCATTAATAGGTAAATAAAAAAAATAGAATTTCATCTGAACTAAAGAAGAAAATGCTGGGATTCTCATCAGCACCTGTGAAGAGTGTACTGAGTTACCCTATCAGCTTCAGCTACAAGAACTGTCATTTGCATTGCCTTTGGTATAGGAGTGGGAAGTTATTGAACAACAATGTCTCCAGATCAATTTAACCATGCTTAATTGCAGGTCTGCATTTCATAACACCTCTGCAGTATTTTTAACGTTGTTCTCATTTCATTCTTCTTTAAAATAATTTTTTTTTCAGACAATGTGTACTTTATTATTTGTCTAGACCCAGGTCTTTACACTGGAATTAGGGAGCAGCTGTTTGGCTCGATCTGAGCCGTCCACAGTCTTGAGCCATGGATGCCTTTAGCATGAGAGTGGCAAGCTCTGTTCAACTTTAAGGAGTCCTCGGTAAGTTTACCGAGTCAAAAGCTTCATCTTTTAGCCCACCACCCTTCCAGGGAAAGGAAAGATGATCAAAGAGGGATTACTTGGAATGGATGATGGAATTGAAGGGCAGGAACCAGGAGAAGATGCAAGGCTGAGACGAGTAAAATTTCAACACAATGAAAGTAGATCGGAATGATGGTTGTTTAGGATACTGATATGGCCTTTGAGGTCTGGTTGGGAAATGACAGGGACAATAATTAGAAAAGAACATTGAAGGCGGTGATCAGAAGAGGCAGTTGAAGAAATAATCCCAGCATCACAGGATAATACAGAGTGTTTAATCGTACCCAACACTGAAAAGGTATTCCAGAATCCAGCCACCCCCTGTATGAAAATATTCCCCTCAAATTCACCATTAGCCTCATGACTTCAAATCTACAGCCTCCTGTTCTAAGACACCACTACTTCAGGAAAAGTAGTTTTACTATCTAACCTTTTTGTCCACACCATAATTTTGTATGCCTTTATCAGGTCAACCTCCTCCACACCAGGGTAAATCCTCCCAGTCAATCTCTCCTTACAACTGAAACGCCCCTATCCAGGCAACGCCATGGTGAATCACATCTGCACCCTCTCCAGTGCAATCACATCCTCCTTACAGTGTGTCACACAGCAGTTCAGGTGTGGTCTAACAATGATATAACATTCTAGTTCTTATTATCATCATTTACCTGCCCTCTTACCTGTTTTTCCAGTAGCACTGCTTATCTCTGCCTGGTTCAGTTAACTTCAGAACTTCCCTTATGTGTGATCCTATGTTGGTAATAGAATTGAATATCAAGGTGTGTTAATGAAATTCTTTCTTGTTGGAGATAGCAAGAACGTTATTTGCCAGTTATCAACCCAAGACTGAAGATGGGTCATATTTTGCCACATGTGGGAATGGATTTCATCATTGTAGAAGTTGAGGTGCAACTGACTGTTGTGCAATGATTAGAAAACAACCCTACTCTGCCCTTCTGCTGGAGAAGGGACCACTAAAGATTTAAGATAGATGGATACCATTTTGAACTAGCCTCAAACAAGCACAATCTTCCCTCTTCATGCAGGGTGAATCCAGCCAGCTTACGGAGTTTTCCCTATTCATTTTAATTTAAGTGCATCCTTTTTGAAATAAGATCTTCTGTACGATGTTGTTAATCTTGATGTGATTTTAATACCTTTTCATTTTGTTTCTTTCTGGGAGAGAAATCAAAATTTAATTAAAATAGTAATTATATGCTTCACTTTTCTCCTGTATTCTGCAGTCATAGTTTAAATGAATTTACAATTTAAAATAAGCTGTGGAGATCTAGAAATGTAATTAAGAATTTAATGCTTCAGCTGTACGATGAAGCACAACATGTTGAAATTCTGTACACTTCAAAACATCACATTTGTTCAAACTGTGTAGCAACCATAAAATCATATTCTTTACACTTACTGAGCTAGCCTGTCAAGTAATATGGAAATCAACACTGCATCTTAAATCAGTGATGTATAGGAAATTCCATGAGGTAGAAATTCATCTTAAATTTCTGTCATAAAACAGATAAAAGTATATTGGTTGCCCATCATACTCCCCTCCTGACTAAGTGTGTGCATGGACTTTTTCATTATCTAAAGAGCTGCAAATGAGCTGAACACTCTGTCACCTTAAGCAAAGATGACGGAAGAATGTGACTGGTTCCACTGAAATCTAGAACAATGAATGCAAATGAGAACCCTTATGCCAGAAACTGTTTAACACCAGTGACACAGGATAATTTCTACCTCAAATTAATTCAGTTAATGGAAGTGAGAACGTGGACAGGATTGATGCACATGGAAAACCATTAACTTCCTAACTCCACAAACACACATCCCTGAGCTGGTTTAGATAGTGGTAACTTTATACCCATAATATATCATGCTGTTGTCAAATAGCATAGATAAGTTAATACATTTATGTTATTATAATTAGAAATTTAATTCCAAGGTTAGCTAAAAAGCCCTCCTTTCGTGGATTCTTAATGTTATTAAGGCTGCACTACAAAAATTGCTACATCCTAAAGTAGCCTTGCTGTCCTCCCCCAACCCCAGCACCATATAACCACCCACCCATTTTCCCATCCTTCACAGCCCGAGAGGCACTGAATATATGAAGTCCTTGAAAATTATTCTCTGACAAAGCAGTTCAAAAGGAAATAAAGATCTGGCCAGAAGGAGAAACCTTGGTATTCCAGGACAGTTTTTCAAATGGAACATATTCAGGGAGGTGGCTACCTACGACCATTACATTAACATCAAAGAATATGCAAGATCTGTGACTGGCTGTATAGAGGAATGCATTGAGGGTGTCAAATCTGAAGCCGTGGTTAACAGCATAGGTCTGGGCACTCATGAGAGATCAGGATGCTATCTTCAGTTCAGAGAATAAAACGTCTCCCAGGTCAGCAAGAGCTGCGCTTTCCTGCGCCACCAGGAAGAAAAGGAGTATACACCCATTTCTGTGACACCAGAAACATAAGGCAGATGTGGGAGGGCATTCAGACCAGAACAGATTGCAAGTGCACCCACGCATCAATGATGGTGACATGTCTCCTCCTGATAGGCTAAATGCTTTCCATGCACGGTCTAAAACATGGAACGAGGTGCCAACGAGGAAGGCCTCCTTCACCCAAGGAACAGGCACTCTGTCTGGCTGCAGCTGATGTGAGGCAGACCCTATCAGGCTCAACCCATGTAAAGCTGCAGGGCCTGATGGATCATGCAGCCTGGTTAACAGAGTCTCCACCACGTCTCTCTGGAGCAGTCCACGGGCTTCAAGGCAGCCTGATGCCCAAGAGGGTGACAGTAACCTGTTTCCTGAGGAGACTGCAGCAAGCTAACGCCCCCACGTCCCATTCTAACCAATTTTTACAAGAGCACCATCAAGTGTCCTGACAACTGCGTCAGCAGCTGATATGGGAATTACAAGGCATCTGACTGCAAGACCCAACGAAGGATTGCAAGGACCGCTGAGAGATTCACTGGGGTCTCTCATTCCCCCCCCCCCCCATCTAAGATGTTCATAGGGAACCCTGCCTATGCAGGAGATCCCATTGCATTAAGACAAGGAGAGTTAGCTTGGGTAACAATTTCTTCCCCTAGGCCATGAGACTACTGAACTCCCTGCAACCATTCAGGTGTCATTAGGTATGAAGCACCAGTAGCGTTATACTGTTTACTGCTTAAATTGCGTCATAAATGCATCTTGTGCTACATGTCAATCTTCTGGAATATACAGTATTTTATCATTTGTTAATTGGGGTAATATACTTCATGTGTTGTGTGAGAGTTGTATGGTATAGTGTTGTGCACCTTGATCTGGACGAATGTTGTTGCATTTGGCATTCTGCATGTATATGGTTGAATGACAATATACTTGACCTTGATCTTGAATTTGAATCCCTATTTATTCTAATTCCAGCCCCTACTCTCTACTTCTATCTTGCCTACACATAAAAGCACATAGATAAGTATTACAAACTGTTAGTGTATAAAATTATGTTTGTTATAAGGAATTGTCTAACTTTACACATTGTTATTTTGCAGAAAATTAGCAATTTCATTCTGCTCAGTGATTATATGACTTTACTGAGGTAAGGACATGGGATTATGATAATGCTTCAATTTTCAAATTGTAAAAACATTAAGCCATATCTCCTCTGTGTTCTGCCACTTTATTAATAGTTGATCATATAATTAACTGTGTGGTGATTACATTAGTGTAAGGCTTTCAGTAAATGTAAAAACTAAATCTATCCTCCTTCCATAGCCATTATAAGATAGTTAAGGAATAAATACTGAATGAAAAATATAAAAGGTAGGAATATGTGAATGTATTTATTTAATCAGTTACTAAGCCAAGCTTGAAGAAATTAGATTAAAGTTCACTTAACTGGATGAACTGAAAATGTGGGTATTCCCATGCATTTTGCTCATTTGCCAAGCCAGTTCCAATGACAATAAAGTTATAACATGATTCAGCAGTGAAGATGCACAAAATATAGAACATTTGGTTAGATGGTCATTTAGGTACTGGGTACCGTTCTGGTTACTGCATTATCAGAAAGATGTGGAAGTTTGGAAAGGGAGCAAAGAAGGTAAACCAGGATATTGTTTAGATTAGAGAGTTCTGGGTATAAGGAAAGTTCATTCCAACCTTGTATTGTTTATTTATTGTTTATTATTATCAGTGACATAAGTGATCATTCCCGCAAAACTAATTAACAAGAGTCAAGACCTTGGCCACCATACATCTTTGTGCAGTCGGATCCTCAATTTCCACACTTGCAGATCCCATTCAGTTCTGATCGGCAACAACATCTTCTCCACAATCTTCACCAGCATAGGTGCACTACAAGGCTGTGTGCTTAGTCCCCTGCTCTGCTCTCTTTACACTTTCAACAGTCTGGCTAAACACAATTCCAATGCCATATTTAAGTTGGCTGATCACACCACTGTCACTGACCAAATCAAAGGTGGTGATGAATCAGCATATAGGAGGGAGTTTGAAAATATGCTGACTGGTGCTACAACAACAACCGATGTAGGCAAGGACAAGGAGCTGATTATTGATTTCAGGATGAGGAAACTGGAGGTCCATGAGCCAATCCTTATTGGGGAATCAGTGGAGGAGAGGGTGAGCAACTTTAAATTCCTTGGTGTTATCATTTCAGATGACTTGTCCTATGCTCAGTGCAATTATGAAGAAAGCACAACAGCGCCTCCACTTGCTTAGGAGTTTACAAGATTTGGCCTGAATTCTTAAATTTTGAGAAACTTCTCTGTGGAGAGTACGTTGTCTGGTTACATCGCAGCCAGCTATAGAAATACCAATGGCCTTTAATTGAAAATCCTACAAAAAGTAGTTGTTACAGCCCAGTCCATCACAGCTAAAGCTCTCCCCACCATTGAGCACAGCTACATGAAGTGTTGTCGCAGGGATCTTTACCACCCAGATCATGCTTTCTTCCCATTGCTGCATCAGGATGAAGGTACAGGAACCTCAGGACTCACACCACCATGTTCAGGAACAGTTATTACCCTTCAGCCATCAGGCTCCTGAAGCAGAGGGGATAACTTCACTCAACTTCACTTGACCCTTCACTGAACTGTTCCCACAACCAATGGACTCACTTTCATGGGCTTTTCACCTCATGTTCTTCATAATTGTTGCTTATTTATTTATTATTATTATGTCTTTTTTCTTTTGTGTTAGCAGAGCTTGTCTTTTGCACATTGCTTGCTTGTCCATCCCGTTGGATGCAGTCGTTCATTGGTTTTATTGCCGTTCTTGGATTTACTGAGTATGCCTGAAAGAAAATGAATCTCAGGGTTGTATATGGAGGATAATAAATTTCCTTTGAACCTATCCAGACATAAGTATATAAAATTATGATAGGACCAGATAGGGCAGATAGAGTCTCTTTCCCAGGGTGGAGATGTCAACTAATAGATGGCATAGATTTAAGGTGAGAAGAGGCAAATTCAAAGGAGATTTGGGAGGTAATAATTTTACATAGAGAGTGGTAGGTGCCTGGGGTATGTTGCTAGGGGCGGTAGTGGAAGCAGATACAATAGCAACATTTAGGAGTGATTTAGACAGGTACGTGGACAGGCAGAGAATGAATGGATAAGACATTGTACAGGCAGGGATTAGTTTAAATTGGCATCACAGCCAACAGAGCCATTGTGGATCAAACGACATGCTATTGTGCTGAATTGTTCTATGCTCTATGTTCTGCAGATATTGAACCAGATTTCTAACGCCTTTATTTTGTCTCAGTATAGTTTCCTGATGAAACCATTGACCACTGTAAATACGAAGTGTGGAGCGCACTCTGCCAACCACTCAATAAGCTGCAATCGGTTCACAGATCCTCTTTCTGCCAGCATTGCTTAAGCAGGGTTCAAGGTGTGTGGTGCTGATAAATTGAATCCCTGTTTCCAGCCAATCAGACATACTATTTCTGTCACATTTCCCAAAGCTAACTAAAGCCTCTTCCATCTTTACCATTATTGTATTCATGGTCGAGTGAGTGCTTCAGGCAACTGATCAAGTAGAAAATTAGTTTGTTTAGCTTCTGATTTAGTGTATCCAAAGAGTAACCATGCAGTAACCATGAAAAATAAGTTTATTTTTATTTGTAGCAATAAGTAATTAAAAGAACTTGACTGGTCAACTAACTGGGCATCTCAATTATAAAGGTGAGTGTCAAGTGCCAAAGGTACACTACTTGTTTATACTCCCAATTTATTAAGCAAGGTACATTTGGGTCTATGAGAACAAAACCAGGGTTCCAAAAACATCAGGCTAAGAAGAATTGCAGACCTAATTGATTTGGTTTGGCTAAGCAGAGCTTGCAAATCCCTTGGAACTTTAAATTTCTTCTGAACTTTACGTAGTTTTACTTTAGACTGCTGGTAGTGGGATAAAGTCTTAACCAATTGAAAGTCATTTGATAATTCCTTTTCCTGAAGTTGAATCCACAGGTTTTGCTTCAACTGCATTTTGAATAACTTTGTACCAAATTACTCTGGAAAAAAAATTGTTATTCAATACCAAAACAATTGCAACAACAGATCTTACAAGAAAATAAATGGTGGGTCAAGTAGAGAAGTTTCACCCTTCTAGATTCTGGTGAACATCTATTTAACAAGTATTCAGATCTAAATATCTGATATGCAGTCTTTAAAATAATGATCAGTTACATGAATAATCATATGTTTTACTAGCAATAATTTTACTGTGAAATTTATTTCCTATCCTTTATTTTGACATCTACATATCTCTATTGGTCAAACAAAGTTGATTTGATTTGTGAAAGGGAATTATTCGGAAATGCGTGGGGGAGGGGGTGGTTAGGAAATGTTCTTTGATGCTTATGGGAAGAAAATGGAAGGCAAATATTAAAGATTATTCAGAATAAAATGATAATTTTCAGTAATTTGAGAAAATGAAGGAATTGATGGACTGTTTAAAAACACTTAATGGCCCTTAATCAGCAATACTAAATATATAATGGTTTCCTCAGAATGAAGGAATAATAGAGATTCCATATAAAATTAAATCAGATTTTCTGCAACTCTGTATGCTTGGTTTCCTTTAATTTTGTTCAAGGTCTTAATATTATGCCGTAGGATTTTTCCTGATGCAGCACTTAATTAGCTAGTTTGTATTTTGAGCATGATAACGAAAACCATTAAACAGATCAAAATATTAAACGATCT
Organism: Hypanus sabinus; assembly: GCF_030144855.1. Lineage (NCBI taxonomy): Eukaryota > Metazoa > Chordata > Chondrichthyes > Myliobatiformes > Dasyatidae > Hypanus > Hypanus sabinus. The sequence continues at coordinate 172,489,756 of NC_082707.1, forward strand.
GATGGCTAAAGGAAGCATTGGAAATAGATTTTTTATTTCATTTGCTCATTCCCCTGCAGAAATGAAATGCAGGAAAAGGCAGCTAATACAATCAGCATGTCAGCTTCTGCTTGCAATAAATCTCCAGCCTACAAGGGAAAATGTTGTTATGAAGAAAGAACAGTGGAGAGGGTACTGCATGTAAAATGCTGGAGGAGCTCAGCATTTTGAAAAGCGTCTGTGGAGAGGAATAAACAGTCGACGTTTCAGGCCGAGACCTAATGAAAGTCGCGGCCTGAAATATTAACTGCTTATTCCTTTCCATATGTGCTGCCTGACTTGCTGAGTTCCTCCAGCATTTTGTGTGTGTTCCTCAGGATTTTTAGCATCTGTAAAATCTTTTGCGTTTGTGGAAAGGACACTAGCTGGATTGCTGTTTTATTGGACCAGATGCTGCTCACCATGGAAGCATGGCGGTTAGCATAAGGCTTTGCAGTACCAGCGATCAGTATTCAGTTTCTGCAGCTGTCTGTAAGCAGCTTGTATGTTCTCCCTGTGGCCCTGTTGCTCTCCTCTGGGGTCTCTGGTTTCTACCCACGTTCCGAAGATGTACAGGCTAATAAGCTGAGGGCATGTTGTGTTGGCACCAGAAGGGTGGCGACTCTTGTGGGCTGCCCCCAGCACAGCGTGCACTCTGTTAGTCATTGACATAAATGACACATTTCACTGCATGTTTCAATGTACATATGACTGGGTGGCGCCATAGTGTAGTGGTCAGTGTAACACTATTAATGCACCAGTGAGCTGGGTCCAGTTCGACCAGTGTCTGTCGGGAGCTTGTATGTTCTCCCTGTGACCACAGCCGCGTGTGTTTCTTCTGGGTGCTCCTGTTTCCTCTCACATACCAAAGATGTAAATGTCAGTAGCTAACTGGTTACATAGTTGTAATCGAATGGTGTGGGTTCGTTGGGCAGTAAGGGCCTATTAGTGTGCTGAATCTTTAAGTAAAGAGCCGGTTCAGGCACAATCGGCCAAATGGTTTTTCGTCTGTACTATTCTAGGTTTTGATAGATTCTAAAAGTGCAAACATTTTAATCAAAGATTGCATTGGAATGGTTTTGGAGTATTCAGCATGACTGTTAACCAGAACACACTGGAGATGATATTGCAGAAAGAAGGACACTGGCTTGCAGAGGACTTCCAGCCAACTCTAATTTGGATGAGCAGATGAATTCTACAGTGCCAGACTACTTCCACTTGAGAAATCTGTATCTTGGAAGCCAGCAGCGTGGACATCAAAACATGAACATGTTTTGTTTCTGTGATAAATCAACACAGAGAACGTAAACGAGTGAATGGATTTGGTTTGTGGTTTGAAACATTAAACTCAGGGGCCAGAATCCTATTATTATGTTCCCAGCAAATCTGGAGCACGAGCAATATGTAAAGCAATGTCGAGATTCTTTCCCAGTCCGACTCTACCCACATCAAAGCCCCGGTTACTCACAGACAGACACACTGGGCCAATCAGGTCGCTTACTCACCCAATATCAGACTGTCAAACCTGGCACTCTATTCTGAGCCATGTCACGGCTGGACAGTACCTGGCCCCCTTGAAGAGTCTGCAATTCCCACACAGGCTGCCCCTAAACTGACAAAAAGGGGTGGAAGCAATTCTTCTTTGACTCTGAGAAGAAGAGATTACTTTTGTATCTCAGTTATAATATCATGATTGACAATGGAAGATTATTTCCAATCACCTCAGATCAAGGTTTCATATCCTAGAGTATAGAATTCTGTTTTTGTCTCAACGCTGTTTGTCGATTACTGAGAACAGTGTACTGAGAATATTAACTAACAGTTAGATTGCATTAATGTAGTTGGAGTGAATTCTGTCAAGTGCATACAAGATTCATATTTGTTTCTGGTCATTTATCAGTACATAAGTGCAAAGATGAATGGAATGGTTGTTACTCCAGATCTGATGCAGCATAAAAAAGCACAATAAGCATAAAGAACACAATAAAAATAAACACATAAGATAGCTTCTATACAGTACATAGACTGACTGTATGTCCATAGAGTGATGCTAGGTGCAGGAATGTTTGTACATAAGGTGACTCAGGCAGGAAATGATAAAGTAGTGGTGGAGGGGTGGGTTAGTGGGTGGGGGTGTGATAGCTTGGGAGAAGTAATTGTTTTTGAATCTGGTGATGCTGTGTAGCCTCTTAACTGATAGGAGTAGAGCAACCTGTTCAGCAGTGTTTGTGGCCTTTTCCCAGCGCTGTTCAGTAAATACCGTAGGTTCCTGATGGTAAGTAGCCTGTGCTGCTGATGCACTGGGAGGCTTTAACTACCCATTGTAGAGTCCTGTATACCACAGTGAAGTTTCCATATCACACAATGATGCAGCTTGTTAGCATTGTTCTCAACTGCATATCTGTAGAAGGTTGTGAGTATTGATGTTCATAGTCTCGCTCTCTTCAGCCTCCTTAGAAAATAGGGGCATTGATCAGTGTTCCTGACTGTGGAGGATATGTCCTGGGACCATGAGAAATTGTGGAAGATGTGAACCCCCAGGAGGTGAAACTGCTTGTAGTTTCCACTGCTGTGTCGCGGATGTAAATGGTAGGGCGTGAGTGGTTCAGGTTTTCCTTAAGTTGATAACCATCTCCATTGTCTTGTTGACGTTGAGGAAGAGATTGTTTGCCTGGCACCAGGCCTCGAGCTCCTCCACCTCCTCTCTATAGGCTATCTCATAGTTGTTGGGGATGAGCCCCACCACAGCCAAGTCATTGGCGAACTTTACAATATTATTGCTTGCGTGTTTAGCCATGCATGAGCAGAGTGTACAGCAGTGGGCTAGTCACACAGCCCTGGGGGGGGGGGGGTTGTGGAAGAGGGACATCCATGTTGAGGATGATGAGGAGGGAGGGCTGTCTATCTTGGTTGGGAAGTCCAATACTCAATTGCACAGTGGTGTATTTAGACCAAGGAGTTGTTCACCAAGATCCATGGGACAATAGTGTTGAATGCTGAACTGAAATCCAGAAAAAGCATTCTGTCACTTTATTAGGTATGCCTGTACACCTTCTAGTAAAAGCAAGTCTCTAAACAGCCAATCATGCATCAGCAACTCTTGCATAAAAGCATGCAGACATGGTCAAGAGGTCCAGTTGTCATTCAGACCAAACATCAGAATGGGAAAGAAGAAGAGGGATCTAAGTGACTTTGATTGTTGGTGTCAGATGGGGTGGTTTGAGTATCTCCTGGGATTTTCACACACAACTGTCTCTGGAGCAGCCTTTCTTAACCTTTTTGCCCTGAAGGAAACCTTGAAATAATTTCAGGTCTCTCAGAACCCCTGCATAAAAATTATTATATCTACAGCTCACGGTACATTAGCATGATCAGAAGTTCTAGATTTATTAATCCAAAAATAATTGTCAAAGCTCTTTTAGTAGAGAATGAATTTTTTAGCCAACCTTTCTTGAAGTAAAAGGTAGTTAAACTTAGCTTACCTTTCTTGAAATTAATCTCTTTATCTTCCTTTCATAAATTTTAAAAAGTCATGAGGCAAACATAATGAATTTCTGTTAAAGAACTGGCTTAAGCCAAAATGGGATTTAATTTTTTTAAAGTAGGCTTGATAGATTTAATTAAAATAAAGGTTGTAAATTAATTTTAATTAATGCTATTTACAGAATGAAAATTTGTTTACAATGTTGAAGCAGTGTGTTCTGACAACATCAGGATTTTCATTTTTTACAGAGAAACAAAGCCTCTCAAGGAGCCAACCACTGTTGGGACACAATCAGTACAGATGCCAACACAGTTCCACCAAGACAGAACTTTTGTTTCCAGATGTGAAGAAAGAACATTAGATATATCTCGGCCTTTGCTTGTTTCAAGCAGCTCTTTGCAACAGAAAAAAAGCTTTCTTTCTTCACTATCATTTACAATTCTTACAAATGCTACTATATATTTATTGGTGAAATCTGTCAACTCATCAACCTGATGATTACCCAATTTCCCTCGGGATCAATAAAGTATGTCTGTCTGTCTGTTTTCAACAGTGTTACACTAAGTTCAAAAAATTATGTTTTTTTTAAATGCAGCTTCTCATGGAAGCCCGGTTAAGAAACCCTGCTCTAGAGTTTACAGAGAGTGGTGTAAAAAAAACTCTGCAGTTCTGTGGGTGAAAACACCTTGTTAATGAGAGAGGTCAGAGGAGAATGGCCGGAATGGTTCAAGCTGACAGGTAGGTAACAATTCTACCTGCGTTGATCACATTAGATCGCCAATATCCATGTCACCCGGGTGTAACAACTGCTTCTGAGTCACGGAGAGGGGTCCTGCTCTATCATCTTCTCTGGTCCTATACACTACATCAGCCATAATCTATCTGTCATACCACATTTCCTTTGTTAGTGACAACCAACACTCATGCAGTACTCATACAGACTGAATCATATATCACAGTTGATTTTAGGGGGATTATCACTGATGAAATAATCGATCTATCTGTGGGGGCAAAAGTTCACAAGTTAGCTGATACATTCAACAGTAATACTAAGGGTATACCTTCCAGAGAAAGTTCTTTCAGAGACCTTCAGTAAGTTTTATGTTTGTGTTGCATGGTAACAGTATGTCTACATTCTTGAGCAAGGTTTTAAACACATGCAGTACATTACTTAAAAGGCATTCTAATGCTGATGATTATGAGATTATATTACTGGTTTTTGCTAGATTGCAGGGAATGTTTTGTATATCATCCATGAATATGCTTTCAATAAGTTACCTTCTTCAATACATTTTTTAATTCTTGCATACTTGCCTCACTGTTTCGGACCTTTGTAGTACATTTATGTCTCTGAAGCACCTCCCTGATATCATAACCTGCCACAATCCTCAGTAGCATTTATAATAACATTCACTGTTTTCTCCTTGATTATCCTATTTGCAGCTCTTACATCATAATTTCCAGCTGAGGGTATAGCTTGTCCTGGGATAATTTCTGAACTCAATGATTATTGTTACCCTTTCTTTTCACTTGCCTTTTGTTTCTTTCTTTTAGTTCATAATCAAATAACTTACTTACTTCTAATTTTGTTTTGTTTTTGTAATTATTTCTTATCACCACTACTTCATTGATAATGATAACTCAGTAAATTTGTTTTTATTTGATGTGAGTTTTACTTTTCTTATTTATCTTTTGTGTTTCCAGGAAATAATTACGTGAATAACAGCTCTGAGAGAAAGGATTTTCAGGCTAACGATTTCAGTGGATATTTTATAATAAAAAGTGAGTTTTGTTTTCTTCAATATACTTCAGCTGTACTTTGCCACATCACAATTTGGAAAATATTATTCATTATCCCCTGAGAGAGACAGTTTAATCATTTGGCATTTAAATTTTTTATCTCGTGTCAAAAATAATTTTGATTTAACTACCAGCATGGTCATGAAGGGATAAATTTCTACTTGCTTTGCCATAACCTTCCATCATTCTATGAAGTTATGTCTATCATAAATACAGTCTACATATTTTTTCTTGGTGGATGGATTCAAGATCATCTGCTACTTTTAAAAATAAGTTTTCTTCCTCTACCTTGGAAACTTAAGTAACTACGAATGCTGGAATCTGGAGCAAAAGACATGTTGTGCCTTTTATCTGACATCTCTCCTCGGTGTATCAATTATCTAGGGCTCCTTTTCTCATTTTTCCCCTTCTCCCCTTTGTACAGGCTATCTTGCCTCTCCTCTCTCTGTCCAGGTGACTCTCTCGACAGTTCCTTTCCTCCCACAAACGCTGCTCAATCTGCACGTCAGAATGCTTTTGGCAGCCTTTTCTTTCCCTCCTTTGATTCCACGAACTCCCTGGGAAAAATGGCTATTTCTGGACCACACACAGGTCAGCCACAGGCCTTCTTCACTCAGGGTGGTGCCAGTGGGGAACAAGCTCCCAGCGGTCATGGTCACATGCAGGTTCAATTGTAACATTCAATAGGGGATTGGACAGGTACATGGATGGGAGAGATTTGGAGGGATCTGCTCTGTGTGCTGGTAGATGGGACCTGTGGGTGACTGGCCGATGTTAGGTTAGCATAGGCCAGATGGACTGAAAGGCCTGCTACTGTGCTGCAGTACTCTATGTTTCTATTGAAAGGTGTAATGCACCACCTCTGGTTTCTGATCTGTACAAGGAAAAGACCCTTCAGATGTGCTGCAGAAACAAAGCCTCAGGTTCTCTGAAGCCATGCTGAGAGTCTTTTTGAAAGAAGTCAAGTTAAACATGTTCTTCTTCTTTCCAACACCTAAAAGGTTCAAAGGCTTACTTTATTATCAAAGTATACAACTCTGAAATTCTTCAGTTCTCTAGGTGATGCACCATCAATAACTCACTCTGAGACGTAAGGCGAGATATCGGCTTTTATTGACCGGAAGAAGGAACCAGCAGTGAGTGACCACCATACTACATCCTGGAGACTGAGAGGCCGGGCTCAGGCCTTGATTCCCTTTATACCGGGGTCTGTGGGAGGAGCCACAGGAGCAGTCAGCAGGGGGCGTGTCCAGACAGGTATATGTAGTTCACCACACTAGGTAGCCTTGAAATCCAGAAAGGCAGCACAATCATCAACCCCAAATCCCACCTCCCTTAAAAAAAACCAACAAAATGACACATCGACCCTGAAATCCCTCCTCCCGCACAAAAATACAAACAATACAGAGCAGACACACTAACCCGCAAATTCCCCTCCTAGTGCAAAAAAACAAGAAGAAGATTGGGTGAAAATACACAGAATATAAATCGATAATATTGAACAAAAGATTCTATACAGTAGTGGAAGTCCACATCCAAAAGGCAGAAAAACCTATGCAACGCTCCCTAGGTGCAGTGGCAGACTCGCCCCTCTCCAGTACAATGCTTTAATACGTGGTTTGCGCACACTACCATTGCTTCCCAGAATTCTCTGAGACTGTAGAGTGCTGGAACACCCGAACGATCTCCAAACTTCAGCACTCACCCCGATGTTTGAATTGCCTTTGTTGTGTTAACTGATGAACAGTGGAAGCTATAATAGGTGAAATGGGGTCAAATACCTGCTCATGCACATCCTGCAACCTCCTCACCATGAGGTTCCATAAGACCATAAAATGTCAGAGCAGATTTAGGCCATTTGGCCCATCGAGTCTGCTCCGCCATTCAATTATGGCTGATCCTTTATTTTCTCCTCCTCAACCCTGCTCCCCAGCCTTCTCCCTGTAACCTTCGATGCCATGTCCAATCAAGAACCTATCAATCTCTGCCTTAAATATACCCAATGACTTGGCCTCCACAGCTGCACGTGGCAACAAATTCCACAAGTTCACCAACCTCTGGCTAAAGAAATTTCTCCACATCTCCATTTTGAATGGACGCCCCCCCATCCTGAGGCTGTGCCCTCTTGTCCTCGACTCTCTCACCATGGGAGACATCCTTTCCAGATCTACTCTGTCTAGGCCTTTCAACATTCGAAAGGTTTCAATGAGATCCCCCTTCATCCTTCTGAATTCCAGTGAGTGCAGACCCAGAGCCATCAAACGTTCCTCGTATAATGACCCTTTCATTCCTGGAATCATCCTTGTGAACCTCCTCTCAACCCTCTCCAACACCAGCATATTTCTTTTAAGATGAGGAGCCCAAAACTGTTCACAATACTCAAGGTGAGGCCTCACCAGTGCCTTATAAAGCCTCAGCATCACATCCTTGCTCTTGTATTCTAGACCTCTTGAAATGAATGCTAACACAGCAATTGCCGTCCCCACCATTGACCCAACCTGCAAGTTAACCTTCAGGGTGTTCTGCACAAGGACTCTCAAGTCCCTCTGCATCTCAGATTTTTGGATTTTCTCCATTTAGAAAATAGTCTGCACATTAATTTCTACTACCAAAGTGCATGACCTTGCATTTTCCAACATTATATTATTTGCTCACGCTCCCTCTGCCTCCTGGAATCCTAGTGGAGACTGCAGAGCTCCAAAGCCCCCAAACGATCTCCAAACAGCAGAAGACTGGCACCAACCGTTCCAGAGTCACGCTCAATTTCAGAACCAAATGTAAAAGGCATAAAAGAAATTAAAACAATGGTTTTATGATCCATCCAGGAGATGTCGACCAAAGGAGTGTCGTATGCAGGTGCCAACTTGACCGGAAGCAAAGGAATCGCAAAAGAACAAATCCTCCAGGTATTGGGAAACTCCACAGCTCCAGCATGTGCAGGAAGGACTGTGTTATTACATAAGCATCATTAAGAACTTCCATTCCCAGCAATAAAATGTTCTAATGCAAACCCATGCCAAGTTTGTCTTTATTAAGAACAAACGTAACAGCAGAAAGGGAAACAGATCCTGGAAAGGTGTAATAATAACAGAATTGTTGTAATGGGAGATTTTAATTTCCCAAATGTCAATAGAGGTGTACAAGATGATGGCAGGCATTAATCATGTGCATAGTCAGAGGCTTTTTCCCAGGGCTGAAATGGTTGCCACAAAAGGACACAGGTTTAAGGTGCTGGGGAGTAGGTACAGAGGAGATGTCAGGGGTAAGTTTTTTAAGCGGAGAGTGGTGAGTGTGTGGAATGGGCTGCTGGCAACGGTGGTGGAGGCGAATGCGATAGGGCCTTTTAAGAGACTTTTGGATAGGTACATGGAGCTTAGAAAAATAGAGGGCTATGGGTAACCCTAGAAATTTCTAAGGTAGGGACATGTTTGGCACAACATTGTGGGCTGAGGGGCCCGTATTGTGCTGTAGGTTTTCCATGTTCTATAACGTGGTGTCAGAAGACAGCATGAGGTCCAAACATAAGTACTGAGAAAGTGACTGTGTAAGTATGAACGGTACCAGCAGCAAGTGTTGGAGAGAAGCGGGCCAGTGAGATGAGTGAGAAATTTGTTCCCAAAGTTCAGCAGATTCACCAAGGAATTCAGGTGAGAGGCCAAGATTTCCTGTCATGGATAAGCTAAGTCCTCCTGCAGCTATCCAATCTAACTGATTGGAAACGCTTCAATCTCATTCACTATATAGTTAGCTGCTAGCAGAGTGAGATGGGTGGATGAAAAATTGAAAGCATTTATTTTTCTGCATGCAATTGGTGAACATGCTTTGGAGATCTACAATAGCCTTCAAAATGATGAGACAAATTTTACATAGGGCATTCTGATGACTAAATTTGAGTATTTTGTCCTAAATAGAAACAACACATTTGAGAGATATAACTTTGCTGGTGCTTTGACCAGTGACCAGTCGGAGAGATTAGAAGCTTGAGAAGACATAATTCACTCACATTTGTTGATTGACTATTAAAGGCAGCAAACCACGGCAGTCCTCTTTTGGAGCTTTGACCAGCGGCCAGGCAGTGTTTGGGATTGATTAGCAGGGAGAGCAGAGCAGCCATTGTCAGAGTGGAGTGTGTAATTGTGAAGATTTTGAGGCTTTGGCTCTTCAACACTTCAGCGAGGAGAGGCTTCAGGAGAAGCCAAAAGCCAAAAATTGTAGGTAAAGGTCTTCCTCCCTGCTTCTTTACATTTGCATCATAAAAAGGCAGATGAGCGCTGGGCATGGATCAGCACCTGGAATTAGGATGTTGTAGCCATTATTGAGACTTAGTTGAAAGAGGGGCAGGACTGGCAGCTCAATATTTGGAGCTTCCTTTGTTTCAGACATAACAGAGTGGGAGGTATTAAAGGAGGAGGGGTGGCATTACTAGTCAGGGAAAATGTCATGGCAGTGCTCCATCAGGTCAGACTGCAGAGCTCATCTAGATAGATGATAGATAGATAGATACTTTATTCATCCCCAAGGGGAAATTCAACATTTTTCCAGTGTCCCATACACTTATTGTAGCAAAAACTAATTACATACAGTATTTAACTCAGTATAAATATGATATGCATCTAAAATCACTCTCCCAAAAAGCATTAATAAATAGCTTTTAAAAAGTTCTTAAATAGTTTACTAAAGTGCATTAAGTGGTAACTTAAGCTCAGTCCTAACCCCGGCACTTTAACATGTCTTGCCCCTGGTGGTTGAATTGTAGAGCCGAATGGCGTTGGGGAGTAATGATCTCTTCATCCTGTCTGAGGAGCATTGCATTGACAGCAACCTGCCGCTGAAGCTGCTTCTCTGTCTCTGGATGGTGCTGTGCAGAGGATGTTCAGGGTTTTCCATGATTGACCGTAGCCTACTCAGCTCCCCCCGCTCTGCCACCGATGTCATACTCTCCAGTTCTGTGCCCACAACAGAGCCCGCCTTCCTTACCAGCATGTTAAGACATGAGGTGTCCCTCTTCTTAATGCTGCCTCCCCAGCACGCCACCACAAAGAAGAGGGCGCTCTCCACAACTGACCGATAGAACATCTTCAGCATCTCACTACAAACATTGAATGATGCCAGCCTTCTGAGGAAGTACAGTCGACTCTGTGCTTTCCTGCACAGGGCATCTGTGTTGGCAGTCCAGTCTAGCTTCTCGTCTAACTGCACTCCCAGATACTTGTAGGTCTTAACCTGCTCCACACATTCTCCATTAATGATCACTGGCTCCATATGAGGCCTAGGTCTCCTAAAGTCCACCACCATCTCCTTGGTCTTGGTGATATTGAGACGCAGGTAGTTATATAGTGAGGTGTTATGGGTGGAACTGAGAAATTAAAAAGATATGGCACATTAATGGATCTATTTTACAGGGAGTGAGAGAAACAAATTTGTGGAGAAAATGTGGGCTGTCACAAGAAACATAAGGAGTTTTCCTAGGTGTTTTTAATTTCCACCGATTGACTGGGACTCCCATACTGTAAAAGGACTAGATGGGATAGACCTTGTCAAATGTGTTCCGGAAGGTTTCCTTGGTCAGTACGCAGAAGTCCCAGTGAGAGAGTGTGCGATGGTTAATCTGCTGTTAGGGAATGAGAAAGAGCAGATGACAGAAGTTTGTGTTGGGGAGCACTTTGTATCCAGTGACTACAGTGCCTTTAGTTTTCAAAGTAAATACACAAGAAGCCAAGATCCCGCATGGGAGGTTGGTCAAAAAGGTTCAGTCGCTCGGCATTCAAGATGAGGTAGTAAAATGGATTAGACATTGATTTTGTGGGCAAAGCCAGAAAGTGGTAGTAGAGGGTTGCCTCACTGACTGGAGGCTATGTGACTAGTGGAGTATCACTGGGATCACTGCTGTTGTTTCTCATCTATAGCTATGATCTGGATGTTAATGTGGCTAACTGGATCAGCAAATTTGTGGATGACACCAGGGTTGGGGATATGGTGGACAGCAAGGAAGGCTATCATGTCTTGCAGAGTTATCTGCATCAGCTGGAAAAATGACAGGTGGAATTTAATGCAGATGAGTTGTCGCACTTCAGTAGGACCGACCAGTGTCGTTCTACACAGTGAACGGTAGGGCACTGAGAAATGTTGTAGAACAAAAGAGTCTGGGAATATAGGTCCATAATTAGTTGAAAATGGCAGGTAGGGTAGATAGGGTTGAAAAGAAAGCTTTTGGCACACTGGCCATAAATCAATGCATCGAGTACAGGAGATCGGATGTTATATTGAAGTTATTAAAGACCTTGTTGAGGCCTCATGAGGAATATTGTGTGCAATACCACATTCTTTGCTGGTTTAATTTTCAACTATAAGAGTTAAAGGCATGATCAGGTCTGTTCTTTAAGTGGATCCTTACATATGAATACTTAAATTATAGTTGAAAATGAAGTTCGGGAAGTAATGTATGGTCCACCTCATTCTTTCAGCCCCACAATCTGACCTTTGCTGTTGGCTAAATCACCTTGAAGTTTCTTTGTATCATCCCCACAACTCACAACCTCATCGAATTTCCATATTCGTGTTTGTCAAATGTAGAAATACTACACAGGGTTCTCTCATCCAGTCATTGATATATATTGACAATAGTTGAGGCCTGCACACCGATCCCTGTGGTACCTTCCTAACCAACACAATTTTCTCCTAATCAGTGCAAACAAAGTGCTGGAGGAACTCAGCAGGTCAGGCAAAATCTATAGAGAAGAACAAACTGTTGACGTGTTCATTCATCTCCATTGATACTGCCTGCCCTGCTGAGCTCCTTCGGCATTTTGCAAGTGTTGCTCTGGATTTCCAGTATCTGCAGAATCTCTGTTTACTATTTGTCAACCAATTTTCAATCTACATCAATGCGTCATACCCAATCTTATAAACTTAATTTTGCACATTCACCTCTTAAGTGTTTTGGTGAATCTGCTTTAGCACATAGATTGCGAAAATTATATTAGTAATAAACCAGTGGTCTTATGTTTAGACCCTATGATAGTCATTTGAACTTGATTTGGAAAGACAAATAGTCAGAAATAAAATGACCATGAAACAGTAGGACTGTTATTAAAGTCCATTAATGTCCATGAAAATAATAATTGCTGAATTTATCTGGTCTGGCCTGTACGTATCTTTGGCTAATGTGTTTTGTTTTTGTAATTGCCTTTTCAGTTGCAGGAACAACACATTATAAATGTTGGTCTTCCTACTGATATCAGCACTCCCAGGAATAAATTAAAAACCTGTTAAATGAAAGCATTCCATCATGTGTTTGTGTTACATTTTTAACTTCTCTTTTATTAAGTTTGTACTTTTATATCATATCCTGAAGCAATGAGCAGATTGAGGATATTCATTTCATTTGATAAATAAGGTACCATTCTATGTCTGAGAGTACTGAAATGACTTTTTACTGCTTCCTGTAACAAAATCAGAGCATATATTTAAATTATCAGGTAACACCTGTTTTGGTCTGAATTCAATTTAACGTTAACATCTTTCAGCATAAAATAATAAGAAATATTGAAAAAGCTATCAGTAGAAGTGGTGTTATAACACAAAAAAGCTGTATTACAGACAATGATGATGAACAAGATATTTTTCCAAACCATGTTTATTCATTGTTGAGAGGTTTTCTCCATCTAACAAAATGTTTTCTTGGGCCAATGAGCAAGAGCTTTAATCATGTTGTAGAGCTGTAGCAAACTTACATACACAGTCTGGGGAGAGAGAGAGGTGTTTGAAATAGTTTCTGCCTTTTTAAAGATGTGATTTCACCTCTTGGTGCAGTTTCAAATGCAGAATGTGAAGAATGTTGTTTTGAATGTCATACCTGCTTCCACGAGAATACTTTGTCTCAACGTCTTCCAACCCTAAAGTGCTCTGGAAGCTTCCTGTGCACGCTGCGTAAATCCCAGACTCAATCCACGACTCTGATGACCATGGAAACAAATGGCTAATTCTGCTCCTCTGTCTTATGGTCTCTGTCTGACCAATAATTTGCTTGTAATTTTCTGCAGAGGTACTGGTGAATTTAACGGTTCTGATCAGTATTAATGTGCAACCTTTCTTTATTGTACATTGCAAATTGATACCTTTTTAATGAGAAATTATATTTCTCCAACCTCCTGAAAAATAAGTACTCCTTACTTACAATTTAATTGTATGTCATCCCACAGGTATTGAAAGATTGGTGGATGCTATGATACATCATACAGTACACAGACTTTCCACTCAATGAATTTATTTATCTATTGGGCACCAGTTCATTGAGCACCTCCACCCCATGCAAAGTAGAATTTCCCAATGGTCAAACACTTTAATTCCAATTCTCATTCCCGTTCGACAGTTCAGCCCAGGCCACCCCCAGGAGCAACATCTTATATTCTGTTTGGGTAGCTTTCAAGCTGATAGCACGAATATCAATTTGCCCTTCCAAATAAAAAAAATTCCCTTCCCCTTCCCTCTTCTTCTATTCTCCACTCAGGCCTCTTAACTCTTCTCATGTGCCTATCACCTCCCCTGGTGCTCTCTGTTGAGCTCAACCACAAGTTGCTCAAAAAGCCTTCTCATATGCACTCCAGAAATTTCCCCTCCTGAAATCCAGTACCAACCTAATTTTCCCAATCGACCTGCATGTTGAAGTCCCCCATGACTATCGTTAAGTTGCCCTTTTGGCATTCATTTTCTATCCCCCGTTGTAATTTGTAGACCACATCCTTACTACCCTTTGGCATTCTGTATACAACTCCCATCAGGGTTCTCTTACCCTAGCAGTCCCTTAGCTCTTCCCACAATGATTCAACACCTTCCAACCTTATGTCATCCCTTTCTAATGATTTGATTTCATTTTTCACCAACAGAGCTACACTACCCTTTCTGCCTTCCTGCCGATCCTTTCGATATAATGTGTAGTCTTAAACATTAAGCTGCCAGCTATAATCTTCTTTCAGCCGTCATTCAGTGATGTCTACAGCATCATACCTGCCAACGTCCTGCAAGTTCATCCACCTTATTCCGTACACTGCATGCATTCAAAAATAACACCTTCAGTCCTGTATTCACGCTTTTTGATTTTGTCCACCTTTCACTTTGCAACTCATCCTGTTGACTGCAATTTTACCGTCACCAACCTCTCCTCACTAAACATTGCCTCTGTTTGTAAACCAACACCTTCAGCACTTACAGCTGCCTTTCCTATAATACTTCTTGCATTGAAATATATGCAGCTCAGGACATTAGTCACACCATGCTCAACCTTTAGATTACTTTGTCTGAGGTTTTACCAACATCTGCCTCCACAACCTCTCCACCAACTGTTCTGGCACTCTGGTTCCCACCCCCCACAACTCTAAACCCCACCGCACAGCTTTAACAAACATTCCCGCTAGGATATTAATCCCCCTCCAGTTCAAGTGCAAGCCGTCCCTTCTGTACCGGCCCCATCTTCCCTGGAAGAGAGCCCAGTGATCCAAAAATCATATGCCCGCCCTCCTACACCAACTCCTCAGCCATGTACTATTTCCTAGTTCTAGCCTCACTAGCATGTGACATTGGTATCAGTCCTGGGATCACAACCCTGGAGGACCTGCCCTTTAACAGCATCTAATTCCCTAAACTCCCTGTGCAGAACCTCATCATTCATCCTACCCAGGTCATTAGTACCTTCATGGACTACAACTTTTGGCTGTATACTCCCACTTCAGAATGCTGAGGACTTGATCCAAAATACCCCAGATCCTGGCACCCAGGAGGCAATCTCGATCGCACACACAGAAGCTCCAGTCCATTCCTTTATCTAATGAATCCCCAATCACCACAGCATGACTTTTCTCCCCCTTCTCTACTGAGACTCAGAGGCAAACTCAGTGCCAGCGACTCAACCACTATGACTTTCTTCTGTTCGGTCATTCCCCAACAGTATCCAAAGTGATATACCTGTTGTTGAGGGGGGTGGCCACTAGGGTACACTGCACTGGCTCCCAACCTCTTTCCCCTTCCTGACTGTCATTAGTCTCCTGTGTCCTGCACCTTGGGTGTAGCTAGCTCTCTATATGTCCTATCTATCACACCTCCTGCTTCCTCCAGTTCCAGCTCCAACTCTTTAACGCAGATTGTTAGAAGCGGTCAACACGAGGAAATCTGCAGATGCTGGAAATTCAAGCAACACACACAAAATGCTGATGGAATGCAGCAGGCCAGGCAGCATCTATAGGGAGAAGCGCTGTCGACATTTCGGGCCGAGACCCTTCGTCAGGACGGCCCGAAACATCGACCGTACTTCTCCCTATAGATGCTGTCTGGCCTGCTGCATTCCACCAGCATTTTGTGTGTGTTGCTTGTTAGGAGCAGTAGCTGGATACACTTCTCAGAGTCGTAGTTATCAGGAACACCAGGGGTTTGTTGCTTTCCCACATCCTGCAAGATAAGCATTCAACTATTCTGCCTGGCATCTCTACTATTCTAACTGAGCAAATATAAAGAAGGGAAGGAAATAAACTTAACCTTGAGCTTTTCTTTTGCAGAAGCTTCGAAGAGCCAAAGCCTCAAGATCACCACTCTGACTCTGTCCACTCAGACTGCTTTCCTTTAACTTGCTCTTGCTAAGCAATCACAAATGCCAACTGGTCACTAGCCAAAGTTCTTTTTCACTGTTGCCTTTTCTTCTCTGTTGCCTTTTGTTCTCAGGCAGAGGACCTGATTGAAGTCCCCTCCCCTCAAAACTTCCAATGGCTGGATTGGCTGCTGGTTAAAGTTCTGGAATTCGTTGGTCTTTTATTATGAATTTTTAATAATTTTTTTTGTTACCACAAGGAACCCTCTGTTCCTGGAAAACAGCCTCCAGCTATGTACCCGGCATTTGACACATCCTTGTCAATGTCTAGTCCGCTCAGATCATGAGGATGATCATGAGGACCCTTCTATGCAGGGTCACGCTCTTCCATTGCTTAATTTTTTTCTTCTATATAGATATATAGATATACATTTTTCTGGGTTGTGCTTTCCTTTAAGATTAGTGGTGTGTCCGAATTGCAAATGCTCATGTGGAATGTTGAATCCTGTTTTTGTTGATGAAAATATATACTTTGAAGTTTTATCTGACTGTTGTGTAATTTTTTTTATGTCTGTTAGTCCTCTTCCTCCTCTGTTCTAGGTTGTGTTAATCTGTGAGCTTTGACTGTACATAGAGTTTTCAAAAGTTTCTCATTTCAGTTCTTATTTTCTTTATAAATTTTCTAGATCGGTTTTGAACCAAGATATTATGCCAAAAGAATGCATTAATATGGGTATAGTGAAAGTAATTATTGCCTCTGTTATATTTTCACTTATGGCTGGTTCTTCGCTTGTGAAGATGAAGAGGGAAGAAGAGTGCTCAGGAGAGATGTCACAATCTTTGGTGACTGTGGAGGCCAGTGACCATCGCAGCAGACTGTATCAAAGGCCTTGGTCAAGTCAATGAGTTCCACATACAGTCCCATGATCTGCTACAACACTTCTCCTGTATCTGGCTAAGGATGAAGGTCTTGTCGGATATGCCTCTGTTCACATTGAATCCACACCGACTCTGTGAGGTTGCATTCGGTAATGGTAGGGATGATTCTGTCCAAGGGAATTCTGGTGAGGATTTCCCCAGCGGTGGACAGCAGGCTAATGCCTCTGTAGTTTGAGCAATCTAATTTCTACCCGTTGTTGTCATACAAGGAGACATTTACAATGCTGCAAAGGTCATTTGGGACTGAAAATTTCTCCCAACAGTGTGTGATCAGGTTTCTGAGTTCACTCAGGAGAATGTCTCCACCCATTCTATATGCTTCCACTGGCATCCCATCAATGACTGGAGTTGTATGGCATTTCAGATTGGAAATAGCAGCTTGGACCTCGTTCAGAGTTGGTGGGGCATCAACCTTAAGCCTGACCTCATGCTGGGATCATTTCAATGGATGCTTCTTGTACTTGACAATTATCCCCCAAATGGCTCTCATAGTGCTCTGTACATCGCTTCATGATGGCTTCCTGTCTGTCAGCAGGCTGGAGCCATCGGATTAGAGCAGAGGGGCTTGAATCTGAAGAGTTAGACCATATACTACATGCAATGACTTGTAGAAGCCTGGAGTGTTACCGGTGTTTGCATAGCGGTGCGTTCGTTCTGCTAGGGCAGTCCACCAATCGTTTTGCAACTGTCTCAGTTTGGCTTGGATGGTGCTGCATAAAGCTCTGTATTCTGCCTTGGCCGCTTGGATGTCGGGTCTCGACAACACCAAAAGCTGGGAGGAGTGTTTCTTCTGGAGCAGGTTCTGGATTTCAACATCATTTTATTCAACACAGTCCTTGTTTCTTCTTAAGGAGTATACAACTACCTCGACAGCTGCATTTTGGATGGCAGTCTTCAAGTGCTCTCATTGCTATTATCGAGTTCTGCTTCTCAGATTTTCTTAAACCTTGAAGTTCATGCTTATATCTTTAGAAAGTAGTTCTACTCTCTGAATTACTGTTTTAGCTTTACTGATGAAGGAGTGCATAATTTCAAATCATCCATGTATAAAAGGCATGTTAGGGTATAATTCATTTGATTGTCTCTGATTTGATACCCTATTTTCATCCAATTCAGTAAACCAGAGAACAGGTTCCCTTCCCAGGAAGGGTCTCAGCCTGAAACGTCAACTGTACTCCTTTCCATAGATGCTGCCTGGCCTGCTGAGTTCCTCCAGCGTTTTGTATATGTCGCTTGGACTTCCAGCATCTGAAGATTTTCTCTTGTTTGTGAAATTCTTCCATTGTATTTTGATGCTCTCGATATAAATGAACTTTGTTTTTCATTCCAGAAGAGAATTCAAGTCTTTGCATTTGCAGAGCAAAGTAAATGGTTACAGTAATATGGACTAATGATTGGCTGACTGCTATCAAAAGTCATTACAAATTTGCAGCATTGCTGGGCTCAGGGTATAATGATTGCACTGCAGTATCAAGCATATCAAACTTTGAAGCTACTTCATACTTCATTCTGTTTAGACAAAAGTCTCAATCACAGTGCATTATGTAGGATTGTTTCATACAGTGAAATAACTTCATTTGATTTCCTTCTATAATCAATAACTTGATATCTCAGCAATTTAAGCATAAAGTGGTTTAATTTGGTTTGCTAAATTAAGATCTGTGAATTTGATGGACATGTATTATGCTGATAAAGCCAATGATCCCTTGAGATGTTCACATAATATTCAATGGGGAAGCATGTCTGCTTGACTGTTTTTATAATGAAGTCTATTAAAGATTGTTAAAAAAATATCAGCATCAATACCTTACAAAATTTTTGAGTTTCCAGTATTACGAATGCAGCAGCAATGAATATGAAACTGAGACAGGGTTTAAAATAAATCCCGAGGTTTACTAACCTCTGCTCAAAACTTAGAAAAGTAAACAAACAACTAACTTAACTGGAAGGTAACAGTTAGGCAGCAATATCTAACAACCAGTCAAACTTAGAAACTATTCTTAACAAGTTCTCATCCAAGCACAGACGTAAAGTGGTAAGTTCAAAAAACCATGTAATTTATATAGTCAGTAAGGATAGACTTCCCCGAAACAACGATTCCTTTGAAGTAACGACAATCTGCCGATTTCACAGCCAGGAGATGCCTTGCTTGCAGAGATCACAAAGAAATAAAAGGAACTGACCTTTTGACTGGAGGGTGGTCACTGCATAAACCTTCCTGAACTTGCAGGGGTTTAACTCAAATATGCATGCCACAATTCCTGAACAAAGTCACAATGGTCAATCGTTCCTCAGAACACTGAATGACATTAACTTTATCCAATCCTTTGAACTCGGATAACTCTGGTAATGCCTTCACTCTCTGATACTGGACTGTAAGGGAAAAATAAACATGCAACAAACAAAACCGGTGGAGCCTCCGCACCTCCGACCAGCAACAACAACATTGCACAAAAATAAAAATGAGAACTGCGTCAGAGTCTGCGGATTTGGCTTAAGTACCGTTTGGAATGTGCCATCATGTGACATAACATCACCCCACGATCATATCATCCCATTCACAAGACCATTACATCATCCCACGCACAAGACTAATACATCATCCCACTGTCCCGTGTTCAACCTATGAGTATGCAACACCAGTTACCAAAGACAAGCTAATTTTCTAAATACCAGTATAGCTGGTATTTATTGCCAGTCAATAATTGGGCAATAACAGGGGTGGTTGCCAGGCTGGGTTTGATTTAGGGCTGTTATGGTCTATTCAACCAATGGGGTAGGCTTAGACCAAGAGGACCAGTATAGAGGAGACTAGAGATGAGGATGGGTTTGAACAAAGGAAAGGACAGAGTTGAAAGAAGTATCTTTACCTGTGGATTGGTTTGCAGATTTGCTAGGCCTCAAGAATCACTACACACAGGATGAGTGAACACAAGACTGAGCAAAGGTGAACTAAACAGAGGGAACAAATAGAGGAACAAAACAAGGCACAAGCGGTGCACTGAAACAAGAAAGGGCAAAATAATCAACTAATAATCAGGACAGGAGAAGTGCCCGAGCTTGAAGGATACTACTGCTCCCGGGTGGTCATTCCAAGGCATGAAAGAGCTTCAACACTCCTGTCCTTGTGAAGGTACACAGCTTTGTTGGGGAAGGAATTCACAGAATCTGGACCAAGAGACAATGATGCAACATTGATGTACTTCCAGTCAAAGTGCAATTTAGGTAGGAACACACAAGCCTCTCCAAGAAGACCAGGTGATGATTCTCAGATCATCACCTTGTCTTGGTGGAGAAGCTTGAGAGTTCCTGAGAGTGACGTCTGGAGTTTAGACATGAGGCACGTAGCTCCTGGTAGGGTCACATGTGGCAGTAAGGTCAGGGAGAGGTTCCAGGCAAACAGAAATCCCACCAAGACCTCTACAGTGGAGCTGGTGGAAATTGATGCATATTACAATAGCAGTGAAGGGTCCTTATTTGTCTTGTACTCTATGCCATTGGTTCCTGATCCCAGTCTGTCAAGGACAGTGTGATAGTTGCATATGCATCACCCCCACCACTTTAAATAGAGTTGTGCAGAGGCATTCTCCATTAAGGGAATCTATCACAACATTCCAGTTATGTGGATCCTGGATCAGCCTTCAGAGCCACCTGAGGACCTACCAATAGACAACTTCTTTGGAGAACATCAACTCGAGTGGTTGCACTACTACTCCTATTACTATTTAAGTGTTCTTGTCAACAATCACAGTATTCATCTACTCTCCAACACTGGTAAATTGGCAATGCACAGGGTATAGCAGCATTTCACACTCTTCAATATCTACCAGCAAAGTCAGCAAGAAGGAGCATGTTGTCACCTTCCAGTTTCTATCCAAGTCTTAAACCAACCTAACTTGGACTCATATCTGTTGACCTTTCATCTTCAAGGGGGTGGCAGTTTCTTATCTGAAATCATCACGCAAATCCAAATATTGAAGGAGATGGCCACCTTCTTCTCAGGATATGGGCAATAGTTGTAAATTTATCATCAAGCCCACAGTCTCAGGAAGATTGCAGAACTTGTGCTGATGTTTGGCCTTGGCACACATACTCATACACTGTTCCAGATATTTTTCAAAACATATTACAGAAGGATTGAACAGAAACAAAAAAACACAGCTGCAGAGTCTTTGAGTATATTCTTCATCTTTATATAACTTGTACCTAATTGATCAATAAGGTAAATGTTTACTAAATCACTAATGTCACTACATAGAGATCATAGACAGCACCCAAGACCAGTAAGCATATTAATTGGATTTATCGTAAGAGATGTAGAAAAGAAGGTCTCTTCAAAACACTACTACCGATCCCTCCTAACAATAGAATCATTCCTGGAGTAAGAATATGTGTGGCCACCAGTCTTGTTTTGAATAACTTCAGCACCAGCTCCCAAAAACACAGAAGTCTGTTCAGCTGTAAAGCAATTAACCAATTAATCACTAAAAAGACTGACACATCAACATGAAAATCTAATTTCCCAAGTGGTCCCATTCATAATTAAAGATTGTACTGTTATTCATGTTTATAAGTGCACTGTGCTACTTATATATTAGGCACTGAATAAAAAGATCAAAAGCTACCATCAATATGAAGATCTCAATTAACCACAGGATAGTGTTTTCGGTGCTGGCTCAAGGAATTTAATATAAGTGAATTTAACTTATTTGCTAAATAGGATTCTGATGCAAATAAATTGTCAAACCTCATTATCATGAAATCCAATAATATCAGAAGCCACTTTCTGTAATAGGTACTCAGATATCAATGCCAAAAGTCATTTGATTGTGATGGTATTGAGCTTGCTGACCATGAAGTTCTAAACCCAAATGAAGATTTTAAGCCCTTTCGGATATACAGTAAATAGCCACAAGTACGCTCACTAAAGGGAGATTATACTGTAACTACCCAATCTTCAAAGACTAGTTTACTTCCCAATTGATTTTCCACGCTGAGTTTAGCTGTATTCAAGCAGTGGGTCCCCTCACCCTACCAAGGAGAAGCAGCTTCCAGGTAACAAAGTAATTTAAAACACAATTCATTTAATTTCAGCGATACATGCTGAAATCCAAACAGCATTCTTAAAACACTGTTAAAACTCAAAGGATTTCTGTCTTAAACATTTCCCAATTCTTACAGAGGATTTTTATCTTATCTTGAATGATCAAATTATTATCTTGAAACTTGAAACATTATAAAACATTTCCAAAATACTAATCACTTTGATAACACAAACTATTTCCAAAATCTAAAGCATTAAACATTTCTTAAATAGAAAGGATAAAGCAAAAAGGAAAAAAGGATTCCCAAAAGAAGTGCAATTCTTATAATCTAAAAAGACATACAAAGGCTGCATACTAACAAGTTGCCTGTGACAGAAACCAAAGCTGGATGAATGGATTCTAGTTCTTCCTTGTTTCATGATGTTGCTTACCCTGTTCCTAATAAGCCTGAAGTGCTCTCTACATTTATACCCCTTTTCAGCCACTTGAGAGACTTCATATGCATGTGATATTTTCTCAGATATCTTTTCAACAGAAATGGTTTAAAAGCATCATTTGGGGATATAGATCTTGGAATTAACACTGTAAAGCTAACTTCTTAGAAACATAGAAACATAGAAAACCTACAGCACCATAAAGGCCCTTCGGCCCACAAGGTTGTGCTGAACATGTCCCTACCTTAGAAATTACTAGGCTTACCCATTGCCTTCTATTTTTCTAAGCTCCATGTACCTCTCCGAAAGTCTCTTAAAAGACCCTATCATATCCACCTCCACCTATTCCACGCACTCACCACTTTCTGATTTAAAAACTTACACCTAACATCTCCTCTGTACCTACTCCAAGCACCTTAAACCCATGTCCTCTTGTGGCAACCATTTCAGCCCTGGGAAAAAGCTGACTATCCACACTATCAATGCCTCTCATCTTCTTATACAGCTCTATCAGGCCACCTCTCATCTTCTGCCGCTCCAAGGAGAAAAGGCTGAGTTCACTCAACTTATTCTCATAAGGCATGCTCCCCAATCCAGGCAACATCCTTGTAAATCTCCTCTGCACCCTTTCTATGGCTTCCACATCCTTCCTGTAGTGAGGCGACCAGAACTGAGCACAGTACTCCAAGTGGGGTCTGACCAGGGCCCTATATAGCTGCAACATTACCTCTTGGCTCCTAAATTCAATTCCACGATTAAGGAAGGCCAATACACCATACACCTTCTTAACCACAGAGTCAACCTGCACAGCCGCTGCGAGCATCCTATGGACTCAGACCCCAAGATCCCTCTGATCCTCCACACTGCCAAGAGTCTTACTATTAAGACTATATTCTGCCATCATATTTGACCTACCAAAATAAACCACCTCACGCTTATCTGCGTTGAACTTCATCTGCCACTTCTCAGCCTAGTTTTGCATCCCATCAATGTCCCGCTGTAACCTTTGACAGCCTTTGAGTACATAAACCTTTCAAACTATGAACACATCAGTTATTGACATGCTAAATTATATTATACATCTGCTCTATGAGCTTCCTAGAGCTATGCAACTTAAGAGTCAGCTTGTCTGCCCTAAAATAACCCAAATCAACCAACTCATTATCCCATACTCCACTCTTGGGCAATAATCAAGCAGCTGCAGTGATTTCTTACAGAGAGTCTTCAAAATACAGAGCCTATTTGCAATGCTGTCTATAAAGAGTACATTTTAAGAACTGAAGACGGGCTTCTATTTATGACTATAAGTTAAATAAATTATTAGTTGGAAGTTTACTTTCAACTGTTTCACTTTAAATGATGCTGTATTTAGAAAGCAAGGTTAGTAAAATACCCAAGGAGTGAATATTTATCATATCCCCCCCCCCCCACACACCACTGTGAAGATTTCTAACCCAGCTTCTTGCTACCAATATCACTTCGATGTCAAGCCTTCTGCCAACACGCCTCTTGGGAACAGACTGTCACTTCTCCATCCATTCCATTAGGTTACCAGTGCTAGAAAAGGTTCTCTTCACTCTGATGCTCAAACTCACGCATTAAGCACTTCCCAAAGTAGGGGTTCCTGTATGATTTTCTCTTCAGAGTTCTCATTTCCTCAAACTCTGCTGCACAAATTTTCCAAACCTCAAAGGAACGTTTCAAAATAATTTTCCATCAACACTTAATAACGATGTATCAATGCCCATATCAGTCAATATGTAAAATCTTCTTTTCCACTTACAGTTCTTGGCATTTCCTTGATGTAAGTTCTAGTTACCGCCTCTGCCACCATTAGCTCACCAGGTCTGCTGGCATTTCTCTCAATAAAATGAAGAAAGTTCATCTCTTTCACATGGGTGTTCTCTTTGTTTTCAATATGATGCATAACTTCACTCAGCTTTCCTGAAAACTAGTCTTGTAAACAAATTACTGATCGTGTACTGTTGTCTCCTTTACCTTAAGATTAGTAATCTTACATTTTAATTATAGAAAATTATATTAATCAGCTACACAATTCTACAATATAGTAATAAACATAAAAACATTCACAAAAATCAGGAATAGTACTGTTCTCCTGTAGAGAATTCTGCCTATACCTTTAACTCAGGCAACCTGTTCATATTCTATATCTTCACAGTATGGTCCAGGTCAATTTTGACCCGGCCCAAGAATCCCCTCATAACAAGTGTCTCTACCAAATTTTGAACCACAGATCTATTTAGAATGTATAAGTAGCCTATCACAACAATGTCACAACATAAGATGTGGTTTTGTCACTCCCATAGGACTGATCACACATTGCTATGTTGTACGTTAACGTTCTCATACCAACCATACCATTGACATAAGCTTCTTCCTATGTTCATGATGCTGAACTCTGTATATAATTGAAAGGTATTTTGAAAGGTATTTGGCACCTGTGATTCGCAGTTTGTAGCTCTTTTGGTTGTTTCAGCGCTCTACAGTCTCCGAGAGGATTCCGGGAGACAGAGGCAGCGAGCACAAATCTCATGTGAGACGGGGTGCGAGCCAATGTTCGTCTCCATTTTGCTGATTAAAGCTTCCATTGTTCGTTCATTAAAGCGATGAAGGAGATTGAAGCAATTGAGGTGAATGCGACAGGTGAGCACTGGCTGCCTGCTTTTTGATCACTAGTGGGATCATTCTACTACTAGAGAAGGGAGACTGCCTTTTGATCACTGGTGGGATCACTCTGCTACTAGAGAGGGGAGGGAGACTGTCTTTAGATTGCTGGTGGGATTGCTGTGCTACCAGAGAAGGGAGACTGCCTTTTGATCACTGGTGGGATCACTCTGCTACTAGAGAAGGGAGACTGCCTTTTGATCACTGGTGGGATCACTCTGCTACTAGAGAGGGAAGACTGTCTTTAGATTGCTGGTGGGATTGCTGTGCTACCGGAGAAGGGAGACTGCCTTTTGATCACTGGTGGGATCACTCTGCTACTAGAGAAGGGAGACTGCCTTTTGATCACTGGTGGGATCACTCTGCTACTAGAGAAGGGAGACTGCCTTTTGATCACTGGTGGGATCACTCTGCTACTAGAGAAGGGAGACTGCCTTTTGATCACTGGTGGGATCACTCTGCTACTAGAGAAGGGAGACTGCCTTTTGATCACTGGTGGGATCACTCTGCTACTAGAGAGGGAAGACTGTCTTTAGATTGCTGGTGGGATTGCTGTGCTACCGGAGAAGAGAGACTGCCTTTTGATCACTGGTGGGATCACTCTGCTACTAGAGAAGGGAGACTGCCTTTTGATCACTGGTGGGATCACTCTGCTACTAGAGAGGGAAGACTGTCTTTTGATCACTGGTGGGATCACTCTGCTACTAGAGAAGGGAGACTGCCTTTTGATCACTGGTGGGATCACTCTGCTACTAGAGAAGGGAGACTGCCTTTTGATCACTGGTGGGATCACTCTGCTACTAGAGAAGGGAGACTGCCTTTTGATCACTGGTGGGATCACTCTGCTACTAGAGAAGGGAGACTGCCTTTTGATCACTGGTGGGATCACTCTGCTACTAGAGAGGGAAGACTGTCTTTAGATTGCTGGTGGGATTGCTGTGCTACCAGAGAAGGGAGACTGCCTTTTGATCACTGGTGGGATCATTCTGCTACTAGAGAGGGAACACTGTCTTTAGATTGCTGGTGGGATTGCTGTGCTACCGGAGAAGGGAGACTGCCTTTTGATCACTGGTGGGATCATTCTGCTACTAGTGAGGGGAGTGCCTTTTGACCACTAGTGGGACCATTCTGCTACTAGAGAGGGGAGACTGCCTTTTGATCACTGGTGGGATCACTCTGCTACTAGAGAGGGGAGACTGCCTTTTGATCACTAGTGGGATCATTCTGCTACTAGACAGGGGAGACTGCCTTTTGATCACTGGTGGGATCACTCTGCTACTAGAGAGGGGAGACTGCCTTTTGATCACTGGTGGGATCACTCTGCTACTAGAGAGGGGAGACTGCCTTTTGATCACTGGTGGGATCACTCTGCTACTAGAGAGGGGAGACTGCCTTTTGATCACTAGTGGGATCACTCTGCTACTAGAGAGGGGAGACTGCCTTTTGATCACTAGTGGGATCACTCTGCTACTAGAGAGGGGAGTGGCCAGAGAACATTACTCAGGTTTTCTGTGTTTTGGATATTGACTTGGACTATAGACTTCTCTATTCAGAGTTTTTTCTATTCTGTTTTTTTTTACCAATATTTCTCAGTTTTTTGTGTGCAGGAGAGGGGTATTTGGGGCTGATGGGCGTGTTGCATTTTTGTTTGTTTCTTCCATGCAGGGAGGGAGGCTTTGGGGATTGATGATTCTGCTGCTGCTCTTTTCTTTCTTGGTTTTGTGGCTATCTGGAGAAAAAGAATTTCAGAATTGAACATAGTGATAATAATTGAGCCTTTGAACCTTCAATTGTTCATTTCTTCCCCCTTTACTTTATTAAGGATTGGACCTAAATGAGAACTTCTGTGTTTTCCCAGAAAATTTAACTGAGCAAGGGCTACTCAATCTGTTCTGGCAAACCACAGGATTTTATCAACCACATTTACAAATTATTAATGTAAATATAATATTAAGTATAACATGTATAGGAGTATTGGCAGGTTTAGTAGTCCTAGGAGTATCACGTACAATATATTTGTACTTAAATATTAAGTAAAGTACATTTGATTATTTGTGACAATGTAACACTTTATTGACCTTAGATGCACTAGGATTACCTCATCATTTCTGAAGAAATCACAATAGAATAGGTAAACAGGTTATCAGGACTATTGTCTTCCTCAGGGATAACGATCTTTCTCTTCCTGGTAATTCTTTTCCCAATGTATAACAAAATATACAACAGATGGTTTTAAAAGTTAAAGTGGTAAACCATGATAGGGTAATACTATCATTAGCAATGAACAAGGCATTTACAAGATACATAATATAAAATATTAAGAAACATATATATATATTTGAAGTTACCCTTGTTGGAAAGTAAATACACAACATCCAAATACGTAAGTAAAAAATAATCTTTGTTGACTCATCTTTCCGTGTTACCGTGTTATTAGACCATTTAATACCCTTGTGTAATGTTACTGATCAGGACTAAGGAGAGTTGCAAGGGTAACAGGATCAGGGCAGTCCCCGCTCTTCACGCTTCTAGGGTTGAGGATGAACCAGAGGAACAGGTAAAAGGCAAGTACAAGGAAGTGTGTAGCAAAGCAGGCATATGAGATAAAAGCTACAGTACTGCAGTTTAGCTATGGAAGTTAATGAAGCTTTAGGAGTGGAACTGCTATACAAAACACAGAAATCACCACACTTCCATCCTCGCAGACTTCAACATCTCAACCAAAAAGAGCAGTACAAAAACAATATTTCCAACAGCTAAGAGAATTCTCCACTGCAAAAAAAAGTCTCTAAGTCCAATTTAAAATCGTGCCAACACACCCAGAAACTGAATTCGTTGCTGAGGAAACTAAATTTGCAACAGCTGGAATAGTCTTAGCTATCATTTCAACTGGAGCGTTAAGCTAGTCAAAGGTTTAGTATGCGTCTGGAAAGAAAACTTGTGAAGGGAGATGCTGCGCACATCTTACTGTGTTATTTCAGTTACTCTTGTAACACACAGAGAAATATTACCATGATTTGGTTGAGTTCAATTTTAATTTAGTTTCTTCTGGCCATTGTTAATGAATATCAAGTCCTTATGGAACATTCTTTGTTACATCCATCAAAAATAATTTCTTAAAACTGGATTTGTGTTTCTGTTTTGAGATATGCAACATAGATTAAGTTATCAAATTACTTCGAAGAGTCATTTCCTCTATAAACCTTAAAAGGCGAGTGAGCCTCTGATAGCAGTATGATTTCATCAGAAATCTTTTTACATCTGAGTGAACCAAAGGATCACATCAGTGCTATTATGAGAGTGTGCACTGTCAATGCAGGCAATTTCACTCCAATATTTTTTAAAAATCATGAAGATTGTTTGGAGCCAAATTGCTTTTTTTTTACCTCTGCCTGTTAACAACAACATCATGCAACTAAATACACAGCAATAATTGAAGGCTTGTCTGGGAATCGTAGGATTTTGTCAAGAAAACAGGTGAGGGTCATCTTATGTGCTTAACAAAAGCTGCAGCCCTTTACCTCAGTTACAATGAAACCAACAACAGGCACCTTGCACTGACATCATTACGTCAGACACTGTCTCTAAAATCAGGTGGACACTCAAGATTAAAAAGACAGAAATTCACAGCAGGTTTTTGGAGTTAGACTGTGACCAGTGAGTGAGCAGGATTCATTCAAAAAGGTGAAAAAAATATTTTAAGAGCAAGTGGAACAGCCAGTCTTGGAGCGGCCATTGTGGAGAATGGGCCAGCATTTGGAGTGGCTTTGGCTCATCAGGCTTGGGTGAGATCAACCTTGGGTGAGGTAGGTCTATCATAAGTTTCTAATTTTCTTCTTAATTCCTCATCTGTTAGGGCACAGTACTGCAGTGAGAATGGCTCCAGGAGCAGTGCTTTGTCCTGTGTGTGAGATGTGGCAGTTCTGAGAGACCTCAAGTCGTCCGGGTAACCACACTTGCACCAGGTACACCGAGCTGCATTTCCTCAGAGAACATATTAAAGAACTGGAGCTGCAGCTTGATGTCCTTCGGCTCAAACAGAAGAATGAGGAGATGACAGGAGCTACAGAGATGTAGTCAGCAATAAGTTGTAGGAGGCAGGTAACTGGGTGGCTGCCAGGAGTAGGAAGTAAAATGCACAGCCAATGCAGAGTATCTCTGTGGCCATTCCTCTCAATAACAGGTTATACTACTTGGATATTGTTGAGGGGGACAAACTACAAGGTGGGAGCCACAGTGACCGAGTCCAGTGTGGTGACTCAGAAGAGAAGAGAGGTGAAGAGGACTGCAGTGGTGAAAAGAGATTCCATCGTTAGAGGAACAGAGATGAGTTTCTGTGGGCATAACAGAGACACCCGGATGGTACATTATGTTGCCTCCCAGGTACCAGGGTCTCAGATCAGGTACGCAGCATTCTCAAGGGGGAAGGTGAGAAGCCAGAAGTCTTGGTATGTATTGGCACCAATGGCACAGGTAGGGAAGGTGAGGAGAACAGAGGTTTTAAGGAACTAGGTAGAGAGCTGAAAAACTGGACCTTCAACATAGTAATCTCTGGATTGATGCCATGTACCAGTGAGGGTAAGAAAAGGATGATTTGGCAGATGAATGTGTGGCTGTGGAACTTGTGCAGAGGGCAGGGGTTCAGACTTATTTATCATTGGGATCTCTTCTGGGAAAGGAACAACCTGTACTAAAGAGATGGATTACACCTGAATCCAAATGGGACCAATATCCTTGTGAACAAGAGAAAATATGCAGATGTTAGATATATTAACACACACAAAATGCTGGAGGAAATCAGCAGGCCAGGCAGCATCCATGGAAAAAAGTACAGTTGGCGTTTTGGGCTGAAACCCTTCGGCAGGACCAAAACGTCAACTGTACTTTTTTCCCTAAATGCTCCCTCGCCTGCAGAGTTCCTTGAGCATTTTATGTGTGTTGTTCCAATATCCTTGCAGACAGGTTTGCTAGCTCTGTTCCAGAGGTTTAACCTAATCTGGCAGGAGTGATAATGCTGAGGATGAGGTAGTTAGTTTAAAAATAGAGACAATGTGTAGTGAGACTGCTAGCAATGAGAGTCTGACAATATAGAAAAATGTAAAAGGCAGACAAAATCGAAATAGGTGACATCGGAATGAAGTTGTTATATTTGAATGTATACAGTACGTGGAATAACGTAGATTAACTTGTAGCACAGTTACTGATTGTCATGTATGACATTATGGGCACCACTGAATCATGGCCAGGAGCTTAATGTCAAAGGATACACTTTGTATTGAAAGGACAGTCAGGTAGGCAGAGGCGGTGCTGTAGCATCGTTGGCAAAAGATTAAATCAAATTATTCGAAAGGGGTCACATAAGGTTGGAAGATGTTGAATCATTGTGGGTAGAGCTAAGGAACTGCAAGGGTAAAAGACCATGTCGGGAGTTCTACGCAGACCCCCAAACAGTAGTAAAGATGCCGTCTTCAAATTATCACAAGGGATGCAAAATGCATGTCAAAAGGTATGATCGTCATGGGGGATATCAATATGCAGGAAGATTGAGAAAATCAGGTGGGTGGTGGATCCCAAGAGGGAGAGTTTCTAGAATGCCTGTGAGATGGCTTTTAGAGCTGTTTATGATTCAGCCCACAAGGGGTTCCCTATTCTGGCTTGGGTGTTGTGCAATGAACCAGAATTGACCAGAGAGCTTAAGATAAAAGAACCCTTAGTGAAATGACCATAATAGGATCAAATTCACTGAAATTTGAGAAAAGAAGCCATTCAGATGTATCAGTATCACAGTGGAGTAAAGGAAATTACTGTGGCTGAGAGGAGTTGGTCTGAATTGATTGGAAAAGAATACGGGCAGGGATGATGGCAGAGCAGCAATGGCTGGAATTTTTCCAAGCAATTCGGAAGGCACAAGGTATATATATATCCCAAAGAGGAAGAAGTATTCTGAAGGAAAGATGACAAAACCATGGCTAATAAAAGAAGTCAAAGTCAACATAAAAGCCAAAGAGAGAGTATATAATAAGGCAAAGATTAGTAGGAAGTTACAGAATTGGAAAGCTTTTAAAAAGAAACAGAAAGCAACTAAAAAGTCATTAAGAGGGAAAAGATGGAATAAGCTAGCCAATAATATTAAAGGGATACCAGAAGTTACTTCAGATACATAAAGTGTAAAAGAGAGGTGAGAGTAGATCTCATAGCGCTAGAAAATTATGCTGGAGAGGTAGTATTGGGGTACAAGGATGAATTGAATAAGTATTTTGCATCAGTGGAAGACACTAAAAGTCTGATGGAAGTTTGAGAGTGTCAGGGGACAAAAGTGTGTGAAGTTGCCATTACTGGGGAGAAGATTCTTGGGAAAGTGAAATGTCTGAAGGTAGCTAAGCCAGCTGTTCCAGATGGTGTACACCCCAGAGTTCTGAAAGAGGTGGCTGAAGAGATTCAGGAGTGTTAGTAATGATCTTACACAAATCATTGGACTCTGGCATAGTTCCAGAGGATGGAAAATTGTTAATGTCGCTCCACTCTTCAGGAAAGGAGAAAGGCAGAAAAAAGTAAATTATAGTCCAGTTAGTTTGACCTCAGCAGTTGGGAAAATGTTGGAGTCAATTGTTAAGGATGTGATTTCAGGGTACTTCAAGCCACATAAAAAAATAGGCCATAGTCTGCATGATTTCCTCAAGGGAAATTCTTGCCTGACAAATCTATCCGAATACTTTGAAGAAATAACAGGCAGGATAGACAAAGGAGAATTAGTAGGTCATTTGTACTTGGATTTTCAGAAGGCTGATGACAAGGTGCCACACATGAGGCAGCTTAACAAGTTAAGAAACTATGGTATTACAGGAGAGATTCTAGCATTGATAAAGCATTAACTGATTGGCAGGAGGCAAAGGGTGCAAATAAACAGGAGCCTTTCCTGATTGGCTGCTGGTGACTAGTGGTGTTCCATAGGGGTCTGTGTTGGCACCGCTTCTTTTTACATTATATGTCAATGACTTATATGACAGAATTGATGGCTTTGTGGCTAAGTTTGTGAACGATACAAACATTGGTGGAGGGGCAGGTAGTTTTGTGGAAGTAAAGAGAATTTGTGGACTTACACAGATTAGGAGAATAGGCTAACCAGTAGCAGATGGAATACAGTGTTGGGAAGTGTATAGTTATGCTCTTTGATAGAAGAAATAAAAATGTAGACTATTTTCTAAATGGAAAGGAAATTCAAAAATTTGAGGTACAAAGGCCTCGAGAGTCCTCAGGCAGGATTCCCTGAAGGTAAACTTGCAGATTGAGTTGGCAGTGAGGAAGGCAAATGCAATGTTAACACTTGTTTGGAGTGGACTAGAATATAAAAGCAAGGATGTAACGCTGAGGCTTTATAAAGCACTGGGGAGGCCTCACTTGGAGTATTCTGAGCAACTGTAGGCCACTTACCTAAGAACAATGTGCTGACATTGGAGTGGGTTCACAGAAGTTCACAACAATGATTCCAGGATTGAAAACCTTTTCATATGAGGAGGTTTTGTGGCTCTGACCTGTGCTCAATGGAATTCAGAAAAATGAGGGGTGACCTCATTGAACCCTATTGAATGTTGAAAGGCCGCGACAGAGTGGATGTGGAGAGGATATGTTGGGGTGTCAAAGACTAGAGGACACAGCCTCAGAATAGAGAGCATCATTTTAGAACAGAAACACTCTCTTTAGCCAGAGAGTGGTGAACCTTTGAATCCTTTGCCACAAGCAGCAGTGGAGGTCAAGTCATTGGGCATTTTTAAAGCAGAGTCAATAGATTCTTGAGTAGTCAGGGCATGAAAGGATACGGGGAGAAGGCAGGAGATTGGGGCTGAGAGGGAAAATGGATCAGCATGATGAAATGGCACAGCAGACTCGATGGGCCATGTGGCTGAATTCTTCTCCTGTATCTCATGGCCTTAAAGTTAAAAACAACAACCCCATGATGGTGTTTGTAAATTATGTGGAACACTTTCAATTATGAATAATATGTACCAGTTGTCATTACACTACTCTGCAAAGGCCACTGGCCAGAATTCACCAAAACCTTTGACGAGTCTTTCTGGAGCTTGTATGAGTTGCCCAGCTCAGGTCCTACTTCCTGTGGTTGGAGTAACAGCAGGTGCTTCCGGTTGATCCAGCGGTGTGCTGCTATGCACATGGCCATGTCATGGTGCAGGGGATTTGGTAGTGAAACCATCTGGGTCTTGATGAGCTGGTTTAAGGTTATCTACAAAAATATATTCAGCTTTACTCTGCCTACCTGAAATAGAAGTCTTTTTGCCTTGTTCCAAATGTAAAACAAGTCATCGGGCTGGCTGAAGAAGGCAAGCAGCTGCCACATGTCTCCCACCAACTGTACATACACAACATCTACAGCATAGTCTGAGGTGTCAGGAGTGATGGCTATAGGTGCAATGGGGGGCAGGTGTGCCAGTAGGGTCACTTTCAAATGAGCTCATTTGGTGTTGACAAATGCTCCAGTCATGTCTGCTGACCACTCAAGCATGTGATTAGGGGCACTCCCTTTAAGGGCACTATACATGGAGAGCACAAGTTCAGCAGCTTGCAGATTGAAGTGCTGATAGAAATTCATCATACCTAAAATCCCTTGCAGTGCTTTGGTAGCGGAGGGGGTGGAAAGTCCATAATAGTGGCAGGAGTGTCACTCCTGCTACGGAGATGCCGAGGCCAAAGAACTCAATAGTAGACAACCCGACATTTGATTTAGCAGAATTCATACTGGTTTAAGAGCTTTAAAAGTGTGCAGAGCTGTGATAAGTATTCGGTTTTGGATGCATTGGTGACAAGTTGTCCAGGTAAACAAAATATAAATCTAAATCTTTTAACACAGAGTCCATTAGTTGTTGTAAAGTCTATGCTACATTTATCAGTGCAATGGCATGTGCAGAAACTCAAGTAGGCCAAACGGAGTTATAACAACAGTTTTGGGAATGTCCTCAGTGCACACTGGCACCTGATTGTAACCCCTGACTAAGCCCGCTTTAGAAGAAATTATCTTTCCAGCTAAACAAGCTGAAAAGTCTTGAATATATGGCATTGGGTAATGATTAGGGGAGGCAGTCTTGTTAAGGTGGTGGTAATCACTGCATGGACAACAACCACCATTGGGCTTAAGGGTGAAGCCCAAGGACTAGTTAACCTGCATGCAATGCCAAGCATTTCCATGTTAACGAACTCAGCCTTCACGCTGACCAGCTTTTCTGAGTCCAGTCGACATGCAACGGTATGAACCGGTGAGCCAGTTGTGGAAGTGTGGGGCTCAATCCCATGCTTTGTGTCTGTGGTGGAAAACGTGAGTGTGGTGAGGCTGGAGAACTCACCCAGCAGACGAGCCAATTCACAGGTGGTTGTGCACGCACAAGACAGAGTCGTCATGGGGAACTTACTGGAAGTGCGAGGTACGAAGTCCTTTCTATAGAGGCTGGCAGTTCTTAAGATCTACTAACAGTCCTTTGGCTCACAGAAAATCTGTGCTGAGCAGAGGCCTAGCAACTTTAGTCAAGACAAAGTCCCATGTGTACAATCATCCAGTGAAGCAGAGTGTCACGTGTCATGTCCTGTAAGTCCATGTCTTGTTGCCATTGGAAGCCTCCAGTGAGGGTCCGTCTTTTTCTACCTTACAATCAATGGGGAGCTCATTCACCTTAATGTCCATGTTGCACAGGAAGCAATGCCCTGGAAGGGTGTCTGTCATGAACAATGGACAATCCCGGCAGCTGGACCCCCTAGTGTTCACAAACCTCTGATGTCAGGAAGCATTGACATTGTCAAAGCTGCAGGCTGTTCGGCTCTTCTTGGCACTCGTGCTGAAGCACGCATGGTTAAAGCCTAGACCCGGCATTGTCCGATTCGGAGCCGCAGAAGTGAGTCTGCTGGAGGCTCTGCTGACTGGGCTTATTGAGACAGGGAAAGGAGGAACAATGGACCTCTGCCTGGCTGAGTGTAGATTATTGGCCATTTTAGCAGGCTCCTTTTGTCCTTCACAAGTGTACTGGCAAGGGCTGTGTGAACTTGAACAGGCATTTGTTGCATGAAGAGTTCTTTAAAAATAAAACAAGGATGGTGATTACCTGGAAGAGATAGGAAGTGGTCAATTAGTTCTGAAAGCCTAGTGTCACCCAGCTATGCTCAAATTCAGACAATTCAAAGTCAGTAATAGATGAGGTTTCAGAGTGACATACTTATCACATGCAGGCAGTCTTCCAATAGACTCACCACTCAAGCTGCAGTGGAACTACTTAGCGATGCTACAATGCAGCAAAATTTGGTATTGTCTGTGTTGATTTCTCACAGAGTGAACTAGGGTTCTGCCTGTGCAAACCACATGGTAGCATGTTGCTCCTATAAGTCCAGCAGCATCAAGACAACCTTGTTGGTAGACATGTTGTTGAGCAATTCTGGAATTGTTCATGAGCATCAGAGTCACCAATGTAGAATTTTTTCAAGAAAACAGGCAAGAGTCATTTTATGCATTTAGCAAAAACTGCAACCCTTTACTTACATTACGAGCAAAACAAAAGCAATCACCTTACAATGATATCATTATGTCAGACACTCTCTTAAAGTGAACACAACAATTCAATGATGGTGCTTGTGAATTATGTAAAACAGTTTCCATTAGGAACAATACATGTCATCTGTAGCCCATTACATTGTCTATTTGGGAAGTAATGTTTTCTGTGAAAGCCAAAAATTTAGCATTATTGATTAGTCTCCAAGAGTAAAATTTGTCATAGGTTTGTTTTCCCATTTTTGAACTTGTCGTCAAAGTCTCTGAAATATAACTGAATTTGTAAGAGCTCCAATAATTCTGAAATATTTGTCATTGTAAGGTATTTGCACTACAGAATGACTATTCACGACTGTTTAATTATGGGCAAATAAGAAATCTGGGTAGATACAAAAGAATAAAGTCTCTAAAAGGCCTGTTGGATTGATCAGTTTCAGTTGACCAGTGAGGAAAGCATTTTATTTTCATCTTACATTCTGCTTCAATGGATCTTTTTGTCTTATCTTCCCATGTGAAAACCCAGATCAAAAGCCTTGCTGAACCATTTAGAACAGAACCTAGAAATGCTGAAAATTGTTATGTTACTGTGACATTTAACAATGGATTGGAATAGTAGCCATGATTGGAGACAAGGAAACATCTAAACTCTTCATAGTAAGTATTTTGTGATACCTTTTGGCCAAAAAGGGTAAGTGTAATATGCTATGTGAAAGGATCTAGTGTTTTCCCAGTGTATATGATGAATAAACTCTTCCTGGGCTTCTAGCCAGGTACAGGCACCAATTTTAGCCCATGTTTCAATGATCAGCTCTGCCATCATCATCAGGGATGTTGCCTGGGCACTTCTAGTGTAGTAGTATTTATACCCCCATCATCTGTCCCTCCTGATTGGTTAGTCCTCATCTAATCAGGTTTCTGCTGTTCCACCTTGTTTACTATCCAATTCCAGTTCTTATTTAGTGAGACCTTGGTCTTCGTTAAAATTCTTTTCCTCTTGTTTTATTTCAACGGCTTTTGGGACCACCTGGTGAAATAAAACTAGAGGAAAATAATTTTAACAGAGATGAAGGACCTTCAATATCTGGGCTAGAATATTGCAGTTTTGTTAAGGTGTTATTAATTATTTCTGCAAGTGGTTCTTTGCCTACCCATGTATCTATGTTCATTTCACCTGCAATGACATCAGAGTGAATACTTAAGTGGACAGGAACAATCAATTTGCCCAAGACAAGGATTAGGGTTCCAGTGTATTAGTTGACATATGACCAACAGTTCAAGGCCATTTATTGATATCTAAAATAGAATTATTAATATCAGATCCCCTCTAATAATATTCTCTGAGTCATTAACCTTTAGGAGTGACTGAACCAGCTGAGACAATTTCCACATTAAATGCAACTTTGTCTGAGAGAAAGCAAATAGTAAGTAAGGCAGAATTTAACATTATTATAAGCATAAATATTAAAAGTAAAATACAGCTAAAGTAACATTTCCTCCTGGAGTTTGAGTCTGCCTTACTCTGTAAACAACAATGCAGTCTGGATGTATTATCCCTGGGCAATGTATCATTGAGATGTTCCTCAGTGAACAAGAAGTTTTTCATTTCTTTTCAGATCTAAACATGTGTTTTATCTTTTCAATACATCTCACCTCTTGTCGGGTTGTAGGGGTTCTGTGCTGGACCCATATACCAGTCTAACATAAAAGCATATTCTGGGGGAATAAATTGTGCTGGGACAGGTTTGATGTTATCTGTGGAGACACCTTTACTTACAGTCTTGTTTCTCTGCCCGGTCTTGATTGCTATGGTCCTATTGTTGATGATCTGGGTAACTGTGGTGATATCACATGTCACGTGTAAGAACATGATTGGACAAAGTGCAGCGCATGCACAGAAATGACAGAATGATTGAGAAGCATGGCACTGTAATACACACGTGTAGTTGTTGCTGTTGTAAATAAAAGTTCTTGTTCTCTTCTTCCAGAATATGTTTTATTCTTAGTAACCCACAGTACATATAAAGAACACAACAGTTAACGAGACAAGGAAGTTTCCATCTAGGATGGAAACTAGTGTCAGAATTATTTTTATGCAATTTTTTTCCTTTTGCAGTCCCCTGGTGTAAGGAATGGTTGTCCTGAGTTAGTGATCAGGGGTGTATTTAGATGGACATTGTATGTTAAGAAATGAGGTGTAATCTACTTTGTTTATGGACAAGTGTAGCCTATTTTTCCTCTAGAATAGACCATTTTTGCCAAGCCTCACATAATCTCTTGATTCCTCCACTCCAGTTTGCCACTTAATAGAAGCTGGAATGAAGAACTATACTCCACTTGTATGCAGCAAAACATGTTTGGCCAAATCGAGGGGAATGAATCCATATGTGGCCATTGCTGGAGCATAACTTGGAGGCAATTCAATGTGATAGATCCAAGGCGAGGCAGAGCCCAGGTCCAAGAGCAAGGAACGATCAGAGTGTTGGACGATTGAATCACTAGGCCAGATTGGAAAGGTCAGGATTTCAAGGCCAGAGGTAAGCGTCAGGCCAGTGTTCAGCTCACTGCTTGGAGGTTTCTGCACTGAACTGCAAATCGCTGGCCCGTGAAGTTTACTCATCTCTGTACTGAACTGAGGCTGTAGCCTGCAACTAACTCACTTTTGTGATCTTCAGTTCCAAATGCCATTTGCCGACTTTTATTCTTTGTATGAATTTTTTTTCTCTCTCCGCACATTGAGTATTCAACGTTTTTCTTTTGTTTCAATGGGTTTTATTGGGTTCTTTTTGTTTTGTGGCTGCCTGTGAGGAGACGAATCTCAAGGTTGTAAAAATTATGCCTACTTTGATAACAAGTGTACTTTGAAGTTTTGAATTTCGATCTGTGCCCGTTGTTCACACATGGCTATGTGGCTTGAAAGCCACTAACAGAAGACAATCAGTCCGCATGAGTGCAGGTGGAGGTGCCAGCATATGAGAACGCGGAGTTTTGGAGTGCTGTGACCAGGTTGCAGTCTGACTACAAGAATTCGTGGAGACTAACCATGTATATCTGTACAAAGGTCAATTATCACAAGTATACTTATTAGGTTTCCAAAATGGAAATGGGATGCCAGAAATAGGTCAATATAATTAATTTACCATACTTGCAGCGGCACAGTTAGTTTTATTTACCTTATAGTAGGTGGTCTTGTGACTGTCCTTTATTATAGGCCAGATATTCCTTACAATTTGCAACAAATTGCTTACAGTCACTCAGCATGTAAGGCCACGAGAATACCATGGCTAATTTCACATAAGGGGCTTGTTAATCACCATGATTGTATCCAAATCCTTTGGAAGGGTTCTTGAATCAGTGATTCCTGTTTGTGGACAGGAGGAATTTGATTTTTAAAAAATCTTTTTTAGGGTGGCATACCCAAACCTCACCTTGACCATCAACTTCATAAAGGTTCAAAGGTTCATTTATTCAAAATGTGTATACAGTATACAACTCTGAGATTCCAATATTGTAACTGCCAATCCCCACTTATTCAATCGTTGGGTTCCCCCTCCCTATCAAAAAGATGCATACAGCTAACAAAGGAGTTTAAAATGCAAGTCATTTATTTTCAGTGATTTAATTCATGTTTAAATTCAAGCAATATTG
Source organism: Hypanus sabinus (assembly GCF_030144855.1). Classification (NCBI taxonomy): domain Eukaryota; kingdom Metazoa; phylum Chordata; class Chondrichthyes; order Myliobatiformes; family Dasyatidae; genus Hypanus; species Hypanus sabinus. The sequence goes on from NC_082707.1 coordinate 172,528,925, forward strand.
TTAAAACACTCTTAAATCTCACAGTGCAGGTTGGGGAGAGGAGTGCAAGCTAGAAGATGAACTCAGGTGGATGGGAAAAGGGGGATGAAGTAAGAAGCAGAGAGATGAATGGAGGAAAAGGTAAATGGAGGTGGAGAAGATATAATCTGATAGGAGAGGAGAGTGGACCATGGGTAAAAGGAAGGGAGGAGGGGTAACAGGGAGAGATGCTAGATAGCTGAGGAGAAGAGAAGTAAGAGAGGAGCAAGAGTGGGGAATGGAAGGAAAGGGAATGAGAAAGGAAAAGAAAATACCAACATTTAGAGAAATTGATGTCCATGTCATCAGGTTGGAAATAATCTAGATAAAATATGAGGTGTTGCTCCTCCATCCTGGAAGTCACTTCATAATGGCAGTAGAGGAGGCCAAGAACTCATTCGTAAGGCCAGTGATGTTGTGGGGGTGGAACTGGACTCTCTGACGGTGGTGTCTGAAAACAGGATGCTGTCCAAGTTGCATGCCATCTTGGACAATGACTCCCATCCACTGTACTGGTTGGGCACAGGAGTACATTCAGCCAGAGACTCATTCCACCGAGATGTAATACTGAGCATCAAAGGAAGTCATTCCTACCTGTGGCCATCAAACTTTACAACTCCTCCCTCTAAGTGTCAGACACCCTGTGCCAATAGGCTGGTCCTGGACTTATTTCCACTTGGCATGATTAACTTATTATTATTTAATTATGTATGGTTTTATATTGCTATATTTCTTCACTATTCTTGGTTGGTGCGGCTGTAACAAAACCCAATTTCCTTCGGGATCAATAAAGTATGTCTGTCTGTCTGATATAATGGAACAAATGTGGGGATTGGAATTAAAATGGTTGGCCTTTGGGAAATCCTGCTTGTTGTGCTTAAATAAGTGCCTCCCCCCCCCCCCAATCTTTGAGTCTCACCAATGTAGAGGAGGCCACTTTGAGAGCATCATATACTAAAGATGACCTCAACAGAATTGCAGGTGAAGTGTTGCCTCAACCGAAAGGACTGTTTGAGGCCCTGAATGAAGATGAGGGAGGAGGTGAATGTGTAGGTGTAGCACTTCTTCAGTTTACAAGGTTAAGTGCCAGGAGGGAGATTGGTAGGAAGAGATGAATGGACAAGGGAATCATGGAAAGAACAATCTATTCAGAAAGCAGAAAGTGGGAGAATAGGGAAAGACATGTTTGGTAGTATTCCTTGACATTGACAAGCATGACAAGACTTTAACAATGTGCATGATACATCACTTCATGATATTGATTCCATGGAATCCTAAAGGTGGCCTGTTGTGTATTTAAGATTTCAGTAATATTTGAGTAATATTAGAAATGTACTGTTTGATTAAGCATTTTTTGCTGTTTACATAATGTAGATTATATGTAAAGTACGTAAATGGCATACAACATTACGCCAGCGCAGCACAAGTGCGTGCCTCAGTTAAAGTAAAAATGAACATGCATGTGTATCCCCCACCTCCTTTGTTTTGCTTTCAATTAGTTTTAATGCTTTGGAGTTACCAAACGTAACACTGGCAACGAGGAAGTTTTAAACAAACCCAACATGACTACATGTTGAAGCACATCAAAATGTTTGAATTTAAAAAGTGCAGCGAGAAACAGTCAAGTAAAAAAAATCAGCATAGCAGCTTTTTTTTCAAGTTCAGTGAGAGACTGTCAAGTTAAAAAAAAGCAGAACATCAGAACATAAAAAACAGGAGCAGGAGTAGGCCATCTGGCCCATCAAGCCTGCTCTGCCATTCAATAAGATCATGGCTGATCTGGCCATGGACTCATCTCCACCTACCTGCCTTTTCCCTGTAACCCTTAATTCCCTTACTATGCAAAAATCTATCCAACCTTGTTTTAAACATATTTACTGAGGTAGCCTCCACTGCTTCATTGGGTAGAGAATTCCACAGATTCACTGCCCTCTGGGAAAAGTAGTTCCTCCTCATCTCTGTCCTAAATCTACTCACCCGAATCTTGAGATTATGCCCCCTAGTTCTAGTTTCATCTACCAGTGGGAACAACTTTCCCACCTCTATTTTATCTATCCCTTTCATAATTTTATGTTTCTATAGGATCTTCTCTCGTTCTTCTGAATTCTACCGAGTAAAGTCTGAGGCAACTCAATCCCTCCTCAAAGTCTAACCCCCTCATCTCTGGAATCAACCTAGCTAACCTCCTTTGCACCGCCTCCAAAGCCAGTATATCCTTCCTCAAGTAAGGAGAGCAGAACTGCACACAGTACTCCAGGAGTGGCCTCACCTGCACCCTGCACAGTTACAGCATTACCTCCCTGCTCTTAAAATCAATTCCTCTAGCAATGAAGGCCAACATTCCATTTGCCTGCAGCACCTGCAAACCAACCTTTTATGATTCATGCACAAGCTCTCCCAAGTCCCTCTGCACAGCAGTGTGCTGCATTTTTGTTTTAAGTGGAAGAATTCACAGGATCATAAACAGTTAGCACTGGGTAATAATAATTATAAATAAAAAGAGCAGAAATGACAGGCTACAGCAGAAAGATAGAGACATTCAGTTGCACAAAGATAAACTGAATATGCATACTGCGCTAATTGAGCAGTATTTTAAAGCAATTGAAACAGACAATGAGAAACCTGTTTTGCTGAGTGCGTTGGGTTTAAAGGAATACAATTTGCTTAGAAGTTTGACTGCTCCAAACAAACCAGCTAAAGTTTGCTGATATCATGAGAGTAATGCAGGAACAATTGAAACCAAAACCATGGTTGATTGCAAAATGCTTTTGACTTCATAAGCAGAATCAAAAGGAAGAGAAGTCCATTTCGGCATACAGTACATGGCTGACTTGAAGAGCTTGTCTGGTCATTGTCAGTTTGGTAATAGGCTTAATGATGCACTGACAGGCCATTTAGTTTGTGGAATCTTACAAGAAACCATTCAAAAATGGCTTCTAACTGAAGTACAACTCACATTTAAAAGAGCTGATGAAATCACTGTGAAACAAAATATAAAAGAAAAAAGGTGCCAATCTTATTAAACAGCACAATAGTTGGAGCTCACGCAGTTTCAGTTGTCCGTCTTCCCCCATTGATCTCCTCCTTAGGACCCTTGCTCGGAGTCCACCACGTCTGGCAATCTACCACGTTTCTCCATTTGCGTCTTCTCTCTTCATCTCTTCCCCTCCTTCTCGCAACTGCTCCCAGAATCACAAGACAGGGCAACAAAATCCTGATTGGCTAACATGCATCAACAGTCCAGTTGTCTCCGCACATAACCCGAAAATTGCCGCTACAGGGAAACCATTACTTCAGCAGTGAACATTACAAAAAAAGCCATTACATAGCAGTGGATCCCTTACAACGCGTCACAATTGTATCAATGGAAATAGCAGACAAAGGTGCCAAGTGAGTTGCTGTCAAGAATGAAAGTGAGAATGTACAAGATTGCAGTGTCTAAATGGAGGCTTGCCTGGTGGAACAAATTGTATTACCGTTGTGGCAGATGCTCACATACGCCAAACCAATGCAGATTTAAAGTTGAAATGTGCAGAAAATGCAACAACGTAGGACACATACAAAGAGCACGTTGGGCAGCCAAAAATAAATAGACTGCAAAGGGCAGAGAAAAAGATAAAAAGTCAATTTGCAGTATCAAATAGAGCACTAAACTGCATGCTGTTGATGAAAAATCTGATAATGATGAGAGTGCACAGGACTGAGTAGACATGAGATACACAATGTGAAAACCTAACAGGAGACAGACAATATAACTTATACTAAAAATGAATGGCAGATTAATTAAAATTGAATTGGACACTGGCTCAGCTGTTTCAGTCATTCCGCAAAATGAGTTTGAATGGTATTTCAATTATACTAAACTGAAGCCTGCAGGTATCCAACTAGGAACTTGTACTGGAGAAAAGATAATTCCCCAGTGGGGATAATCTTCTCAACAGTGAAATACAACGACCAATGTGCCATATTGGGCATGTACATGATAAAAGCAGGAGGACCAGCATTGTGCAGCTGTGAGTGGCTGAGATATCTACAACTTGACAGGACATCCATCCCCCATTTGCATGCCATATCCCCTGCCAAATGGGAGCAGATTAAGTAAGTTACTGGATGATGATACAGCAGTGTTCAAGAATGGCTTTGGAAAACCCTAACATAGCAAGGGTAAAACAGTATTAAATGAACATGCCACAACCAAGTTTTACAAAGTCTGTTGGGTTCCTAATACTATCTGTAATAAAGTAACCAGTGAGGTAGAATGCATGAAAGAATTTTTTCCAAGTTTGAGTGGAGCCCATTAGCAACATTGGTGCTTCTAGTAACCGAGACGAATGGGTTTGTCAGGATCTGTGGGGATTTTAAGGCTACCATCAACCCAGTATTGAAAGTAGATCCATACCACCTGCCCAGGATAGGGGATATCTTTGCAAGCCTTTCTGGAGGAAAGCACATTAACAAAGGGAGGCCCACCTTACTGAGATGGAGGTAGAGAAGGAGTTCAAAGTGTTTCTCACCATAAACACTCACAATGGGCTTTATTGCTATAATAGGTTTATTTTTGGAGTAGAACCTGCACCTGCATTCTGGCAGAAAGCTATGGACCAGGTGCTGCAAGGCTACCCGGCACTCAGTGTTACCTGGATGATATCATTGTTACAGGTAAGGATGACAAGGAACATCTCCAAAATCTTAAGACAATGTTAAAAAGATTAGAAGGTTATGGACTCAGAGCATAATGCAACAAGTGTGAATTCTTTAAACTAAGTATCACTTACTGTGGTCACACCATTGATGCACAAGATTTCCACACAAGGGTACTGAGAGAATTCAAGCAAGGCTAAAGTATGTGTCACTGTTTTGGTCCTTCTTGGGATTTGTCAATTACTGTAACAGATTCCTGCCAAACCTGGTTACTGTGCTCCACCCCTTGAACTCATTACTGCAGATCAGGAAGAAATGACAATGGACAAAGCAGGGTGGTTTTCCAAAAGGTAAAGGAAATGGAATGGTGATGTCAGATATTGTATTCACAAATTGTGATCCAAATCACCCAGTGAAGCTTCTCATGCACTGTTCAGGATGCCAACACATCCAGAGGTGTCAGAACTACTTCCTACAGTCCCAGAGTCAATTCCTACAGCCACCACAGAGGAAGCTTCAATTGTTTCACAGCCACAAGTCTCACCTGCCAAGCAGAGCAAAACCAAACCACCTCCACCCCCCCCCCCCCCCCGTCAGGAAAGACGCTATCCCACAGGAGTTAGAAATCCTCCAGACTGCTCAAACCTATGACAAATGGGACAATTTAAAATTTACTCTGCTCTGCATGTCTATACAGTAGCTGTATTATACAGTATACTGTAAATAAGTTGAGATGCATTCTATATTGAGTTATAGTATGCAGGGAGGAGTGTTGTGTATTTAACATTTCAGTAATATTGTAAATATATTGTTTGATTAAGCAGTCTCTGTTGTTTATATAATGCATTGCAGGTTATAGGTGAAAGTACGTAGATGGCATACATCTTTACTTTGCTACGTCATACATTCATGCCTTGATTAATGTAAAAATGAACATACGCAAGTTATCTTCCAGCTCCCTTGTTATGCTTTTGTTTAGCTTTAATGTTTTGCAGTTACAAACAAACATGGCCTTTACATTCCCCTCTTCTCTTCCCTCTGCTCTTTACTCTCCATTCTTCCATTCTCCCTGTTGTTCTTGGCACCTCACATTGAAAACATCAAATTCCATTCTTTTGTTTCTCCCATTTATTTATTTCATATCTTTTGTTTTTCTCTTCTACTCTTAATTCCTTCAGAAATTGATTAGTTATTGTAGCTTTTACTCAGCAATCTTCCCTCCCAACCCTGCCGTTTATTGACTGCCGATCACTGTCTGATGGATCAATGCCAAGAGTCATATAATCTTTTTCTTCCTCTCTTTCCTCATGGAGCTTTCAAGCATCTGAAGCCTTTCAGTTAGAGGCACCTATCTTTCAGAAACATTATGCCATGCTTCGTCCCGGCACAGTATACTATTATTTCAGTCAGGAATTCAGTTACCTAACTTAGGAGAGCTGATATTACCATTATCATTTTGAACTACAAAGTTGCATCTAAACAAGCAACATTCAGAGAAAATGAGTCTTTCTAATCTTCCTCTTTTCAACAGGAATTTACCTTTGTGAGAGATAAAACTGATTATGTACCTTCGTAAAACAAATGGTTTTATTTGGTTCTGTGTTGTTATATTATCAATATTTTGACCTCTTTTAGAAATCATTCAAATGACTTCAACTGTTCCCCTCTCAGTTGTTTCACCTGAGATTGAGTGCAGCAGTATTAATGTTCTCTTGGAGTCCAGCTTCACATTTTGGAGTACCAGGAAACTAAAGATGCCATGAGCATTTTCTATATGAAGTCTGGGGTTTACTGTTCACATTTCTATGGTGTAGATGCTGCAGTCAACAGACTGGGCATGAAGCTTTGTTCTTGAGTACAAGGTATCCAGTGGTGCAGAAGAAAATGTCTCCTAGACATTATGTGTTATTGACTGTAAAGGCAATCAACAACAATGGTAATGCTGCTATGAATCCAAGGACAAGTAATTCTGACTTCATTAAGCCTTTCAGCATTGTTAAACAAACAATTGCCAATTTCTGTACTACACACTTTGATACTTGGCCAGCACATTTGCATTGTGTGATGTCTAAGGATTAAACAGAATGACAGTACAGATCCTGCCACTGCTGCACATTTGCTAGTCCCATGAATAACGTTTATACATACGCTTAATATAAATCACAGTCAACGGACAAACTGAAGCATTGTTTTGGATTGTCTGCCAATTGTAGATCTACTTTGCATGGAATGTGACTCAATATGGCAGCTTATCTGTTAAGATACATACCTGCGTAAGGTCCAGAGCACTGAACGGGAAGGCTTGTATAGGATGAAAAGAAAATCCTCGCCTTCCAATGGAGAGCCAATTTGTAAAAGATTAGCTTTATTTGTCACATGTACTTCAAAGCACACAGTGAAATGCATCATTTTCCTTTCTAACAGCTGACACAGTCCAAATGTGTGCAAGTGTCGGCTGGCTTCTAATCCCAACATAGCATACCCACAACTTTCCAACCCTATCCAGTGCATTCTTCTTGGGATGTGGAAGGAAACCCACACAGTCACAGGGAGAATGTTCAAACTCCTTAAGGACAGTGGGGGGAATTGAACCCTGATCACTGATTGCTGGGACGGTAAAACAGAACTATGCTACCCTGCTGCCCAGTAGCCTCCAGATGCTGGCTGCAATTCTTTCCTGCTAGCCTACAACCAGATTGCATCCTGCTTCCTCCCTCTGGTTCCCCCTCACTGGAGTGCCACAGTGGTGGAGCTGTTCCAGTGGTGCCCAGTTCCAGTGACCCCGGTTTAACCTTAACCTCGGGTGCTGTCTGTGTGGAGTTTGCATGCTCGCCATGTGATCATGTGGATTTCTTCCACATGCACCAGTTTCCTCCCACACACTGACTAGCAGGTCAAACAGCCTCTTTAAATGCCCCCTAACTATAGTTCGAATGGTGGAATTGGATGGGAATGCAGGGAAAACAATCATGAGATTAGTATAGGATTGGCGTAAAATGGGTGCCCGATGGTCAGCATGGATTTAGTGAGCATAAAGACCTGCTTACATTCCACACACCTCCACTTCAGAGCAGACTGCCCTCAAGGAATGTTAGTAATGCCCCATTTCCTCCCAAACAGATATGCAGCTATGGAGATCTATTAGAGCCCATCATGTATGCCCCAAGATGCCAACTTTTAGACGTAACTTAATTCTAGGCTCCTGTTTCTCTCACCAGTAATCTGCTTGTCTCCTCCATGTTCTCCTCTGCACGGTGCCTTGACCAGATCCTACCCAATTAGATTTTTAAGAAGTGCTGCATCTGCGGATTGGAATAAATAAAATATTTTTAATTGCTTCAAAGCTGTGGCAAATGCCAAGAATTTGGAAAACATACCTAGCTATTCCAATTTTAAACTTGATTTATTTGTGCTGGATTAACTTCAAAAGGGTCAATGTTGGATGCTCTTCATCTATTATTCTATAAAACTTCCCGTTATTTTAAACCTTGAATTGCATTCAGCTTGGTCTGATAAAGGCATTTTTTTTCAAATGTAACATGAGAGACCTCTGTCTAGCATATTGAATCACCAAGGCAACCAAAGTGTTAAACAGTTTGTGTAATATTCTAAAAGGTTAATTAAATGCAAAACCAGAAGTGAAAATAATGAAAGCAATGTAGTCTAACACAAACTATTCCCAGTTTAAAAAAACACCTGTTTTACTTTATACAATCAATAGTCTTTTTGTATTGGAAACCCAAGAGACTACAGATGCTGGAATGGGGAGCAACAAATAACCTGCAGGTTGAATGGATCTGTTGGTGCTGGAGGGTGGGGTGGGGGAAGATACCGTCAATATTTTGGATCTAACCTCTTCATCAAGAGGAGTGAGAGTGTAGAAGGAAGATAGCCGTATAAAGAGAAGAGGCAAATGGTGAGTAAGGACCAAGAGGTGAGTGGTGGGCCAAGAATGACAGGCAGATGGACTAGTCAGGGGAGGGAGGAGGGGGAATAGGGTTGAAGATAGGTGGAGGCAGGCAAAAATAAAATCCAGATTTGAATTGATTTTAAAGACACAGACAGTACAGTCTTCCAGAGGTAATGGGAACAAATGGGAAAGTATTGATCACCCACTAACTCTGACAAAACCTTCCCAATGCTTTGAGCGAAGTAAACATGTTAACTCTTTCATGATCTCCATGGCACTGATGGCATGCTCTCCTCGGTGTGGTGAAGGAATTGCCTGGCAATGTTCTATGTTAACCGTCCCTCACAGAAAATTTTATGCAGAAAAGGACCTTTCACCGATCAGTCAGTCAGGCAATGTTCTTGGGCCCTGCAAGAAAAGATGGTGGTGGATCCTGTTAGGTGATTCAATACACATACTGTTGAAGTCATTAAAGATGAAAACAGACAATCCTGTGGAAGGTAGTGTAAGTGGAGAGACAAAATGAGTTTATGTTTCAGGTTGATAACCTCCCAGAGAATCACAGAATCATGGTGTAATACAGCTTGGAAATTGGCCCTTCGTTCTAATTCATTCACCAAGCTGATTCCATATGCTCAGCTGGCCCTTTATCCCTTAACCCCTCTTATCCATGTGCTTACCAAATTGTCTGTTAAATATTGTATTGCAACTGCCTCTGCCACTCCCTCTGCTCGTTCTATATACACAGCACTCTCTGCAAGTAGAAGTTGCACATCAGGTCTCTTTTAAATCTTTCATATCCCACCTGAAACCTATGCCCTCTGGTTTTTCGTTCCCCTTTCCTGGGAGAAAGAATCATAGAGTCATGAAATAATACAGAACTGAAAAGAAACCCTTTGGCTTAAACTGTCCGCAGTGACCACATTACCCTCCTTGCTACTCCCAGTTTCTTGCATTCGACCCATAATCCTCTGAACCCTCTTCTCCAAGTAACTATCAAAATGCCTCCTAAATGTTACAATTTCATCCACCGATAACTTCCTCTGTCAGCTCATTCCAGGTATTCACTGTCCTCTGTGCAAGTTACGTCTCAGGTCCCTTTTAAATCTTTCCCTTATACCTTCTATTGACACCGTCTGGTTTTGGACTCAAACCCAGGGAAAAGATTGGCCATTCACCTATCCATACCCTTCATGATTTTATAAACTGTGAGTTCATCCCTTATTCTCCTGTGCTCCAAGGAACAAAGATCCAGTGTGACCAAACGCTCCCTATAGCTCTGCCGTCTAGTCAAGGAAACATGTCCATCTAGGACTAAGACTCTTTATATCCCTCAAGATTTTATACAGGTTTCAAAAGAAACATTTGGAAATTAGCAGCCCAGAAGCACATGAATTAGAGTTCCTGCCTCACATTCTCATAGACCTGGGCTCAGTCCTGACCTATGTTGCTGTTGTGTGTTTCAGTTCACAGGCTGTTGCTGTGAATTTGTGGTGCCACGGTAACGTAGTGGTTAGCACGATCCTCTTACAGCTCAGGATGTTGGATTTTAGAGTTTTGTTCCAGCGTCCTCTGTAAGAAAGTTTGTAGGTCTTTCCCATGCAGTGTGTGGTTTTCTCCCAGTGCTGCAGTTTTCTCCCACAGTCCGAAGACATACCGGCTAATTGGTTAATTATTGTAAGTTGCCCTGTGGTTATGGTAGAGTTAAATTGGTGGGTTGCTGGGCAGCACAGTATAGTGAGCCAGAAAGGCCTGTTCTGTGCTACATCTCTGAATAACATAAATAAATAATCCAGTTTTCTCACACATCCCAGAAGACACGTAGGTTGGTAATTTAACCAACTGCTCTTCATCCCTTGTAGTGTGTAAGAGAGTCATAGAAACTGGAAAATGTTCTGGTAAGGTGGAGTAATAAAGCAGAATGAGTGCATGATTAGGGGATACAGGGTGCCACACCTCTGACATCAATGATCTATGGCCCTGAGTATACAGTATTTAAGCTGCAGGGAAAGAGGATGGGTGCAGAAAACAAAGGGAATGTTGGTGATGGTGTGGAGATGAAGAGAAACTCTATAACATAAGTAACATTAGTAAGACAAAGGAGATGGTGATGGACTTTAGGAAGACCAAGCCTGCACTGCTCCCTGTAAATATTGATGGTGAGGACCTTCAAGTACCTGGGGGCGGGGGGGTACACATGGCTGAGAGACTTGAGCAGAGCACCAACAAGAAGCTGTGTACAAGAAGGGCCAGAGTCGCCTCTACTTCCTGAGGAGACTGAGGTCCTTTGGAGTGTGCAGGCCTCTCCTTCACACGTTCTACCAGTCTGTTGTTGCCAGTGCAATCTTCTATATGGTGGTGTCCTGGGGCAATGACATCAACATGGGTGATGCCAACAGGCTCAATAAACTGATTAGAAAGGCTGGCTCTGTTGTAGAAATCAAACTGGACACACTGGAGGCTGTGGTAGAACAATAGACACTATGGAAGATCTTGGTAATTCTGGAGAATAATTCTCACCCTGTGCATGCCGCCTTGGCTGAACAGAGGGATGCTTTTAGTAATAGACTAAGACAACTGCGCTGCTCCAAAGAGTGCTCTATGGGCTCATTCTTACCCTTGGCCATTAGGCTCTATAATGAGTTAGCCTTTAACCAGGGAAGTGATGACACTCCTCCTGTTAGATTGTTTGTGATAACTTATTTTTTAACCTTTCTGTTCTTCTAATATGTATATCTGTGCACTACTGTGATAATGTAATTTCCATCGGGATCAATTAAGTATTTATCTAACTATCTAATTGTAGTGGTGAGAGTGGATGATTAAGGTTTGATAATCACACCTAATCTGTCTGGAGGAGGCGTAAATAAAAGGAGATGAATGAGAAAAAAGAGCAGAGAAGAATGTGTTGAAACCATGAGATAGGAAACACTTCTGTTACTAGAAATACACAGCAGGTGTGAGAGCATCTCTGGAAAGAGAAAAATAATGTTACCAGCTCTCTGTCAAGCTTCCTTAGAATACTGTATGTTTAAACAGAGCCACTAAACTTTAAAATTCTTCTGAACTTTAAGGATTACATTCCAAACTATTTTGCTTCTCTTCTTATCCCATGAATTAACCCAATGAGTCTCCTTTGGTCTGCCTCTAATGTTGCTATATCTTTTCTAAGGTAAGAGGTCAAAAACTGTATGCTGTGGAACACCAATCTTGATACACTGATGCAAGGAATAAATTTGCACTGAGATTCAGAATGTGTCCCTAGGCAAAGTCTCAGATAGACGAGTCTACAAACAAGGTTAAAGTGAAATCGCAAGCAAAGACTCGTGGTAACATGAAAGAGTAGGACAAATATATCTGCGTGCTCACATGGCTGCTATTGCCAGAGGAAAGCAATTAAGTTGTGCTGTAATACTTCTGTACAAAGAAAATCTGGTTCACAAGCCCTTTAGGTTAGCAGTTATCCTTTAAAGCATCATAAGAGAAATGATCAAGAGATTCTTTCATTGCTGTTTGCAAAATTTCCTGTAACAAATTTAGTTCCCACATCTCCTACACTATATTAATGAACACAGTTCAAAAATACTTCATTATCTAAAAGCTGCTTTGGAGTTGCCAATTTCAAGGTGTTTCAGCTAAATGAACTGAATAATTTTTTTTTAAACCCATCAGCCCAGCTAGAGCAAAGACTTCTAACAGCAGCCTGCCAGGGTCCTCAGTCCTGGGCCAAAGGTTGATCAGCCCTGTGGCTTCTCTCTTCATACATGACTTCATATGTCTTCTAGATGAAGATCCTTACTCTCCCAGGGGCTTCTGTTGGCATTTCTATAACTCTGGTTTGTTATTGAATGAGTTTACTCGCCCCATGTCCAACCCTCCTCCTTTCGCCGCAGGCATGGGACCATCCATGGTGGAGTTAATAAGAATTTTAAACACAAGATGTTCTGTAGATGATGGCAATACAGAACAATACACACAATATTCAGCAGGAATAAGTATTTCTAGATCACTAAAAACGGTAAGTCTCGGTGTTGGTAATTCCTCTAGAGCGGGGGTCGGCAACCTGCGGCTCCCGAGCCATTTGTGGCTCTTTCACCTCTGTGCTGCGGCTCCCTGTGGCTTTGGGAAATAATTGGTCAGTATTTAATTAAAATGTATTTTATGTTAGTTTGTTAGCTTTTGAAATGTAATTCTAAATTTGAAGATTATGGTGATCTTGTACAATCTAAGTGTGGCAACACATTTCCTGGCACATCCGAAACGGCTCACAATTAGCCAGCATTCAGGCTAAGGGAGATAGCCTACAGGGGTTTGTGAGTACGCGTCTTTTGCAGCATCTGCGTCCATGGGGGCTGGGTTGAGGGAGGCTTAAAAGCAAGGCTGTTTAGTTCGAATAAAGTTATTCGACTGCAGTTTACTGACTGTGTGAGCACACCGCTACAACGTGTTTTTATCGCTATTAATATACGTCACCACTGCCAATACCTGACACCCGCCAGTGCGCGATTTCTTTAATTTTTCGATCCAAGGTAAGCCAACTATGGAGAATTCTAAAAAAAGAAAAGTGACTGAAGAAAACAGAACGTTTAATGATACGTGGACAGATTCATTTGCTTTCACTGTTGACGAGACTGGTTTACCGGTATGCTTAATATGCAATGAGAAACTAGCAAACAACAAAAAGTCAAATGTCGCAAGGCATTTCCAGAATAAACACGCAGCCTTTGCTCAAAAATATCCGGATGGAGATGAGAGAAAAAAAGCCGTTTCGGAACTGATGCGGAAGGTTGATCTGAGCAAAAATCATTTCCAGAAATGGATGAAGTCTGGAAAATCAACGACATACGCCAGTTATATTGCCGCTCAGGAAATAGTCAGGCACGGGAAGCAGTTTACAGATGGTGAATATATAAAAGAATCTTTCATTAAGATTTCAGAACATCTATTCACGGACTTTAAAAACAAGAGTGAAATTGTGCAGAAAATCAGGGATATGCCCCTCTCTGCAAAGACTGTCAAAGACAGAACCATAAAAATGGCAGAAGACATCACAAGACAGCAAATTAAAGACATCAATTCAGCTGTGGCCTACTCGATTGCCTGTGACGAGTCTAAAGACAAAGGTGATATTGAACAAATAGCGTTGTTCTGCCGGTATGTAAACTCTGCCGGGCCACAGGAAGAACTGATTGAGTTGATACCTCTAAAAGACCAAACACGGGGGGAGGACATCTGTGAGGCTGTCTTGAATTGTTTAAGAGCCAAAGGAATAAAGACCACCCATCTGGTGTCAGTAGCTACTGATGGGGCACCGAATATGACGGGAACGCACAAGGGATTTGTGGCTTTACTGCAGAAGTCGCTGGACAGAAAGCTGCTGACTTTTCACTGCATCTTGCACCAAGAGGCACTGTGCGCTCAAACATTTCCTCCGGAATGCACAGAAGTAATGGATGTTGTCATTCAGATTGTCAATAAAATAATGGCAAAAAGTTTAAATCACCGTCAATTCCGTTTGTTACTGGACGAGCTGGAAAGCGCATATTCTGATCTCCTGCTGCACAACAAAGTCCGGTGGCTGTCCAAAGGGGAGGTGCTGAAACGCTTTGTCGCGCGTCTGGAAGAAGTGAAAACTTTCCTGGGCAGCAAAGGGCTCAACTTTCCTGAGCTGGAACAGCCAGAGTGGCTGGAAAAGCTACACTTCATGGTAGACATGACAGCGCACCTGAACACGCTGAACACAGCTCTTCAACGGGGTAAGGACGTACAGCCCTGCACATGTTGGAGGATGTTTTGGCATTCGAGCGCAAGTTGACGTTGCTTGCCAGAGATTTACAGAAAGGCACATTGTCTCACTTCCCCAATTTGAGAGAGTTCAAACAAGGTCACGACATGATAAATTCGGAGTATTTACATTCTGCAATCATCGCAATGCAAACATCGTTTAGGAAATGCTTCTGTGAGTTCAGAGAGGAAAAAAAACACATTATCCTTCCCGGTCACTCCCCTAAGCATCGATCCATCCCTACTAAATACGACTGCATTGTCAGGTGTGAGTCAACCTGAACAAGTATGATAAATATTTTAATTGCCTATTATTTTACGTATATTCATATGTTTTCATTGTTCAGTGAAATAGTCCTTTTATTTTTCAGGTTGACAGCTGGCTGACGTTATTTTTGGTTTGCTGCTGGCGGCAAATTTAAGTTTGGCGTTTTTCATAAATACAAGAAGGACTCAAATAGACGTTAAGTATTTTACTTAAAAGTAACCTTCAACCCAACGTCTTTTTTTCGGAGTTCAAAATGTTTTTGTTGCATGCAGAAATGTAATTTCATTTTCTCTGCAGGAGTTCATCAATTTCATAAATGCAACACATTATAGTTTGTTTATACATAGCATAAAGGCAAAACAAAACGTTGTATGCAGTGTTATTTCATTTTAAATGTCAAGCGGGTTTTGCGGCTCCCAGAGTTTTCTTTTCTGTGGGAAACGGGTCCAAGTGGCTCTTTCAGTGGTAAAGGTTGCTGACCCCTGATCTAGAGCATAACTTCAAGTACAAACTTAACATCAGTTAAGTTTAACTGAACTTAACATCAGTTCCTCAAAATTTGTCATATTGCTCAGTAATTTCATGATATTTTCAGTTGTTGGAGCTAAAAATGTCATGCCATGATAGAATTTCTGTGAATCACCTTGGGGCATATAACCATAGCAAAGGCTCTCTGTCACTGGAAAGAGAAAATATCAGCTGTCACATCCTTACCATTTTTAATGCTCTTGCAATGTGATTGCAGCTCTTGTTGAATCAATTCTGCTGTTTAGGTTATTTATCTCCCCAGTCAGCAAACTTCCTCCCAGGTAGTCTCTCATTCAGCTGCTTGAGCAGTGAGACAAGAGGGTTCACTCATTTCGCCCCATTCTTTCTTTTAATTCAGAAGACTGCAGATCCAATACTATTTCAGAGGTCTGAACTTCTGCCTCTTCAGTGCAGTACTGAAGGAGTACTGCAGCGTCAGAGGCTGTCTTTTGGATATGATGTTAAACCAGCAATCTCACCATCCACTCTGTCATATGTAAAGAATCTCATTATGAAATTCCGGAGGTAAGTGGGGAGTTACCCTTTTTGCCCTGTGTGGTAGTTGTCCCTCAGACAATATCACTAAATCAGATCTCTTGGCAACTCAAGCAATGGTGGATGAAGTAGCTGTGCATCATCTTTCTACCTTTCTTACTCATATCAGTACCACCTCTCCACCGGTTATAAAAGCTTCTGGCATTTTCCAAGGTCTTGAGAGGCTCTCTGTAAATGTGTTTTATTCTCAAAGAATTAGAATTGAAGCTCATGTGAACACAAAGCAGAGAGAGCTGCCTCTGCCGATAACTCATGCAGAAACTGATTTAAGAAAATCTGGTTTGGACATTGACCATCTGATACTCGTAAAATAAGGTATAAGGAATAATAACAACTGACATAAATTATTTATCATTATGACTTATGTAAGACAAAACTATTCTGTATCAATTTACCTAACATCTATAAATGCGTTGATTTAGAGTAACAAAATGAAATCAGAAATATTGAAACAAAGAAAATCTACAGCACGATACAGGCCCTTCGGCCCACAATGCTGTGCTGAACATGTACTTACTTTAGAGATACCGAGGCTTACCCATATCCTTCTATTTTTCTAGGTTCCATGTTTCTGTCCAGGAGTCTCTTAAAAGATCCTATTGTACCTACCTCCACCACTATCGCCAGCAGCCCATTCCACACACTCACCATTCTCTGCATAAAAAACTTACCCCTGACATCTCTTGACCCTTGACTTACCCCCTGACATTACAGTCACTGAAAGTAAGCATGCAGGTACAGCAGGCAGTGAAGAAAGCTAATGACATGTTGGCATTCATAACAAGGGGAGTTAAGTATAGGAATAAAGAGGTCCTACTGCAGTTGTAAAGTGCCCTGGTGAGACCACACCTGGAGCTTTGGTCTCCAAATTTGAGGAAGGACATACTTGGTATTGAGGGAGTGCAGCATAGGTTCATGAGATTAATTCCCGGAATGGCGGAACTGTCATATGTTGAAAGATTGGAGCGACTGGACTTGTATACACTGGAATTTAGAAGGATGAGAGGGGACCTGATTGAAACATAAAAGATTATTAAGGGTTTGGACACGCTAGAGGCAGGAAACATGTTCCCGATGTTGGGGGAGTCCAGAACCAGACGCCACAGTTTAAGAATAAGCGGTAGGCCATTTAGAACGGAGTTCAGGAAAAACTTTTTCACCCAGAGAGTTGTGGATCTATGGAATGCTCTGCCTAAGAAGGCAGTGGAGGCCAATTCTCTAGATGCTTTCAAGAAAGAGTTAGATACAGCTCTTAAAGATAGCAGAGTCAAGAGATATGGGGAGAAAGCAGGAACGGGGTACTGATTGTGGATGGTCAGCCATAACCACATTGAATGGCGGTGCTGGCTCAAAGGGCTGAATGGCCTACTCCTGCACCTATTGTCTGTTGTCTATCTCCTTTGTACCTACTTCCAAGCACCTTAAAACTGTGCCCTCTCATGTTAGCCATTTCAGCTCTAGGACTATCCACACAATCAATGCCTCTCAGCATTTTATATACCTCTATCAGGTCACCTCTCATCCACTGTTGCTCCAAGGAGAAAAGGCCAAGTTCACTCAACCTATTCTCATAAGGCATGCTCCCCAATCCAGGCAACATCCTTGTAAATCTCCTCTGCATCCTTTCTATAGTTTCCACATCCTTCCTGTAGTGAAGCGACCAGAACTGAGCACAGTACTCCATGTGGGGTCTGAGCAGGGTCCTGTACAGCTATAACATTACCTTTTGCCTCTTGAACTCAATCCCATAGTTGATGAAGGCCAATGCACCGTATGCCTTCTTAACCACACAGTCAACCTCCGCAGCAGCTTTGAGTGTCCTATCAACATGGACCCCAATATTCCTCTGATCCTCCACTCTGCCAAGAGTCTTACCATTAATGCTATATTCTGCCATCAAATTTGACCTACCAAAATGAAC
Organism: Hypanus sabinus; assembly: GCF_030144855.1. Taxonomy (NCBI): domain Eukaryota; kingdom Metazoa; phylum Chordata; class Chondrichthyes; order Myliobatiformes; family Dasyatidae; genus Hypanus; species Hypanus sabinus. Next base: position 172,546,550 of record NC_082707.1, read on the forward strand.
CACCTCACACTTCTCTGCGTTGAACTGCATCTGACACTTCTCAGCCCAGTTTTGCATCCTATCGATGTTCTGCTGTAACCTCTGACAGCCCTCCACACTATCCAGAATGCCCCCAACTTCTGTGTCATCAGCAAATTTATGAACCCATCCTTCCACTTCCTCATTTAGGTCATTTATAAAAATCACGAAGAGAAGGGGTCCCAGAACAGATCCCTGAGCACACCACTGGTCACCGACCTCCTTGCAGAATATGACCCAACTACAACCACTCTTTGCCTTCTGTGGGCAAACCAATTCTGGATACACAAAGCAATGTCCCCTTGGCTCTCATACTTCCTTATTTTCTTAATAAGCCTTGCATGGTGTACCTTATCAAATACCTTGCTGAAATCCATATACACTACATTTACTGCTCTACCTTCAACAATGTGTTTTGTCACATCCTCAAAAAATTCTATCAGGCTTATAAGGCACAACCTGCCCTTGACAAAGCCATGCTGACTATTCCTAACCATATTATGCCTCTCCAAATGTTCATAAATCCTGCCTCTCAGGATCTTCTCATCAACTTACCAACCACTGAAGTAAGACTCACTGGTCTATAATTTCCTGGGCTATTTGTGCTCTCCTTCTTGAGCAAGGAAACAACATCTGCAACCCTTCAGTCCTCCAGAGCCTCTCCCATCACCATTGATGATACAAAGATCTTTGCCAGAGGCACAGCAATCTCCTCCCTCGCCCCCCCCCCCCCAAAGTAGCCTGGGGTACATTTCATCTCGTCCCGATGACTTATCCAATTTGATGCTTTCCAAAAGCTCTAGCACATCCTCAATATTCTCAAGCTTTTCAGTCTACTTTAAGTCATCCCTGCAATCGCCAAGGTCTTTTTCCGTAGTGAATACTGAAGCAAAGTATTCATTAAGTACCTCTGTTATCTCCTCTGGTTCCATACACACTTTTCCACTATGACGCTTGATTGGTCCTTTTCTCTCATGCCTTATCCTTTGGCTCTTCACAAACTTGTAGAATGTCTTGGGTTTTTCCTTAATCCTGTCCACCAAGGACTTCTTATGGCCCTTTCTGGCTCTCCTAATTTAATTCTTAAGCTCCTTCCTGCTAACCTTATAATCTTCTAGATCTCTATCATTACCTAGTTATTTGAACCCTTCATAAGATTTTCTTTTCTTCTTGACTAGATTTTCAACAGCCTTTGTACACCATTGTTCCTGTATCTACCACCCTTTCCCTGTCTCATTGGAATGTACCTATGCAGAACCCCGCACAAATACCTCCTGAACATTTGCAACATTTCTTCCGTACATTTCCCTGAGAACATCTGTTCCCAATTTATGCTTTCAAGTTCCTACCTGATAGCTTCATATTTCCTCTTATCCAATTAAACACTTTCCTAACTTGTCTGTTCCTATCCCTTTCCAGTGCTATGGTAAATGATATAGAATTATGATCACTATCTCCAAAATGCTCTCTCACTGAGAGACCTGACATCTGACCAGGTTCATTTCCCAATACCAGATCTCCTCTTGTAGGCTTATCTACGAGTAACACAAAGTAAGGTTTTCTGATACATATTGTGTCAGGAAACCTTTCTGAACACACCTAACGAAGTCCACTCCATCAAAACCCCTTGATCTAGGGAGATGCCAATCAATATTTGGGAAATTAAAATCTCCCACCACGACATCTTTCCAGAATCTGTCTCCCTATCTGCTCCTCGATGTCCCTTTTACTATTGGGTGGTCTATAAAAAACACTCAGTACAGTTACTGACCCCTTCCTAACTTCCACCCACAGAGACTCCGTAGACAATCCCTCCATAACTTCCTCCTATTCTGCAGCCATGACGCTATCTCTGATCAGCAGTGGCTCGTCCCCACCTCTTTTGCCTCTCTCCCTGTCCTTTCTGAAACATCTAAAGCCTGGCATTCAAAGTAACCATTCCTGCTCCTGAGCCATCCAAGTCTCTGTAATGGCCACAACATCATAGCTCCAAGTACAAATCCATGTTCTAAGCCCATCCACTTTGTTCATGATACTCCTTGCATTAAAATAGACACATCTCAAACAATCGGTCTGAGTGTACCCCTTCTCTATCACCTGCCTATCTTCCCTCTCACACTGTCTCCAAACTTTCTCTATTTGTGAGCTAATCACCCATTCCTCTGTCTCTTCAGTTCGGTTCCCCCCCCCCAGCGATTGTAATTTAAACTCCCCCCAATAGCCTTAGCAAACCTCCCTGCCAGGATATTGGTCCCCCTCGGATTCAAGTGCAACCCATTCCTTTTGTATAGGTCATGCCTGCCCCAAAAGAGGTCCCAATGATCCAGAAATCTGAATCCCTGTCCCCTGCTCCAATCCCTCAGCCACGCATTTATCCTCCCCCTCATTCAATTCCTATTCTCTCGGTGATGTGGCATAGGTAATAATCACAAGATTACTACTTTTGAGGTTCTGCTTCTCAACTTACTTCCTAACTCCCTGTAGTCTGTTTTCAGGACCTCCTCCCTTTTCCTACCTTTGTCATTGGTACCAATATGTACCACAACCGCTGGCTGTTCACCTTCCCACTTCAGGATATCGTCGATGTGATCAGAAACATCCCAGACCCTGGCACCTGGGAGGCAAACTACCATCCGTGTTTCTTTCCTGCATCCACAGAATCGCCTGTCTGCCCCCCTAGCTATACAGTCCATTATCACTGCTGCCATCCTCTTCCTTTCCCTACCCTTCTGAGCCACAAGGCCAGAATCTGTGCCAAAGACACGGCCAACTGTACTCAAACAGGAGTACTTATTGCTAAGGAGGACAGCCACAGGAGTACTCTGTAGTATTTGACTCTTGCCCTTCCCTCTCCTGACTGTTACCCACTTATCCATCTCCTGAACCCAGGTGTGACTATTTGCCTATAGCTCCTCTCTATCACCTCCTCACTCTCCCTGACCAGACGAAGGTCATCAAGCTGCATCTCCAGTTCTCTAAACTGGTCCCTAAGGAGCTGCAACTTGATGCAGCTGGTGCAGATGTGGCCGTCCGGGAGGCTGGGAGTCTCCCAGACATCCCACATCTGACACCCAGTACAGAACACCGTCCTCACAGACATGCTTCCTGTTTCTATTCTTCACAAGTAAGTTACCTCGCCTCGACCCATAATCACCGAAGCCCCATTGAGCCAAAGCCCAGCTACTCTGATACCCTTTGCTCCGGCACACACTCTTTTTTAATACACCTCCCACTGGTCTAACTCGCTGACGTCCACGCACTTGTACAGTCATTCCTCAATCAAACCGCCAAAAAAAAAAATTCTGCTGCTTGGCTTTGATAATCATTACCTAATCAGTGCAATGTTTGTGTGAACTTGCGTGTGGCCAATGACAAAATATGAACTTGATTTGAAGCAATGACTGAGAGCTTCACATTCCACAATAGAAAAAAGGAATTGCTGACAATTAAAACCTTTCAAATGCCTACAGTTATTAAAGAGAATCCTTTGGAAAGGCATCAGGATATATTTTAGGCCCAATTTCTGTAGCAGCATCAATGACCATTAGAAAAAGCAACTTCTACTTATTTTGTGCACTGAAAACAGCAAACCATTCCACTGTGCTGCCGAGGAATCTTGTCAAACAAAATTTGTCACGAATCCAGATAAGAAGGCATTAGAGGTTTTAGTTAAAAGGGGATGTTTATAGGAACATTTGAAAGGGGAATGAGAAGAAGGAATTTCAGAGCAAAAGGCATCAATAATTGATGGCGTCAAGAAGATAACATCAAGAATGCACAAGAGGATTAATAGAAATACCTTGGGAAAATTGAAAGTCTGGAAGAAATCATCAAATTAGAAAATAGTGAGGCCGTGTACAGATCTGAAAAATAACTGAATTGTAAAATGTTAGAATTATTTCTTTCAGTTTCAGCATCTTTAACAAACTTAGACCTCTGGCTCTAAACTTCCGTTCTTTTGTGAAGACATTGGACTGTGTTGTGCTGACTGCAGCTGGTGGTTCACAAGGGAACTGCTAGTCACATTGAAGAAATTCCCAGAATCCCACGTTCCACCTGTGAGTCCAGTCCCTCATGAGTGACAGGTGCTGACTTTACTGGACAACTGGGCTCTGTGCAAAGTCCAGTGGCGGAATCTGATTTACCTGGGATTCCCCGGCATCACTCCTAGAAAGCTGCAGCCCAAAACTTCTGGGGAAGTGTTTTTGCTTTAAATATTTTAATTTAGTACTTTTATTGATCTTGGATAATTTCACACTCTATTAATGATTTTTCTCATTTTAATGTTTAAATGCAAGATTTTAAAACCTCTTATACCCATCTTAGTTGTTTTGAATGTCAAGGACATATGAAGTCTTCGTTGCAAAGCAGAACACTGTCAAATTTGTGTCAGGTGTTCCCCGGGGAGTGGCTAAGTCTTCTGTCAGTGAAGCCCAGTATTATTAAGGCTTGGTCGTGCCTCATAGTTATGTGAGGCACTCATACCAGGAAAGCAAGGGCATGCTGGGAGTGGGATCAGTGGTTTCTGGGTGACAGGCCTGTACCTAGAAGTTTCCAATGATTCAACAAAAAGGTTCACAGAAAATATCTCTGTTGGGATCTTTTTGATGCATTGCTATCAAATCCGAATTTTACCCGTTGTGCTTGCCCAACTTACAATCTTGCTTTCACTCTCCACAGCCCAAGGTCACACAGAAAAGATGCCACAGATGCTGAACAGGCATGTTCTAATATGTTCAGAACTTATTTAAAATATTAGAAGATAAGAAAAGTATCACTCATAGGAAATAACTGGAGGCTAGGTTTAAATAAAATCCTAGAATGTGTTAATGTCACAGATGTGTAGTCTGTAAAGCATTCTTTAGAAAGAGTAGCTTCTCCTGACAGCGGTTATGGTCCAGCCTGGAAAATCAATCATATGATGCACTCTACAAATCTCAGAAAGGCGAGACATGTGGAAATGGAAGTCAATAAAAATATAAAAGATGGCCTTTAAAATAACAAGCATCTTGCCAGTGTCAAAGCTTTTGTAAAAGCAGTTGATGAGTTACTTTTATAACAATTGCTAGGTGTGAGCTAAACAAACAAAAGGCTTCACTATCCCCTTGTGGTATTTTTGGTCTTGTGCAAGGTTACAATTTTGAGTGGTAGTGTTGGACTCAAAATAATTCTGAGATCATGATAGCAGCAAAAGAACTTTGCATTCCTGATCAGAGACGCCCAGCTCTTTTGGATAAAACAAAAGCTCATGATGGATCATGATCAATTCTAATAAAAGAAGGCAGCCGGTTTCCACACAGCAGTAAGTCATTTGGATTGCAAAGTAAAGCCGAGTAGCCAGTCTTGCATTGATCAAGTGGATATACACTGTCTGAATAAGAACAACAGCAATCCCTCAGCAAAATCAAAGAGCTGATTATCGACTACAGGATAACGTAGCCCCCAGTCCCCAGTGTTTAAACAATGGCTCCACATCTTCAAGGCAGTTATTAATCTAGGTGAATGACGAATGGTTATATGAAAATGATGAGAACTGTGAAGTTTCTCACTCTTAGCACCCATCAGATATTGTAAGGCCAGAGACACCATGGCAAGATGAAGTGAACAGCCGACCAAGAGCGGCTCCAGAATGGCAAATCTCCTCCTGGAAAACCACTTATCTTCCTCCGGATCTTTGATTACCCTTTCCAAAGACCATCTATCCAAAGGTAATGTAAATTAAACTATTGAGCTGCTCATTCTGACAGCTCAGTCGGCAGCAGGAGCCACCGCGGCACTGAGGTCCCTCGCAAATTGGTGACGCTGGTTTAGAAGTACAAAAAGGACAAGTGGTGCGGGGGGGGGGGGGGTGGCATTGTTGGGAGTAGACGTGGCGAGAGTAGGAGTGTCAGGCTTTGGCTCAAAGATGGTTGCAGCTCGACAGAGGTGTTGTTTCTGGGTAAAAAGGTTCCCTTATCTTTCCTCTTGCTGCACCGAGTGTCGTAAATGGCCGTTGTGTGCTCTTCACGCCAGACGTTGGAGTCCTGGGAGCCCCAGACTTTCCCAGGGCACTACATTTGTGTGAAGTGCATCCGGCTGCAGCAGGAGGGTTGTCAGCTTGTGTGGGAGAGTGAGATTATTGATCAGAGTTACAGAGAATCAGTCACCCTGAAGTTGCAGGAGCTGAGTAGCTGGGTGACTGTCAGAAGAAAGGGAGATGTGAATAGGCAGTTAGCACACTGTGTCCGTTCCTCTCCATAATAAGTATACCATTTCGGATACCGTTGTGGGGGATAATCTCCCAGGAGAATGCCACAGAGACCGGGCTACTGGCATTGAGCACAGGTCTGTGGTGCAGAAGGGAACGAGGGAGAAGAGGGGAGCGGTAGTGACAGGGAACTCAACAGTCAGGGAAACAGAAATGAGATTTGGTGGATGTGAATGGGATATCTGAATGGTATATTGCCTCCAGGCTGCCAGGGTTAGGGACATTTTGGATCATGTCTTCAACATTTTAGAAATGAAGGGAGAGCAGCCAGATGTCTTGGTACATATTGGTACCAACGATAAAGGAAGGAAAAGCAAACAGATCCTGCAACCAATCCGCAGGTCAATCAATCCTGTGCAAAAATGACAGGTTGCGCCTGAACCAGAGGAGAAGCAATATTTTCGGGGGCAGGTTTGTTAGATCTGTTGGGGAGGGTTTAAACTAATCTGGCAAGGGAATGGGAACCAAAGTGAAGGGACACAGGATAAGATGGTTAGTAAAAAAAAAACAAAGATAGCGTGTAGTCAGACTATCAGGAAGAGCAGGTGGATGATAGGACATAATTACAGCCAGCAGGGTGAGTATCAATGCATTCGGGACGCAGAATCAGAAAGGGTAGCAGATATAGTACTCAAAGTGTTATATCTCAATGCACGGAGTATAAGAAATAAGGCAGATAGTTTTGTTGAACTAATACAGATTGTCAAGTTTGATATTGTGGCCATCACTGAATCATGGCTGAAGGTTGGTTGTAGTTGGGAGCTAAATGTCCAAGGTTATGCATTGTATCCGAGGGATGGGAAGGTAGGCAGAGGGGTGGCATGTTTCTGCTGGTAAAGAATGGCATCAAATCAAAAGAAAGATGTGACATAGGATCAGAAGATGTTGAATCCTTATGGGTTGAGTTAAGAAACTGCAAGGGTAAAAGAACCCTGATGGCAGTTATACACAGGCCTTCCAACAGTGGTTGGGATGTGAACCACAGATTACAACAGGAAATAGAAAAGGCGTGTCAAAAGGGCAATGCTGTGGTAGTCATGGGAGATTTCAACATGTAGGTTGATTGGGAAAATCTGTTTGGAAATGGATCTCAAGAGAGTGAGTTTGTTGAATGCCTACAAGATAGCTTTTTAGAGCAATTTATCATTCATCCTGCTTGGGAATCAGCTACACTGGGTTGGATGTTATGTAATGAACCAGAGGTGATTAGGGAGCTTGAGGTTAAAGAACTGTTAGGAGGCAGTGATCACAATATGATTGAATTCAACTATGAATTTGATAGGGAAAAATTAAAGTTTGACTTAGCAATATTCCAGTGGAGTAAAGGAAATTACATTTCTATGAGAGAGGAGTTAGACACATTAAATTGGAATGAGATGCTGGCAGTGATGACAGCAAAGCACCGATGCATGAGTTTCTGAGGGAAAAAAATAAGGAAGGTGCAGGATAGATGTATTCCAACAATGAAAAATTACTCAAATGGTAAAATAGTACAACTGTAGCTGACAAGGGATGTCAAAGCTGATGTAAAAGTAAACAAGAGGGCATGTAACAAAGCAAAAATTAGTGGGAAGACAAGGGTTGGGAAGCTTTTAAAATCCTACAGAGAGCAACTAAAAGAATCAGTAGAAGGGAATAGGTGAAATATGAAAGCAAGCTAGCAAACAATATCAAAGTGCATAGTAAAAGCTTTTCCAAACATGCAAAAAAATAAAAGAATGATGAGAGTGGATTTTGGATGGCTAGAAAATGAGGTCAGAAAAATAATAACAGAGGACAAGGAGATGGCAGATGAACTAAATGAATATTTTGCACCAGTCTTCACTGTGGAAGAAACTAGCAGTGAGCCAGATATTGTAGTGTGTGAAGGAACAGAAGTGGGTGCATAAGTCACTCGGACCAGATGAACTGCACCCTAGGGTTCTGAAAGAGGTAGTGGTAGAGAAGGTGGAGGAATTGGCAATGATCTTTCAAAAATCATTGGACTCTGACATGTTGCCAAAGTACTAGAAAATTGAAAATGTCACTCCACTCTTTAAGAAAGGAGGAAAGCAGCAGTAAGGAAAGTATAGACCAATTAGCCTGACCTCAGTGGCTGTGAAGATGTTGGAGTCAATTGTTAAGAATCAGGTGACACAGGACAAGATAGGACAAAATCAACAAAGTTTCCCTCAGGGAAAATCTTACCTTTTGAACTTTTTGGAATACTTTGAGGACATAACATGTAGGATAGATAAAGGGGATGTAGTAGATGTTGTATAATTGGGCTTTCAGAAAGCCTTGACAAATTGCCATACATGATGCTGCTTACAAGGTTGAGAACCCATGGTATTACAGGAAAGTTACTGGCATGGTTAGAGCATTGGCTGATTGGTAGGAGGCAGTGAGTGGGAATAAAAGGATCCTTTTCTGGTTGGCTGTCAGTGACTACAGGTGTTCCACAGGGTTCAGTGCTGGGATCGCTTCTTTTTATGCTATATAATCAATCATTTAGAAGATGGAATAGATGGCTTTTTGCCAAATTTGCAGATGATATGATTGGTGGAGTGGCAAGCAAGCAGTGTTGAGTAAAAAGGTAGCCTGCAGAAGGACTTAGGCAGATTAGGAGAATTGGAAAGAAAGTGGCAGATGAAATACCAAGTTGGAAAATACGTGGTTTCAATATAATTATGGAGAAGGATAGGACTGGACCCAGGGTTGAGATTTTTGATTGGAGAAAGGTTAACTTTGAGGAGATGCAAAAGGATTTAGAAGGAGTGGATTGGGACAGTTTGTTTTATGGGAAGGATGTAATAGAGAAATGGAGGTCATTTAAAGGTGAAATACTGAGGGTACAGAATCTTTATGCTCCTGTTAGGTTGAAAGGAAAGGTTAAAAGTTTGAGAGAGCCATGGTTTTCAAGGGATATTGGAAACTTGGTTCGGAAAAAGAGAGAGATCTACAATAAATATAGGCAGCATGGAGTTAATGAGGTGCTCGAGGAATATAAAAAATGTAAAAAGAATCTTAAGAAAGAAATTAGAAAAGCTAAAAGAAGATATGAGGTTGCTTTGGCAAGTAAGGTGAAAATAAATCCAAAGGGTTTCTACAGTTATATTATAGCAAAAGGATAGTGAGGAATAAAAATGATCCCTTAGAGAATCAGGGTGGACAGTTATATGTGGAGCAAAAAGAGATGGGGGAGATTTTGAACAATTTCTTTTCTTTGGTATTCACTAGGGAGAAGGATATTGAATTGTGTAAGGTAAGGGAAACAAGTTAGGGTAGTTATGGAAAATATGATAATTAAAGAAGATGAGTAATTAAAGAATATAAAAGTGGATCAGTCTTCAGATCCTGACAGGATATTCCCTAGGACCTTGAGGGAAGTTAGTGTAGAAATAGCAGGGGCTCTGACAGAAATATTTCAAATGTCATTAGAAATGAGGATGGTGCTGGAGGATTGTTGTATTGCTATGTGTGGAGCCAAAAGAGATGGGGGAGATTTTGAACAATTTCTTTTCTTCAGTATTCACTAGGGAGAAGGATATTGAATTGTGTAAGGTAAGGGAAACAAGTAGGGAAGTTATGGAAACTATGACGATTAAAGAGGAGGAAGTACTGGCACTTTTAAGGAATATAGAAGTGGATAAATCTCCGGATCCTGACAGGATATTCCCTAGGACCTTGAGGGAAGTTAGTGTAGAAATAGCAGGGGCTCTGACAGAAATATTTCAAATGTCATTAGAAAATGGGATGGTGCCGGAGGATTAGTGTTTTGCTCATGTGATTCCATTGTTTAAAAAGGGTTCTAAGAGTAAACCTAGCAATTATTGGCCTGTAAGTTTGGCGTCAGTGGTGGGTAAATTAATAGAAAGTATTCTTAGAGATGGTATTGTTATGTACCCCGTAACTGGGTGTCTGACCAGCAGAGAAAGAAGAATCTGTTGGAGTCTGGTGGTACTATATTCAAAAGTGTTTATTAGTAAAATAAGCAAATCAATACCAGTAATGCAAATATATAGATAACACAAGTTAGCAATAATAAACCTAAAAGTGTGGGAATAATAATAAGCAATAATAAACAAGCTGTATCGATGTCTAGGGGTAAATGAATTGTCATAGAAAAATATAAAGTTCAGTTCAGTTCATGACTGCTGAGGTAGATATGGTTGTTGTGTTGTAATCATTGGAGAGAGAGAGAGAGAGAGCGAGCGAGATGTAACAGCAGCTGTTGCGGCAGGCAAATCTTTTACTCCTTTCTTAATCCGTCGTGTCATTGTGGCCATTCAGTTATGACCCCTCTGTCATTCAGCTAGACCGTTCTTCTGTGGTGGATGCGTCACTCTAGCATGAGTGGACACACACACACACACACACACACACACACACAAGTCCCCACCGGCCCTGCTATAACACTATGAGTTTAACTGACCGATCTCCTGGCTCCTGGTTTGGTCTCTGATGCCCCCACCTTTCCTGTGGGTTCCAACACTCAATCAGTGTCCACTGGTGTGTCTGAAGGGTGTCTCTCCAGATCCGTCTTTTATCTCTACTGACGGGGTCTCAGCTATCAATCAATTTTGAATGACTGTGTCCATCAAACCAGCCCACTCCTGCAGTCCACTGAGGAAAGTTAATGAGCAGAATGGTAGAAGATAAATAACCCTTGCAGAAGTCATAATACAGTGCATCAACAAGTCTCTCTCCCCTCTCTTATCTGTAGCAGGTGTTCTTGCATGTTTTTCATCTCTCTCTCTCATGAGCAGCATAGCAACAGGAATGGTTCGTGATTCTCAGGGATGGGTAACTCTGCACCCCATTGTCCATCAGAACTGTTCATCACTCATAACAGTATATATAATTATCTGGATAAACAGGGTCTGATTAGGAACAGTCAACATGGATTTGTGCATGGAAGGTCATGTTTGACAAATCTTATTGAAGTTTTTGAAGAGGTTACTAGGAAAGTTGACGAGGATAAAGCAGTGAATGTTGTCTATATGGACTTCAGTAAGGCCTTTGACAAGGTCACACGGAAGGTTAGTTAGGAAGGTTCAATCGTTAGGTATTAATATTGAAGTAGTAAAATGGATTCAACAGTGGCTGGATGGGAGATGCCAGAGAGTAGTGGTGGATAACTGTTTGTCAGGTTGGAGGTCAGTGACTAGTGGTGTGCCTCAGGGATCTGTACTGGGTTCAATGTTGTTTGTCATATATATTAATAATCTGGATGATGGAGTGGTAAATTGGATTAGTAAATATGCAGGTGATACTAAGATAGGTGGCATTGTGGATAATGAAGTAGGTTTTCAAAGCTTGCAGAGAGATTTAGGCCAGTTAGAAGAGTGGGCTGAAAGATGGCAGATGGAGTTTAATGCTGATAAATGTGAGGTGCTACATTTTGGTAGGAATAATCAAAATAGGACATACATGGTAAATGGTAGGGCATTGAGGAATGCAGTACAACAGAGAGATCTAGGAATAATGGTGCATAGTTCCCTGAAGGTGGAATCTCATGTGGATAGGGTGGCGAAGAAAGATTTTGGTATGCTGGCCTTTATAAATCAGAGCATTGAGTATAGGAGTTGGGATGTAATGTTAAAATTGTACAAGGTATTTGTGAGGCCAAATTTAGAGTATTGTGTACAGTTTTGATCACTGAATAATAGGAAAGATGTCAACAAAATAGAGAGAGTACAGAGGAGATTGACTAGAATGTTACCGGGGTTTCAGCACATAAGTTACAGAGAAAGGTTGAACAAGTTAGGTCTTCATTCTTTGGAGTGTAGAAGGTGAGGGGGGACTTGATAGAGGTATTTAAAATTATGAGGGGGATAGATAGAGTTGACATGGATAGGCTTTTCCCATTGTGAGTAGGTGAGATTCAAACAAGAGGACATGAGTTGAGAGTTAAGGGGCAAAAGTTTAAGGATAACATGAGGGGGATCTTCTTTACTCAGAGAGTGGTAGCTGTGTGGAACGAGCTTCCAGTAGAAATGGTAGAGGCAGGTTCGATTTTGTCATTTAAAAAAAATCAGATAGGTATATGGACAGGAAAGGAATGGAGGGTTATGGGCTGAGTGCAGGTCAGTGGGACTAGGTGAGAGTAAGCGTTCGGCACAGACTAGATTGGCTGAGATGAGCTGTTTCCATGCTGTAATTGTTATATGGTTATATATGGTTATATGGTCATGCACTTTGGTAGTAGAAATAAATGTGTGGACTATTTTCTAAATGGGGAGAAGCAAAGGGTCTTGGGAGTCTTTGTGCTGAACACCCTAAAAGTTAATTTGCAGGTGGAGTCAATGGTGAGGAAGGCAAATGCAAAGGTAGCATTCATTTCAAGAGATCCTGAATATAAGAGCAGTGATGTGATGCTGAGGCTCACCGTGAGTATTGTGAACAGTTTTGGGCTCATCATCTAAGAAAAGATGTGCTGGCATTGGAGAGGGTCCAGAAGAGGTTCACAAGGATGATTCTAGGCATGAAAGGGTTTTCAAATGAGGAATATTTGATAGCTCCAGGTCTGTATTTGCTGGAATTTAAAAGGATGAGGGGGGATCTCATTGAAACCTTTTGAATTTTGAAAGGGCTAGACAGAGTAGATGTGGAAAGGATGCTTCCCATGGTGGGGGAGTCTAGGACAAGAGGGAACGACCTCAAGATAGAGATGCGGAGGAATTTCTTTTGCCAGAGGATCATGAATTTGTGGAATTTATCACTACAGGTTGTGGAGGCCAGGTCATTGGGTATATTTAAGGCAGAGCTTGATAGGTTCTTGATTGGACATGGCGTCAAAGGTTACGGGGTGAAGGCCAGAGTGTAGGGTTGATGAGGAGATAGAGAGAAAGGATCAGCCATGATTGAATGGTGGAGCAGACTTGATGGGCCAAATGGCCTAAATTAGCTCCTATATCTTGTGGTCTTATGGTCTATTCCTAGATCATACAATGTTTTAAGGTACTGCATACTATTCTCTCCACAATAGATTATTTTGCCACCTTCATTACATTTGTGCCATTTGCAAAATCTTGGACAATATTTTCTTCTGGAAAATATATTGTTCAAGAGAAGTCACAGCCTTCTGAAATCACTTCTCCCTCACTCATCGCACTTCAACTTAATCCATTGGCATTACAATGAAATTGAACACCTCAGCTAAATCTAACTTCCAAACAGTTCCAGGATATCAACAGAAAATTTGGACCGCAACTTCATTAGTGGAAAATAATTCAACCAGCTCTGCATTGCAAGAAATTTGTATCAGGATGTTACACACAATACACAATGTCAGCAGGGATCTGACATTGAATATGCTTTCAGAAGTGAACTGTTTGTATCTAACCGCTTTGGCGAAGTTTATGAATTAAATGTCCATTTATTCCATAGTTATGAGTTGGCATTAGTGACATCTTATCAGTAATATGCACAAATTCCTTCTAGAAATCAACAAGTATTATTTACAGACCACAGTTAATAGTTCAAGTTGAGCATTCTCTGCAAATTAGACAATAATTACTTTTAGATCTTACCAGCTCCAGAATTTCATTGACCAGCTAAACACTTTTTCATTTTACTCCCTTCTGATAGACTAAATTACTCATCACTTCTTGAAATGGTCTAGCTCTTCAAAGGGAATTTCTAAGAATCACCAAACATGGAATTGCAAGAAGTTCTGCAGATGCTGAAAATCTTCATCAACACACACAAAATGCTGAAGGAACTCAGCAGATCAAGCAGCATCTTGAAAAGGAAATGAACAGTTGATGTTTTGATCTGAGACCCTTCATAAGAACTAGAAAGAAAGGGGGCAGTAGCCACAATAAAAAGGCAGAGGAGGGTGAAAAACATGAGCTGGCGTGTGATAGGTGAGGTCAGTAGGTAGTTGAGGGAGTAGGGATGAATGAATGCTTTGAGAAGTTAGGATATAATAGGTGGAAGGGAATTTGGTCTGAAGAAAGAATTTGATAGGAGTGGACAGTAGAGCATGGAATAAAGTATGTGGAAAACCAAAGAGAGATGAAAGAATGGTCATGAGATGGAGGAGGAGAATGAAAGGGGAGAGAGGGCCATTCGAATGAGGGAAACAAGGTGGGGGGAGCAACAAGAGCTTAGTGTGTGGTAGCTGTAAGTTATTGAAATCAATGTTGATGTTGTCAGGTTGGAGACTACCAAAATGGAATATGAGGTGTTGCTTCTCTAGACTACATCTGGCTTCATTATGGCAGTACCAGAGGCCATGTCACAATGTCAGCTGACAATAAGAAACCTCAAGAGACTGAGAGACTGGGGAATCTCGAGTGGGGCCTGGAAACCATCAGAGGGACTGGGAAACCTCAAGGGAATCCCCAAGAGGGAGGCCTGGGCAACCTCGACACAGATTTGGAAGTCCTCGAGATGGGGAGAAATTGAAAAGACCTTTGAACCTTCAAAAGACATTGGAGACCTTGAGGGCAATGGGAAACCTGGAGAACATTGGAAACCTTGAATGTTTCAACTGGGATGCTTAAGCCATAGAAAAGCCTTGAGACCTGGAAACTTGAGTTGTTGAAAACATGAAAACTGAAACTTAGGGAAGGATTTTGCTCGGTGTTTCATTCTTCACTGTTCTTCCTGAGGCAATTAGGATACAGAAGACTATATTTTCAGTTTGAGACAGCATTGACAGGCCCTTATTATCGCTGAGCTAATTGGCTCTGTGTAGTTCTGTTTCATTTGTTACAAGAAAGTTCAGTTATATAACCATATAACCATATAACAATCACAGCACGGAAACAGGCCATCTTGGCCCTCCTAGTCTGTGCCGAACCCTTAATCTCACCTAGTCCCACCTACCCGCATTCAGCCCATAACCCTCCACTCTTTTCCTGTCCATATACCTATCCAATTTTACCTTAAATGACACAACTGAACTGGCCTCTACTACTTCTACAGGAAGCTCATTCCACACAGCTATCACTCTTTGAGTAAAGAAATACCCCCCTCGTGTTTCCCTTAAACTTCTGCCCCCTAACTCTCAAATCATGTCCTCTAGTTTGAATCTCCCCTACTCTCAATGGAAACAGCCTATTCACGTCAACTCTATCTATCCCTCTCAAAATTTTAAATACCTCGATCAAATCCCCCCTCAACCTTCTACGCTCCAATGAATAGAGACCTAACTTGTTCAACCTTTCTCTGTAACTTAATTGCTGAAACCCAGGTAACATCCTAGTAAATCATCTCTGCACTCTCTCTAATTTATTGATATCTTTCCTATAATTCAGTGACCAGAACTGCACACAATATTCCAAATTTGGCCTTACCAATGCCTTGTACAACTTTAGCATTACATCCCAACTTCTGTACTCAATGCTTTGATTTATAAAGGCCAGCGTTCCAAAAGCCCTCTTCACCACCCTATCTACATGAGACTCCACTTTCAGGGAACTATGCACAGTTATTCCTAGATCTCTCTGTTCCTCTGCATTCCTCAATGCCCTACCATTTACTCTGTATATTCTATTTGGATTATTCCTGCCAAAATGTAGAACTTCACACTTCTCAGCATTAAACTCCATCTGCCAACGTTCAGCCCATTCTTCTAACCGGCATAAATCTCCCTGCAAGCTTTGAAAATCCACCTCATTATCCACAACACCTCCTACCTTAGTATCATCAGCATACTTACTAATCCAATTTACCACCCCATCATCCAGATCATTTATGTATATTACAAACAACATTGGGCCCAAAACAGATCCCTGAGGCACCCCGCTAGTCACCGGCCTCCATCCCGATAAACAATTATCCACCACTACTCTCTGGCATCTCCCATCTAGCCACTGTTGAATCCATTTTATTACTCCAGCATTAACACCTAACGACTGAACCTTCTTAACCAACCTTCCATGTGGAACTTTGTCAAAGGCTTTGCTGAAGTCCATATAGACTACATCCACTGCCTTACCCTCGTCAACATTCCTCGTAACTTCTTCAAAAAATTCAATAAGGTTTGTCAAACATGACCTTCCACGCACAAATCCATGCTGGCTACTTCTAATCAGATCCCGTCTATCCGGATAATTATAAATACTATCTCTAAGAATACTTTCCATTAATTTACCCACCACTGATGTCAAACTGACAAGTCTATAATTGCTAGGCTTCCTTCTAGAACCCTTTTTAAACAATGGAACCACATGAGCAATACGCCAATCCTCCGGCACAATCCCCGTTTCTAATGACATATTAAAGATCTCCGTCAGAGCTCCTGCTATTTCTACACAAACTTCCCTCAAGGTCCTGGGGAATATCCTGTCAGGATCCGGAGATTTATCCACTTTTAAATTTCTTAAAAGCGCCAGTACCTCCACCTCTTTAATTGTCATAGGTTCCATAACTTCCTTACTTGTTTCCCACACCTTAGACAATTCAATATCCTTCTCCTTAGTGAATACCGAAGAGAAGAAATCATTCAAAATCTCTCCCATCTCCTTCGGTTCCACACATAGCTGACCACTCTGATTGTCTAAGGGGCCAATTTTATCCCTCACTATCCTCTTGCTTTTAATATAACTGTAGAAACCTTTCGGATTTACTTTCACCTTATTTGCCAAACCAACCTCGTATCTTCTTTTAGCTTTTCTAATCTCTTTCTTAAGATTCCTTTTACATTCTTTATATTCCTTGAGCAATTCCTTTACTCCATGCTGCCTATATCTATTGTAGACATCCCTCTTTTTCTGAACCAAATTTCTAATATCCCTTGAAAACCATGGTGCTCTCAAACCTTTAACCTTTCCTTTCACCCTAACAGGAACATAAAGATTCTGTACCCTCATAATTTCACCCTTAAATGACCTCCATTTCTCTATTACATCCTTCCCATAAAACAACTTGACCCAATCCACTCTCTCTAAATCCCTTCGCATCCCCTCAAAGTTAGCCTTTCTCCAATCAAAAATCTCAACTCTAGGTCCAGTCCTGTCCTTCTCCATAATTATATTGAAGCTAATGCTATTGTGATCACTGGACCCGAAGTGCTCCCCAACACATACATCTGTCAGCTGACCTATCGCATTCCCTAACAGGAGATCCAACACTGCCCCATCTCTAGTCGGTACTTCTATGTATTGTTGCAAAAAACTATCCTGCACACATTTCACAAACTCTAAACCATCCAGCCCTTTTACAGAATGAGCTTCCCAGTCTACGTGTGGAAAATTAAAATCTCCCACAATCACCACCTTGTGTTTACTACAAATATCTGCTATCTCCTTACACATTTGCTCTTCCAACTCACGCGTCCCATTAGGTGGCCTATAATACACTCCTATCAGTGTTACTGCACCTTTCCCATTCTTCAATTCCACCCAAATGGCCTCCCTAGAGGAGCTCTCTAATCTATCCTTCCAAAGCACCGCCATAAGATTTTCTCGGACAAGCAATGCAACACCTCCTCCTCTGGCCCCTCCTACTCTATCACACCTGAAGCAACTAAATCCAGGAATATTTAGTTGCCAAACACACCCTTCCTGCAACCATGTTTCACTAATAGCTACAACATCATAATTCCAGGTATCAATCCATGCTTTAAGCTCATCCACCTTTCTTACAATGCTCCTAGCATTAAAATAGATACATTTAAGATACTCTCCATCTCCTCCTCTCTTTCCATCCCTAACAAT
Organism: Hypanus sabinus; assembly: GCF_030144855.1. Classification (NCBI taxonomy): domain Eukaryota; kingdom Metazoa; phylum Chordata; class Chondrichthyes; order Myliobatiformes; family Dasyatidae; genus Hypanus; species Hypanus sabinus. The sequence goes on from NC_082707.1 coordinate 172,564,466, forward strand.
GCATTCAAATTTATTATCCTTTTCTTTCTTCTCCCCTACATCTTCGGGCTGAGCGCATCCCTTCTCCATCACCGGCCTTTCCTCCCTCACACACTGTCTATTTGCTTGCTCCACTGGTGAACTAACCTCCTCTCCCATAGTCTCCTCAAATAGTCTCCCGCCCCCCCATCTTACTAGTTTAAAGTCTGCCCTGTAGCCCTAGCAAACCTCCCCGCTAGGATATTGGTCCCCCCATGATTCAAGTGTAACCCGTCCTTCTTGAACAGGTCACTCCTGCCCCAGAAGAGGTCCCAATGATGCAGAAACTTGAATCCCTACCCCCTGCTCCAATCCCACAGCCACGCATTCATCCTCCACCTAATTCTATTCCTGCTCTCACTGTCGCGTGGCACAGGCAGTAATCCCGAGATTACTACCTTTGCGGTCCTTCTTCTTAACTGCCTTCCTAACTCCCTATACTCTCGTTTCAGGACCTCTTCCCCTTTCCTTCCTATGTCATTGGTACCTACATGTACCACGACCTCTGGCTCTTCACCCTCCCACTTCAGGATATCTTGGACACGATCAGAAACGTCCCGAACCCTGGCACCAGGGAGGCAAATTACCATCTGGTCACCTCCACAGAAACGCCTGTCTGAGCCCCTGACTATTGAGTCCCCTATTACTATGGACCTCTTTCTTCTAACCCTACCCTTCTGAGCTACGGGGCCGTCCTCAGTGCCGGAGGCTCGGCCACTGTCACTCCCACCAGGTAGGCTGTCCCCCCCAACAGTACTCAAACATGGGTGCTTATTGTCAAGGGGTACAGCCACTGGGGTACTCTCTAGTACCTGCCTCTTCCCCTTCCTGACTGTAACCCACCTATCTGCCTCCCGTGGTCCCAGAGTGACCACCTGCCTGTAACTCCTCTCTATCACCTCCTCGCTCTCCCTGACCAGGCGAAGGTCATCGAGCTGCAGCTCCAGTTCCCTAACTCGGTCCCTCAGGAGCTGCAGTTCGGCGCACCTGGCACAGATGTGGACGTCCGGGAGGCTCGGAGACTCCAGGATCTCCCACATCCGACACCAAGAACAACAAGCTGCCCTCACACTCATACCTCCCAAATAACTGAAAATACAAGAACTAAAAGATAAGCCTACTGTGCCCTCTTCCGCCTAAGCCCTCTAAGCCCAAGCCCTACACTCTGCGCCCGGCTCACTCCGCTGCCCGCAAACAAAGCTGCCCGCTTCTTAAGGCGGCGTTCTTTATATATCTTCCCTCCTTCCCGGGCCTCCTTCACGCGCCTGCGCAGTCCCGCCTCTCAGAACTCCGATCTGAGAAGCAATTGGACAATTTGAAAATGGCCGCCGCCGCACTTCCTCTCAAGCCTCGCTGTCCTCTTCCAAAAGAGAACTACCTCACTCAGTATCTCCTTTATATATCTTCCCTCCTTCCCGGGCCTCCTTCACGCGCCTACAGAGTCCCGCCTCTCAGAACTCCGATCTGAGAAGCAATTGGACAATTTGAAAATGGCCGCCACCGCCGCACTTCCTCTCAAGCCTCGCTGTCCTCTTCCAAAAGTTCTCGCAGTCTGTGCCATGATTTTTGTCAAGAGGTTAAACTTAAGGTAGCTTACCCCTGATAGGGTTACTTGTGCACTTGCACACTCCAGCCAAGGATCAGCTTTTGGAGCAAGGCTTTTCATGATCGAAAACTCAAATTACTGTTTCAGAAAACACTTGTACACTGGAACATTTGCTACCATCAGCATCACTCGTCAGAACAGACAGACGGGAATTATGTATTGTAAAAGGTTAGTCCATCCCACTGCAGTTGTTGGCATGTAAGCTTATTTCAATTATTCACGATAAGGTCCTTCCGAACGTTGATTTGACCTTAACAAAAGCATACTATTACTTGCAAGGAACATCAGGAGCAGGCAAGTTCTTCCAAAATTTATGCTATTGTATTTGTTCAATCAAATGAACTTTATCATTAAAGTTTCTTGAAGCTCTCAATTATTTTGCAGACCTGAGTCACGGGACTCACAGCATAGATTAGAGAAGCTCAGACTGTGGATTTAGAAATGTGGACTTGAGACACTCAGACGTAAATTTGAGAAACTCAAAATGTGCACTTGAGAATAGATGTCATTCTCACCTAAAGCCCACTGATGTCAAATGCCACTGTGCAACCTCCACCGGGTCCTTCTGTCATGATGTGCACTCACAATATCAGAACCCAGGTGCAAAGGAAAGGCAGAGTCTGATGTAGAGATGGCGATGAAGGTAACATCCTTAATACCAGGACCCCACAATTAGCACTAATCAAGCATCTTCTTAAATGATATCAGTAACATCTGAACCTATCAAAGCCAACTTAACAAGCTTAAGCAGCAAGCACCATAGACCATTACAAAGAGCGAGTTGCTCGAGAAAAACACAAGGACCTCCAAATGATTAACAATTCTCTTTAAACAACAAATAACCAGTTCAGGTGCTCTAAAAGTCTTGATGGTCTCTACAGGCCTGAGGAGCTCATTACAGGCCATGGACAGGCATGCCAGTGTGGGAATAGGAAGTAGAACTGAAATGGGTGGCCACCAAGAGATCTTGGTTATTATCTTCACTCCATCCACCATGTCCACCGAAATTTGACCAGTCTCTCAAAGAGAAATTTGGAAAGGACGGCATTCCCTATGGATCTTGTTCTTCTGGTAATAGAGGTCACAACTTTAAAGGTACCATTGAAGCATCCCCTAATCAATGCTGATACTTACTACACATTTTTTCCATAAAGCTGTTAACTTCAATAGAATTAAACTAATGCATTCTCTACCTATCATTAACTATGACACCAAATCTGTGATTTCATTAAAATATTTAATGTTATAGATCAAATCAGGACTTCTAGCCCTAGTACAATTGTGCTAAAATGTTGCTCAAAATATTTGAAAAAAAAGTGACCGTGAACACCTGTACAAATCCTATCCAGTTGTTTAACACCCACTACTCTGTTCTTCTGAAATATAAAATATCATCTCAGTAACTAAGCTTAAATTGTTATTTTGGACGCAAACAGTAAATACACAATGAAGCCTTAAATTATTTCATCCCAGATGGCTGAAGATTGAATTAAAGAGCGATGACATCATTTTCTATGTTTCATTTAATGATTACCTGTCCATTGCTTAATATCACTTTCAATTAGAAACAGATAGATTGCAATAAAAGATACATTTTATGTTTATTTTTCTAATTAGATCTTTATATTCCATGATTGATGGCAAAAAAATCACTATCATTATAATGATATGACTTGCTGTAAATGAAGAGAGGTCTCTCCAAGTGTGATCTCTAAGGCATAATACAAAGAATAAATGGATGGAATAATACAGCACATCAAACTCTGGAGCTGAGCTCATTCATCAGCATCAATAAATATTCCAAGTAAAATTTGATTCGGGCAAGGAAGGTGGGGAAATAATGTCATCTGAGGGCTTAAAATCAACAGGAACAGTAAAAATTCTTTATCAAATCCTGAAATTGATTAATTAGCTGTCAAAATTGACAACCTGTCAGTAAGTGGAAGCAAATTGCTGCATATTCTGCAATTAACTTTCCCCATGGAAGCAGACAAATAACACCCTTCCAAAAGGAGGTCTGTGAAGAATTGATTTCTTTCATTATTGGAGCCTTATCGCCTATTCACTCAAGTGATGAGCTAAAGATGCAAAGTTCAGAATGACTGAGAAGCATTTAATCTATTAATTCAGCTAGTTTCAAAAACATGTCAAGACAGCAAAATAATAGGTCATTACATCTAAAATGCACCGACTATCCTTTGGTTGGTCCTTGAGTATGGCCTGATTTTGACCAGAAAGCTTTTCATTAAATTCAGCAAGTATTTGACAACTCTCCGGCTAATTTGTGATTTGCTTAGCAATTCTCCTGTGTTTATTTTGATGGATGAATTCATGTAACAGTCATGAACTGAATGTTAGATTTATTCCCCACCGTAGTGCGAGTGGGTCTTGTGAGCCTCTGTGCCATTACAGGAGCAGTGCCAGCACATATCCAAACAATCATCAGTACTTGACCTTCCTTAGTCTGATGTACAGCATCAAAACATCTTCTCTTGAACTCCGAAAACACTCTCTTGTCAGGGTGCTTGAAACTCCAGATACAAGACAGACTCTGTTTCATCTTAAGCGAGGGGTAAGAGGTAATGAATCACTAAGCAAGAAAATTCTAGAATAGCGGGTGCAGGGACTTGGAATGAAGGAAGTGACGAGAGAGGAAGAAGCCTAGATTGGAAGAGTCCTTTTTTTTTTTAGCTTCCTATATGTTAATCTGACTCATATCTGTGCTGTCACACAGTTTAAATTTTTGAAGAGCCAGACCATGCAAAATCACCAGTTATTTTCACTGTAGGCTATGTGATTTAAGCCATCCCCTTGGGAAAAAACAGATATTACCTTCATCATTTCTCCCCCAACAAAAGGGATTTTAAAGGCAGCTCAGTGGTACAAGTGGTAGAGCAGTGACCTTAGACGCTGCCAATGTTGAGCTTGAACATCCCCAAAGACATGGTTTGGTAGATGAAATGGCCACTGTAAACTACCCCTACCGAGTAGCAGAGTCTGAGTGGAATTAATGAGGATCTGGGGAGAAAAAAAACAGTGGGATTAATGTGGGAATATTGTAAGTGGGTCGTTGATATTCAGCATAATCGTGGAGGGCCAAAGGGCCTGTTTCTGTGCTCTGCTTGTCCATGAGCCAAAGAAGTTTAAAATTAAATATTGTCCCAGCATAGCAGCGCAACTGAAAAAGTTGAAGCTCAATGTGAGTCCAATCATTTTTTCCTTCACCACAGTGAGAATGGCTATGGTTCTATCCCAACCCGCCATAATAACAAATGACAGGTTAACATTAACATTTTCATATCGGAATCCAGCCTACCTTGTATCCAAGGCGGCAGTCATTTCCTATTATAAAGACTGAACTGGGGTTTAGATGGAGTGTTCAACCTGCAATATGGTGAGTCAGTCAATGAAAGTTTACATTTTCATGAACTTCTGATGAACTCACGATGACCATATTTTCTAAACTTGGAGAAAACCTTAAAGAAACAGTAGGTGAGAGGTGATGGTGCCGTTTATTGTCAGGCAGGACCAATGTGAGTGTCCAATGAGAACTATGATAAATATCACGTGTGCGCCTGGTACCCACCTCCATTATCGCCTGTTCTCTCCCATATTCCACTGTCACTCTAGCTACCCCATGACTGTTGTGACTGTCATCCCAAGCACCAACTGCAATTCAGTCAAAAAGTTCAAGAGCTTTTCCTCCAACAATACTCTACCACCATTACAGCCACATATTGCACAGCCACTGACCACACTCTATGAGCACTGTTTCCTAGCCCTGACAAGACAATAACCTTGTGGGCACTGTCTTACTGCAGTCCCACACTCAGTTCCTACAACACACATCTCACACATCATGATTTAAGCTGAATTTCAGTTTTGAATGTTATTTGCTTACTTTTATTGTTGGCAGGATTTTTTTCTGACAAACAAGAGAAAATCTGCAGACGCTGGAAATTAAAGTAACACACACAAAATGATGAAGGAACTCAGCAGGCCAGGCAGCATCTATGGAAAAAAGTCCATAAATGGACTGCCCTGTGAAGGGTTTCAGCCTGAAATGTCAAATACACTTTTTTCCATAGTTCTTCCAGCATTTTGTGTCTGCAGGTGTTTAATGGTCTCTTTTAATAGGGTCTATAGGTGTTCTTTGTTGTGTGGCTGCCTGCAAGGAGATGAATCTCAAGTTTGTACATAGTATACATACTTTGATAATAAATTACTTTGAACTTCAAACTTTTAATCATTCTAATTATGACCACAATCTCACTCCCCCACCACAATAACCCTGCAACCACTATATCACTCTCCCCCATCGTATTTTATCTACCAGCTCACTTCCCCAATGCTCTACACCTACTACCACAGCCTCACTACCCCTGACACTCTACCTGACCATTCTTTGCAATCCGAATGATACTCCGCTTCTATGCTGGTACAAAGCTAGATGGCAGTGTGGTCTGAGAGGAGGATGCAGAGAGACATTGTGGGGATATAGATAGATTAAGCGAATGGGTATGGATATAGTGAATGTAATGTGATGTGATGAAATATGGATGGTCATTCTAGTTAGAAGAAAAGATTGAAAGGCAGAATAGTTTTTAAAATGTAGATTGAAATTGCTGCTGTTCAGAGGTACCTTGGTTCTCCTGTGTATGATGCACTATAGGTTAACATATGTTGAGAGCAAGGAAATAGGTAGTGTGTTCATGCCAACGGGAAGAGTGATCAACTGCTGAACTGCATTTACATTGTTAGCACTTGGCTATTAGATAACTAATAGGTGGCGTGTGAACAATAAAGCAGTTAGTAGCCCATAAGTGCAGAAATGGGCAAAAACAATATCCCAGCATGCTCTGAGAAGACCAAGCCTCCATGAGTGTACAATCTCTGACTGCAAAGAGTGGGGAGGGGAGGGAAGGAGTGAGAGAGAGAGAGAGAGAGAGAGAGAGAGAGAGAGAGAGAGAGAGAGAGAGAATGAGAATGGTGGTCTGATTTGTAGATGTTAATATCCTGGTTTTGTTTGTTTATTGGTATTGGTATTAGTATATTGAGCTACTACTAATAATTCAGAATAAAGTGTAAAAGCTACCCCAAAGATGAAGTGTAGGCAAATAATAACGTGCAAGATCATAACAAATTAGACTGTGAAGTCAAGGGTCTATCTTATTGTACAAGAGACTCATTCAAGAGTCCTTAAGCTTTAAGGTACATGCTTTCAGGATTTATATCATTTGCCCGATGGAAGAGGGAAGACAAAAGAATATCTGAGATGGGTGGGGTCTTTGATTAGACTGGCTACTTTACTGAGGCAGTGTGAAGTAAAGACAGAGTCCATAGAGGGGGGATGGTTCCTGTGAAGTGCTGGGCTGTGCCCACAACCCTCTGCAGTTTCCTATAGTCGCTTGCAGAGCAGTGGCCATACCTGCTGAATATTTGAAGATCATACTCTATGTGGTTGGCTTAATTTGAGTAGGATGTAGTTTGTATTTCTGTATTTGAAAGGAAGCTGATGTTATTCCATTGAAACTGGTTTGTGACGTAAAACCACAGAAAAGATTTCCATTGCAACCACTGAAATTATGTTTGACCATCTGGAGTGTAATTCAGAAATAATGATTTTATCACATTAAAACTGTATCAAACAGCTGGCACAGAGCTAGATGGGAAAACGGAAGAGATACATACATTCTCGGGCTGGGAACTTTATATTAAAAATGAGACTTCTCGACTCCAAAGCTAGTTCAGTTCAAGCAGGGTGGTGTAGTCATTTACCTGTAGGCATTTTTCACTGGATCATCAGCAGATTGATTCCAGGATTTCTGTATACATTTGAAGGTTTAAATCACAAACCAATTACTGCTTCAAAGGCGGACCAGGGGGTGACACCAATGCTACAGACAGAAAACAGTATGCTGGCTTTCATTTAAGGAGAGATTAAACAGACAAGCCCTATGCTACAGTAACGAAAGGAGACTCAATGAAAGCTGTAAAATTGTAAAGGGTTTTACCAAGGTGGATGCAAAGTTGTTGTTTCCCCAGCACTATGGTAGCTGTCTCAAAATCATAGTCACTTATTCAGGACTGATAGGGAAAGAAATTTCCTCACCCAGAAGGTGTGAATCTTTGGAACTCTCAAGCCAAATGAATTATGACAGCCTGGTCACTAAGTGTATTCAAGACAGAAATGGATTAAGACAGGAAGGGAATCAAGGGGTGTGGGGCTAGTCCAAGTGGAGCCAGGGTAAAAGTACTTACCTGAATGGTGAAGCAGGCATGAGAACCAAATGACCTACTCCTACTTTGACTCTTACGTCACCAGCTCACCACATCCTTCTGTCATCATATAACCCTGTAGCCACCAAATTAACCCCTTCTGCAAGATCACAATCCCTTTTTTACCCACACCTAATCTACCCCGGACTATCATGTCACCCCACTTTCTTGTCATATTTTACCTCTGCGACCACAATGTCGACGTCCATTCCCCACTTCCTCCCTGACTCGCTCTGCACACCACCTTCTACATCGACAGTAATCTCTTCTATTCATTCTCTAGAATTAGGGTTCATTCATCAGAAAGGATGGTTTAGTCATTTAAAACAGAGATAGGGGATTATGTTTTCTCGGAGAGTTATGAGCCTTTGGAGCACTTTGGATGAAGCTGAGTCTTTGAATATCTTTAGGGCAGAGGGCAATTGATTCTTGACATGGAAGGGAGTGAAATGTTATCATGGCTTGAGTTTATGGGATCAGTGTAGCATGGTGCAAATGGGTGCTTGATGTTGGGGCAGAATCACTGAGCTAAAGAGCCCAGATCCATGCAGCATGACTCTATGTGTAGACAGAAGGTTATAATAAATTCAGCTATGATTTTATTAAATGGCAGACCAGGTTTGAGTGACTGAGTTGCTCTTCATGCCTCAAGTGTTTGGCATCTTCATGTATTGGATAGCCCCTTGAAACAGAGGACATCCCTCCTCTGGGTCACATCATCAATAAGCCTCCCTGTTACCTGGGACACTCTGACCGACCTCTGGGGTCACTATAGCAGCCAGAGGTGAAATGAAAAGCAGTCTTCAGTAGCTGGCAGAATTCTGGAGATCTTGTGGGCTTCACTGAGGAATTCTCAATGTGTGTCCAAAAGATTTGACTTGTAATGTTAGCTGAACCAGGATAATGTTGCACTGGGAATCTGAAAATGCTATATTTCAACCAGCACTAACAAACTTCGCATTCTTTTTTTAAAATTGCATGTTGTAATCCCCAAAAGATGAATCCAGTGAATCTCTAGGCATAACTCTCTCTATCTCGGTTATGCTGTGCCTCTGAGGCATTTGGGACTAATACCTCACAACGTGCTATTACTAATACTAATGCTAATAGCAATACTAATAATGCTAATATTAATACTAATGCTGTGGGCTTGAAAACGTCTTATTCTGTTCCATTTTTAATGTGAAAGCAGTTGTCCATATAAATAAAAATAAAAAAAGCTACATAATTGAAAATAAATTGAAATATATTGGAGATGCACAATGGTCAGACACTTTCTATAATCCTAATTTCTTCTTCAGAATTATTAATTATTAAGTTTTAATTGTTTTTACTTTATAGACTATTTTATTTCTTCATGATGAACTACTAGAGTCTGGGGAAAGAATTATAGGAGGAAATCTAAAGTGACAGTGGAGCTATCAGTGTCAAAGTGGCCACAGATAAGATGAAATGAAGAAGCATTGGATAATCTGAGGTCAAAGCTGTATCATCAGTAACAGAGTAGAGGGGGATGAAATCACAGTAATCTGGAAAGAGGAGAACCAAGTTTTCATGCTGGAATATGAGGCTGCAGGTGGTTAGTAGGATAGGGATGAGAGACAGATTGACATCAACAATAACAACTTTCATTTACATATCACCTTTAATATGGCAAAACTATATCCAAAGGCACTTATCAAGATGATTAAAGGGTCATAGAAAAGTACAGCACAGAAACGCCCATCAGCCCATCTAGTCAATACCGAACCGTTTAACTTGCCTACTCCCATTGACCTACACTGGGGCCATAGCCTTTCATATCCCTACCATCCATGTACCTATCGAAACTCCTCTTAAACATTGAACTCAAGTTCATATGCACCACTTGCACTGACAGGTCATGACCCTCTGAGTTCCACCTAAAGTTGTCATCTTTCACCCTTAACCCATGACCTCTACTTGTAGTCTCACCCAACCTCAGTAGAAAAAGCCTATCTCCATCCCTCATATATTGTACACTTCCATCAAGTCTCCATTCAGTCTTCTATGTTCCAAGGAATAAAGTCCAAATCTATTCAACTGTTTCATGTAACTCAGGTCCTCCTGACCCGGCAACATCTCTGTATTCTTTCAACTTCGTTTGCATCTTTCCTGTAGGCAAGTGACCAAAACTGCACACACTACTCCAAATTTGTCCTCACCAATGTCTTATACAACTTCAGCATAACATCCCATCTCTGTACATAATACTTTGATTTATGAAGGTCAATATGCCAAAAGCTTCCTTACAACCCTATCAACCTGTGATGCCACTTTCAATTAATTATGGACCTGTATTCCCAGATCCCTTTGTTCTACCACACTCCTCAGTGCCCTACCTTTCACTGTGTAAGACCTACCCTGGTCAATCACCTCACTCTTGTTTGCATTAAATTCCTTTTGCTATTTTTAATCCATTTTTTCAACTGGTCCAAGTCCCACTGCAAACTATGATTGTCTTCCTTGCTGTCCACTACACTCCCAATCTTGGTTCATCCACAAGTTTGCTGATCCAGTTTGCCACATTATTATCCAGATCATTGATGTAAATAACAAACACCAATGGACCCTGCTCCAATCCCTGTGGCACTGCACTAGTCACAGGCCTCCAGTCAGAGAAGCAACCATCTACTATCAGTCTTTGGCTTCCCTCACAAAGCCAATGTCTAATTCAATTTACTACCTCATCTTGAATGCTGAGTGACTGAACCTCCCATGTGGGACATTGTCAAATGCCTTGCTAAATTCCATGTAGGCAACACCCATTCATTGCTTTGCTTATATCAACTTTCTTGATAACTTGCTCGAAAAATTCTATAAGTTTGATTAGACATGAAATACCTTGCACAAAGTTATACCGACTATCCTTTCCCTTGAAATACCTTCCAATAACTTTCCCACTACTGATACCTAGCTCACCAGCCTATAATTTCCTGGTTTATTTTTAGAGCCTTTCTTAAACAGTGGAATAACATTGACTATCCTCCAATCCTCCAGGACCTCACTAAGGATGATTTCAATATCTCTGCTAGAGCCCCAACAATTTCCCCGCTTGTCTCATGCAAAGTCCAAGGGAACACCTTGTCAAGTCTTGGGGATTTATCTACACTAATTTGCCACAAGACATCAACCACCTCCTCCTCTGTAATCTATATAGAGTCCATGAAGTTGATGCTGCTGTACTTCAATTCCATAGGCTTTCCATCCATCTTCTGCGTAAATACAGATGCAAAAAAATTCATTTAAAATCTCTCCCATCTCTCTTGACGCTTTGAGTCACCATTCTGATCTTCCAGAGGACCAATTTTGTCCCTTGCAATACTTTTGCTCTTAACATATCTGTAGAATACCTGAGGATTCTCCTTCACCTTGCCTGCTAGTGCAACCTCATGCTTTTGTAATGCCCGGGTTAAGATGCTGTGAGGTAATTTATTTTAGCAGTTTTCTGTAAAAGCAGTGTGCCATATAGGGAAGAGCGTTTTGGCTTCACTGAAAGATAAGGAGCCATGTTGTCCAACTGGGTGTCAGCCAAACAGGATTTTGGGTTGTGACAGAAGGTTCTTGAGAGCTGGAGGGATGAGTTTTCTGAAGGACAGTAGTTTGGTTTTGGGTCTTTCGGTGGGAGCTGCAGAATGGGACACAAGGGCAGATGCCACAGGATGCTGGTTGGAAGGAGAGTCCCCATTGCAAAAAGTACTTAGTGTGGACAAATGGCTCAAAGGAGGAAGGACCAATACTCCTGAGAGGGAGCCAGTTTGTTCGAGATGGTCCTCAAGGGAAGTTCGGAATGTGGTGGGTGATATCACACAGACCGTGGGTCCAGCATGTATGCACTCCCAATGAGCTCCAACATTATGTTCACACTGGACTGCCTTAACCATAATGGGTCCCTTTAGTTTTCTTTTCTTTCCCTGTAATCGTTTGTTAAAGTAGGAAATTTGGTAAATATACTTTCTTTATAACTTTATGCTGGTGTACAATATGATATTTCAGAGCTACCGTTATCTGTGTATGGGTAGTATTTGTACAGCGTTCACTCAAATAGAGCTTCCTTTAAATGGAACATCACAACATTCCTGTTTGGCTGAATCCCAAATCATATTGACAATATTGTTTATGAAAGGTGGCCTTCCCACTGCTGAGGCACGTGGCTCTTAGCATGAGTTAGCTAACAAGCCAAGTTTGCATACAAGCCCGGTGAGAGGGTTACACTTTCTTTTAGCCATCCTGATTTTTTTCTTCTCTTGCAGTTCTTATACTCCATAAGCACCTCATTTGTTCCTACCTGCCTATACCTGCAATGCACCTCCTTTTTTTCTTAGCCAGGGCCTCAATATCTCTTGAAAACCAAGGTTCACTCAACCTATTATCTTTATTCTTTATTCTGACAGGCACATACAAGTTTTGTACTCTCAAAAATTCACTTTTGAAGGCCTTCCACTTACCAAGTACACCTTTGCTTGAAAACAGCCTGGCCCAATCCACACTCGCCAGATCTATTCTGATACCATCAAAAAAGTGGCTTTTCTTCAATTTAAAAATCTCAACTCATGGACCAGAACTTTTTTTTTGCATATCTACTTTGAAACTATTGGCATTGTGATCACCAAATGCAAAGTATTCACCTACACAAACTTCTGTCGCCTGGCCTGACTCATTCTCTGATAGCAGATTAAGTATCACAAGACCTCTCACTGAGATTTCTATAAACTGATTAAGAAAACTTCCCTGAACACATTTGACAAACTCTAGCCTATCTAATCCTTTTACAGTAGGAGAGTCCCAGTCAATATGGGGAAAGTTAAAATCATCTACCATAACAACCTTAAATTTCTGGCAACAGTCTGTGATCTCCCTGCAAATTTGTTCCCCTATATTCCTTGGACTTTTGAGTGGTCTGTAATGTAGCCATATTAACGTGGACATACCTTTCTTATTACTCAGTTCCACCCATAACACCTCGCTAGTCAACTTCTCCAGTGTTCCCTGTAAGAAAGCCCAATGATCCAAAAACCATATCCCTCCCCCCTACATCAACTCCTTAGCCACGTCTTAAGCTGTATAATCATCCTATTTCTGACCTCATTGGCATATGACATGGGCAGCAATCCTGAGATCACAACCCTGACAGTCCTGTCCTTTAACTTAGCACCTAACACCCTGAAGTCACTTCCCAGAAACTCATCACCTTTTCTACTTATGTCATTGGTACCTACATGGACCTCGACCTCTGCCTGTTCACCCTCCTGTTTAAGAATGTGAGGACTCGATCTGAGATACCCCAGACCCTGGCACCCAGAAGGCAACATACCACCTGGGAATCTCATTTTTGTCCACAGAACCTCCTTTCTGTTCTCCTGACAAATGAATCCTCATCCCTATAGCTTGCTTCTTCTCCCCTCTGCTCTTCTGAGCCACAGAGCCAGACTCAGTGTCAGAGACCTGACCACAGTGGCTTTCCCCTCCTAGGTCATCCCCCCGCCCAACAGTATCGAGAGTGAGATATCTGTTGTTGAGGGGGATGGCCACAGGGATACTCTGCACTGGCTTCTTAACCCCTTTCCCCTTCCTGACTGTCATTGGTCTCCTGTGTCCTGCACTTTACGTGTAACTACCTCTCTATATATCCAATCTATCACCACCTCAGCCTCTCAAATGATTCAAAGTTCGCCCACTTCCAGCTCCAGCCCCTTAAAAAGGAGTGTTAGATGCTGCAGCTGGATGCATTTCTTGCAGATGTAGTTGTCAAGGACACCAAACGACTCTCTGACTTCCCACATCACGCAAGAGGAGCATTCCACTATCCTGTCTGTCATCTCTACTGGTCCTAACTGAGCAACTATAAAGATGGGAAAACAATAAATTGTGGGGGAAAAAACTCTACCTACAGCTCTTTTACCTTCTCTGACTGAAGCTGCTCCTTGGTGACTCTCAAAGAGCTGAAGCTCTCCACACTCTGTGTGCCCAGGCCTGAGTTTAATTTGTTCTTGCCAATCAATCCTGAATTGGCCCAAACTGCCATGTTGCTGCCTTTTCTGCTCAATCAGCAAACCTGAATAAAAGATGTCTTCTCAGGCTTCTGATCGCTTACTGGGCACTGCTATATTTGTTCATTAGCAATTAAATTTATTGATTATTAGATATGTAGGGTATTCCTTAATTTTAATGTCTTCCAGATCAGAGGAAGAGTCTCTATCTGTGGAAGAAAATTCTGAATATGGGGTTAAAATATCTGAGTTGCTAATGCCCTGCAACCTCCATTAATTAACAAACCATATATGAGCCTTCGTGCATGACACAGCCATGTAAACAAGATGAAGACAGTGAAGGTCATAAATTGTGGGGAGGACCCTGTGGGCTGTCAAGTCTCTGGCCATTAAGGGGTACCCTGATTTTCCTTCACTTGTCAAGTACTAACATGTAAAGCAAATTAAGCCTTTGTACTTTAATGAACTTACTAGATTTAAAGATTTAATGAACCTTTTATCATATCATAAATAAAAATTCACCATTTGGCCTCAAGTTGTCAGCACGCTTGCAATAATTTATCTTAGTTTCAAGGATGAATAACAACGTCTCTGTGAGTTGTAGACAAATAGTGGTTCAGGCTGCCTCTAACACTGTAGAATGGGATAAGTTACACAGTTTGAATTTTTTTGTAACTTTGGCTGATTTAATCGACTTTCTGTGTGTGGGTATAAAAAAGGCTATGCCTGTTGCTTTTTTGAAGAGCTGGCAATCACACTGTTAGTGAGCCACTCTTCCCTTATTCATGAATAAAGGAATTCTCTAGCCACTTTGAAGTCCATGCGCAATTTATTTGTGAACAACTTTACTTGAAGTTCCTAACAAATTAATTTCCCAGACACTGTCCAAAATGTTAATATCTCTTCTCTACATCCTTTGTCGTGAACTTTTAGCATTTTCTGTTGTCAACCTAACTTAACAATGTTTAAAATATTTCTCCTTTAAGGAGAAATTTGTTCCCATGAAAAATATACTTAAAAATTGGATCCTATTCTGCCCTTATTATGCATTAATTGCACAAAAGAATTATCCAGTTTCTGAGGAATTTGCATGCATTTTCATTGGAAACATACAGAGAAATGTGACAAATGCGAAAATGACCAATGCAGTCAAAGATATGCCGGGGGCAAGTATCACCAAAGCATGCCAACAACTTACTAACCTTAACCAATATGCCTCCTACATTCAAAAGACTTAAAGGTTAGGCTTATATCTCCAGCCAGTTCTATAAAGTTAGATAGGCCAGCCTGTCTTTGTACCGTTTTAATTCTACCAGGGAAAACATGCAGTTTTACTGACATTAATATAGCTTTCAGTACGTGTGACACTTAAAGGAGCAACTTGGGTTGAAAACTGCTCAAGATACAATGGAGAAGGCCTAGCACTTTACAACAATGATGTTTTGCTTCTGAGGTCTGCCCCAGACAGGCCTCCAGAAGCAGTGTGCCTGATGAACTGCTAGTGGTTGAGGCGAGTACTATTGCAACAAGGCATCTGGATAGGTACGTGGAGGGGAAGGTCATCGAGGATTATGGCCCATACAAAGGTAACTGAGACTAGTGGGGAGGACGCCTTGGTCAGCATGGACCAGTTGGGTTGCAGGGCTTAGTTCAATGCTGTAGGTCTCCAGAACTCGATATATGATGTGGAGAAAATATATTGTGCTTGAAACAGAATGGCATTGTCTGCCATGGGATATCGAGCAGCTCCAGGATGTACAAATAGTCTCTCTCCACTGAGGGATATATATCTTTGCTCAACACCAGTTGGTCAGTGCATATAAGGGACCAGTAATAAAATGCTGGCATTGCCCTCTAAGTAGCAAAGAAACATAGAAAACCTACAGCATAATACAGGCCCTTTGGCACACGATGCTGTGCCAAACATGTACATATTTTAGAAATTACCTAGGGTCAGTCATAACCCTCTATTTTTCGAAGCTCCATGTACTTATCCAGGAGTCTCTTAAAAGACCCTGTCGTATCCGCCTCCATCACCATCGCTGGCAACCCATTCTACGCACTCACCACTCTGCATAAAAAAAACTTACCCCTGACATCTCCTCTGTACCTGCTACCAAGCACCTTAAAACTGTGCCCTCTCGTGCTAGCCATTTCAGCCCTGGAAAACGCCTCTGACTATCCACATGATCAATGCCCCTCATCATCTTATAGCAGGTTCAAAGTCTCAGAGGGCAATACATTGGAAAAAGTTTGCCATTTGCAACATTTTGTAAAAGACTCTATAGCTTTTCTTTAGAATATATGCTGAGAGAGCCAGAGAACTCATACTCTCACTCATGTCCTCGGCCAGCAAAAGCTGGTACCATTATATAGTTTCCTGTCACACAAAGGTTATTATTAATGAGCAGTTCTGATGAAATGGAAAGACTATACTGATGAAAGATCAGCAATTTGAAACATTAACTCTGGTTCTCTCAGACATTGCCTTCCCTGATGCAGGTCCATAGCATTTCCTGCTGTAATTTAAAAGGATAATTTTATGGTGCAATTTCATCAGGAGCTCTGTAACAAAGCAGGAACATCACAATTGAACATCAATCCCTTTCAGGCACCATATTTTCCTACTTTTGCTTCACAAGGCCTAGTAAATGCTCACCTTCCACCTGGGCACATTACAGCATCCAAAACTCAATCTCATCTTCAGGTATCTCACATTCTCTGTAGCAGAGCAGGTTAGTTCTGCCACAAGTTATCCATCAATCATATTTATTCAATTTTTCTCTTTCCATTGACACTGCTTGACCTGCAGGGTTTTCTATAACTGACTCTTGGTTTCTTTCTTTGTTTCTCTTTGTTCCTCTCTCTATCTCTTTCCTCTCACAAACTGGCCTCATTAATCTATTAACCAGACAGCCTTAGAGTGTAGGTGAGAGTAGAATTGGGGGTGGGGAATGAGGAGGAGTTGATTGGAATATGGAGAGAAAAAATTGAGTTAGGGTAGTGTTAATGTAATCACAGATGTCTACACAGTAGGTCCCACGTGAACAGTGGGTTCTTTCCTTGCTGTATCTCTCTATGCTGCTTTGAATTGCTTTTCACAACAGCAACTTCGGCCACACCCCACCAGAGATATTCCCTTTGTCCTATCCATCCCTCCACCACCTTCCATACAACTTGAAGCCAATTTGCTTTTTTTATTCTTGACCAGTTCTGATGAAGGCTCTTTGACCTAAAGCATTAACCCTATTTCTCTCTCGGCAAGTGTTCCTAACTGCAAGAAAGCATGTTGTGTTGCTTCATCACTGAGTGTTATGAAATAAAGCAAAAACAACTAATTGGGCAAGCAGTCTGATAAATCAGATTCAGATTCAGTTTAATGTCATTTATAAACTGCAAATACAATGCAGTTAAAAAATGAAACAATGTTCTCCAGAATGATATCATGAAAAAGCACAAAACAGACCACACAAGAAAAACCACATAACATTTGGTAATCCCCAATCCAGGGTCCGGAGAGGCTGCTGCGTATCGATATCACACTACCGTCTTAGCACGTTCCCCGGAAAG
Source organism: Hypanus sabinus (assembly GCF_030144855.1). Classification (NCBI taxonomy): domain Eukaryota; kingdom Metazoa; phylum Chordata; class Chondrichthyes; order Myliobatiformes; family Dasyatidae; genus Hypanus; species Hypanus sabinus. The sequence goes on from NC_082707.1 coordinate 172,581,947, forward strand.
GAACTACAAACCCATCAGACAAAACTAAAGCTACAAAACCTACACAAAACCACATAGTTACATATAGTTATAGTTAACATATAGTTTCAACAGTGCAGACAAAACCATAATTGATAAAAGACTAACTGACAAAGACAACATAATTATAACACATAGTTTCAACAGTGCAAAGCAATACAATAATCTGATGAAGAGCAGACCATGGCACGGTAAAAAGTCTCAAAGTCCCGACAGCCCATCATCTCACGCAGATGGTAGAAGGAAGAAAACCTCTTCCTGCCATGAACCTCTAGCGCTGCAGCTTGTCGGATACAGCACTCTGGGAGCCCCGACCACAGCTAACTCCAAGTCCGTCTGAAAACTTTGAGCCTCCGACCAGCCCTCTGACACCGAGCACCGAGCACCATCACCGCCGAGCGCTTCGACCCCGGCCCCGGCTGCCAAGCAACAGGCAAAGCCGAGGATTCAGGGCCTTCCTCCTGGAGATTTTTCCGATCGCACAGTAGCAGCGGCAGTGAAACAGGCATTTCAAAAGTTTCACCAGATGCTCCTCTGTGTTTCACGCGTCCGTCTCCATCAAATCAGGATTGTACACAACATCCTACATAACAGATTACAGATATTCATTCCAAAGTGGCCGCTGTGCGCTGTGTCACGCCACCATGTGGCGAACACCACAAAGTTTACCAGTCCAAAGCTTCCTCCTGTACACTACAGTCCTCTAAAACATCCAGGATGGATCTCCAATGACTGATCTATTCTGCTATTTTATTTATGAGGCAAGCTGCTCAGCAGGGATGTCAGGTTGCAACTTTACATTTCTGGTCAGGTCCTCTTTGAGCCAAGAACAAGCCCCTTCAACAAAGTTAGTGGTTCTTATAATCATAGGTAGGTTCCAAATGAGCGCTGGAAAACAGCAGACAGTCGGCCTGGAATACAACAGGTTTCAACAATTAACCCACATCTTATCACTGCAAAATATCACCTGGTTGAAGACCCAGAGGCCAGGGTCAAAGCTGTAAACATTCTCTTCAAAAGCCTTTTAGCCTTCCTATAGCTGCCTTTCAGTTTCTTTTTACTTCTCTCTCTCTCACATAAACTGTCCTCACTAATCTGTTAACCAGATAGCTTCATTGTGCCCCTAGGGTGCAGGTGAGAGTAGAATTGGGAGGACGAGAAGAAGTTGCTTGATTTGTGGAGAAAATGAAATGTGCTTGGATAGGATTAGTGTAATAACAGATGCTTATTGGTCAATGTCAGTGTGCTGCAGGAACCTGAAACAAAGCCCAAAATTTCTGTCCATAACACTCCACGACTTGTTGAATTATTCTACTGTTTTCTGTTCCATTTCAGATTTCTGGCATCTGCAGCATTTTGCTTTTGAATCACAGTTGTTATCTATAAATTTCCACTTCCCAATCTCAGGAGAAGGCTCTGCTAAGAGCAGAGCTCAATGGGGTAAGACATGATGTAACATAAACTGAATAAGATAGAGAGGTCAGGGATGAAATGACTCCCTACTGAAGGGGAATATGACTCTCTCCTCTCAGAGTATTTTCCTTGTACTAGCTGTGGTAAGGGCTTGGATCAGGATTACAGAAGGCCATTTTAAGAGCAAAAAAGCAATTCCAATTGAAGTTACAGATGGAATTAGATGCATGTCAATCAGCTCTGGCAGGGTTCGCAGGCCATTACTTCCTAAAAATCAAAACCTAACATTATGAGTGGATGTGACGCTTCACTCCTAGATGAGCTCAAAGACTTTTATGCACAGTCTGAAAGAGAGAATAAAACTGTGTGAATCCCTCCAGCATCTGGTGACCCAGTGACCTCTGTCTCGGAGGCCAACAGCTGAACACCTTTCACGACAGTGAACCTTTGCAAGGTATCAGGCCCTGATGGTGTACTTGGTAAGGCACCGAAAACCTGTGTCAACAAACTGGCAGGAGTGTTCAACAACATCTTCAACCTCTCACTGCTGTCAGAGGCTCCCAACTGCTTCAAAAGTGTGACAGCCATACCAGTGCCCAAGAAGAGCAGGGTGAGATGGCTCAATGACTATCACCCAGTTGCGCTCACATCTACTGTGATGAAGTGCTTTGAGAGCTTGGTTATAGCCTTAATAAACTCCTACCTAAGCAAGGACCTGGAGCCACTGCAATTTGCCCATCACCACAATAAGCCTACAGATGCAAATCTCTCTGGCTCTCCACCTAGTCTTAGATCACCGTGATAGTAGCAACTCTTACATCAGGCTGCTGTTTATCGATTACAGCTCAGCATTCAGCGCAATCATACCCTCAGTTCTAATCCACAAGCTCCAAAATCTGGGTCTTTGTACCTTCCCCTGCAATGGGATCCGTGACTTCCTCACTGGTAGATCGCAGTCAATGTGGATTGGAAATAACATCTCATCATTGACAATCAATACTGACACAGCTCAAGGAGGTGTGCTTAGCCCATGACTCTAATCTCACTACACCCATGAGTGCGTGGCTATGCACAGCTCAAACACAATCTATAAATTTTCCAGCGACAGAATTATATTTGGCAGATCTTCAGATGGCGATGAGGAGGTGTACAAGAGTGAGATACCTCAACTTATTTAATTGAGTGGTGTCACAGCAAACACACTCAACATCATTTTGTTGTTTGATAAGCCAGGTGTTTTTCTCCACACTTCTTACTGGTTTTTATCAAGCCACTGCTGTAGCTCGTGACCATGTTGATGGGCCGCGACAAAGTCATCTCTGATCTTGGTGAAAGAGCATGCTTGGACTAGGCGAGGGACACCACAAGAGCAAGCTGATGTTTGTCGGGGACCCCATCAGTGTGGTATTTGTGCGGTTTTAGCACGTTGACTTCAGAGTCTATATGCGGCTGTCCAGTTTTTTTTTGGTGGCAGTAATAAAGCCCAGAAGGAGTGAGATAGGGTCATCAATTGGATCTCCACCGGGGGGGGGGGGGGGGGGGGGGGAGGTGCATGTTGGTGTGCATCAATCGGTGTTTTTAAAACAATGGAATTGATTGTGGACTTTAGGATGGGGAAGGTGAGGGAACACACAACAGTCCTCATCGAGGGTTCATGAGTGGAAAGAGTGAACAGTTTCAAGTTCCTGGGGGTCAACATCTCTGAAAATCCATCCAGGGCTCAACTTACTGATGCAATCACAAAGAAGGCACCACGGTGGCTGTATTTCATTAGGAGTTTGAGGAGATTTTGAATGTCACTCACAGATTTCTGCAGATGTACAGTGGAGGGCATTCTGACTGGTTGCCCCGCTGCCTGCTACGGAGAAGCCACTGCACAGGATTGGAACAAGCTGCACAAAGTTGTAAACTCAGCCAGCTCCATCATAGGCACTATCCTCCACTGCATCGAGGACACCTTCAAAAGGTGATGCCTCAAAAATTATCACATCATTAAGGACCCATTACCCAGGATATGCTCTCTTCTCATCACGGAGGAGGGAGACACAGAGTCAGCATTTCAGGAACAGCTTCTTCCCCTCCAACATCAAATTTCTGAATGGACAGTGAGCCCATGAACACGATCTCACGATATATTTTTTGCTTTCTTTTCGCATTATTTATTTAATTGATTTGTATATATAAATCTTATTATAATTTATAGATTTTTTCATTATTATGTATTGCAATGCGTGTAGTAGGCCTCCGTTAGTCTTGATAGACTATGGATTTGCGCCTTGGAGAGTTTCCAGGGCACAAGCCTGGGCAAGGTTTTTTTTTATGGAAGACCGGGAGTTGCCCAAGCTGCAAGTCTCCCCTCTCCATGCCACTGATGTTGTCCAAGGGAAGGGCATTAGAACCCATACTGCTTGGTATCAGTGTCATCGCAGAGCAATGTGTAGTTAAGAGCCTTGCTCAAGGACATACACATAGCCTCAGCCAAGGCTCGAACTAGCAACCTTCAGATCACTAGACGAACGCCTTAACCACTCGGCCGTGTGCCAACACAAATTGCACTGCTACCGCAAAACAACAAATTTCACAATTTACGCCAATGATGTTAAAACAGATTCTGACTGCCAGTTCAGGCTGCATCAACTCCAGAATTGCACTGCCTCAGTACAGTGTTTCTGCTTCAGATCAATGCTACTACAAAGCTTAAAGGCAAACTAGCTATCCACGAGGAATCTGATAACCATCACTTGTTAAGGCACCTGCTGCTAAAAGGTTTCAGAGCAACACTCTCCATTAATCAGGAAATATCTGAACATGAAAATTGGCCTGAAATTATAGCTTAATTCTGGGAATTAAGATTAATAATAATTAGAAAGTTTATCCACCTTAATAGATGTGGACAATAGTAAATAAATTCTCTAAAGGAGTTATTATTTGAAGCTTGGCTGATATTTTGAATTAGTAAATAAAATTATGGCCTTAATAATTTGATTTTTGTAAAGTCATGTCTAAGCAGTTTCGTGATATGGTTGACTGCCATATGGATAGATTATTTCCTTCTTACTGAGCTTTGCAACAGCCTGCAGTAGCGGAAAATGTCAACAGACCTTTTAATGAAAGCAGTTCTCTCTAAACTCTTGACATCCAACTGCTCTGCCTGTTTCTTTTTATCCAGTTTCAAAGCTGCCTTCAGTAACCTGGATCACTTCCATTCTAAGGAGTTCATGGTGCTCTGATTTGCTTAGAGTCCCCAAGCATGAGAGGCCATTTAGCATAATTGTTAAATTATAGATTCACTTTGCTGAGGCATGCTCTAAAAACATAGATACTGTATGTGAATTCAAATTCCATCATTGAAATTGGAGAATTTAAATTCACTTTACCATGTAATAAGGAATTTGAAAGATACTGTCAGTGACAGTGACTATGAAGTGATCAAATCATTATTCAACAATCTACTGCTGTCGACGTGTGAGAAGTAAATTGCTGCTTTTCACTAGTCTGGCCAAATTGCCTCTAGATTGCCAACAATGCTGTAGCTCTTTGAAGGTCTCTGCAAGTCACTCAGTTCTAGGGTGATAAACAACAACGAAATGGACAGTTGTCCAGTAACTTATTAAAAAAGAATTTACTGCAGGAGGAGAATTCTTCTTGTGTTTGTTGGCTCCAGGATAACTTGACAGGTAATGTGATTTTGAAACTGGGCATGTCTGTTGAACAGTGAGGCTGATGTTTAAAACAGTGTGCAGTTGCATTCTCAGGAGCTGAAATTCTGGACAGTTAATTCGAGCTTTTAGCAGGACAAAGGAGTACTTTTGTACAGGTGTGCTATGTGGTGTTGGCTTTATTTCTTACACAATTTATCCAACTATCTACAGTAATTCCAATTTATTTTACAAGTCACAACATTGTTCTTTCAGACTTCTGTAGTTGCATTTTTATGCAAAATACTGGAAACTCAGTAGGTGAATAATTGTTAGATATTTTTCATTTTTATTTCAGACATGCAGGTGCCTATGGTTCTAAAGCTTTGTGATTCTTAAATGCTGGTAAGTCTCAAAGAAAGAGCGGAGCGAATGGTGTTGATCTGGAAGTTCAGAGTAATCTGCTACCCTGAACTCATCTTTATCAACTCAAATCGCAAGCCACATCTAAAAAAGCAGCATCTGTTCCATTGCAATTACACCAAGAGAGTTAAAAACAATTCAACACAAAAGAAATTGAAAGGTAAACATTTACCTTATCTATATTTCAGTTAGCAAGTTGAATTCCTAACTGTCAAGCAAACATAAACCTATCTGCAGTCCACTTGGCAAGATGAATAGAATTCTATACTCCCGTTATCTTATCACACAACACTTAGTTTTTGAAATAAATGACCATTCAACCAAGTGGATCAACCGAATGTGTCTACCTGGTATTAATTCTGCTTCTCCTCTGTGAGGTGACAGGACATTCCATTGTTAGTTCTGAATTATAGTGCATTCACTATGAATTAAGTTTTGCAACAAACTTTACAAGTATTACCTAACTGGAACATTGGTACATGTAGCAGCCCCTGTGGGATAGAACACAGGTCCTCCCCAGGGTACAAATAGCCAAATTACGTACAGCCCATACAAATGACGTAGCATTTGGGAGACTTTGCTGGCTGCTGTGGGTCAGTAGTCAATTCACATGCATTGAAACATGATTCATGGCCACATTTCCAACTTGCAAGCTGTTCTGGTTACAGATCAGCTCACAGGGACCTGGGGAGGACATGTAGGTGGATAGCTCACAGCCTACTTTTTGATCCTTGTCTTCCCCAAAAGCGAATCAGAATGTTAATCTTTCTTTACATTATCTAACTCATCCAACGTCTGAAATAATGGAAGCGGAATCTATTAAAAAACCCTTCAAATATAAGATCTATTGGGGAATCCGGGACAGGTGGGGGAATGGAATTGTTCTTATTCAGGGAGAATATCTCACAGCCCCCGGCTCACTCTAACATGGAACCAACTTCCTACAGGCATTGGCACATCACTCCCAACCCTCGAAGTTAACGATAACTTTAAAAGACTTCTTCTCTGGTTTAGGGAACCCCTAGCTTACAGGCTGATTCTTCTGTGTGTCGTTATTGCCCAGTCAGAAAGGACACAAATCTTTAACATTGCAAAGCAGTAGGGGAAGCTAACTCTAAAAGAGACTCCCCGGAGACAAAAGTTTGGAACATCATCATAATGTAACCAACCAGTTCCGATGAAAAGACATTGACCTAAGTCGTTTACTCTGTTTCTCCGCGGATATGACTCTCACTGTACTACCGGACCTGCGGAGTGTTTCCAGCATTTTCACTTTTTGCCAAAAACATCAGGGTAAGTACAAGCTCCAGCACTTATTAGGTTATGTTACTAGTGAGTGAGAGACTGTAAAGGTATTCACATCATCTCACAGTGACAGCCTAACGACTACGGAATGCATTTTTTATTCCCATCAGCCTTGCACCAAAACAACAGCTGCAACATAATCACTGCTGCCAGAAAAATTAATGTTAAATGTCTCAAAAACTACAAACTCTTCTCCGCCAAGCCTCACTAACATCCTGATGGCTCATGTTCAACAGGAACTGTGAAGTGTCTGTAGTGCTGGGCTGTTCAGAGCCCATCATGATCAGCAACTGTGAAGGATTTTATGCTTCCCTGCCAGAAGCTTAAAGGTTTGATGCAGATGACCGAGAAATCCAAGATTGACTAATTAACTGTGAATGCAAGGGGACATTGAATTGGAAACTTCACCACTAAACAAGAGAAGGAAACTGTTCTTCAGACTCATGAAGTCCAATTCCATTTCTGTGCTCTAAAGAACAGATAGTGAATAGAAAGAATAGAGAAAATCCAGCAACTCTCTTCTAAAGCAACAGTGCTGTCAAACACCTGGAGCCCCACTCTGCTGAGGGCTGAAAACTAAGGATAACAATTCTCCGCATTGCTTTACAAGGCTGCAGCATTCACAACAAGGAGCATTTCGTAGAAATCCCAGTTAAATTGGCGCTACCGAATGCGTGTGACAGCTCACTGGTAGTTAAAAAGTTAATAAATCTGACTAAAAACATCAACAAAAACACCTTTTCTGAGGTAAATTGTGTTAAATTATTGCTGCAAACAGTGAGGGGGGCAAGCGATGATGAGGCGAGTTTGGGAGATGAACAGGGATAGTGTGTTGCAGAATCGATGCAGATGGAGTGAGCCATTCGGAAAGGAGAGGTCAGGGCAGTGGAACTCAACTGACCTGAGTGAGGGATTGGATTGCTCTGGGCACAGAACTGAGAGGACAGGGCAGAGGAGATTCGATGTTGTACAACTAGCCCGCACACGAGGTTGGATGGCTCTGTGTGCTGAGCTAAAAATGAAGACCTTGAGAGCGGCTTTGGGCTGGGCAGCAAGATCTGGGCCTAGTGTAAGTCCCTGGGTGGCCTGTTCTAGCCCCAAACCCTTTACAGCAGCAGGTCCTAATGAGAGGTGCGATCCACTGTTTTGGCAATTTAAACTCCGGCCCAGATCAGAGGCAAGAGCCAACCTCACCTGTTCTTCACGATGTTCACTCCTCTCTCCAGGGCACCAGACCCTTTCACTATTCCAAAGGTTGGTCAATTTAAACGATGACCCTAATACTGTAGCTGAAAAGACAGTGTGTTGGGATCTGAGACAAGAGCTGATTTCACTTGTCTCCACAACGGTCACTTCTCTCTTCACGACGCTGAGGCTATGACGACTACCCTGGCTGCTGTGCTCTGTGCCTGCTACTATGATGAACTGATAAGTGAGGCTTTGGGCCTACTCTGTACTGCTCTGTTTTTTTTTTCTTTCTCTTGTGCATCAAGTGTTGGTTTTTTATTTTTTTCTCTCTAATTGGGTTCTTTCAGGTTTCTCGCTTTGCAGTGACTTGTAGGCAAACTAATCAATATTGTGTAATTTATACATTCTTTGATAATAAATGTACTTTGAATCTTTGAAAATCCTCAACCATATTAAAGGAGATCTGAGCAATTTATTTTGAAGTGAGGGGGTGATTCAAATCTGGATTTCCCATAGCAGTTGTGAGAGTCTGTCTGAGATGGTGATGAAGCCAAACTAATATATCCAGTCCTGGCGCCACATCAAACTGACCAAAAATTGCCCGTTTCTGATTCTAATTCATCTGCCAACAGATCTCAAAGATAATGTCACTGTGCAAACATGAGGAAATCTGCAGATGCTGGAAATTCAAACAACACACATAAAATGCTGGTGGAACACAGCAGATCAGGCAGCATCTATAGGGAGAAACACTGTCGACATCTCGGGCTGAACAAAGTGTTTCGGCCCGAAACATCAACAGTGCTTCTCCTTATACATGCTACCTGGGCTGCTGTGTTCCACCAGCATTTTGTGTGTGCTTTTTAATGTCACTGTGACCACATTTTTGAAAAGTAATAAATTTTAACGCAGTGATTATGTGCCACAGAAAATTTCATTGCAACAGGCTGTCTTCAGCAACCTCCTTCTAAGAGGCCAAGGATCTGTACTGTGAAGCACAGTATGGATCCTGCCCATCTGAAGGTACAATGGACAAAATCTTCACCGCTAACAACTGCAGGAGGAATGCATGGTCAATATCTGAGCCGCTTCCTGGTGTTGAGAGTTAGCATAGTGAAGGCAGGCATTTTTGGTGATCTAGAGAAAGAAGCGCAGAAATACCAAGACCTCAGATTAGCAAAATGCTCAGTGGTCTTCTAGGTAGCTCTGAGGATTGTCTTCTTGTCTACTCCCAAGGCACTTACTTCATCAGATGCCACCAAAGCTAACTCTCCAATATCCACCCAGTTCACCGGTACGATAAATGAATCAACATCATCAGCCTCTCCTAGATGGATGTAGCCACTGATTAAGCTGTAATTGCACTCATTCAGCTCCAATGGGCAGAGCAGTACCTCTATTCTGAGCTCCATCGTAACAAAGAATTAACAGGACGGCATCAAAAAATGTTCAAAGATATACTCAATGCTTCGTATTAATAGGCACAGGTTCAGAATAGAGGGACGTACCTTTAGATCAGAAATGAGGAGGAATTTTGTTAACCGGAGGGTGGTGAATCTATGGAACTCATTGCCAGAGATTGCTGTAGAGACCAAGTCAATGGGTATCTTTAAAGCAGAAGTTGATAGATTTTTGATTAGTAAGGGCATCAAAGATTACAGGGAGAAGGCAGGGTAATGGGATTGAGATAAAGCAGTCATGATGGAACGTTACACCCTGCTGACTTACCCCATGACTGCTCAAAATGGATAGGGTGTATTTGGTTGGCATTGAGGACTTTTTAACCGTCACTGATGCCATAATAAAATAAAATGAAACTATTGGAATGAGCACATTGCTTCATACGGTCATAATTCATCCAAAAAGATATGCATGTATTACTCAATGATATGGATTCTGAGAGGGCTTTTGACTGACCTGATGCAGTGAGGTTATTTCTTGTGGTTAGAGAATCTAGAACTAGATTGTTTAGTCAAGGCAAAAGATTGTCAGTGGAAATTGCTTCACTTGTTGGATTATGAATCCTCAGAGTTTACTACCCTATAGTGTGTATTTGTTTAATTACTTGGAATATTCAAGGTAGAATTGACCATAAGACAGAGGTGCAGAATTAGGTCATTCCTTAGAGGATGATTTATTATCCCTCTCAACCGCATTTTCCTGCATTCTTCCCATGTCTTTTGACACCCTGATTAATAAGAAACTATCAACCTCCGCCTTAAATATACCCTTTAACTTGGCTTGCACAGCTGTATATAGCAATGAGTTCCTTAGATTCACTACCCTCTGGCTAAAGAAATTCCTTCTCATGTCTGTTCTAAATCGACGCCCCTCCACTCTGAGACTTTGCTCTCTGGTCCTACACATCAACATCCCCCCACCCCCCCCACTATAGGAAACGTCCTGTCCACATCCACTCTATCTACATCTTTCAATATTTGATGAGTTTTAATGAGATCCCTCCTCATACTTTTAAATTCCAGCAAATACAAGCCCAGAGCCATCAAACACTCCCTATAGATTAACCCATTCATTCCCAGAGTCATACTTGTGCTTCTTCTCTGGAACCTCTCCAATACCAGCACATCTTCACTCAGATAAGGGGCCAAAAGTCTGATTCCTAAATGGACATTGAACCGGTGAACACTACCTCACTTTTTTAATATATATTACTGTATTTCTGTTTTTGCATGAGTTTTAATCTATTCAACATATACAAATGTTTGTATATACAGTAATTCATTTACTTATTTATTTATTATTATGTTATTATTTTCTTCTTTTTCTTTTATATTATGTATTGCATTGAACTGCTGCTGCTAAGTTAACAAATTTTACAACACATGCCAGTGATAATAAACCTGATTCTGATTCTGAAAACTGCTCACAATACTCCAACTCCAGTCTGACCATTGCCTTATAAAGCCTTAACATTACTTTTGTATCTGGACATTTCAAAATGAATGTAACATTACATTTGCCTTCCTAACTTCTGATTCAACCTGCCAGTTAACCCTTAAGGAACCCTACATGAGAACTCCAGGGTCACTAGGCACCTCTGATTTTTGAATATTCACCCCATTCAGAAAATAGTCCTCACCTTTATTTCCTCTACTAAAGTGCAACACCATGCACTTCTCTACAGTATATTCCACCTCCCACTTCTTTGCCCATTCTCCCGACCTGAATAAGACTTAGACCATTAGTCCTTCTACAAGCACCTTGCTTCCTCAATACTACCTGCCCCTCCACCTACTCACTTAGACTGATTAAGGAAAATCAGAATTGAACAGATTATTTTTACTTTAAATATCAGCCAAGATCATATGAAATGGCAAATTAGGTCAAAGGGATCAATTAGGTCTATTTCAACTACCTTTTGTTTTTGAACTGAAATGAGTGATAAAGATCATACTCAAAATTCTGAGGTTACTAAGGCATACCTAGGCAGTGATGTTTTATTTGTCAATTTGGTCACACCAGATTTAACTTAGTAACGTCAGCAGTATGGTATTGCACAACTGAGGTTCCCCAAGCCTCAGATCTGTCTCTCTGCATACCTGACTCAGTGGCATGTGGCAGCATAGGGGGATGACATGCACTCAGTGCTGCTCAGATAGGAATTCCAAATGAGCAGATTTCTTTGTAGCTTAGTTTGGAAACTCACTGAATATGTCAACCATCTGCTGAATATCCCAACTCTGATTTCAACCTCTTCCCAATGTTAATGGACCCTTTGCATGTTTGTTGCTGATTCTGATTTCATTTCCAGTTTTCAGTAGTTGTAATATATTATGTTCAGCTCTATTGTCCAAAAATGTTATATTTTCTGTGTTTAATGTTGAGCTTAGAATTGTATTTAGATTAGCATTTGCTGCATGGATGATTTAATTATCTGGATGCAACAGAGAAAGCTAATCTAAAGCTTTCCAGGTTATACTTCCTACACCAATAGCAATGAAGGAATAGCACAATGTATATGTGAGTATAACACAATTTCCTGCTAAGATTAATTGACAGACAACTGCAGGATGCCAGGCTACAGATATTGCTGTCAAACCACCCCGTGGCAAAGTACTACTTCTGAAGTGATAGTGATTTAATATGTTCTCATGCTTTTATGCTTCAAAGCTCTCCTGTGCAATAATGTTTAACTCTTCAGTTCTCCCTATCTAGCAGCCTTTTTTCATTCCAACATGTGTGCACAATGTATTGGGCTTGATATATCGGGCTATGAGAGTTGACTAGGAGCAGACGTTCACCATCCTCTCCAGAACTGACATAGCCACTACTGATGGTCTAATTATACGCAGTCAGCTCCAGTTTGCACACCAACTTGTTCACATACCCAAGCAGTCACTGTACTCTGACCCACATTGTAACAAGAGATTACCAGAAGAACAGAAGAAATGGTTAAAAGATATATGTACTCAAAGCCTCCTAAGAGATTGAAAAATCCCTACTTGCAACAGGTCAGGCATGTTTACCTAAAATTTTGTCAGAGAATTTTCCATTTATTTTGTAATCTGACCAATTCAGAATAGAAATTCCCACTAACAAAGCAATTGAAGGTAAAAGAATGCAGGTTAGTTTGTTGTCCTAAGGAAGGTCTCTGTCTCCAAGAAGCACCGGTTTTCCAAATTAACCCTATGACAGAAAAGTAAAGATAGAATAAAGTAGACATCATGGATGAGGAAAAGTTAGATCAAATGATATTTCACAAAAGTCACCACTTCAAATGAGGACAAATGAATTCCTAAACAGCATCTGTGGAACATTAATACCTCACACCACTGTTGAGTTGTGGCATTTCTCAGCTCACCAGCGAAGGACAGGTCCGTTAATGAGCGCTCAGGAAACTGGAACAAAGGGGGTTAGGATCAAGTGAACCAAAGGAATTTCCTTTGTATGATTTCACTATATCAGAAATATTGTAATATTTGAAATGAGTAAACAACTACATCCAGTGGGAATTAATTTTAAAATTCTTAAGTTTGATGTAAATTCAAACTAAATTTATTATCAAAGCATGTATATATCACCATATACACTTAGATTGATTTTCATGCTGATGTTCACAGTGGAATAAAGAAATACAAACAAGTTAATGAAAAACTGTCCACAAAGACTGACAAACATGCAACAGAAGGCAAACTGCAACCTCAGAAAAAAATTGAGAGTGATCATCCCCCAATTGACATAAAAACAGATACTTAATCCAACAGGGAATTGGAAATTATAGCTAACAAGTATGAAAGAATGTCAGAAACATTCAAGAAATTAGGCAGGAGCCATGAATAAAGGAAAATGATCAATATTAGGCACAATGTTATAGTTGTTACAGTCATACACAGTAGGAAGGAAACAAAAGCATCACCTGCCGCTTAGTCACAATGGATCAAGCATTTCCACTTCAATTCTACTGCATCACCCACCCTGCTCTGCAGTAAACTAGAACCCAGGTCTGATATATTAGTATAGTTCTGCAGAGCCTTGTATATTCTCTCAATTGCTGCCCCTGAACAATATTTGCTGCCGATGAGTCAATCAAGGTAATGGGGTAGTTGCTTAGTTTAATGTCAATGGATGCTCAACATGTCAAATGCAGGGTATTACAGCTTATATTTAAATTAAGCAACCATGATTTCATGTCACTGCTCCTGGGAAAGATGAAGTGTACCACTATTGACAGCCAAAAGTCATAGAGTAAATAGATTTTTCAGATATTACGAAGTCTTTGTGAGTTCTGATCAACAACCCAACTGCAAGAAAGAGCAAAAGCCTTTGCTGATGTTCACTAATGTTTATGTACTGTATACCGAAACACTAAATTGTGTCAGTGAAGCTGCGTAATTTAGCAACATCTGTTTAGTGGCCAGCTTCTTTTAGTGAATGAAAGTAAGATAAATGCACTGCTTTGTTTAATCTGTAGGTTAATGCAGGGACTGAAGGATTGCTACAGCTCAGCCAAAACCTGGTGCACATGAGTTGTATGCATTTTAATTGGTGCATTCAGATGAGATCTGCTGCACTGCCTGGCCAGTCATGATTATTGACATTAACCTCCAGCTCAGCCTGGCCCTATTGCATTGCACTGAAATCACCAAAGATGCTGCAGAATTCATAACACGTTAAAATGTTTATTCACGGGAAGGTGATCTCAACCAGTTGCACTCTTATCAGGGAAATGACCAAAGCATAGATGGACAAAGGAGTTTTAAAAATGCAGGTGCTCTTTGATAGGCTGCAGCTTCACTCCCGTTCATCGGCCATTACTCTAAAGTGATGAATGCCCTTCTGGTGAGTCGCCATCATAATTATGGTGGAGCTGTGTTCTAAAAGGGCTGCTTGCAAGTATTAGATGTTCAATTGAAGTGTTTTATTTAGGATTTGGAACAGTAGAGGTACGGAAAGGTTATAAAAATAACTTCTTCATATGTTGATACCACTAATTAAATACGATGATATTCATAAAGTGTATATGCCTACGCTTCAGGAAACTGCTAGACCTTGCCTTTTTAATTGCATTAATTATCTTATTGTTGCAACTTTTTTATTCCATGAACATTCAAGCTGATCCAGCAACTTCTAATTACTGGTGCCTTTAACTGTGGTTTTAATGTGTTAACAGTTGAGCCCAAAATAATTGCCAAATTGTAATTGTAGTTGTAATAATTATAAAATGCATCCTTTCATCACAGCTCTACATTTTCTTCAGATTTATTTGAATTATGAATTATGTTGTATGAATTGGCTCCAATATTAGAAAATCATTAATTATACATTTGAAGATAATTACTGGGTTTATATAGAAATAAATGTTATTATACCATGGACTGAGTCCAATCTGATAAAATGGAGAGCGCACAGCAGCAGTTACGAAGAAGCAGCCTTTCAGATGAAGCTGCAGTTAAGAATGGAAGAACACAAGAGAGGAGGCCACTCAGCCTGCCTGGCCATTCAATGTGATCTTGGCTGATCTGCCCTATGTCTCATCCTTTCCCTTATATCTTATTTTAGTGACGAAGCATGGACTAAGCCCTTCCAGCCCTTTAAGCCCAGCTGCTCCAGCAATCCCACAATCCTGATTCACCCTAAACTAATCCTGGGACAATGTACAATGGCCCGTTGACCTACCCACTACATCTTTGGGCTGTGGGAGGAAACCAGAGCACCTGGAAAAACCTACTGATGCACCATCGATAACTCACTCTGAGACGTAAGGCGAGATATCGGCTTTTATTGACTGAAGAAGGAACCAGCAGTGAGTGACCATCATATTACATCCTGGAGAATGAGGCAGAGGATCAGACCTCGATCGCCTTTATACAGGGGCCTGTGGGAGGAGCCACAGGAGCAGTCAGAAGGGGGCGTGTCCAGACAGGCACATAGTTCACCACACCTACACCTTCCACTGGGAGGACATACAGAGACTCCTTATAAAATGGAGCTGGATTTGTAATTACATTGCACTAACTACTGTTTGTATGTTTTGTATTAATTTAATTTGGCCATTTACACACTAACCCTCCAAAAATGTATCTACCTCCTCTTTGAATCCATCCACGGTTCTAGCTTCCACAGCCCTGAGGTAGACAATTCCAGAGATTCACCACATCTCCAAGAAGCTCCTGTGTAGCTCATTTCTGAATGATTGTGCCCTAATTTTGTAACTATTAGCCCTCATTTAGATTCTACTATGACTGGAAACATCTCAACATCTACCCTATCATACCCTCAAAAGTGTATATATGCTTCAATAAAATTATCCCTCATTCTTTTAAACTCTGAAGAAAAAAAGATTTAATTCCTTTGACGGCTGGTAATAGGACAATCATGTCTTCCCTGAAATTAGCCCAATGAATCTCTTCTAAACGCTTTCAATTCCAGTATATTCTTTTTTTAGATAAGGGAAATAAATCTGTGCACTAATACTCTGTATGGCCTCACTTTCAAGAGTAACAATTGAAACATCAATTCTCATATTTTCATTCAAATAGGATAAAAACTTCCCTCTCTTTTAGACCATAAGGCCATAAGGTATAGGAGCAGATGTAGGCTATTTGGCCAATCAAGTCTGCTGCACCATTCAATCATGGGCTGCTGCACCATTCAATCATGGGCTGATCCCAATTCTTCCAGTCATCCCCACTCTCCTGCATTCTCCCCATCCCCTTGATGCCCTGGCTAATCAAGAGCCTGTCTATCTCTGTCTTAATTGCACCCAATGACTTGGCCTCTACAGCTGCTCATGGCAACAAATTCCATAGATTTACCACCCTCTGACTAAAGTAATTTCTCTGCATCTCTGTTCTAAATGGGTGTCCTTCAATTCTGAAGTCATGCCCTCTTGTCCTAGACTCCCCAATCATGGGAAATAACTTTGCCATATCTAATCTGTTCAGTCCTTTTAACATTTGGAATGTTTCTATGAGATCCCCCTCATTCTCCTGAACTTCAGGGAATACAATCCAAGAGCTGCCAGATGTTCCTCATATGGTAATCTTTTCATTCCTGGAATCATTCTAGTGAACCTTCTCTGAACCCTCTCCAATGTCAGTATACCCTTTCTAAAATAAGGAACCCAAGACTGCACACAATACTCCAAGTGTGGTCTCACGAGTGCCTTGTAGAGCCTCAGCATCACATCCCTGCTCTTATATTCTATACCTCTAGAAATGAATGCCAACATTGCATTTGCCTTCTTCACCACCGACACAACCTGAAGGTTAACCTTTAGGGTAAGTCCCTTTGCATCTCTGCACTTTGAATTCTCTCCCCATCTAAATAATAATCTGTCCATTTATTTCTTCCACCAAAGTGCATGACCATTCACTTTCCAGCATTGTATTTCATTTGCCACTTCTTTGCCCATTCCCCTAAACTATCTAAGTCTCCCTGCAGGCTCTCTGCTTCCTCAGCACTACCCACTCTTCCACCTATCTTTGTATCATCAGCAAATTTAGCCACAAATCCATTAACTCCATAGTCCAAATCTTTGACGTACATCGTAAAAAGTAGTTAGCCCAACTAGGATCCTTTTATTCCCACTCTCTGTTTTCTGCTGATTTGCCAATGCTCCACCCATGTTGGTAACTTCCCTGTAATTCCACGGGCTCTTATCTTGCTAAGCAGCCTCATGTGCAGCACCTTGTCAAAGGCCTTCTGAAAATCCAAGTACACAACATCTACTGACTCTTCTTTGTCTACCCTGCTTGTAATTTCTTCAAAAAATTGCAGTAATTTAGTCAACCATGATCTTCCTTTCAGGAAATCATGCTGGCTTTGGCCTATCTTGACATGTGCCTCCAGGTACTGCAAAATCTCATCCCTAATAATCAATTCCAACAACTTTCCAACCACTGATGTCAGGCTAACAGGTCCATAGTTTCCTTTCTGCTGCCTCACACACTTCTTAAATAGCAGAGTAACATTTGCAATTTTCCAGTCATCCAGTACAATGCCAGAATCTATTGATTAAAGGTCATTGTTAATGCCTCTGCAATCTCTCCAGCTACTTTCTTCAGAACCCGAGGGTGCATTCCATCAGGTCCAGGAGATTTATCCACCCTCAGACCATTAAGCTTCCTGAGCACCTTCTCATTTATAATTTTCACTGCACATACTTCACTTCCCTGACACTCTTGAATGTCCAGTATACTGCAGATGTCTTTCACTGTGAAGACTGATGCAAAATATGCATTCAGTTCCTCTGCTATCTCTGCAACTCTCATTTCAATATCTCTAGCGTTATTTTCTATTGGTCCAATATCTGCCCTCAATTTTCTTTTACTCTTTATATATTTAAAAAAGCTTTTAGTATCTTCTTTGTTATTAGTCACCACCTTCCTTTCATAATCCATCTTTTCCTTCCTAATGACATTGTTAGCTTCCTTCTACAAGTTTATAAAAGCTTCCTAATCCTCTATCTTCCCACTGTCTTTGGCTTCTTTGTATGCCCTCTCTTTTTGTTTTTACTTTGGCTCTGACTTCACTTGTCAGCTACTGTAGTGTCCTTCTTCCCTTTGAAAATTTCTCCTTACTTGGAATATATAGAAACATAGAAAACCTACAACACAATACAGGCCCTTCAGCCCACAAAGTTGTGCCGAACATGCTTCTACCTTAGAAATTACTAGACTTCCCCATAGCCCTCTATTTTTCTGAGCTCCATCCACCTATCCAAAGGTCTCTTAAAAGACCCTATCATATCCGCTTCCACCATTGTTGCCAGCAGCCACCACTCTCTGCGTAAAAATCTTATCCCTGACAACTCCTCTGTACCTACTCCCCAGCACCTTAAACTTGTGTCCTCTTGTGGCAACCATTTCAGCCCTGGGAAAAAGTCTCTGACTATCCACACGAACAAAGCCTCTCATCATCTTATACACCTCTATCATGTTACCTCTCATCCTCCGTCACTCCAAGGAGAAAAGGCCAAGTTCACTCAACCTGTTTTCATAAGGCATGTCCCCCTATCCAGGCAACATCCTTGTAAATCTCCTCTGCACCCTTTCTATGGCTTCCCTCATTTGTCTTGCACTTCCCTCCTTTTTCACAGAAGCTCCAGCCATTGCTGCTCTGTTGTCCTTCCTGCTAGTGTCCCTTTCCTTTGGCCAGTTCCCCTCCCATACCATTATAATTTCCTTTATTCCACTGAATTACTGATACATTGGAATTTAATTTCTCCTTCTCAAATTTCAAAGTAAACTCAATCATATTGTGATCACTGTTCCCTAAGGGTTCCTTAACCTTAAGCTCTCTTATCACCTCTGGATGATTGCACAACACCTAATCCAGCACAGCCAATCCCTTAGTAGGCTCAACAACAAGCTGTTCTAAAGAGCCAACCCTTACGCATTTACAAATTCTCTCTCTTGAGGTCAAGCACTGGCCTGGTTTTCCCAATCCACTTTCACGTTAAAATCCCCAATGATTATCATGACATTCCCCTTCCTGGTGTAATTTGTAATCCACATCCCAACTGCTGTTTGGAGGCCTGTATACAACTGCCATTAGGGTCCTTTCACTCTTGCCATTTCTTAACTCAGTCCATAGAGACTCTACACCTTCCGATCCTATGTCATCTGTTTCTAATGATTCAATATTATTTCTTATGAACAGGGCCACACCACCTGCTCTGCCTACTAACCTATCTTCATTTTCAATCTTTTTTTATTGTTTTAAAAATATATATATGAATAGATACAAATCAGGGGAGAAGTAATATCAAATATTCAGCTCCCAATGACAACCATCCTTTAGCCAATTTTCAGAGATGGATACAACATACAACATCATACTTGCCAATTTGTAGCTGAATTTCAAGATCATTATTTTATTTCTTATGTTGTGTGCATTCAAGTATAACACTTTCAGTCCAGTATTTGTTGCTTTCTGTTGTAAATCATCCCACTAGCTGTGATTATGCCTCATCTCCTGCCTGTCCTTTTTATCATCTCTGTTGCACACTATCTTTGATTTATTTCTGTTTCCCCCTTCCTTAGTCCTATCACTCTGGTTCCCATCCCCCTGCCAAATTAGTTTAAAGTCTCCCTGACAGCTCTATTATATCTGCCTGCTTGGATAGTGGACCCTTTTGGGTTCAGGTTTAACCCGTCCTTTTCTTACAGGTTGTACCTCCCCAAAAGAGGCCCCAGTTATCCAGGAATCTGAAGCTCTGCCCCCTACACCAGTCTCTCAGCCACGCATTAATATGCCTGATCATGCTATTCTCCCGCTTGTTAGCACGTGGCACAGGAATTAATCCTGAGATTACTACCCTGGAGGTCCTGCTTTTCAGCTTCCTACCCAATTCCCTGAATTCTCATTTCAGGACCTCCTCCCTTTTTCTGTCTATGTCATTGGTACCAATGTGTAACAAGACTTCTGGCTGTTCACCTTCTCCCTTCAGAATACTCTGCACCCGATCCGAGACATCCCGTACCCTGGCACCTGGGAGGCAACAGTCATGCGAGTATCTCTATTAGGCTGACAGAACCTCTTGTCTGTTCCCCTCACTCTGGAATCCCCTTTGATTTCCGCATTCCTCATCTTCTTCTCTCCCATCTGCAAGCAAAGCTGTGGTTTCCTAGGCCCACTATGTTTGTTGGGATTCAGCAGAGATATTGTTCTGCTCAAAGCTCCAATTGAACTAAAGCTGTTTAACCTCAATGATCAATCATCATTGAAATCTTTCGCAGCTGGAGTAAGAGTTGGATAAAATGACTATAAATTGCATGAAATCCTTATCCAGCATTGTCTGCCAGCCTCTTTTTCACACCAGCACTGTCACACTCTCTAATGTTTTGCTCCAGTGGATACTCTGGGTTGTACTGATCAGAGCACTGTGTTTTTGGATTCTTGATGGGGCTGGCTGGTGATGTAGTGGCATCAGCACTGGACTTCAAGGCAGTTGGTCCTGAGTTCAAATCCAGCCAGGTCCCAACCTGGGCAGCAGCGGTATCTGCGTGGAAGAAAGGCCTGGCAGTCTACTTCCGTATCTTACCTTGAAATCCCTAAGGCCTATGAGATCACGAAGAGTCAGACACGACTGAACAACAAAATAGGGAGAAAGGGAGGATTAAGCAATGGTGGAGAATTGTACCTTTTTACTTTTCTAATGGTAGAACCTCTAGCACAGACGTTCTCAACTTATTTTATGCCATGGACCCCTACCATTAACTGAGGGGCCTGTGCACCCCAGATTGAGAACTCTTGCTCTGGAATGTCTACCATACCTGCTCACTAACACAGGACATGCCCATCTATCCCAAGGCCTGCAGATCTTGTGACTAATATATTAGTCACTAACTTCATTACCTTACCCACGAGCTCAGACTCCAACCAAACTGCCTTGAGGACATTGATGAAGTTACCATTGGATCATGGGTGTGCTATGACTAATGTCTGTAATTACCCACTTTTAGAAGAGGAACATTTGCCCTAGTTAACTGCACAATTTAAAGACCATTGAAACTTGCTTTAAGAAATACCAAGAAAAGCACAGAAGGTCAGAACTTTCACCCAGGAAACAGCAGTTAAATGCATATGATATTCCTCAGACTCTGTCAACGTCACTGTGGGTTTCTTCACTACCACACTTGCTTCTGTCAGATGAGTTTCAAGAAACATTTGTGAAGTACAGGAGACCTAGGTAAATGAGAACAAATTTGATAATGATTTTTGCATGCATTTCCCAGCTTAAGATACATGAAACCAGCTAAGAAGTGATTTGAGAAGGGAAAATGAGGAAGTATTTTTATTAATGCGGAATGGCTGCTGACAGACTCCCACTTCAGTTTAAAGAAATGGCCCAAAAGCAGCAGGAAGGGCTTGCATTTGATAGAATCAGTTCATTCTGTCTTACTCCTCCTGTTCTTTGTGTTGATGTTAAATTTATATTTGAAACTGTGTTAATATAGATAACATGTTCAAATGTTGTCATGTGGTGAGAGAAATTTATGCTTATTAACTGCACAAGTGCGACTAATGGGAATACTTTTACCCAGTCTTTAAGTGATGATATTTTCCCTGTAACTCCCGCTAGCTTCCTAATGAATTAACCTTGACAGTGGTCAGTGAAAACTATTTATGTTGAAGATATAAGGTAAAAATTCCATGCATAAGCAAACTGTATTATTGAAAATTTAAGTAACAATCTTACCTTTGGTTGTCTCATCGCCCTAATCATCGGTGTTATTTCAAATACAAAGGTAACTGTGCCATCGAGCTACATAGAAATGGCAGGTTACTTTTTTTTACCAAGAAAGCCACCAGATGAAATCCTTGTGAAATTGTCATGAGTTAGTAAAGTCAGGTTTTACACATGCAATAGTTAGAGATCCCTTGCATATGGCAGATGGTGAGGAGTTACACCAAGAGAGGAGTGACGGATCTCCTTCTGAAATGGAAGAAAGAAATAACATCTCAGATAATGCTGCAACGAAAGAATTCACTGAAATAACTCACTACCACAGCATTATGTTACATAAGGCCCAGATTTTGTTTAAAGATAAGAAGACACAATCATGCTATAGACTAAAGAAGGTAAAATAAGTGTTATCTAAAATTGGTTCAGTACACTGAGCAAATGCATAGAGCCAGAACTCACTGGTGTGTGCAGGATTGATGATTACATTTGTCCCAATACACAGAATATTTGAATTCTAGTGTTTTCACAATGTCACCGTCGCTTGAGTTTTCCAAACAGGTATTGTATTTGCAATATTGTCTCTGCAGCAGTTTTATTGGAACAATAATGGCAAAGTATTTTAAAACACATCTTCTAAAAGCCTCTCTTAACTCAGTACTCTACAGTAACAGTGTTTAGAAAGGCTGGTGACAAGACATCCGTTTCTGCTCCAATTTGCCTACTGGGGGAATAGGTCCACATCAGATGCCACCTCATTCATTTTTCACTCTACCCTGGAAAATCTGGACAGCAAAGATGCATTCATTAGAATGTTCTTTATTGACTACAGTTCAGTATGCAATACCACTATCTCCTCAAAAATAATCAATAATCTCCAAGATCTTTGCCTCAATACCTCCTTGTGCAATTGCATCTTCAATTTCTTTACTTGTAGACTCCAGTCAGTTCAGATTGGCAACAGCATCTCCATCAGCACAGGTGCATCATAAGACTGTGTGCTTAGCCTCTTTCTCTGTTTGCTTTACACTTAGGGCTGTGTGACGAAACACAGCTCCAATGCCATACTCAAGTTTGCTGACAACACCACTGTCATAGGCCGAATCAAAGGCAATGATGAATCAGCATACAGGAAGGAGACTGAAAATCTGGTGGAGTGGTATCATAGTATCACGCTCTCACTCAGTGTCACTAAGACCAAGGAACTGATTATAGACTCCAGGAGAGGGAAACCAGAGGTCAATGGACCACTCCTCATCAGAGGATCAGAGGTGGAGAGGGTTAGCAACTTTAAATTCCAGGGTGTTATTATTTCAGAGGACCAGTCTTGGGCCCAGCAAGTAAGAGTAACTGCGAAAGTGCACAGCACCTTTATTCCTTAGGAGCCGGCTGAGATTCAGAATGACATCTAAAACTTGGACAAATTTCTAATAGGTGTGTGGTGGATAGTATATTGACTGGATGCATTACGGCCTGGTATGGGAAGACCAAATCAAACAAAAGCTAGTGGATTCGGTCCAGTACATCATGGGTAAAGCCCCCCAACCATTGAGCACATCTACATGAAACACTGTCAAAGGAAAGCAGCATCCATCATCAGAAATCCCTACCACCCAGATCATACTATCAGATAGAAAGTACAAGAGACTCAGGGCTTGCACCACCAGGTTCAATAAGAGTTACAACTCCTCAACCATCAGGCTCTTGAACAAAAGGGAATAACTACATGCACTTGCTCCATCAGTAAAATGTTCCTGCAGCCATTGATCTAATTTTAAGGACTTTTTATCTCATGTTCTCATTATTTATTGCTGTTTATTTATATTTGGATTTGCGCAGCTTGTTGTCTTCTGCACTCTATTTGATCTTTCATTGATCCCATTATAGTTACTATTCTATTGTTTTGCTGAGTAAGTCCACAAGAAAATTAATTTCAAGGTTGTATATGGTGACATATATGTACTTTGATAATAAAACTTACTTTGAAGTTTGAACTTTGAACTATTCTTTGATAAAAGCATGAAATTCATGATGCCACAGAAATGTAGCAGTTAAGTGCGACACTACTGTGTTCCAGAGTTCAATTCCGACACCATCTGTAAGAGTCTGATTATCCTCCCTGTGGAATGTGTGGGTTTCCCTGGAATGCTCTGGTTTCCTCCCACAGCCCAAAGACGTACAGGTAGGTTAATTGTTGATTGTAAATTGTCCTCTAATTAGGTTAGGGTTAATCAGGTTTGTCAGGAATTGCTGGGATAGCATGGCCTACTCAGCGTTGTGTCACCAAATAAATAATAAAATAGTAATGGAACCATTGCAGAAAGAGGTCATTTAGTCCACTGAGTGTCTTGTATAGAAACACTAATGCCCTTGTACAGAAAAGCCTACAAAAAATAGTGGGTAAGGCTCAGTCCATCACGGGTAAAGCCCTCCCCAAAATTGAGCACATCGATGTGGAGCACTGTTGCAGGAAAGCAGCATCCATCATCAAGGTTGCCCACCATCCAGGCCATGATCTCTTCTTGCTGCTACCATCAGAAAAAAGGTACAGAAGCCTCAGGACCTGCACCACCAGTTTCGGGAAGTGTTATTACCCCTCAACTAACAAGCTTAAGACCCAGTGGGGATAACTTCACCTGCCCTATCTCTGAACTGTTCCCACAACTTATGAACTCATTTTCAAGGATTCTTCATCTCATGTTCTTGATATTTATTGCTTAAATATGTATTGTTGCTGTTGTATTTTCCCTTTTTACTGGAGATTTACATAATACTGCTGTATAGGCCTAATTGTTTAATACTATTGTGTATTAAGTACTGTATTAATACTTTATTAAATTAAAATATTAATTTAAAACTATTAATACTTTGGGATGATACCATTTGTAGTTAGTACTATTGGAACAATGTATACCCTGTTCATGTTTTATAATCTTTTAACTTCCACCTTTAATTCAGTGTATTTCTCAAACCATATTTCTCAATGTTTCATTTGCCGAAACGTCAACAGAGCTTCTCCCTATAGATGCTGCCTGGCCTGCTGCGTTCCACCAGCATTTTGTGTTGTTGTTCAGCATATTTCTGGTGCTTTTCACTTACAAATTTCTGTACGCTATTTGTGTTTGGAACAGCTATATCTATTAAGTAAGTTGTTCTTGCCTGTTAATCCCATGATATTATATCCATACGGTTATTATAGATTGTCCTATCTGTAATAATGAATCAGCCATAATATAACTTGAGGCACTCTGTCTCTAAACCTGGATCAGGCTTATATTTATAGTATGAAATAGTATCTTTTATGAGCTTGTATTTTAAAACAGGATTTTAGAGAATGATATTTGCCACTTGATTTTACCTATGTAAGTAATCAGATTGAGTTCAACTGCTGCAGGATCCTTGGCGTTGGGTTGTTTCTGGTTTCTCTTGGAATTTTCTGCAATTATCATCCCGAATTTTTTAGTCTATTATTATGTATTTTTGATTTTTTTGTGTCAACCCCCCGGTCCAGTATTGCCACAGGAATGCCTCTGTTTCTGGGAAGGGGTCTGCAGACGTTTCCTTCTAGTCTGCTCAGTTCATGGGGATGTCTTCCATGGAGGGTCATGCTCTTCCATTGCATGACTTTTTCTTCTGTAGTGATAATTTCTTCATTTTTGTGGATTGTGCTTCTATTTAAGTTTAGAGGTGTGTACTTATCAGGACTGAATTTAGTCCTGATAAGTGCTGAATCTTTTTTTCATTAATGGAAATATATCCTTAGAAGTTTTGTCTGACTGTTGCGTAAATTTTTTAGGTCTGTTATTCTTCTTCCTTCATCTGTCCTAGGCAGTGTTGTTGTTGTTGTTGTTGTTGTTGTTATTTATTATTGTTGTTGTTGTTGTTGTTGTTGATTCTCTTTCTCTAACATTTTGTATTTGTAGTTTGTTGCTTTTGTTTTGTTCATTGGTTGTTGTCCGTCTTGTTAGGTACGGTCTTTCCTGGTTTCTATTGTGTTTCTTGTATTTACTGTGGCTGCCCACAAGAAAATGAATCACAAGATTGTGTATGGAGACGTATGTGTACTTTGATAATAAATTTACTTTGAACTTTGAACTCTTGTCTGATCATTCTACTTGAACATTTCCTGGTTCTTTCCCCATAGAGCTGCATTTTTTTTCTTTCAAGTACTTGACTAGCTTCTTTCCAAAACCCATAGTTGACTCCATTTCAAGTGATAGATTCTTGCAGCAAAATGCTGATTAAGAGAAAATTCTTATTCATCTACTGACTCTTATATGTTACCCTGAATATATTGTCACTGGTAAATTGGTTAATCTTACCACTGAGCTGTGCATGCATCTTGAGGGCAATTTATGGGCATAAAATGCAGGGCCAGCTATGGAACAGAGGCAGGGATAGGTGTGTAGGTGTTGGAAGCGGTTGTATGAAGAGGTAGTTACCATAAGACATAAGAGCAGAATTAGGCCATCTGGCCCAACGAGTCTGTTCCGCCATTAAATCATTGCTGATCCTTTTTTATATCTCCTTCTCAACTCCAGTTCCCAGGCTTCTCCTTGTAACTTTTGATGCCATGTCCAATCAAGAACTTCTCAATCTATGCCTTAAATACACCCAATGACCTGACCTCCACAGCCACGTGTGGCAACAAATTCCACAGATTCACCACCCTTTGGCTAGTTCTGCCAGTATTTACCACCAAAGGTTGCTTCTATGCCCCTTGATTACCAAAAGTAGCATCCAGCAGTGAAAACAGTTCCATCCTTTTTGTCTTAAAAACTTAATAATGTTGAACTCTATTAAACCTTTCATTAATCTTCTCTGCTCTAAGCCTCTTCATATAACACAAACCCCACTCCTTGAGCAACTTGGTTATTCTTGGTCCCATTCTCTCAGGTCTCATCTACACCTCTTTAGACATTTCATTGCATGCAATCTCCTGCAGAATCTAGCCTTGAAATAAAAATGTAACAGTAATAAAGATCATGAGTAATTTCTGTTTCATATTACCTTAACTCTGGTCTAAATCATGAAAGCACATAAAAGTATATAGAATTTATGTTCCTTATTATCAGCTCCACATTCTAATACTGTATTTATCCACTGGAATTTGCAAAGGTATTGACATTAATTCTGTTTCAAAATCAAGTTTTAATAATTATTCAGATTCATTCAAAAGCTTGGGCCATTAATAGCCTAGAAATAGTTTGTGAGGTCTGGTCACTGTGGTTCAGCAGCTATTTTTCACATAGCAATTGAGTGGTTAATTTTGACTTGGGGTGATAGTGAGCCACATGGGCTACCTGTCTTCCAGTGCTTATTCCCATCAACTTTGTGGGATGAGAAATGGTTGCCATTTCAATGAGTCCCTGATATGTATCCAGGGTGACACGAGTCACTGGAGGACGTGGATGACCACTCTTCGACCAAGATACCTCTTGATACTTCTAACAAAATCACACCACCAATATATTGTGGATTCAAATCCCTCTTCAATATTCCTAATCTATACCAATACGTGGTATTAAAGTCCTTCGGATGAGTCCTTAGTTTGAGATCCTGCTTGCTTGTTTGATGATTTGGCTCCATATTGTGGGCCTAAGAGCTGTTACTGAGCTGATCTGTTCTATGTTCTAAGTAGTCAATGGATGCTTGTTGTCAGGAAAAATCAGAAAAGCTGTCAGATCCCAGTTCTGTTATGTTACCTATCTTCACTGAAACCAAGGTCGAGGAAACCTCTTCCCTATAAATTTAATGCCTGTGTGACCACTGTACGACAGTGAAACATAACAGATGCTTAGCAAGATCATGTAGCTTGGAGGTTCAGAGTCAAGGTGACCTTGGCCAGTTTAATAATGGGCATGATTTCACCCAGGAAAAAGTTTCAGGTATAATTACTTTCAAGCTTACAGTACATTGATTTATGCATTGCTTGTGCATAAAACGTGTCTTAAAGTATTCCAGTTTTCAGCCTGCAGTTTTGAAGTGACAATCGTTTCTCATTTGAAAGTGGGGAAGATGCAAAGCGGGCTGCCTACATACACTCACAGTCACCCAAAATTAAATACCCCCCCCCCCACCTCGGCTGATGCATTCAAAATAGGTGCAGGATGAGTGATCAGACTTCACAAACAGGGTTTTGTCTGTGAAACCAGTTGATATGGCCAGAGGTTGTGAAAAGCTCTGAATAATTTTACAAACTAGTGTTGGAAACAAAATAAATTCTAAGTTGTCATTTTTCTACATGGCACAAGGTTCGAGATTTCCAACATCTGCAAAGAGGACTAAGGTTCTTTTTCCAGGTTACCTGGCAACTGAATTGTGTGGGAACAAAAAGTGACTTTTTTTAATTATTCAGAATGATTTAATGAAATGATGAAGTGAAGTACAAGACCTCCGATCACAAAGAGTGAAATGGAATTGATGCAAGAGGGAGGTATATTATTCCTATTCATTTTTCTATTCATTATTCTATTCATTTCTATTCATTTATAAATTACCATTTAAGAACATTTTTTTTTGGCCAGGACTAGTGGAGCTAAAATTTCTTCCAAATAAACATTAGACATATTGAAGCTAATACCTTGGTTTCCAATGCAAATTCTGTTCCATTGTCTCAGACTGAATCATAATGTTCATAAACCTGGCTTTGACCTTTGGACAGACTGCATTGAGTTGCCTTGCTAATGTTTCTGATGATATCCTTGTCTCAGTTTATGATGCTGAATACTCAGTTGTGCTGTTGTTAGCTTCCCTTACTATTCCAATACCCACCTGCGGCTTCGTTTCCATCATCTGCTCTATGCTTCTTCCTGAGGCCAGGTGCACATTACGTCCAGTGTGAGCAGAGTTCACCTTTCAGCCCTGCTTACACTGGATCCCCGTCCCCGTCCCTCAACTTCAAAATCCTTCTCCTTAATTTAAATAGCAGAGCAAAGGGTTAAGGCAGGTCATTTAACGATATTTAAAAGGTACTTGAACAGGTACGTGGATAAGAGAGGTTTGAGGGATATGGGCCAAACACGAGCATACAGGAATAGTTGAGGTGGTAATCTTAGTCATCATAGGCAAGTTGGACCAAAGTGACTGTTTCTGTGCTATTTGTCTCTGGACTCTATGACCTCCATACCTTCCTGCTGTTCATCTCTGTACTCCATTTCATTGTGTATAAACATGAACATGTGATAACTAAATCTGAACCTGTACCAATCTGTGCCCCACAGCCACACCTTACCTCTCCATTTCTTTGGGAGTGCTTTGCTTTTCTCTAGTTCTCTCTTCTTGCCTGATGTTCCACCGTTGTTAGCCGGAACCTCTGCAGCCAATGCCCTGACCCCTGTTTCCATCCAAGGGGTCAGTGTGGACATGGTGGAAGATTTCAAATACCTGGGGATACGAATGGACAATAAACTGGACTGGTCAAAGAACACCTTGGATGTCTACAAGAAGGGTCAGAGCCGTCTCTATTTCCTGAGGAGACTGAGGTCCTTTAACATCTGCCGGATGATGCTGAGGATGTTCTACAAGGCTGTGGTGGCCAGTGCTATCATGTTTGCTGTTGTGTGCTAGGGCAGTAGGCTGAGGGTAGCAAACATCAACAGAATCAACAAACTTATTCATAAGGCCAGTGATGTTGTGGGGGTGGAACTGAACTCTCTGATGGTGGTGTCTGAAAAGAGGATGCTGTCCAAGTTGCATGCCATCTTGGACAATGACTCCCATCCACTCCATAATGTACTGGTTAGGCACAGGAGTACGTTCAGCCAGAGACTCATTCCACCGAGATGTAACACTGAGCGTCATAGGAAGTCATTCCTACCTGTGGCCATCAAACTTTACAACTCCTCCCTCGGAGTGTCAGACACCCTGTGCCAATAGGCTGATCCTGGACTTATTTCACCTTGGCATGATTAACTTATTATTTAATTATGTATGGTTTTATATTGCCATATTTCTTCACTATTCTTGGTTGGTGCGGCTGTAATGAAACCCAATTTCCCTCGGGATCAATAAAGTATGTCTGTCTGTCTGTCTATCTGTCTGTATGCCAGGTCGCCTGTCTGAATCTCTCTTGGTGGAGTTTGGGGCAAATATTTCATTAGATGCTGTTCCCTTGAAGTGCCTTTGAATGTTTCAAATTGGCAAGAGGTTCTTTTTCTGATGAGAAGTCTGACAATGGTTTGTGCTGCAATGAGCAAGATTTATTAGGGTAGAATTTCCATTATGTTTTTATAATCTTTGACTGTAATTTCTTAACTCTCGCACCACCTGTCCATTGTTTCCACCAGTTATGTTGGGAGGGCAGAAGAACCACTTCAGGAAGGTTTTTATAACATACAAAATATCAATTTACAGAGAATATTAACCGTCCAGTTTTAATGCCTAATTGAAACTAAAAGCTGACAGCTAATTATTTGTCCACAATATTGACTGCAAAGATGTGCTCCAGTGTATCTATTTCTTCATATTACTGGGAACTTCATTACCAACTCCTGCAATTCTCTGGCAGGAATAGGGAAAAAAAACTTTGGAACAGATAGTGTCTGGGAGTTGAACAAATAGGTTAACATTTTTGGTGTAAATTATTTGTCAATGCATTTGCTGAAGATTTGTCTCTTTCATTGCGACTTCCATTCAGATTACATAACTGCGAGTTCATATCATCCAACAATGACTTCAGGATGGGGAAGTCAAAAGAATGTACACCAGCTCTCATTGAGCTCCAAGTTCCTGGGTGTCAACATTTGAGACGATCTATCCTGGGATCACCATATTGATGCAATTATAAAGAAGACATGAGAATGGCTATACTTCTTTAAGAGTTGAGAAGACTTGGTATGTCACCAAAACACTCGCAAATTTCGACCGATGTACCATGGAGAGAATTCTAACTGGTTGCGTCCCTGTCTCATATGGAGCGGTCACTGCACAGGATCAAAAAAGAACTGCAGACAGTTGTAAATTCAGCCATCTCCATCATGGGGACTAGCCTCCGCAGCATCCAGGACATCCATCATTAAGGACCACCATCACATGCCCTCTTCTCATTGTTATCATCAGAGAGGAAGTACAGGAGCCTGAAGACAGACACTCAACATTTCAGGAACAGCTTCTTACCCTCTGCCATCAGGTTTCTAAATAGATAATGAATCCATGAACACTATCTCACTATTTTTCCTCTAATTTTTCAAAATTAATTTAATTTTTATATATAATATAGTTATAATATATAATATATAATATATAATATAGTTATAATATAGTTTTATAGTTATATTATCATGTATTGCAGTGTATTGCTGCTGCAAAGCAACAAATTTCATATGCCAGCGGTTAAACTTGATTCTGACTCAATGAAATGAAGAACCAAAATTTCCCGGACCCCTGCTCATCTTTACTGAGGTGAACACTTACATTTTTACAACACCTCAATGTTCAGATCTTACTAGTGTATGATAATTTTATCCTATCATTGATGGCCGTGCCTTCCTCTTGGTCAGTTTGTACCGTCTTCGTCAATAGAATGATTAACTCCAAGAACTTGGTTTCCTTCTCTGGACCCAAAACTTCTTCCATTGGATCTTTATGAGGTGCAAAATTCAACCGTCTCTTAACTATGAATTCAGCTGCCTGAGATCCTCAATGGCCTTGGCAGAGTGGATCTGAAGTGTTAAGAAATATGAGGTCACCCAGAGAGCCAGGGTAGACCTCTTGCTCCCAAAAGGCTACAAGTCATCAACCCTCTTCCTCAAAGCAGGGAAAGTAGTCTTTAAATTCAGCCAGTGATAGATTCTTGTTAAGTGAATGCGAAGTTCAGATTCAGATTCAGATATATCATATCTACATTGAGACATACAGTAAAATATGTCATTCGTATTAACAGCCAACGCAATTAGGGATGTGCTGGGAGCAGGCTGCAAGTGTCGCCACATATTCTGTCACCAACATAGCCTGCCCACCGTGCTCAGCAGAACAACAGCAGAAGCAAGCACCTTTCCTCCCACCCACGCACACACACAGACAATTCCGGAAGAAGATGGCATGAACGAACAACCCAACCAAGAGCAATATCCTTCGCACGGTTCACCAAACTACTCCCAGACAAGAGAAAATCTGCAGGTGCTGGAAATCCGAGCAATGCACACAAAATTCTGGAGGAACTCAGCAGGCCAGGCAACATCTATGGAAAAGAGTACAGTCGACGTTTCGGGCCAAAACCCTTCAGCAGGAATAAACTACTTTTCTAACTTGCTTTATATCTTCTTTTTCTTTCAAATGTGTTTCTGCTCTTGTTGGAGCCTGTGATCTACATTTTGGTTGAGTGTTTTTGGCTGATTGAATGATCTGGCTCTTTGCTATCTCCAAGGAAGATCGGGGAGTCTTTGAGCAAAGTGTACAGTCTCAAGGCAAGAAGCCTGGAGAGGAGGCTCAAACCCATGACCAAATCTTTTTCTCACTCATCTCGCCGATTAAAGTGTCGACTAGATTGAAAATCATCAAGAATGAGAGCGGAAAGCAGGTGGGTGTTCAGCACCATTTACTTGTGTTCAAGTGGTCTCTCTCTCCCTCTTGCCCAATGCTCCCAGAGGAAGGTGTCTGCGTGCATCCAGTCTCTCTCTCCCTCTTGCCAATGCTCCCAAGGGAAG
The DNA here is from genome assembly GCF_030144855.1 of Hypanus sabinus. Lineage (NCBI taxonomy): Eukaryota > Metazoa > Chordata > Chondrichthyes > Myliobatiformes > Dasyatidae > Hypanus > Hypanus sabinus. The sequence continues at coordinate 172,614,229 of NC_082707.1, forward strand.
GTGTCTGCGTGCGTCCCGTCTCTCTCTCCCTCTTGCCCAATGCTCCCAGAGGAAGGTGTCTGCGTGGATCCAGTCTCTCTCTCCCTCTTGCCCAATGCTCCCAGAGGAAGGTGTCTGCGTGGATCCAGTCTCTCTCTCCCTCTTGCCCAATGCTCCCAGAGGAAGGTGTCTGTGTGCGTCCAGTCTCTCTCTCCCTCTTGCCCAATGCTCCCAGAGGAAGGTGTCTGCGTGCGTCCCTTCTCTCTCTCCCTCTTGCCCAATGCTCCCAAGGGAAGGTGTGCGTCCCGTCTCTCTCTCTCCCTCTTGCCCAATGCTCCCAGGGGAAGGTGTCTGTGTGCGTCCCTTCTCTCTCCCTCTTGCCCAATGCTCCCAGAGGAAGGTGTCTGTGCTCAAATGGTCTCTCTCCCTCTTGTTCTGGGAGTGAGTGCCGGAGTCCTGGATCTTGGCAATGTTTAATTTGTGGCTTAGACTCGATAGTTCGTGTCACGATGTGTTTCTAGCTTCTGGCTGCTCCTTTCTTTGTTGCTATTTTGTGTGATTTTGATTGAAGCGGCCTGGATCTGCGGCTTGAGTTATTGAAGGACAAAGTGCTAGATTGAAATGAACGGAGCTAAAATGAATATGCCTGAGCACTTTTGATGACTGTATATTCTGTGTCTTTTGCTAACTTTTATTACCATTTGCGAGATTTAGTTTTTTTAAGTGCAGGGGTTTGCTTTTCTTTGAATGGGTTCCATGGTTTTTGTTTGTTTCATGGCTGTCTGTGGGAAGACAAATCTCAGGGTTGTGTACTGCCTACATACTTTGATAATAAATGCCCTTTGGATCTCTGTGCTCCAGGCAGGTCTCCAGTCTCTAACCTTCAACCACAGGGCTTCAAGTGGACATCCAATCAACCTTTGTGCTTTGATCTTAACAGGATAGTTAACATCATAACGGAATACAGAGCTGAGGCTACAATCAGATCACCCCTGTTCTTTCTTATTAGCTGAACAAACTTCAGGGACTGACTAGTCAACTCCTTTTCCTAACTTGTATGCTTGTATGTATGTTTGATTGAACAGATGAATCTTTCTCATATCCTATATGTTCGTCCAATCTTAGCATTCAACCCAGTACTTTCCATCACAGTGCTTCCTTCTTCAATCAGAAACTTGTCCTTAATTCTTGTGTAATTAGTGCTTTATGTCCCTTAAGGCAAGGAAACGACAGGAAGGAACTTCAAGCCATTTTCAGGCTCTAGAGTTGAGGCCCTTTGAGTGTCTGAAAGTTCACACAGAACTGATAGATGAGTATTAGTCTCTATACTCACATCTGCCACATGGTTTCAAGCTCCTGAGCAGCTGGTGATGGGACGATTGGGGACTTGACACCAAATTGGGGAGGGACCATGAAGAAGAAACTGAAAGTATCAGAATCAGAATCATACTTAATATCGCCAACATACAGTATGTCCTGAAATTTGTTGTTATATGGAAGCAGTACATTGTAATACATAATAATAGAAAAAACGCGAATTACAGTAAGTAGATAGGTATATATTAAATAGTTAAATTAAATAAGTAGTGCAAAAATAGAAACAAAAATGTAGTGAGGTAGTGTTCATGGGTTCAATGTCCATTCAGAAATCTGATGGCAGAGGGGAAGAAGCTGATCCTGAATTGCTGAGTGTGCATCTTCAGGCTGCTGTACCTCCTCCATAATTATAGCAATGAGAACGAGGCATGACATGGATGGTGGGTGTCCTTAGTGATGGCTGCCACCTTTTTGAGGTATTGATCCTTGAAGATGTCCTGGATACTACAGAGGTTAGTGCACATGAGGGAGCTGACTAATTTTACAGCTCTCTGCAGCTTATTTCGATCCTGTGCAGTAGCCCCCCCCCCACCACCACCACCCCCCACACCAGACAGTGATGCAGCCAGTTAGAATCTTCTCCCTGGTATAACTGTAGAACCTTGCAAGTGATTTTGGTGACATACAGAATCTCCTCAAGCTCCTAATGAGATATAGCCACAGTTGTGACTTCTCATTGATATTATGGGTCCAGTAGAGATCCTCAGAAGACCACAATCAGTTCTTTGGTCTTACTGACGTTGAGTGCAAGCAAATTTATAGATGGCATTTGAGCTGTGCCTAACCACACAGTCATGGGTATAGAGAGAGCAGAGCAGTGGGATAAGCAGTCACCCCTGATGTGTGCCAGTCTGGATTGTCAGTGAGCTGGAGATGTTATTTCCAACCTACACAGACTGTGGTCTTCCAGTTAGGAAGTTGGGGATCCAGTTACAGAGGGAAATACAGAGGTCCAGGTTCTGGAGCTTTTCAGTCAGAACTGTAAGAACGATGGTGTTAAATGTCAATAAGCAGCATCCTGACATAGGTATTTGTATTGTCCAGGTAATTCAAGCCACATGAAGAGTCAATGAGATGACATCCTCTGTACACCCATCGTGGAAATAGGCAAATAGCAGTGGGTCCAGATCTTTGCTGAGACAGCAGTTAATTCTCATCATAACCAGCCTCTCTTCAGCATAGATATTTAATGCCATTGGATGATAGTCGTTGAGGCAGCATATACTCTTCTTCTTGGGCACAGGTATAATTGTTGCCCTTTTGAAGCAGGTAGAAACTTCCGACGGAAGCAATGAGAGACTGAGAATGTCTTTGCACACCCTGCCAGTTGGTTGGCACAGACATTCAGAGCCCTACCAGGTACTCCATTGGGACCCAGCACCTTGTGAGGGTTCAACATCTTGAAAGACAGCCTGACGTTGGACCTGAGACAAAGATCACAAGGTCACTAGGCGTTGCAAGGAGCCTCACAGCTGTAGTTTTAAAGCGAGCGTAAAAGACATTGAGCTCACCTGGGAGTGATGTGTTGCTGCCATTCATGATGTTAGGTTTGGATTTACAGGAAGCAATAACCTGCAAACCCTGTCTGAGTTGACATGCATCCAATTCCACCTCCAGCCTCGTTCAGGACTATTCCTTTGCTTTTGAGATAACCCTTCACAAGTTGTAGCTGGTTTTCTTGGGCAGACCCGTGTTGCCAGACTTGAATGCCAATGACCTAGTCCCTCAGAAAACTACAAACCTCCTGGTTCATCCATGACTTTTGATCCAGGTATGTTGTACAGGATGTTCTGGTAGGCACACACTCATCCACACAGGCTTTAATAAAGTCAAGGAACAGCTATGGCATTCTCAATGAAACTCAAAGATGAATCTCTAAATACAGTCCAGTCCACTGATTCAAAGCAGTATAGTAAGCACTCCTGCGCCTCCCTTATCTACTTGGTTCTCGCAGTCTTCAGTCTTTGCCCTTAATCATGGAGTAGGTGTACAGCCAAGTGATCAGACTTTACAAAGAGTGGACGTGGGTTAGCACAGTAAGTGCTCTTGATGGTGGTGTAACAGTGGTCCAGTGTGCTGGCTCCTCTGGTACTACAATTTGTTGGTAATAATTATTTCAAGGTTTTCTCAAGCTGGCCTGGATGAAATCTCCCACAACGATAGAGAAGGCATCAGGATGTGCTGTTTCGTGCCTGTTCAGTTCAGCTAGAGCCTATTTTACACTGGTCTGTGGTGGGATATACACCGCTACCAGGATGACTGCTGAAACCCCCCGGGATGATTGCTGAATGTGGAACCTTCTTAAGGAAAAAAATCTAGTATCCATCACCATATTCCAACCTTCAACCTAAAGGTAACAATTCCGCAAGTGCAGAAACCCCTTGTTAATTTGTTGGGTTTTTTTTGGCTTAGATTTTTACCATTCAATTTCCAATGTCAGAATTCTACCAACCGAATCATGGCCGACTTCACAACATAATTGGCATGTCTGAGTTATTAGTTAGTCTGAGTTAACACTCCAGAGTCTCACCACAGTCTCCGCCAGTCTTAAGCCAAGGCCCTGAGTTAGAACAGTGAATAGTAATGACAAAACATGATGACTAAACGTATGTGAGGATCTATGGAAAAGAGGCCTCTGGCCATCCTCTTGTTCTAAAATGTTTTGTCAGTCGAACGTGCATGCAACCAAGGCCATTGGGTGTTGTCTTCTTCACTTCACATCATGGGCAAGTGCTCTACACATCACCCTCTAATTTCTATTATCTATCCTGCTCTTAAATCATTTGCAAAGCAGTTTTCTGGCCTTTAAACATTCTTAACTAAAACACTAGATGGTGGATATGGTGGTGATACAAGTAGGCAGAACAGTGAAGAAGAAACACTTACCTTCAAAGGTTGTGTATAAAGTATAAAGGTTGTTATGGAATCATGCAACTTTACTAGATAGTGGTTAAACTACACAAAATCAGAATCAGTTTTATTATCACTGGATATGTGTTGTGAAATTTCTTATTTTGCAGCAACAATACAGTGAAATACAAAAGTAACAATAAATTACAGTAAGAATATATAAAAAATAAATAAATAGTGAAGAAAGTGAACAAAATATTGAGGTAGTGTTCAAGGATTCAAGGATCACTCAGAATTCTGATGGGGCAGGAGAAAAAGCTGTGCTTAAAACACCGAGTGTGCATCCTCAGACTCATGTATCTCCTCCCTAGTGGTAGTGATGAGAAGAGGGTATGTCGTGGATGCTCAGAGTCCTTCATGATGCATGCCGCCTTCTTTAGAAGATGTCCTCGATAGTGGGGTGGCTAGTGCCCATAATGATACAGCCACATGGATTCTGGATATCTGTGTAGTTGTCGATATAATATACACCATAGGAAGACCGTGGCTGTGTAGGGATTCCATGGAGCAAAGGGAGCTGATGGAGGTGTGTCAATTATGAGAGGCATAAGCTGAATCTTTTTCCCAAAGGAGGAGTATTAAGAACAGGAGGGTATAGATTTAAAGTGAGAGTAAGTAGTTCTAAAGAGGATTCGAGAACAAACTTGTTGCACACAGAGTGGTTGTTATCTGGAACTTGCTGCCAGAGGAGGTGGTGGAATCAGATACATCTAAGAGACATTTAGACAGGCACATGACTAGGCAAGGCATAGAAGGATATGGTCCTAATGCAGACAGATGGGATGAGTTTAGATGGACAAAAAATAAGCGTGAATATAATGGGCTGATAGCTCTGTTGTATGCTGTATGACCCATGTACTATTGTAAATTAAAAGACATAATCTGATTACCGGGTCATTTGGTCCATTGTCATTGGACAGACCTCATGGAGAATAAGCTGGTTATCTTGTTTCCCAGAGTGCAATTAAAAGCCTCTCCAGTCTCTTGCTTTGCATTCAGGAAATAAGGTAATTCATCTTCTTCCAGTAATCTTTTCCCATTGGCTCTATCATCAAGGAAAGCAAAATACTGATCTCAAAGCTTGAAAATATCTACCAAATAGCTGCCTTTTAAAAAAGATGATGCAGGAAATACTGATTAGATCAGGCAGCATTTGTGGAGAGAGAAATAGTTGATGTTACAACACAATAAACTTTTGCAAGATCTGATCCTTGATTTTAAAAGTTTGTTATTGCCCTTCCCTTTGATCAGGGGTTCCCGAACTTTGTTTCATCCCATGGACCCACACCATTAACCGTGTGGAACGCGGACACCCTGTTGGGAACCCCTGCCTTAGATGGTGTCTCATTGGATTGTATTTACAGATATTATTCAATTTATTTCAAATTTCCAGCATTTTCAGTCATCGTTTTGACTGAGCAGTGAGTTGCGTTTATTGTATTGTATTAACCCTACTTCTTTCTCCATAGATACTGCTTAACCTGCTGAGCATTTCCAACCTTTGTTGTTTTACCAAGGGATAAAAAATTGATCCAGATTTAACACAACATAGAGAAGGAGAAACAGAGTTAACATTGAAGTTTGATGGCAATTCATCAAAGCTGGTAAACATTGGAAGTCAATATACTTTAAGGGGCACTTTTACTTGATTTGTTTGTAATTTTACGAAGTTTTAATCGGTTGAGGATAAAATCAGAATAGAAAGAGCTGAAATAAAAAGAAAACTGGTAATACTCAACAGGTTAAGTGGCAGCTGTACAAAGAGAAACCTTGTTCATGTTTTGGCTAAATATGAAAATAAGAAAGTAAAATGTTAAACCTGTTTCTCTCTCCACAGTTGCTGCCTGACTAGCACTTCCTGTATTTTCTGTTACTCCCGCAGCTTTCTTTGATTTTCCGTTGTGGTGATGATTAAAATAATTACCCCCAAAATCTGAAGACATTTTTGTTATTTTTTCTGTAACCTGCTGCATGTCCAGTGTTGCCTCTACTTGTTCAAATTTCTTCTTCATAGATGAACAGGGTTCACAGTCCACATTAAGATATTAACCACAAGCATATCAAGTCAAGTCAAGTCAACTTTGATTGTCCTTTCGACCATAACTGCTGGTACAGTACATAGTAAAAATGAGACAATGTTTTTCAGGACCATGGTGTTACATGACACAGTACAAAAAACTAGACTGAACTACGTAATAAAAAAAACACAGAGAAAGCTACACTAGACTACAGACCTACACTGGACTACATAAAGTGCACAAAAACAGTGCAGGCATTGCAATAAATAATAAACAGGACAGTAGGGCAAGGTGTCAGTCCAGGCTTTGGGTATTGAGGACACTGATAGCTTGGGGGAAGAAACGGTTACATAGTCTGGTTGTGAGAGCCCGAATGCTTGAGAGCCTTTTCCCCCAGACAGCAGGAGGGAGAAGAGATTGTATGAGGGGTGCATGGGGTCCTTCATAATGCTGTTTCCTTTGCGGATGCAGCATGTAGTGTAAAGGTCCGTGATGGCGGGAAGAGAGACCTTGATGATCTTCTCAGCTGACTTCACTATCTGCTGCAGGGTCTTGTGATCTGAAATGGTGCAATTTCCAAACCAGGCAGTGATGCAGTTGCTCAGGATGCTCTCAATACAACCCCTGTAGAATGTGATGGGGATGGGGGGTGGGAGATGGACTTTCCTCAGCCTTCACAAAAAGTAGAGACGCTGCTGGACTTTCTTTGCTATGGAGCTGGTGTTGAGGGACCAGGTGAGATTCTCCGTCAGGCGAACACCAAGAAATTTGGTGCTGTTTACGATCTCTACCGAGGAGCCATCAATGTTCAGTGAGGAGTGGTCGCTCTGTGACCTCCTGAAGTCAACAACCATCTCTTTTGTTTTGTTCACATTAAGAGACAGGTTGTTGGCTCTGCACCAGTCCGTTAGCCACTGCACCTCCTCTCTGTAAGCTGACTCGTCGTTCTTGCTGGTGAGACCCACCACTGTGGTGTCATCAGCGAACTTGATGATATAGTTCGAGCTGTGTGTTGCAGCACAGACGTGGGTCAGCAGTGTGAACAGCAGTGGACTGAGCACACAACCCTGGGGAGCCCCCGTGCTCAGTGTGATGGTGTTGGAGCTGCTGCTTCTGATCCGCACTGACTGAAGTCTCCCAGTCAGGAAGTCTAGGATCCAGTTGCAGAGGGAGGTGTTCAGGCCCAGTAGGCTCAGCTTTCCAATCAGTTTCTGAGGGATGATTGTGTTGAATGCTGAACTGAAGTCTATGAACAGCATCCAAACGTATGTGTCTTTTTTGTCCAGGTGGGTTAGGGCCAGGTGGAGGGTGGTGGCAATGGCGTCATCTGTTGAGCGGTTGGGATGGTACGCAAATAGCAAGGGGTCCAGTGAGGGGGACAGCAGGGTCTTGATATGCCTCATGACGAGCCTCTTGAAACACTTCAGAATCTTGATGTAAGTGCAACGGGACTGTGTCATTTAGGCACGGGGATGATGATGGTGGCCTTGAAGCATGTTGGAATGGTGGTGCTGCTCAGGGAGATGTTGAAGATATATATATATATATATATATACATAAGAGAATAGAAAATGTAATCACAATAGGAAATATAAGGTACACTATATTAAGCTTGACTCCTTTTCAAATTTACCATGTCTGCCAATGAAAGTCATATTTAATCTAACTGATTTCACAGTTTGTTTTATTTACTGTGGTTTACTTTTGACAGTTTTAAGTGCTTGCTTCCTCAATGCACAGAGGTCTATCAATTATTTTCAGAGAGTCTGTCTTTGAGATTGCCCTATGATAGTCTCTGCTGAGTGAAGTTACCAGACCTCTTCAACTCTTTCCTCTGAACAGTCTCAACAATGGAGATGGATCTTGTAAGTAGCGCCGTTGATCATTCTGGCATTCTGACCACATCATAAGCGCATCATTGCAGATAGATCGGGGAAAAAGGAGTTTTGCAGAGGCATCTGTCAGCCCTGTGTCACTTCAGTCTGCTTGACTGCTTGCTCAGATCTCTCAGTAGGAAAACATCCTGCAGTCAAATGACATTCGATAGACAGCATGTCTGCATAGTTCATAAAATGTCAAACAAAACTTTTGCTAAGCAATTGTTATAAAGGAGCATTATATTTTTTTGAAAAAGTATTTAAATTAGCATTAATCCTTCAAATTGCTCTGTAGAGCATCTGGGATTGATTAAGCCCCAGCTGAGCATTTTACATTAATCATTATAATAACATTTAAGAGAGTAACAGAATATTTGCAATAAATATTCTGCTACTGGTAACTTGTTGGGCATATGCTTTTGCTGAGGGGAAGAGAAAGCACTTGTAGGCAGAAGGAAGGTGCAGTGGTGAAGGTGCCATTATAACTGAAATTGACTGAGATCAAATGGCCCTTTGTAATTGGATGAAAGATTTGTGAACCAGTGAAGTGGAAAGATGTATGGTGCTGAGGCTCAAATCTCATGTTGATGAGCTTCATGTAGAATTAGGAAGCTGTGAAGAGAAAATGTCACTTCAAAGTCCTGAGAAAGATATTGAAATTTTCTCTGGACCGCAGACAATTGTCATTGCCAGTCCAACATAACTGTCCAATATAACTGTTTTCAATCATCACTCGGCTGCTCTACACCAGTGTCAGTCACACAACAGTGAAAAGGAAGCCATGCTTCCAAAGCCTCAGTTACTTCAAGAGTATCAGTTAACTAAGAAAAGCTTTGCCCCCCCCCCCCCCCATGAACTGCAGGCACAATTTCCTAGCACCCACAGCAGATGAGCTACCTGTATGTGACATGTGTAGAACAGACAGCTCACCACCCACGAGTTAAATTAAGCACACCAAGTCATCCACCATCACCACGGGGATCAAATGCCATGACCATTACCTGCGTCAGAACACTTGGTTCCCGAGTCACTGATTCCTTACAGCACATAAAGGCATTTTGACCCATGCAGCTCATGGATTTAATTACAGAACCATAAAATAAAAGGAAATATTAAAGGCAAATACATTGTCAATGTACAGTTAGAGGCAATATTGGTCATTAAATTTTGTCTTGCCAATCACGTGAGGTTTGTTAGGGACCAGAAGTCAAGCAAGGACACCTTTCTACCATATGCTCGCTCTGTGGTTTTGTGTGTGTACAAAATAAAGAACTTCAGTTCCCAGTGTGCAGTGCAGGTGATTCACCCGGAACCGGAAGTGTCGTTGGTGAAAAGGTCACATGTGCTCCTGGCGGTCTGAAGTGTCCTGAGTAAAATGTGGTTGAGCTGAAGCAGTTGCTGTAAATCTGTAAATAAAATAGGTCTAGCATTTTTACCCAAACAAGTTTCTCTTTACAAAAACAAATATAACATGGTTTCAAAAGTCAGCTTGAGGTCTGAATATGAGCGTAAATGAACTAAGTAAGAGACATTGGTTCCAAAAGAGAGCAGTTGCCATCCTGGGAGCATGTAGTTTCTTAAAGCTGCTGAAGTTCACCGGATTCTCCAAAGGAATACCAGGTGAGAGCCTGAACATTCATTTGACCAAATGTTCAAAGGTTCATTTATTATCGAGGTACGTATCTATATACAACTCTGAAATCTGTCTTCTCCAGGTAGCCACAAAACAAAAAAGAACATGGAAAGTCATTCAGAGAAAAACATCAAACCCACCCATCCACCCACGCACAAAAAGGAACAGCATCCTGATCATGACCCCCCACAATCCCCTCCCTCATACAAAACAGAACAGGAACATTGACCCCCAAAACAACCCCTTCCTCGCACAAAAAAACTAACATAAATCAACTGAATATCAACCCCCAAACCCCCTCCTCCAACAACAAAACAGAAAAAGAAAGGGTGATAAAAAATACAATATAAAAACCACGAGTCTGAGAAAGTCCTCGGCCCATAAACACAGTAGTCCAGTCCATAAGAACAGAACCACGATACCATCCTCTGATGTCACAGACATTCATCGAAAGAGAGGGACATCATAAGGTAGAGGCCTCCCTGCCTGCCCCAGCAGCCACACAGCGATAAGCCATTCAGAGACTCCTTCTTGACAACAATCAAAAGGAACTCTCACTCACTTCCCATATTTGCCTTGATGTCTCAAACCTCCTTGATGCTTTAATTGGCAATTAATGGGTGCTCTAATTGGCAAAATGGAGTGGATCATCGGCACATGCCCCGTCTTTAAGTTCCTTTGCATTGAGGACGTCCAAGTATGTGCTCGCTTCTCAGAATCTCCTGGAGCAGCAAAGCGCTGAATCACACCTCAACTGATACCCAGACTGTAAATCACAGGCTCTAACAGTGAACAACAGATGCAAAAGAAGTAAAATAGACATTTTCATGGGCTATCTGAAAGATGTCATCCGAGAGAGCATTGTATGCTGATGTCACCTTGTCCAGAATGGGTAAGCCCCGTCCTACCGCACCAATGCCATTTACCAGCAATTTAACTGACATCTGGAAACTATTCAGTGATTCAAGATATATTTAGTGGAGGTGCAGGTGAAAAAAATGAAAGCATCTACCTTTCTACACATAATTGTTAAAGATAATATGGAAATCAATGACAGTATTCAAATTAATGAGACAGCCTTTACATTGGACACCCTGATGACAAAATTTGAAGAGTATTTTTCCCAGGTAAAAGCATCTTGTATGAGAGATATAATTTATTTTCCTGTGACCAGAAAGAAAGTATTGGCTTTGACCAATACTGAGCTGAGATTCACACACTGAGTAAGTCCTGTGAGTTTGGAGGTTTGAGAGACTCACTAGTCAGAGACAAAATAGTTTGTGGAATCCTCATAGTGGCCTTAGAGAAAACCTGCTCTGTGAAAAAGATTTGATGCTAGAAAAGGCTGTGGATATGTGTAGGGCAGTGGAGACCACACAAGCACAAGCTAAGGATCTGCGCAGAGCAGAAACAAAAGTACATGCAGTGAAAACAGCGAGGCAGAGCTCAAGGCATTTCCCAGAGCAACAACAAAGTGAAAAGGTAGGCTCAAACAGTAAATACCCCAAAGACATGTCCCGCTTATGGAAAGTCCTGCAATAATTGTGGGAAGAAGAATCATTTTGCAAAGTGCTGCAAAGTTGGAGCTAATGAAAGAAAGGTTCTCATGGTTGCTGAGAAAATGAAGGAAGCCTTTGTGGATTCTGTGCAGACTGCTGGTGCTGGTAAAACAGAGTGGATTGTTCCAGTGACTGTGAATGAGATGTAATTCCATTCAAGCTTGACACTGGAGCCCAGGTAAATCATCCATAGATGAATACAAGACTCCCAAACTAAAGAGCATGAGTTATTCAGTGAAGTTAAATGTAACAGGCTTTACTGGAGAGAACGTACCAGTAAAAGGGAGCTGTATAGTGACCCACAGCTATTCATTGTAGAAAAGAGAGTACAGCCAATATTAGGTCTGCCTGCATGTGGAAAGGACAACCTGTGTCAGTACCTCTGGTTGAACTCTGTCTTTTTGTGTTTCTCCTAGTTGTCAGTCTGTGGTTTTGCATTGCCATGTGCTCCTGTCCCTGCTCCTGCTCGACTCCAGTCTCTGTAACACTGAGTACTCCGTCTCTCACCTGTTTCCCATTATTACCTGTATCGCTGCCACCTGCGTCTCATTGTGCTCCACCTATCATCTGCCTCTCTGTTTATTGCTCAGTGTATTTCAGTCCTGTGTTTTCACCCGTTTGATGCCAGATTGTGCCAGTGAATTTTCCTGAGCCTTTCTAGTGTTTTTATCTGTACTCTGTCTGTGTCCTGATTCTGGATTTTGGATTTCTCTGGATGTTTTGATCTCTGCCTGAACTTTAACACCAAATTTGTTTGCACCTCAGGATTTGTTACTCAATTAATATCACTGTGTGCACAGTACTGGGTCTGTGATTGGATCCCTGCTCGAGCGTCCTTACAACCTGATGGAAAAAGTTTTCATGGTGGCCTCACAGACCAACGATGACCATACAACTCTTCTGGAAAAGTATGTATGTGTCTTTAAGGAGCTTGGATGTTTAACTGAGATAGCCCAAGAAACTCGTAATGGCATCCATGAGAGCTCCAGAGAGGTTATGCAAGAGATGCACAAGGACACCATCTTCCATGATCATGTGTACCAGTGACACCAGCATGACAGTCAGGATGCCACTGCTGAAGACAGTGATCATGATGAAGAAGTCATCAGTCTTGCTTCCACATCATGGAGCTATGATTAACAATCTGTCTCTCACTGATTTCCAGGTGAAGACTGGAAATCAAAAGTAACTCCATGATCCTCTCCAAAGTGGAAAAGGATAAATAAAAAGGAAGATGGGAGGGCCCCGCTGACCCTAAGGTTAGAACATCAGCAACAGGTCAGCACAGACCAAAAGGAGGAGTTGCTGTCTATGATAGAATGAGCTCTGTGCATTGAGATGAAATCAGTTGGAACTTGTGCAAAGACTCGCTGATCAATGGATATAGTCCACAGCTTCAAAATGAGGCACGTAGAGTCAGTAATGGCGACACAGCAAGAACATGAACAAAGATGAACATAGGAAATGAAAACTGTACATCTTTGGAAACAAATAGTAGACTAAAAGGAATCATTAAACCACCACAAAGGCAGGTTAAAAGTAGTTGAATGATTAAGGGACTACATTTGCTTATTACAATTGAAGCTAATGTAAGTATCTTTGTTGGAAAACATTATTGTGTTTTAGAGGTTCATGAGGACGTTGTTTTCATTAAAGGGGGAAAGATGTGTTGTTATGTGCGTACATAATAAAGGACTTCAGTTTCCAGTGTGCAAAGAGGGTGGTACACCCAGAACTGGAAGTGTCATTGGAGAACAGGTTGCACATGCTCTTGGTGGGCTGGTGTGTCCCAAGTAAAATGTGGTTGAGCTGAAGATGTTGCTGCAAATCTGTAAATAAAATAGTTCTAGTGTTTTTACCCATGCTAGTTTTCCCACTGTCTAAGTGAACACCCTGTATGTGATGTTAATGACTAACTTTTTAAAGCAGTCTTAAAAAGGAGGCATGTGTTGCTTTGGATTTCCAGCAGCTGCAGATTATCTCAGATTTGTGAAAAAGGCTTTCTAAGACTTTTTTTACATCTTGTCCCTCACCTAGGAGTTTATTCATGCAAAGTGCACAACAAGGTTGTTGGGTCTGATAACGATAGTTGTGTTTCAGGTTCCTATAGTAATTTTAAAGAAGAAATTGATCCTCTATGGATGCATTTAATTTGTGGAAAATGAGAGCAGAGAGAATGATTGCCAGATACATTTGTCCAGACCCTGGAATACATCTAGTTTCATATTGCCTTGGGTAATGTTCCATCCCCACAGCAGTTCCCTGAAACAGATGTCAAGTCCCAAGGAAACATTAATCAGAGTAAGCGCTGTTTATGGACCTTTCCATGAAATTAGCTGATTTTGAGTGAAGCGGACGTTTTTGCTCCCAAATATTGCTGGAAGCCATGGGAAAGTGGAAAGCCTTTGCTTTATGTGTTACTGAGAGGGTGGGGAGAGGTGGGTGTGATGGAGCGGAGGTCAGCGATATTGCTCCCAGATCCATAGGATTATAAAGCCAGCTGCCAGCACACTTTAGTTTCTGATGTGCCCTTGGGGAATATTGGACTCTGCCTCACCAATTATCAGATATTTCATTCAATACTTACAGTATTTTTAACACAGTTTGTCAAAAGCTTTTAGGGTGATGTAAGGGGTACAATCCCAACACAGGGAGAGGACTAGAAAAAGAAACAAAACTCATAGTAGAAATTTCCTTCTTTCCCACCAATGGTGCTGATCTGGAGATAATTTCATTACAGATTTTTCCCAGTTCAGAAGATTGATTTTTCTACGGGCTTCTTGACAATTGACATTACTGGAAAATCCATCTCCTACTGGTCAACATGAGTTAGATCCCTCCTTTAGTGTACTTTGGGGTAATATTATACAAGAATATAATCCAGCTCTGTCTTACCCCATTGCAACAGGCTTGAGGTTAAGACCAGGGCCAGTGCTTTGTCAACACGGTCACCCTGAGCAGCTGGAATTCAAGTAACTAACCTGCCTTAACATTTCAGTATCAAATGGGGACAGACGGCCTTGCATCTCTGAAATGCCATTGTGATTTGGTAATCTGCCTTATTGCAGTCTCCTGTCTTTCCCCTTTTGAAAGTAGACCACAGCACTGTATGAATTTTTTTTCCTTTTCAGACATAAGTGTCACTGGTGAAACTTGACCAGACCACCTGTTTTAAGTGTTGGGAGTTCATTTAAATTAGGAAATAGTGCTCTCAAAATTTACCATGGTGCTAGCTTGGCCACAGCTATGTGGGTTAACACCATTAGACGTAGGAGCAGAATTAGGCCATACAGCCCATCAAGTCTGCTCCACCATTCCATCATGGCTGATCCTGGATCCCACTCAACTCTATACACTTGCATTCTTGCCATAACCATTGATGCCTGCATCATTCAGGAAACTATCAGCTTTTGCTTTAAATATACCCACGGATCTGGCCTCCATCACAGTCTGTGTCAGAGTATTCCACAGGTTCACTACTCTCTGGATTTAAAAAAAAAAAATCCTCCTTACCCCTGTTCTAAAAGTTTGCCCCCTCAATTTTGAGGCTGTGCCCCCTAGTTCTGGACACCCCAAGCATAAGAAGCATCCTCTTCACATCCACCTTATCTAGTCTTTTCAACATTCAGTAGGTTTCAATAAGATCCTTCCACATTCTTCAAAATTTCAGTGAGCACAAGCCCAAAGCTGCCAAATGCTCCTTGTATGTTAAGCCCCTCATTCCCAGAATCATCCTCCTGAACCTCCTCTGGACTCTCTCAAATGACAACACATCCTTATTGAGATAAAGGGCCCAAAACTGTTGACAATACTCCAGGTTTGGTTGACTAATGTCTTCTAAAGCCTCAGCATTATTGCTTTGTTTTTATATTCTATACCCTCTGAAATGAATACCAACATTGCATTTACCTTCTTTACCACAGACTCAGCCAATAAATTAAGATTGTGGGAGTCTTCCACAAGGACTTCCAAGTCCCTTTGCACCTCTGATGTTTGAATTTTCTCCACACTTGGATAACAGTTGGCACTTTTGTTCCTTTTACCAAAATGTATTATCATACATTTCCCAAAACTGTATTCAATCTGCCACTTTTTTGTCTGTTCTTCCAATTTGTCTAAATACTGCTGCAATCGCATTGCTCCCTTAGCACTACCTACCCCTCGATCTATCTTTTTCATATCACCAGCAAACTTGACAATGCTGATGGCCCTGCATATGCTGCTCTCCTGATTATTATGTCGTAGGTGATGGAAGAGAGACTCTGATGATCCTCTCAGCATCGTCACTAACTTTTGTAGGGTCTAGCGGTCAGATGCCTTGCTGTTTATGGAAAGCCAAAGACTTAATCTTGATTTGTAGGATATTCAGATAAATTGGAATGGGCTCCTCTATTGTAAGTGAAGATGCTGGGGAAAAAATCTCAGCAGGTCAGACTGCACCTGTAGAAAGAGAATCAATCAAGGTTTCAGATATTGGACCCTTCATTGGAACTGACAGAGAGAGGGTAACTGACAGGTCCGATGAAGGATTCTAACCCTGAACTGTTGACTGTTTCTCTTTCCCCAGCTGCAGCTAAACTTGTGTTTTCCAGTATTTACAGTTTCTTTATTCCACCTTTACTGCATGGCTCCATAATTCTACCGGTGAATGATGAGTTCAAAATTATCCCTGTGCAATTTAGATAGATTTCAAATTAAAACAATTTAAAGTATTTGAAGATAAACTAATTAATAGTCAGAGCTCCTGTAGTCCTGTTGTTATGGGATGACAGCTGAATTGATGTAATCATGATGGAGTCCTCCTGGAGACTGCAGAAATTCAATTAGGAAACTACGTGACTCAGTCGTAGTACTGAGACCATCTCTAATGCACAAATGAATGATCATGATATACAATATACATTTTGCTGAGATCTTTTTCCATTGCTGCAATAACAGAACTCTTTACATGGTACAATGCAACATATTGTATAATGAATGAGTTCAGTATGCAGAATATACACTCAGCTGTAACGTAGGTTACTGATGTATTCAGCTGCCTGTATTATAGAGGCGTACCCTGGCAAATGTGTCACAATCTGCTTGTGAGAGATCGTCCACCTTTATATCCTCACCAGGGAACTACGACATTCAAATGACCCTGAAACCTTTCCAGCTGCAGCTTCCATCCTGGCATACGTTAACTACAACAGCAGGTGCTGAGAAGTACTTTTTAGGGGGAATGGTGTCTGTGTATCAATACTCAGGATTTCCAGACACACACATAATAAAGCAGGCAATAAGTTGAAACAAATGCATCAAAATATGTTGAAATAGCAAAGTCAAAAATAATGCCAGTAAAAATGTGTCAGTTTTTCTTAAGGGTAATTCATTTATTTATGAATGTCATCTGTGTTCCAGATGGGAGTGACCTTTCCTACTTCTGTGTCTAAAGGCTGTGCATTCATCTCACTCATGAGACTAGATCTCAAGAGCTCTCTGGTGCACAACACAGTTTGCTTCTTTTTAATGCGAGGTTAAATTAAGGACCCATTCTCTCTCTCAGGTGGATGTAAAAGCCCTCGGTAATGAGGTAGTCTCTCTATGTCCTGTACAATATGTGTTTTCTCAGAGTACCAGAAAAGCAGATTATCTACTAGATATTACTGTTTTGTCTACAAGAGATCCCTGTACACAATTTGGCTGCCCTGTTTCTCATGACACAAGTGATACCACTGTTCAATAGTATTTCAGAGACTCTAATGCACTCTAGCTCATCTACAGAAGGACGTGAATAACACAACGTAAACAATTATACTTTTTTATTTATAGTAATACGATGAATATCCCAGCACAACACTTTACAGAACAGACAGCCCGGGTTCAATTCCTGCCAATGCCTGTAAGAGAGTTTGTACTTTCTCCCTGTGACTGTGTGGATTTCCTCTGGGTGCTCAGGTTTCCTCCCACAGTCCAAAGACGTACGGGTTGGTAGGTTAATCGGTCATTGCAAATTGCCCATGATTAAGTTAAGATTAAATTGGAGGATTGCTGGGCAGTGTGGAATGAAGGGCTGAAAGGCCTATTCTGCGCTGTATCTCAATAAATGAAAAGCATCTTATCAGCCGTAAGTGTTATATTTGACAATCCATTCCCCAACTAATAGTCCATAAGGCTTCCTTAAAGGAGGTTAGAAATCTAAAGCCCACTGGATGAGGAAGGAATGACAGCTTTCTAAACCCCCCACAGCTGGACAACAACAGTTGCTCTTATGGTGTCTCAGCATAAAATACGTTGCCTAACTGAGTTTTCCTGTCAATTGGGGTGAAGATTCATACAGAATCTCCAGGTCAGTATATGTTACTTACCGGGTGCTCCAGAAAAAAATCCAGTGAGTCCCAGCTATTCTTGTAACCCACACAGAGCAGTTATTACTTAAGGAGAAATTTTATAATTACTCATGGGCTGACATTCCCCTTCAAGATTTTATTGTGATTTGCACTTCTTCCAATATTTTAAAACTACTCTTTTGCATAACTGGAAATAGATTAACTTTCCAAGAGATTTGCAGCTGTCAGGCAAAAATCAATAACCAACAGCAAATCGTAAAGAGCTGTCTACAAACTGAGGTAAAATAATGAACAAAGCTGGGTTAATCCATCAACATCTGCACTTTTATGACCCTGTAAAACAATTCCCAGTCTCTTGCTCCTTTTGTTTCAGCCTTCAGTGCTGAATGCCACACCGGCTGACTTTACATGCCTGATTGATCACCATCTCTTTTAAAATCCATGAATGCCAATGTAAATCATACTTTACCTTCCACAACATCTGCTGCCAGAGCCCCCCTCCCTCACTCTGCACCCAGCACCTCTCAAACCCCACCAGTAAGCAAAAATCCACTCTCTGGGAAAAAAAATACACATCCCAAACCTCATATCTTCCTACGAGTTGTATATTTATTTCATTAATGCACACTAAGTCAAAACCTGCTCACATGTTGTGTTTAATATAGTTTAATCTTTCCTCAATCTGATTAGGGAACAACCATCGGCAATACACAATATAATCTGCATCTCACCACAGCTATAAAAAAGGGTTATCACAAAACCATAATAATAAAAAAAATGCTTTTTATAGTCCTTAACTATTTCACAACTATCCTGTGAGATACATGATTGTCATCATACTGCAAGCCCTTGGACTATATATTGGGTTAGTCATAAGGAATTTATTCTTCATTTTCATTGATTCACATTCCTTAGGACAAAGTATAACTGGAGACATGTCCTGTTCATATCCAGGATATGGCTGTTGCTGACCAAATCATCTTTTACTACCCTTTGGAAAAGTGTGGTCACTGCATTCCTTCCAATGCCAAGTTCTCCTGAGCAGGATAGGGTGATGGCTCTTACCCAGGGTGTTTTTGTCTCAGCTTTCCATGTTGACCCATTGGACATCACCAGGAGGTTGTTTTGAGCTTCCTGAAATGTTGTTGAAAGATCAAAGTTCTGCCTTTGCCGTTCCCATGAATTTCTGGGTGGAGTCTTGCTTTGACCTCTGACAATAGATTTAGAAATTCAATCCTTTTTTGGCACTGATGACATGACTATGCATTCTTTGACAGGCCTCAACCTGATTCCTTCTGTGCAAGAGTATTATGCAAGCCTTGTTGGTCTTTGTTCAAGGTCCAGTCAGAAGCTTGTAAGTGTGAGCTTGTGGGACCTGTTTGATATCATTGTACATCCCACCTGGTTGAAAATTTAGACATGATAAGCTCACAAAATCTTGGCCAATTTCTTCCCCCATTCACTGTCTCACATTTTCCACCCAAATTCCTTTGTCCCAAAGCCTTGTCCTCTCCCTTTGCTTCACCTTCATTCCCAAAGCCCACCCTCTCTCCATCCTATCTCTAAAGTTTCTTCTTCCTTCTTAACTCCTCACTTTTACCATTCTCTCCAGACAATAATCACAAAACCTCTGAGTTTTACAGCCCTGCCAGTGTCTTTCATAAGAACTGGACAATGTAGTAAACGACTCTGCAAATCTATAAAATAATATGCAAATCAGCAAAACATTCTCTGCCCACCTGCTTTTCCAGTGTAAGTGGAAAGAAGAGGAAGAGGCACTGGCTAGTCTCTGTGTGTCAGGTTATCAGTCGCTTGGCAACGGGGGTCTTGTCTCTGAGGATTCCTACTGGAATAAGTCAAACTTCACTGCCAAGTGACAAACTCAACTCATCTACTGAGAATATCATACGGAGAGCCTCCGGCCCAACTTATCAATGCCAACCAAGCTGCTTACCAAAGCAAGTCCCATGTCCTCATATTTGGTCCATAACCCCTTAAACTTTCCTGTCCATGCTCGTGTGTGAGAGCTTTTTACACACCTCTAGCACATCCTCTGGCAGCTAATTTCCAACTACCACGTTACAAAGGTTGCTCCCTCAGGTCATTCCCCTACACCCCCCCCCCCACATCATCTTAATAACACACTCTCTAGTTTTAGACACCCTACCCTAGGAAAAAGACCACTCATCCTATCGATGCACCTCATCATTTTGTTTAACTCCATGAGGTCAACACTCAGTCTCCTATGCTTCTGGGATATAATACTGAGCCTATCCAGTCTCCATCCAGTCACAGTAATATATTTCTGAATCTTTTTTGCAACCCTTCCAGCTTTATGATATACTTTCTATAGCTAGGTGACCAAAACTAGACCATAAGGCATAGGAGCAGAATTAGAATACTCGACCCATCAAGTCTGCTCCACCATTCCATCATGGCTGATTATTATCTCTCTCTATTTCATTCCCCTGCTTTCTCCCTGCAACCTTTGATGCCCTGACTAATCAAGAACCTATCAACCTCCATTTTAAATATACACAATGACCTGGCCTCCAAGCCATCTGTGGCAATGACCTCCACAGATTCACCACACTCTGGCTAAAGAAATTCTTTCTCATCCTGTTATAAGTATACATCCCTCTATCCTGAGGCTGTGCGCTCTGGTCCTAAACTCTCCACTATCAGAAACATCCTCTCCACATCCACTCTTTCTAGGCCTTTCAATATTCAATAAGTTTCAATACGATCCTCCCTCATTCTTCAAAACTCCAGTGAGTAGAGGCCCAGAGCCATCAAACACACCTCATATATTAACAAGTTCATTATCAGAATCATTCTTGTGAATACCCCTTGGACTCTTTACAATGCCAACATATCTTTTCTCAGATAAGGAGTCAAAAACTACTCACAATACTCCAAGTGTGGTCTGACCAATGCTTTATAAAGCCTCAGCATTACACACATTCTAGTCCTGTCGAAATGAATGCTAACATTTCATTTGCCTTCCTTACCACCAACTCAGCCTGCAAGGTAACCATCAGGGAATCCTGCACAAGGACTTCCAAACCACTTTGCACTTCTGAATTTTTACCATTTAGAAAATATTTTATGCCTTTTTTCCTTCTCACAAACTGCATGACTATACACTTCCCTACACTATATTTCATCTGCCACCTCTTTGCCCAATTCCTAATGTATCTAACTCCTTCTGCAGCCTCTCTGCCTCCTCAAGTCTAATTGCCACTCCACCTATTTTGTAATGTCTGCAAACTTGGCCACAAAGCCATCAATCCTGTCATCTAAATCATTGACATATAATGTGAAAAGCCAATCAGAGGAGGTCCCTTTATTCCCACTCTTTGCCTCTTGCCAGTCAGCCAATCTTCTATCCATCCTAGTAACTTTCCTGTAATACTTTATGGGCTCTTATCTTGTTATCTTATATAAGGAACCTTGTCAAAGTCTTTCTGAAAATCCAAATAACCATCAATCAATTCTTCTATGTCTATCCTGTCTGTTATTTCCTCAAAGAATTTCAATAGATTTGTCAAGCAAAAATTCCCCTGGAAGAAACTGTGCTGATTTTGGCCTATTTTATCATGTACCCCAAAACCTCATCCTTAATAATGGACTCCAGAATCTTCCCAACCATTGAGGTCAGACTAACTAGCCTATACTTAAGGCGTCATGGTAGTGTAGAGGTTAGTCTGACCCTAATACAACTCGGGGCATCAAAGTTCAGAGTTCAATTCCGGATCCTCTGTAAGAAAGTTTGTATATTATTGCCATGTGCGTGTGTGTGTTTCCTCCCACAGTCCAAAGATGTACTCACTAGTAGGTTCATTGGTCTTTGTAAGTTGTCCTGTGATTAGGCTAGGGTTAAGTACGTGGATTTCTGAGTGCACAGCTCCAAGGGCTGGAAGGTCGTGTTCCATGCTGTAACTCAAAATTAATTATTTCCTTTCTTCTGCCTCCCTCCCTTTCTTAAAAAGTTCAGTGACATCTGCAACTTTCCAGGCCTCTGGAACCACTCTAGACTCTAGTGATCCTTGAAATATCATTACTAATGCCACCACAATCTCTTCTGCTGACTTCTGGTTCAGGTGACTCATCTACTTCAGACCTTTCAGATTCACAAGCACCTTCATCTTAGTAATAGCAACTAATCTCACTTCTGGCTGCTGACACTCACGAACTTCTGGCATTCTGCTAGTGTCTTCCACAGTAAAGGCTGACACAAAATACTTATTAAATTTGTCCATCATTTCTTTGTCCCTCATGACTACATCTCCAGTGTTATTTTCCAGTAGTCCTGTATTAACATTTGCCCTTGTTTTACTCTATATCTGAAAAAAATCTGCAATCCTCTTTTATATTACTGGCTAGTTTACCTTCATATTTCATCTTTTCTCTCCTTCAGGCTTTTTAAATTGCCTTCTGTTGGTTTTTAAAAGCTTCACAATTGTCTAACTTCCCACTAATTTTTGCTATATTATATGCCCTCCATTTTGCTTTTATTTTGTCTTTGACAATTCAACTACGTTCAACCAAAATTGCACAGAATTCAACCAGAACTGCACACAAATCCATCAACAATACTGTCATTACACTCCCCCAAGTTCTTCTCCTATTCCTTAAAATAGATCAGTGTGAATTGCTTCAATCACTCCACCCCATTACATGTCTCTGGATCTATAAGAAAGCATTATGGTTGAGCAGTTCAAGGCCAAAGGCAGAGGCAGTTAATCCCTTCTTGAAATAAGCAAGAAAATTGTCTAGAAATGACTGCAAGTTATCACTGAATTTTCTTGCAGGTCTAATAGTGAATCATGTGAATGTCTTTGGACATTTATTATGTAAAGGTTCTATAAGTATAAATTGTTATATTGTTCTTTCCTCTATTGTGCTCTTCATTTGTTCAGACTTATTTTATATGTAGGCAGGAAGAATTCTATGAAGAATGTTCCCTGGAATAGTCTTTCTAATTTCACTTCCTATTCCCATTCCAATGTGTCTATCCATGGCCTCCTCCATTGTCATGATGAGGCCACACCCAGGTTGGAAGAATAACACCTAATACTCTTTCTGGGTAGCTTGCAACCTGATGGCATGAACATTGATTTCTTGAATTTCTGGTAATGTCCCCCCCATCCCTCTCCTTCACCATTACCCATCCCCTTTTCCCTCTCTCACCCTATCTCCTTGCCCACCCATCGCCTCCCTCTGGTGCTCCTTCCCTGTTTTCTTTCTTCCAGGGCCTGCTGTCCTCTTCAATCAGACTTCCTCTTCTCCAGCCCTGTATTTCTTTCACCAATCAAATTCCCAGCTTATTACTTCATCCCTCCCCCTTCAGGTTTTACCTATCACCTTGTGTTTCTCTCTCCACTCCCCAACCTTTTAAATCTATTCCTCAGTTTTTTTTCTCCAGTACTGCTGAAAGGTCTCGGCCCAAAACGTCGACTGTACTCTTTTCCATAGATGCTGCCTTCCCTGCTGAGTTCCTCCAGCATTTTGTGTGTGTTGCTTGGATTTCCAGCATCTGCAGATTTTCTCTTGTTTGTGATTTGCTTTGCAGAGAATGTTCTGGTTTGATATTATGTATCCAGAGATATTGGTTAACACAGCAGAATTGTCTTCCCATCAAACTCAGAACAGGTCCTATTTCCCTCCCCCTCAGATTTCTTTTACGTTACATCTACCTTAGATGCATTCAGGTAGATGCATTACATCTACCTTAACTGACTTAACCATTCCTTTGGTGCACTTTCCATATTCCAAACCCTCCATGGACAATGCTTCTCTTCGTTTCTGTTTGGTTTTATAACTGACTGACAGTCAGATTTGTGGCCTCCCCAGTAGTGCAAATATTTGATGGAAGTGTTTGCAGTGGATGTCTTCATAATGTTAAATACTCAGGTCATCTCTCAGTCTCTTTTCTAGAGAATAGGATTCTATACCGTTCTCTCTATGGCAGGAATAATGATTGTGATAATCTGCTTTAGCCATGCTTGGCCTGACTTGAATAATCCTCTTGCCAAAATGTGTCTTTTCAGCTCTCAAGAGAGACTCCATCTTCTAAGACAGGAAGATTATTCTCATTCCAGCAAGATCAGTACATACACCTGTTTATCTATGCGCCTCATGCTTTTCTCTGAGTGTTCAGTTTATCTTGCAGAAACACAAGGAAGAAGAACAAATGACCCTTCTAAGCAGTATTGTTTCTGGTCTCTTGCACATTGAAGCAGTGATATTGTTTTGAGCTGGGGGATTATTTCTCTCTGTAGCAAAGAGCCAACTACCCACACACACTGGACAAGATTCAGAGACCAGTTGCTGAAAGAAAAGAGAATTCCATGCAAGATAAGGTAGCAACTTTTTACACACTGAAACTCAAAGCTCATCCCATAATCTGCATTTAATGAATTGTCAGTGGATAAGAATTAAGTTATGCCGATTTTCTATCAACTTTTTATTGTGAGATTTGTGAGAAAATAGTACCAAGCTCAAACAGGGCACAAGAAGGAGAAAGGTTGAATTTTGCAGAAAAATGGAATCACTCAGTTTTCAGTTAACTCCTCAGGGTAGGGTGGGGGCATTACCTCCAACTATTCCTCCATTAGTGGGTTGTCCTCTTTGTGCGAATAAAGTTCAGATTAAGTCAAGTTCAAGTTGTTTATTGTCATTTAACTACATACAATGGTGCTAGTCAGTCTGTGAACCCTGTAGAATATCCTCTATCTCTGCATAAATATCACCTGAAATATGATCAGATCATCATGCAAGTCCTAAAACTAGATAAAGAGAACCTAATTAAATAAATAATATTAAAAAATTACACTTGTTCAGTTATTTATTGAGAATTTGATCCAACATTACATGTGTGACCCTCTGGTTCAGCTAACAGCTTAATCTAGGGGAAGACCGCCTTTAGCCCGGCCAAACTTGTTTGGGTGGGTGCTGCATGATGTGTTCCCCGTTACAAATCAGTATCACAATTAAACAATCGAGCTTTATAAATCTTCATTTGACTATAGGGTTAGTAAAGAAACAAAAAAAGAAAAAGGGTTCCATTCCCATGAGATGGTCTAATACACAATGTTGAAGCTCATGGTTTTCCCATCTGTTCGTTATCCATCGATCTTTCCACCAGACATTGACGCCTGATCCCATTCCAAGTCAGCTCCATCTTGCAGTCTACGACTTCCCCATTCTGGCATCTTCTCTCTTCATCTTCTACCGAACAAAATCCCGCGAAACCTTTGCTCAGGCGCACAAGAAAGAAAACTTCTCCCCTCATTGGCTAGCTCCGTTACCTCTAGTCATAACCCAAACACTGCTGCTACAGAGAAACAATTACATCAGCATGAAACATTACAGAGAGGCCCTTACATTAGCAGTGAAACCTTACAGCACATTATACTCTCCCTCCACCAAATTTAGTCATGTCCTCATGATATTGAGATAATTCGCCAACCCTTCCTGCAAAGCACCAAATCCAAACCAGCGGTAAAAGGCAGTGACATAGCTCCACAAAGCAGTAGGGGCCACACTCTGTTCCCCCAGTGCTATATAGACTACCCTATCCGGTGGTCTCCCAATTCTCCGAGATGGCCGTTCCCGCTCACCTACCTCTTCATGTTCCAACACTACTGGGGAGACTTCCAGCCTACCTGGTGAGGCCTCCCCGGCCTATCACTCGTGCCCACCGGCAACTCGGACTCTGTCCCGTGGCCAAGCCCCGCTTCATCCTTTGCAGGGTCCCGCTGCAACCCAGGCTGTCCACAGATAGCACCCCCGAATTTCACCTGACCCTCAGCAGGAGAAGGGCTGGGTGTTAGCAAAAGGCAGCATATACCACACATCCCTGTTCTCATCCTCCAAATCAGTATCCTTCTCGGGTTGGGGGCCGGCCTAACCTCGCCTGCTGTGGGCTCTGCAGTTGCCCTGCATTTCCACAGAGTCCTCGTACTAGGTGTAGGCTCCAAGTCAGGCTCTGGGTCTACCTGCACCTCTTGTCCTGGGGCAACAGGTGATTCTGATGGAGAATCTTGACAGGCTCATTCCCATCCTCTAGTTTCACCCGGAATACTGGCAGGTTTAGCATCTGACTCTCCACCACATAAGGCGTAGCTGCCCAGTGGTCAGCCAACATAAGCTTCTCAGGTAGCCCCAAATTCCTTATGAGGACTCGCTCTCCTAGCAGGAGTTGAGAGAACCTTACCTTTTGATCATACCTCCTCTTAATTCCTTGATTCTGCTTGGCAGCTACAATCCCAACTAGTTCATAAGTCCTTTTCAGTTCTCTTCTCATATCAGACACATACTTCAGATAAGCCTTCGGTGGAAAGTTGCCCTCATCAGTCCCAAGACAAAGGTCAATGGGTAATCTTGCCTCGCGTCCAAACATCAGATAGTATGGCGAGTATCAGGTGACTTCATTTCGGGTACGGTTGTAACTGTGGACCAGATGTCCAATATGTTGACTCCACTTGCTCTTCTTGCTGATCTCCAACATCCCAAGCACGTCTAGCAAGGTCTGATTAAACCTCTCAGGCGGATGATAGGGCGTGGACATCAACCTCGATTCCAAGCATGCCCAATAACTCATGGATGAGTCTGCTCTCAAAATCCTGTCCCTGATCACTATCTATCCATCTGGGTAGGCCATAATAAATGAAATACTTCTCCCATAACACTTTGGCCACTGTGGACACCCTCTGGTCCTTGGTAGGAAAAGCCTGTGCATATCTGGTGTAGTGGTCCATGATGACTAAGACATTTGCCGCGTTGCTGGCATTGGGTTCTATTGACAGGAAATCCATATGCACCAGGTCCAGGGGCCCTGAACTCTGCAAGTGGGACAAGGGAGCTGCCCGCGTAGGTAGCGTGTTCCACCGTATGCATCGAATGCAGTATTCTTCAAGATCCGACTTCATTTGGGCCAGTAAAACCTGTCTCTGAGCAATACATAGGTCTTTTCAACCCCCAAATGTCCAGAATCATCATGGAGTGACTTCAACACAACCCTCTGATACTTCTCTGGCAGAACCAGCTAACAACGCCGAGGTCAGTCCGCGGGGGACGTGACCCGGTACAGGATCTGGTTCGGCAACTCCAACCAAGGCCATTCTCTCAGTAATGGAGACACCGCCACTTGTTTTGTCTTCCCTGACTGAGCCTCGTCTCCTTTTTCAACCGCAGACCAATTGGTACTGATGCCCGGGTCACCTTGCTGAGCAACTGCCACTTCCCACGACCTCAATTCCGGCAGCTGATTTGTCTTCAGAGCAGTAAACCTGGGGAATGGCGTCATCAGAAGCCCCCAATTGATCCACAGCTCGATCCTGTCCCTCCTTTTCCTCTGCCTTTATGGTGATGGCAGGCTGACACATAGCCTTCGCCCCTGGGGCAGGAGCACTCTCCCACTCCTTGTCCCTGTCCAGTTCCTCATGCACTCATCCGGACAAAGCTTCAGCATCAATGATCCTGCTTCCTGGTCGGTACTTCAGGCTGAAATCATAGGCAGGCAACGCTGCCAACCACTGATGGCCTGTGACATCCAGTTTCACCGAGGTCAGGACATAAGTTTGGGGGTTGTTGTCTGTCCTCATTTCAAACTTGGCCCCATAGAGGTAGTCACTCAGCTTAGCCACCACCGCCTATTTCAATGCCAGATTTGTACGGGGGTAGTTTTTCTCAGAAGGCGACAGACTCTAGCTGACAAACGCAATGGGTCTCAACACAGTGCACTGATCCTGATACAGGACGCCCTCCAATCCCTCCCTGCTGGCTCCTGTGTGCTGTACATATGGTAACAGCCAGCACTGGAGCCTGGGTCAGCAGCTCCTTCAGCAACTGAAAGGCCTCCTCACATTTTGCAAACCACCTCAGTCTAAAGGGCTCCAACGGGCTAAGATACTCTCCCTCCAGTCCTTTTTTTCCCTCCCTTTCTTCCCCAAGGGAGGGTAACCACACAGAAGCTGATTCAACAGGTGACTCACTTTCATGTAGCCCCTCACGAACCTCCGATAGTAACCACAGAACCCGAGGAACGAGCACAAAGCGCTCACTGTCTGGGGCCTTGACCATATGGTCACCGCCTCTATCTTAGCCGGATATTAGCTACTCCATCCTATGAGACTATGTGCCTAACGTTTGGCAGAACTGGCACTTGTCCAGGGAAAGTTTTAACCCTTCAGCTTTCAGGCAGCCCAACACCTTCAGCAGCCTCTATTCATGTTTTTCCATGGGGAATCCAAACACTATGAGGTCATCCAGATACACCAATACCTCAAGCAAGTTCATATCCCCCACCATCTTCTCCACAACCCACTGGAAGATTGCAGGGGCTCGCGATATGCCCTGAGGCATCCTTTCAACTGGAAGAATCCCAGGGAACATATAAATGCCATCTTCTCTTTGTCAATCTCACTCATGTGGATCTGGTAATATCCACTCCTCAAGTCCAGCACACTGAACCACTTCACACCACTCAGACAGGCCAGTGCGACTTTGACCCTTGGGACTGTATACAGTCAGCGCAGTGCGTCTGTTCAGAATCCTATAGTCCACCACATCCATAACTTCCCATTCTTCTTTCAGGCCACTACTATTGGAGATGCACAGGGGCTTCAGGACTCAGTGATGCTCCCAGCTTCCTGTAACTTATCAAATGCTGCTGAATGTCTTCCACCTCTGCAGGGGCTAGTCTCCGCAACCTCTCTCTACACAGGTATCCTCCATCACCCGGATAGCATGACACGTGCTCTTGGAACAACCCACATCAAACTCATCAGTGGAAAAGACACCTTCCAGCTTCAACATCTTCCCCACCGGCCTCCGCTTCCAACCCACAGGAAGCAGGGAGTCCCCAAAGTTGAATGACTCAGCAGCCAACTTTCCCCCTTTTTCCAATACTTTCTTCCTGGCTTGTCTCACGGAGACACTAGACATTACTGTCACTAGGAACAGATGTGCCAGGGGCATCTCCACTTGAAGGTGACCTCCCTCTTCGTAGTGTTCCTGACAATCGCTGCCATCCTGCTTGCCAGTACAACTGAGGACTTCTGCAATTCAGCCCGCACCAGTACCCCAGCAGGAAATCCCAACTTCCTCTCGTGGTCTTCCGAAGCGTCCACTAAGAGGGCCTCGCCCTCAGGCACTCTGGGAAATTTGGGGGTCCCGTCACTCTCGCTGCTTCCCCAGGCCATAACACTATTGGCTTTGACTGGGTGCACCACACAGTCCCTCATCTAAATTCAGTATCCAACCCAGTGCGGCCACGCACTTCATCAAAAGCAGCTCGAAACACTGGGTGCACGGACAATGTTCCCAGAAATCTCTCACCAGCCTTCTTCTTGCAGGCCCACAAGAGGGGTGTTGGTCCCCACCGGGACTGAAACGCCGCCCTTCTCATCAGGGTCCGGACAAACCAGCACCAATGTATCAGGGACCTCAGACACTCCCACATCGGCCTTCCGAGAACTCCAACTTCACTGACAAATAACCTTCGTATGGATAATCACCGGCACTGAGACCCCAGATCTCCAGTGCATTGAATGGTGTCAAGGGTAAATGCTTCAGATACCAGTTGTAAAACGAACAGTACAACACGGTGACCGGCGACCTGGTGTCGAGTATGGCTTTAGCATAAATACTCTCTATCCGTAGCGACACACTGGAGCATGGTCTCACAAGCCTTCAGGAATAAGGCCTTCGGCTTTGCCCACTTTAACGAAACAGTCTAAAGTGCACGTTGGAGCTCACGATTTGGTCCGTTTGTTTCCCATCGACCTCCTCCAAGCATCACCAAGCATCTGTTGCCCCCATACCAGATGGAGATGCAGCTTGGCAGGATGCTCTCAATGGTAGGGGAGCTTCACTTCTTGAAAATCAATGTCTTGAAACATTTATCATCTCCAAATTTCATACATCTTCAAAATGTAACTTCCCTCATGTTTGATAATTGTCCTTGGCACCCCTGAGTGAAGTGGGAAAATTATTCCAGATTACAATTGGAAAGTGCTAATGCGCACATGCCACTGCAGAGATTTAACCTTGGGTACTTCGTACAATATTCATCTCAATACTAGGAACAAAAGCAATTGTTTGAGAGTAAAGAAGCTGCCATTTCAGACAAAAATAAGGAAGTATCTCTTCTTTCAGAGAATCACAAATTTTTAGAATTCACTACTACAGGGAAAAGCGGAGGTGAAATCATTGAATTGTATGTGCAAGATTGTGAGCTTAGCACCCTGCTTTACACATTATATATCTATGATCTTGTGCCTAAATACAACCCTAATGCTGTATTTTAGTTTCCAGAATGTATTTTAGTTTGCTGAATCAATGGTGGTGACAAATTGAGATATAAGATGGAGATGGAAAACCTGGTTAAGTGGTGTCCCAATAACATCTCATTCAATGCTAGCAAAACCAAAGAACTAGTTATTGACTACAGGAAAAAGAAACTGGGGGCTTTGGAAATGTTCCTTGTCATCCTCACTGGTTTCCATTGATAAAGTGGATTCAACCACTCTTTTAAATGTGAGTTGTGCTTCAGTTAGGAGCAATTCTTGAATGATTTCTTGTAAAGATACACAAAATTAATGATCTCTCAGTGCATCATTAAGCCCTTTACTGAACTGACAATACTCAGACAAATTCTTTGATCCAGCCACATAAGCCCTTCCTTTTGATTCCATTTATGAAACCAGAAGCAATTTGCAATCAATGATAGTTTCAGTTCTAAAAGTTCCTCCATTATGTCACAATATCAGCAAAGCTAATTTGAGATGATTTTGTCGGAGCATTTAAACTTCTAAGAAAACTGCATGCTTTTCCGCATATTACACTCAGTAACACTGGCACTCGTTTATTGTTGGCGATTTCATTTGCTACAAAATGCTACTCAATTCATTCAGTATACATCAACCAGTTATTGGTTGTGCAATCGAACAAATCTACCTTTCCAATGTAGCAGCCATTTCTGCTTTTCTTTTATTACTATCACTGTTTATGAACCTGTAAATTTTGTCTATTTTCTGCCTTTTTATTAACTCGACTGTCTCTCTCCACTTCCAAAGAAACATGTATTGCACTCTTTTCTAACACAAACTTTTCTCCATCCTCCCCCAAAGAAAAACATGCTGCTCTATATTTTTTTAATTCGACAGTCTCTCTCCAGTTGCGTAAAAGAACATGATATGTAGTTATCTCGGACTTATTTTAAAACTTCCTTGTCATCACTGTTATCTTTCGTAATGCCAGAAACTAATTGAAAAAAAAATGCAGGAACCTGGATATGTTTTGTCTACTTATTTTTCCTTTAGTGAGGCATGCAGATATGACATGGTCACTATTGAAATATACCATTCATATACTTCTTACAGATAACCCATTATGAGTTATGTGAACAAACAAAGAATGCTTAATCAAACAATATATTTGCAACATTACTGAAATGTTATTGAAATATTGAATACACTACATTGTCCAATAAAGACAAGTTTTCTACATGCTTCCTTAACTGCCTTACTTATTTGTCTTTCTACCTTCAGGAAACTATGGCTATGTTCTCCAAGGTCCCTTGATTCCTTTACACAATCTGGCCACCGTGCATTGGTGTTTATCATAGAAACACAGAGTTGTACAGAAATAGGTTCTTCATCCCACCATGTCTATGCCAAACATAGGGAAAAGGATTTTAACTGTATATCTTATTCATACTATCAATGCCTCTCATAACCTTATACATATCCATCAGGTCAATTCACAGCCTCCTTCACTTCAAGAAAAAAAATCTCTCACCATGACTAAAGCCCTCCAATGCAGGCAACATCATGATGAATCTCTTTTGTCTTTCTCTAGCAAGAGCACATCTTTCTGAATGCATTGCCACCAGAACTGTACACATTATTTCAAGTGTTAGCTAACTGTGTTTTATAAAGTTACACCATAATCTCCCAGTTTGGCTATGAAAGTCGCTTGTTTTCATCCCAGTTCCAGATTCTAATTTTCAACTATATTTCAAGGGTGAAAGTGGAGTTACATATTGTATGCTGGTTGTGTACATGGAATTGTATCCCAGAACATTTAGTAAAACTTGATGGAGAATATTTTAAAAGGCACTGTCCCTTGTGATATATTTTTATGAGGGATGTACTATAGATAGTAAACCTACTGATATGATAAAAGAAGCTTTAACCACCACCAGAGATGGAGGACCCTCATTGATGCCCTAAATGCCAGTGGTCTGATGGGCAGCATGCAAAACTGTACATAGGGTAAATGCAAGCAGACTTATTCCACTGAGGTTGGGTGAGACTAGAACTAAAGGTCATAGGTTATGGGTGAAATGAGGATTATTTAAGAGGAACCTGAGAGGGAGCTTCTCTTCTCAGAGGGTAATGAGAATGTGGAACAAGCTGCCAGTGGAAGTAGTGGATTTGGGTTTGGTTTCAACATTTAAGGGAAAATTGTTTAATTATATTGATGGGAGGAGTATGGAAGACTATGGTCCAGGTACAGGTTAATGGGACTAGGCAGAGTAATAATTCAGCACAGACACAGTAGATGTGATGAAGTGCTCTATGACTCCATGACACTCTATACTAATATTTACTCCTATTTAGTTTGTGAAGAAAATGAAATTCATGTATTTGTGCTAAGCAGATCATGCTGAACAAATTAACAGAGTACAACAGCCCCTCTTGATCGGCCGCATGCAACACACTTCATGAGCTGAGCTAAACTGGTAAATCTGTTGTTATTTCCCTGTTTGCACACTGAAGTAATGGATACAGTCACTAGACAATGGCAAAGTGGATACTGTGAAATACTGTGGGCTTCCTTCTTAGGGAAGTGAAGCACTGCATAATCAGCTATGGCTCAGGTCCATATGTTTATTTGGGCAAAACACTAATGCAAACAGTCTTAGTAAAATAATCTTACTTCAGAACATTGCAAAGATAAACACACTCACATAAACTGCTATCTACCTCAAAGCACATAGTGATCAGGGTGAAAAGCATTTAGGACACAATGGTAGCTCAAACCTTTCAGTTTGTTCCAAGTGAATTGTGCCCACTTTAACATACTTGCTGCCAGATTTCCAAGAGAGCTGAGGCAGGAGCATCTGTTTGGCTTCTGCCATGATCTGGGCAAAAGGCAAATGGATAGTGATGGCCAGCAATAACGTTCTTTCAACGCAAAGGGAAGTGGTGCGCAGACGCAGACTTCCAAAACTACTTGCAGGGTAGTTAATGACGTAAGTGTAAGGTAGACAGTTTTATTATTGGCAGCCAGGCGAAACTTCTAACATCTAGCTCCTAAGATACTGTTTCATTGCACAATAGCAATTTATTTTCAAATGTACGTGATCTGGTTAGTAATTATACCAATTTCACAAGAGTTTGGTTGTGAAGAATATTCCAGCTTCAGTTGAAATCATAAGAGACTTATTTGATTGTCATGAAGTGAAGCGTTTCTGCCCATCTGGTCATACTGTGTAATCATCTTCTACAAATTAAAACCAAGCAACGTATGTATTAACAAAGTTTTGCTTCCAGAGGAGCTCAATGACTTTTATGCTCGCTTTGACTGACAGAACATGGAGACACCTTCATGTATTCCCAGAACCCATGGCAACACTGATATTAACCTCTGTGGATGAAGTGGGAGTATCTTTCAACAGAGTGAAGCCATGGAAAGCATCCAGCTCAGATGGCCAAGATGCGTGCTAATCATCTGGGTGGAGTGCTT
The DNA here is from genome assembly GCF_030144855.1 of Hypanus sabinus. Taxonomy (NCBI): domain Eukaryota; kingdom Metazoa; phylum Chordata; class Chondrichthyes; order Myliobatiformes; family Dasyatidae; genus Hypanus; species Hypanus sabinus. The sequence goes on from NC_082707.1 coordinate 172,647,673, forward strand.
ACTGATACTCTTAACCTCTTCTTTCGGCAGACTGAGGTGTCCACCTGCTTCAAGCAGGCTTCAATTATACCAGTGTCCAAGAAGGACGTGGTAACCTGCTTCAATGATTATCGTCCAGCAGCTCTTACGTCCACTGTGATGAAGTAGCTTGAGATGTTGGTGATGAAGTATATCAACTCCCACCTGGGTAGTGAATTGGATCTGCTCCAGTTTCCCTACCATCATAACAGGTCAACAGTAGATGCCATTTTATTGGCTCTTCATTGTCTGGACAGTGAGGATGCTCTTCGCTGTCTACAACTCCGCAGTCAACACTATCAGCCCCTCAAAACTAAATAATAGGCTACAAACCTAGGCCTCAATAGCTTCTTGTGCAACTGGATCTTTGATTTCCTCAGTCAGTTCGGATCGGCAGCACCATCTTCTCCACAATCATCATCAGCCCAGGTGAACCATCATGCTCTGCTCACCGTGTGGTACAGTATGAAATAGGTTCTTCGAGCCATGTCGCCAAGCAATCCCTGATTTAACCCTAGCCTAATCATGGGACAATTTACAATGACCAATTAATCAACCAACTGGAATGTTTATGGACTGTGGGAGGAAACAGGGCACCTGGAGGAACCTCATACAGTCATTGGAAGAACATACAAACTCTTTACGGATAGCGGTGGGAATTGAACCCAGGTCACCTGTATTGCTTATGTGAGAAAGCTGTTCTTGGACTACAGTTCAGCACTCAAAACATTAATTCCTTCCAGGCTCGACCAGAAGCTCAGAGGTCTCGGCCTTCATCCTGCCTTGTGGAGCTGGATCCTGGACTTCCTGTCAGATCACCAGCAGGTGGTAAGAGACAGGTGGCAGGTGGACAGAGGTGGACCTCTGTCCCTCAGGGCTGTGTTCTAAGCCCCTCCTTTACTTTCTGAATACCCATGACTGTGTCACCACCCACAGCTCCAGTCTGCTAATTAAATTTTCTGACAACACTACATTGCTTGACCTAAACTCAAGTAATAATGTGGCAACCTACAGAGAAGAAGTCATCACCCTGACACAGGGGTGTCAAGAAATCAACCCCTCCCTCAATGTTGCAAAAACAAAGGAGCTGGTTGTGGACTACAGGAGGAATGGAGACAGGCTAACCCCTATTGACATCAATGGATCTGGGGTTGAGAGGGTGAACAGCTTTTAGTTCCTCGGCATAAACATCACCAAGGATCTTCTGTGGTCTGTACACACCAGCTGTGTGGTGAAAAAGCCACAACGGCACCTCTTTCATCTGAGACGGTTGAAGAAGTTTGGTTTGGGCCCCCAAATCCGAAGAACTTTCTACAGGGGCACAATTGAGAGCATTCTGACTGACTGTATTACTGCCTGGTATGAGAACTGTACCTCCCTTAATCGCAGGAATCTGCAGAGAATGGTGTGGACAGCCCAGTGCATCTATAGTTGTGAACTTCTCACTATTCAGGACATTTACAGAGACAGGTGTGTAAACAGAGCCCGAAGGATCCTTGAGGATCCGAGACACCCCAACCACAAACTGTTTCAGCTGCTACCATCTGGGAAACAGAACCACAGCATAAAAGCCAGGACCAACAGGCTCCAGGACAGCTTCTTCCACCGGGCCATCAGACACAACTGTATTTCTATGTCATATCGATGGTCCTTTTGTACATGCTATTTATGATAAATTACCATAAATTACACATTGCACATTTAGATGGAGACATAATGTAAAGATTTTTACTCATGTATATGAAAGATGTAAGAAATAAAGTCAATTCAATTCAATTGTAAGGCATTGGGCTAATCACTATGCTACTGTGCCACCCTTATAACTGTGAGGTTAGTACAGCTAAAATGCCATAGTTAACTTTGTTGATGACACCATTATTGCTGGCCAATTCTGAGGTGGTGATGAATCAGCAGATACAGTAGGAGGGGAATGAAGATCTGGCTGAGTGATGCCACAACACAAGCTCTCTCTCAAGGTCAGATAAGTCAAAGGGCTGATTATGACTTTAGGTAGAGTAAACTGAAGTTCTATGAGCCAGTCCTCATCAGGGGATCAGAGGTGGAGAGGGTCAGAAACCTTACATTCCCCAGTGTTATCATTTCAGACGATTTGTCCTGAGCCTGGCACACAAGTGCCATTACAAAGGATGCATGGCAATGCCTTTGCCTTCTAAGAAGTTTAGGAAGATTTGACACGTCATCTAAAGCTCTGACAATCCTCAATAGATGCAGTGTCCTGACTCGGTGCATCACGGCGTGGTATGGAAACACCAACACGATTAAACAGAAAAGCCTATTAAAAAGTGGTGACTGCAGCCCAGTCCATCACAGGAAAATCCTTCCCTACCACTGACCTCACTTACAAGAAGTGCTGTCGCAAGAGAGCAGCATCCATCATCAGGGACCCCACTATCCAGGCCATGCTCCCTTCTTGCTGCTGCCATCAGGAAGCAGGTACAGGAGCCTTTGGTCCCACAGCACCAGTTCTTACCCCTCAACCAGAGTGGATAACATCACTCACCTCAACACTGAGCAAATTTCACAAACTCTGGACTCGCTTTCAAGGACTCTCATAGTCTCAGTATTTATTATTTATTTATTTGTTTACTTATTAATATTATATTTTGGGTTTTTTTCTATATTCTATTTGTACAATTTGCTTTCTGTTGCACATTGGTTGCTTCTCCTTATGTGCAGTTTTTCATTGATTCTATCATGTTTATTTTGTACTTACTGTGAATGTCCACAAGAAAATTAATCTCAGGGTAGTATAAGGTGTCATTTGATAATAAACGTATCTTGAATCTATTTATTCCATTTTTCTTGCATTTTCTCTGCAACCCCCTAAATTACTTCTCCTCAGATGCCTTTTCTATTTACTTTAGTCGCCCTTAACTGACTCTGCCTTCAGAGACAAAGATTTCACTGCCTGTCCTTTTCTTCACATCTTTCAAACCCTCATATTGTTTATCCTTCATTTGTCTGTTTCCTCTGGATCTTGATCTACGCATCTGTTTGTCCATTCAAAGTCAGTCATGATCAAAACCAATCATTCTCTCTAACCTTATAACTCAAATCCCTCAAGCATTGGGATTAACCTGTTCTTCTGTATCTTTTCTTGGACCTTTATACCCTTCCTGAAATGCGCCGACTAACATTAACTGAACATACTCTATACAAGGCCTTTATTATGACCCAAATCTTGCTGCAAAGATGGCACTGGCAAGACACCTCGATGCTTTGCAGGCGGCAAACGAAACTATTAGCAATTCTGCTCAATGTACTTTCAGAGACTACGATCACTGCAATACTCAGACTGTAATTTCTTGCTGGGAGGTGTGCCTTTGAACGGTCTGTACAACCTGGCTTTCTTTGTGGTATCCAGAAATATTCAGCGAACTAGACTCTAGAGATTGCAGGTACAGCCACAGTGGAGGCCAGGGTCAGACCGAATCTTTGGACTGGAATGAGCCTGAGAGTTGGATGATGAACCGGAGTTTGGCCGATTTAAATGCCGAGCCAGATTAACAAGATTAACGTGTTGAAGCTGAGAGCAGAGGACAAACTGGTGTTCAGCTCACCAGTTTAGAAGGCTTTCCTCTTTGAACTGACTCAACAGTTGCGGCCTGCAGCCACCCGTACTCACCTCAGTACCGAACCTGGCTCTGCAGCTATATCCCGCAAGCATCAAGCTCCTCGATCGTCTGCAGCACTAAAGTGATTATGTGGCTGCAGACCTGCGGTTGTTTGTTTGTTTTGATTGTTACACAATTGATTCTTTTTTTTTTGCCCATTGGATGTATGACTGTCTTTGTGGTGTGGGTTTATTGTGGATTCTATTGTTTCTTTGTTTTGTGGCTGCCTGCAAGAAGATGAATTTCAAAGCTGTATATGATATACATACTTGGATAATAAATGTACTTTGAACTTCGATCTAGCATTGTTTTTTAGCTAAGTAACATTTTTGCATATGCTATGTAAAACTGAGTTACATGTTTCTGTGTGTGTGTGTGTGCACCTGGTGTAATATTACTTCATTAACTTCTTGAATTCAAACAAATTTAAAACAAAAGATTTACAGAATAATGTTGATTTGCATATTAGGTTTCAAGCGCATGAATTTAGAATGAGTCAATGTGAACTTCATTCACAATTTTAAACCTCGGATATTTCTCATGGATAGTATGTTCCATGTGAGTTTATTTTATGCATTAGTTACTGATACACACACATTAATGCCAATGTGCTAGAATGGAGGAGTGCTCTCTGCTAAACATTTTTCGTGGCTAAGTGCCAAATTCAGTCTGACATCTGAATGAAGAAAGTCTGCGATCTGCAACTCATTGAAAATTTCTTTCAACATGTACAGGGAGCTTTGCTCTTCAGTATTGACTACAAAATCCATGTTATTGTATGTACTTTCTCCCAACGGTACCCAGACTCCGTCTTCATTCTGTGCATACGTGTACACAGTGACTGATTATAGCTAAAAGCATGTGACTGTGTGATGGAAGGACATTAATCGAAAGTTTTAGAATATGTGTAACTGTTCACCTGTTGGGATTACCTGCAGCACCATCAGTTCATTGAGGGCTAGAACATATAATGCAAATTCAGCAGTGTAATCCTGTCATGTTAGCAACAGAAATAATGAGCTCAGTAAATATTGCAAGGTCACTTATCCATATTGTTAAACTAATGTCCAGCAGGAGTTGAGAATGGATGTTGGAAAAGGTCAGACCCTTTGAGGGTACTGTTGTATTTAATATTTCATTAATGTGTTAGTAATGTTATAAATAAATCATTTGATTAAACATTCTTTGTGGTTCACATAATTCATTATGGGTTATATGTAAGAGAAAATGAATGGCATACATTATTACTCCACCAGTCATAAATGCATGTCTCACTAAAAGTAAAAAATGAGGTATATATGTATCTCACCTTAGAACCATAGAACATTACAGCACAGAAACAGACCTTTTGGCCCTTCTTGGCTGTGCCGAACCATTTTTCTAGTTAGTCCCGCTGACCTGCACCTGGCCCATATCCTTCCATACACCTCTCATTTATGTACCAGTCCAAGTTTTTCTTAAATGTTAAAAGTGAGCCCGCATCTACCACTTCATCTGGCAGCTCATTCCACATTCCCACCACTCTCTGTGTGAAGAAGCCCCCCCCCCCCCAATCTTCCCTTTAAACTTTTGTTCCATGGTTTTCTTTCAGTTTGTTGCAAAATATAAAAGTGGCAATGAATAAAGCAAACCCAAGATGACCACCCACCTGTTGAAGTACAATGAAAAGCACAGAAAATGGACTAAATTTACGGGTTCTTTAACAGTGACTAGTGGGCGTTGGTAGTAATAAAATTTAAAAAGCAAGTAGAAATGGCTGGTTACATCGGATAGATAGACATGATTGATTGCAAATCAGATGACTAGATCATGTCCACTGAACAAATCAAGAAATATCTTGAAGCAAATGGAATAGTCAATGTAAAACAAGTGCCAGTTTTGTTGAGTGTAATGGGTGAAAGAGCATACAGTTTAAATACTCCAACCAAACCAGCTGAAATTAGCTTTGCTGCTATCAGGAAAGTATTGCAGGAACATTTAGAACCTACACCATTGTTGATTGCAGAACACTTTAGGTTTCATAAGTGTGATCAAACAAAAGGGGAATCCATTTTAGTATACGTGGCTGATTTAAAGAAGTTGTCTGAACTTTGTCAGTTCAGTGATGCTTAATGATGCACAAAGATTGTCTAGTTTGTGGAATCTTACAAGAAGCATTCAAAAATGTCTCCTAAATAAACACCTCTTTCCACCCTGTCTCTTGTAAAAATGCCATCACTTTCTCTCAGTTCCTCTATCTCCACAACATCTGCTCTCAGGAGGAGGCTTTCCATTCCAGAACTAACGAGATGTCCTCCTTCTTCAAAGTAATGGGTTTTCCTTCTACTATCATCAATGCTGCCCTCACCCACAGATCTTTTCTCACTCCATATTCCCATTGCCCCACCAGGGATGTGTCTCTCTTGTATTTACCTATCACCCTGCTAGCCTCTGCGTCCAGCACATAGTTCTTTGCAACTTCCAATATCTCCAACGGGATTCCACCACCAAGTACATCTAACACTCTTCCCCCCCCCCACTTTCCACTTTCCACAGGGATCACTTCCTATGCAACTCCCTTGTCCTTTCATCCCTCTCACTGATCACTGTCCTGTTTTTTTTTCTGTCCATGCACCTATCCACGGTTAGATCATTTGATTCCACGCTAATAAACGTTGGTGATCTTCCATCAGGGTAATGACCAAACCCTTATTGGTTTAAGTTCTGCTCACGTAAAAAATTTGAGGGTTTCAGGTTCAGTCCTGACTTTGGGCCAACATGAGAGAGAATAATTTGCAAGGGTTGAGAAATAAGGAAAAGGAAAAGGGACTAATGGGTTTTTTTCCCTGGGAGCCAACATGAACCTGATGAGCTGAACAGCAAAAGTTTTAGGAGACAGGGTTCCAGGTTTCATTGAATGATGTGAAAAAGATCTTCCTGATATCAGCCTGCATGGAGCAGCCCAAACTTTATGTTGTTCTCTTATTTTCTGGACTTACAAACCGAGTATCTGTCTGCTTTCACAAATCTTTAAACACTTTAGGAAGATCAATTGGATTAACCCCATATATATTTATAGTCCAAGAATTAAACCATGCAGTCCACCCTCACCATGGTCACTTTCAGCAAGTGACCTCCTTCGACCAACACGTCCTTTCTGAGGGCCACTTCTCACATACAGATGGAAAGCAGGTGGAGTCTGCCAGGAGGTTGCAGGAACCAGAAATTTTCAAGATGTGACTCTCAGGAACAAGCTATTTCCACTAACTGCCCAATACATGAAATATGTAACAGCTGATACTGATGCCTTCCTGTAAGTAAAACAGACTAAAATGAACATACATACAATCCCTCTCACCTTTTTCTGAGGCATATTGCAATGATTCTGGAAACAAAATAAACCTGAGGCAAAGGCAGTCTTGAGGTCAGAATTAACATTATTATCCCAGAATTCAACTGTTAGAGATCAGTTGTGACTGACAATTGAAGTAATTGCCTTTATCACTGTAATGACAACAGCAGTGAAAAAATTATTTTCATTTATATTTGGAAAAGTAAGTTTTAACTGACGCACTAGAGTGAAGTTTGGCAAGCAGTGATATAGAGCTGCGATAGCAGAGACCAATAACTGTAGCTGCAAGAGATTTGGGATCAATTGTCAACTTTTGTCAACTTCAAAACAGGAAAGTTGCAATAACTGAGGAAAGATTTGAAAATAATTGAGAAATATAGCCAATCTAAGGGCAAAGATTCTTGGAAAAGAGAAAGGAAAACAATAACCTGGCAATTACTGTCAAGAGTTAATCTTGATTTTGGCAGTAATGGAGCATTAAGAACCATTAATATCAGGAATGGTCATTAGCATGCACACTGTGAATTACACTGCAGGGAAGTTCTGCTGTTACAATTTATTTTGTACTGTTGAACTCCAAGCAATCAGGTAGATGTTGCCAGCTTGCCTAACGTTTCAAAGTTAATATATTACAGATGCAACGCACTGCTTTGCCCTCACTTTGAACATAGCAGTGCTGTCAAGGCTGCCTCTTTGTGATCTGATTGCTATGAGCAATAGCTTGGGATAATGAAAGCTGCTGCAAATATCAACAAATGCTGGAAGTGATTAACATATTTATTTAGAGTTATAGTGTGGAACAGGCCCTGCTGACCCAATATGCCACACCATCCAGCAATTCACCTATTGAACACTAAACCTAATCACAGGGTCAATTCACAATGACCAATTAACCTACTAATCAGTACATCTTTGCACTGTGAGCGGCAGCTGGAGGATCCAAAGGAAACCCATGCGGTCATGGAGAGAATGTACAGACAGCGGTAGAATTGAATCCAAACTTCAGAATGTCCTGAGCTGTAATAGTGTCATACAACTGTTCCCTACCATGGTGCCTATCAATAAAGATTAGCTTTATACTTATGATTAGATTCAGTGTTCTATTAGTAATAATAAATAAAGAAGGTATGGGTTGGACTTGTTCTATGGTATCTACACTAAGTATCTCACCAGAGTAATAAAAACTACTGGCAATGCTGATGTAACCATGACATTGTGATTTCGCACAGAGACATTCAAGTAACTCTGCCTTCTCCTTTAAGAACACAACAGGAAGCCACTATTACATATATAGTTATTTTTCAGCAACAAAAGAAATATAAAAGACCAATCCATTCCTATAGAAGAAGAGTGAAGAAACACAAGAAAAGGATAAACCACAGGGCCAGTGAGTTGAATAGAATGAGGGGCGATCTCAGTGAAACAACCTAACTTCCTGCATGGCCTGACAGGGGAGGTCAGCAACAATGTTCACCTTCGTCAGGATGCTAAGAAACAGAGGGTACATTCTCACTAAGGGGACAGCCAATCAGAGATTAAATTAATTGTTTTGTAGACTGAGGACTGTGACTTTGAGACTTAAGGCACAAGAGTTACATTTTCAGATATTAATGTCAGGCAATGGTAAAAGATCAGCTATGGTCGTGCAGAATGTTAGGGCAGGCACAAGAAGACAAGTAGCCATCTTCTGCTTCGATCCTTTCTGTTTTTATGTTGTTACACAAATGTTTCCCCACACACCACTGAGTCTATTATGCTCTACTCAACTCCTTTGCACAATGTTAACCTGGCCTACAAAGCCTAAAATGCTTTTGATATGATGCTATTACAGCTTGGGTCATCAGAGTTCAGAGTTCAGAGTTCAATTCTGATGCCCTCTGTAAGGGATCTGTACATTCTCCCCATGGAATGCATGGGTTGTCTCCAGGTACTACATTTTCAACCCTCTCAATATGCGGCTCCCAACCTTCATGAGCACTATCAAACTCGTCAACTTGCCTGACTGAAGCTATCGCCATGTTATTTTCACTTTAAATTCAGCACACCTTTCACTTACTCACACGTTAGCTAGCATAGAACATATAGAATAGTACAGCACATCACAGGCCCTTCAGCCCACAATGTTCTGCTGACCTTCAAACTCTGCATCCCATATAATCCCCCACCTTAAATTCCTCCATATACCTGTCCAGTAGTCTCTTAAACTTCACTAGTGTATCTGCCTCCACCACTGACTCAGGCAGTGTATTCCACACACCAACCACTCTCTGAGTGAAAAACCTTCCTCTAATATCCCCCTTGAACTTCCCTCCCCTTACCTTAAAGCCATGTCCTCTTGTACTGAGCAGTGGTGCCCTGGGGAAGAGGCGCTGGCTGTCCACTCTGTCTGTTCCCCTTAGTATCTTGTACACCTCTATCATGTCTCCTCTTATCCTCTTTCTCTCCAAAGAAAAAAGCCCTAGCTCCTTTAATCTTTGATCATAATGCATACTCTCTAAACCAGGCAGCATCCTGGTAAATCTCCTCTGTACCCTTTCCAATACTTCCACATCCTTCCTATAGTGAGGCGACCAGTACTGGACACAGTACTCCAGGTGTGGCCTAACTAGAGTTTTATAGAGCTGCATCATTACATCGCGTCTCTTAAACTCTATCCCTCGACTTATGAAAGCTAACACCCCATTAGCTTTCTTAACTACCCTATCTACCTGTGAGGCAACTTTCAAGGATCTGTGGACATGTACCCGCAGATCCCTCTGCTTCTTCATACTACCAAATATCCTGCCATTTACTTTGTACTCTGCCTTGGAGTTTGTCCTTCCAAAGGGTACCACCTCACACTTCTCTGGGTTGAACTCCATCTGCCACTTTTCAGCCCACTTCTGCATCCTATCAATGTCTTTCTGCAATCTTCGACAATCCTCTACACTATCTACAACACCACCAACTTCTGTGTTGTCTGCAAACTTGCCAACCCACTCTTCTACCCCCACATCCAGGTCGTTAATAAAAATCACAAAAAGTAGAGGTCCCAGAACAGATCCTTGTGGGACACCACTAGTCACAACCCTCCAATCTGAATGTACTCCCTCCACCACAACCCTCTGCCTTCTGCAGGCAAGCCAATTCTGAATCCACCTGGCCAAACTTCCCTGGATCCCATGCCTTCTGACTTTCTGAATAAGCCTACCATGTGGAACCTTGTCAAATGCCTTTCTAAAATCCATGTAGATCACATCCACTGCACTACCCTCATCTATATGCCTGGTCACCTCCTCAAAGAACTCTATCAGGCTTGTTCGGCACGATCTGCCCTTCAAAAAGCCATGCTGATTGTCCCTGATCAGACCATGATTCTCTAAATGCCCATAGATCCTATCTCTAAGAATCTTTTCCAACAGCTTTCCCACCATAGACGTAGGGCTCCCTGGTCTATAATTACCTGGACTATCCCTACTACCTTTTTTGAACAAGGGGACAACATTCGCCTCCCTCCAATCCTCCGGTACCATTCCCGTGGACAACGAGGGCATAAAGATCCTAGCCAGAGGCTCAGCAATCTCCTCCCTCACCTTGTGGAGCAGCCTGGGGAATATTCCGTCAGGCCCCGGGGACTTATCTGTCCTAATATATTTTAACAACTCCAACAACTCCTCTCCCTTAATATTAACATGCTCCAGAACATCAACCTCACTCATATTGTCCTCACCATCATCAAGTTCCCTCTCAGTAGTGAATACTGAAGAGAACTATTCATTGAGGACCTCGCTCACTTCCACAGCCTCCAGGCACATCTTCCCTCCTTTATCTCTAATCGGTCCTACCATCACTCCTGTCATCCTTTTGTTCTTCACATAATTGAAGAATGCCTTGGGGTTTTCCTTTACCCTACTCACCAAGGTTTTCTCATGTCCCCTTCTTGCTCTTCTCAACCCCTTCTTAAGCTCCTTTCTTGCTACCCTATATTCCTCAATAGCCCCATCTGATCCTTGCTTCCTAAACCTCATGTATCCTGCCTTCTTCCACCTGACTAGATTTTCCACCTCACTTGTCACCCATGGTTCCTTCACCCTACCGTTCTTTATCTTCCTCACCGGGACAAATTCATCCCTAACATCCTGCAAAAGATCCTTAAACATAGACCACATGTCCATAGTACATTTCCCTGCAAAAACATCATCCCAGTTCACACCCGCAAGTTCTAGCCTTGTAGCCTCATAATTTGCCCTTCCCCAATTAGAAATTTTCCTGTCCTCTCTGATTATATCCTTTTCCATGATAATGCTAAAGGTCAGGGAGCGGTGATCACTGTCCCCCAGATGCTCACCCACTGAGAGATCTGTGACCTGACCCGGTTCGTTACCTAATACTAAATCTAGTATGGCATTCCCCCTAGTCGGCCTGTCAACATACTGTGACAGGAATCCATCCTGGACGCACTGAACAAACTCTGCCCCATCTAAAACCTTGGAACTAATCAGTTGCCAATCAATACCAGGGAAGTTAAAATCAACCATGATAACAACCCTGTTATTTTTGCACCTTTCCAAAATCTGCCTCCCAATCTGCTCCTCGGTATCTTTGCTGCTACCAGAGAATACCCCCAGTAGAGTAACTGCTCCCTTCCTGTTCCTGACTTCCACCCATACTGACTCAAAAGAGGATCCTGCTACATTACCCACCCTTTCTGCAGCTGTAATAGTATCCCTGAGGAGTAATGCCACCCCTCCTCCCCTTTCCCTCCCTCTCTATCCGTTTTAAAGAACTGAAATCCAGGAATATTGAGAATCCATTCCTGCCCTGGTACCAGCCAAGTCTCTGTAATGGCCACTGCATCATAATTCCATCTATGTATCCAAGCTCTCCGTTCATCACCTTTGTTTCTGATGCTTCTTGCATTGAAGTACATGTACTTTAGCCCTTCTAACTTACTATCTTTTCACCCTTTATTCTGCTTCTCTTTCCTCAAAGCCTCTCTATTTGTTAGATCTGGCTTTACTCCATGCATTTCTTTCACTACTCTATCGTTCTGGGTCCCATCCCCCTTGCAAATTAGTTTAAACCCTCCCTAACTATGCTAGCAAACCTACCTGCAAGGATATTGCTGCCCCTCGAGTTCAGGTGCAACCCATCCAATCTCTACAGGTCCCACCTTCCCCAGAAGAGATCTCAATGATCCAAAAATCTAAAACCCTGCCCCTTGCACCAACTCCTCAGCCACGCATTCAACTGCCATCTCCTCCAATTCTTACCATCACTATCACGCAGCACTGGCAGCAATCCTGAGAACGCCACCCTTGAGGTCCTGTTCTTCAGCCTTCTGCCTAGTTCCTGAAACTCACACTTCAGGACCTCATCCCTCTTCCTGCCTATGTTGTTAGTACCAACATGTATCATGACTTCTGGTTGCTTTCCCTCTCGTACTAGGATGTCATGCACCTGGTCAGAGACATCCCGGACCCTAGCACCCGGGAGGCAACAAACCATGCAGGTGTCCTTCTCACGTCCACAATATCTCCTGTCTGCTCCCCTGACTATTGAGTCTCCAATGATGGCAGCTCTCCTCTTCTCCGTCCCATCCTTCTGCACCACAGGGTCAGACGCAGTACCGGAGGCCCTGCCACCGTGGCTCACACCTGGTCGGTCATCCTCACCAACAGCATCCATGACAGTAAATTTATTATTTAGGGGAATGGCTACAGGGGTGCTCTGCACTACCTGTCTACTCTCCTTCACTTTCCCCCCTCGGACTGTCACCCAACGACCTGCTTCCTGCAGCCCAGGTGTGACTACCTCCCTGTAGCTCTCATCTATGACTGCCTCATTCTTCCTTATGAGTCAAAGGTCATCCAGCTGCTGCTCCAGATTCCTAACACGGTCTTCCTCACAAGTGCCCAGCCACAAGCACTTCAGGCAGATGTGACTCTGCGGGAGAGGGGAGCTCCCCCAAGACTGCCACATCTCACAGGAGAGGCACATCACTGTCTTAGCGGGCATTGTAAAGACTAACTGGGAACAAGCTCGTCCTCTGCCTCTTCTCGTCAAAGCCTCAAATCTCCACTCCTCCACTGGCTGCTTTCCACAGCGTCTGTGATGGACTTCCCTGCACTGTTTAACTCTTTCATTTTTATCCTGTAATCATGTTGTAACTGTCGGTGCAGTTCATGGAATTTTCTGACATTCAGGTCCATACTTGTTGCCAACTTGTGCACAGTTACACATATACTTTTTTAAAAGCACACATGCGGGAGATGGCTTTAACTGCCCTATTCACATTGCAGAGGAAGAGAGAGCTATGCACATGAACAGCGTACATGCAGACAACAAGCCAGTACGTAGTGCTGGGGCGCAGGGGGATCATTGCGCTAAAAGAAATAGATCCACACATTACAAAAGTGAACAAAAGAAATAAGAGTGTCAAGTTGATCTTGATCACAACAATAAAAAAACACAGAAAGATGCAAAATAGAAATAGAAATATTATCAATTACTTCATTAGAATTACAAAGAACCTCTATATGCCACAAATGAATGAGTTCTGATGAAAAAAAATGATTGGTCCTTGTTAGTTCAAATGTTAGGAGAGATTTTAACATGAACTGAATAAGGCTTCTATTTACTTACTAAATAATTCTGGTTTTTGTCTTTATGCTGTTTACTAAATGACTTCTATTGTATTTATGTGTTCAAAATATTCATAATCTCCTAACAGTAGTATAAAGTTTAAGCAGGTTCAAAATTGCCTCCTTTATTGCACTTCATACCTCAAAACATAGACATCAGGACAACTTCTGGACTTACCAAACCATGGGAATTGACCATCGGGCCTCTACCTCTGATTTTGAGTGAGAGTGCTGAGGAGACATACTCGGATGCTGCCTGGACTAGAGAGCACGTTACATGAGGGGAGGTTGAGCGAGCTAGGGATTTTCCCTTTAGAGCAAAAGAGGATGATAGAGGTGGATAAGAAGATATGAGGCATAGATGGAGTGGACAGCCAGCACCTTTCTGCTAAGGTGGAAATGGCTAATACAAGAGGCCATGCTTTTAAAGTGACAGGAGGAAAGTAAAAAGGAGATGTCAGAGGTAGGCTTTTCACACAGAGAGTTATGAGTGCATGGAATGCACTCTGGGAAAGTTGTAGAGGCAGATACATTAGGGACAAGAGACTATTAGATAGGCATATGGATGAAAGAAAAATGGAGGAGTATGTGGCTGGGAAGCATAAGATTAATCTTGGAATAGGTTAAAAGATTGGCACAACATTGTGAGCCAAAGTACTTGTCACGGTCCCGACTGTTAATTCCCCATTTTCTCATAATTTCCTTTGATGGTGGCACACCTGGTTTTCATCAAGACCTGCAGTATAAGAACTCTGGCTTTGCACCCACTAGTTGCCAGATCGTTGGTTTTGCCAGTGTGGTAATTAACATTTCCCAGCCGCTTAGGATTGTGTGTTCTAAGCTTTGCTTCAGTACCGAGATTTGCCTGTGAAACTCAGTCTCTCCGAGTCAAGATAAGTTTTCTAAGTTCAACTCTAGTTCTGAGGTTTACCTGTGAAACTCTGTCTCTCCATGTTGAGATAAGGATTCCAAGTTTACTCCAGTACTGAGGGTTACCTGTGTAACTCTGTCTCTCCGTGCTAAGAAAAGCTTTGTCTGCCGCTTTCCTTTCTACACTCCGTGTCAAGGTAAGTTCTGCCTACCTCCTGCTTTCCTGCACTCCCTCCTGTTTGCCTTTCAACGCTCACATCCACGTCTGCATCCTAACTCAATCTCCATGCCTGTGTCCCTGTGTTTGGGTTCACCTCATTCGTTGCAACAGTACTGTGCTGTACTGTTATCAGTCTTTGAATTGTTGAACACAATATCACCTCATGCTTTTAAACTTTTTTCCAGGTCTTCCACTTCATGTGCATTTCCTTCTTTATTGTTGCTTGTCAAATAAATATGGCTTTGATTTGCCTTGTATTGAACTCTGTTTCTTATCAAACTGTCTGCTTTTCAAAGCTACCAATGCTGACTTGTAGTCTTACATTGTCCTGTTCTCAGTTTACTGCCAGCGGCAATTTAATATTGCTTCCTTGATTCCCAATCCAAATAATCATTGTATTTAATATTCTGTGGCTACACAGACCCCTGCATCTGGAAAGTGATCCAATTAACTCAAAATTGGACTGCATCTGTTTTCAGTAGCCAATACTGAACGGGGAAAAAAAGCTTGTTCAGGGCATTCTTGCTTGAAAAATAATTATTATCATCATTTTCTCCTTATAAGATGCACTAAATCCAGACCTGCATCATACGTCAGAGCTAGGCTAGCTCATAAGAAGTGAGTCAATGTTATTAAAGAACTCTTTCTATGACAGTCTATGGCCAAGCATTTGAAGTCCTTTGTCACAGGTGGACTCAAGTCCCCGAGGTTTGACGCAGCAAGAGACATGCTGTTGAAACCATCTGTGACTTGAAGATGAACTGTGGCTTGATCGGTGCTTAAGGCTGCCAGCAGTGAGTTATTTCATCCATTAACATGACAGAGGTGATTTATAAATTATAAAAATATTGTTTCAATAGAGGCACTTTAATAACACATCATACATTTCTTTCACTGTGATGTTTGTTGCATTATAGAGAAAGGTTATAAGGCTTGGCTTTCTGATCCAGTCCCTGTCACAATATTATTAATAAGCACTGTGCACTTTGACGATATCATAAACAAGGGAAAGGTATGTCAGGAAATAGCACCTGTGCTAAGGTAAATCTTGAAGGGAAGTGCCCAGTCTAATTTCCCAATGGACGAGACCTCTGAAGAAATGGCGACAAATAGCCTAAACATGTACAGAACACTTTCGCAAAAATGGGCACAAATGGGCCAGAATTCAAAGCAATATCTCTCCTTTCTGAAAAACAACTTGGAGCTACTTGTCAAAGAATGAGAAGAGAATGAAGGGAGGATGTCTAAGCTGGCAGAATCTTCAACTTCTGAATTGTCTAAAACTTTTGATTTTCAGATACAAAACTCCATCCAGAACTTAAATGTGCCAGCTATCCATATAATTCAAAAACACTACTGCAGGGGGCTGCATACTTATTGTAATCCATAAGGAGCTACTTGTCCAAAAGGATCAATACCATTTCTCAACCCTTGACTCCCTCAATAATTTACTCCCTCTAACCATCAACTCCCTTTGATTTCTTTTTCCATTAACCTGCACGAGGGGTAGCCTATTAACTGCTAGCATGACTTTAGTTAGGATGTTAGAGGAAACCCACTTTATAACAAGGAAATCCTGAGATCAGGATTAAACGTGGGCCTATGGAGGTATAAGGCAGCGACACCATCTACTGTGTAACTCTGCCACAACTATTGAATCATACTTTACAGAAACAGATCTTACAATTCATTCTGTCCACACTCACCACCAGCATCAATTTACACTAATGTTAAACTAATCCTATTTATTTATTTATTGGCCTGCCGCATGGAGTAGGCCCTTTCAGCATTTTGACCCACTCCAGCAACCCCCAATTTAATCCAGGCCTAATCACTGAACACTTAAGCGCCCACTACTTTGTCTTTGGACTGCAGGAGGAATCCGGAGGAAACTTACACGGACACAGTGTGTACATACAAACTCCTTCCAGGCAGTGGGGGGAATTGAACCCAGTTCACCTGCACTGTAAACCAATGTGCTAACCTTGCTGCCCTTTAATTCTATTCTAAATTCAAAACATTTCTATTACCTATCCCAAGGGACTGTCACTCATCTATACACTGGGGCGAATTGCATTAGCCAATTAACAAACAAAACTACATGACTTTGGGAAGTGAAAGAAAATGAAGCTAACCAGGGGAAACCAGCACAACCGCAGAAGAACATCCAAACTCCACACAGACGGCACAAGAGACTAAAATTAAATCGGGAATACTGAAGCCATGAGGGAGCAGCTCTACGTGTTACATTGTAGGAATTTCAGAAGAATCAGAATCAGGTTTATTATCACCGGCATGTGACGTGAAATTTGTTAACTTTGCAGCAGCAGTGCAATGCAATACGTAAACTAGCAGAGAGAAAAAAATAATAAATAAAATAAAATATAATAATAAAAATAAATAGCAAGTAAATCAATTATGTAGATTGAATAGATTTTTAAAACATGCAAAAACAGAAATATTGTATATTAAATATTTAAAGTAGTTTTCACAGGCTCAATGTTCATTTAATAATCAGATGGCAGAGAGGAAGTAGCTGTTCCCCTTTATCACCAAGTGTGTGCCTTCAGGCTTCTATATCTCCTACCTGATGGTAACAGTGAGAAAAGGGCATGCCCTGGGTGCTGGAGGTCCTTAATAATGGACGCTTCCTTTCTGAGATACCGCTCCCTGAAGATGTCCTGGGTACTTTGTAGGCTCATTCCCAAGATGAAGCTGACTAGATTTACAACCTTCTATAGTTTCTTTTGGTCCTGTGCAGTAGTCCCTCCATACCAGACACTGATGCAGCCTGTCAGAATGCTCTCCATGGTAGAAGGCATGCTTAACTTTTCTCTGTTTCTTTATTTACATGAATATGAAAGATTGAATGATAGTTTTTCAGAAAAAAAACAGTTGTTTTTCCTGTCCTATTCACCAATGGGTCCCAACCAACAAAGCTGCAGCAGACTGATTGATGCGAACGAGCTCTGAGGAGTTCTACTATCATATTAGTGTAGAAAACAAAATGATTTCACCTCCAAAGCAACGTCAGTTATAACCTTCTCTGAAATATGCTGAGGATACCAAATGCAAGTTTCACCCAATTTCTTACTTGTTGGTCAAAATCCTCTTCATTTCTTTTGGGGCTATTTTGCCATTTACTTGTGATGTGGCACTTTATCAATGTTTGATGAAATCGATATAAATCTCACCCATTGTATTTTCATGGTAGAAAATTCTACCAAAGTCTGTTAAGTCTGCTCTGCCTTTCAGAAATCTGTTCAAACTGACCCTGATTAATTGACACTTGCGATGCTGTTCTGTGCAAGAGTCAGGAAAGAGCTCTTGGACTTGTGCTCAGAAGAAACTCCAAACCACAAACCTGGGCCAAAGAGACTAAAGCAAAGCAAATTCCAAAATAATTGTCAGTGAGGAGAATTGAGGTTGGCACTTTGTCCACATACAACTGTTATAAGTGTATACAGACCTAAGTGTGTACACACCTAGGTTTACTTCTTATCCAATTTGTCTATTGAACTTTAGGTGCCTAACAGTCAAAAGGGGAAAAGTACTCATTTTCATGATTATGCAGATTAAGTTCATTTGATTTCACCTGTTCACTGTCAATGACTAAAGAACATGGATCCTTGGATATTTCTAGCAAAATAACTAGTTAAACTAACGCCAGTAATTTGAAAAGAAAGACTTCTCTGAATGTTAGAATTCATGCTTCTCTTTTACAGAGAATGGCCGAGGATTTTCATCCAGCAATCACGCTGTTTTCTTCTAATTACACCTAGAGCAAGACATGGTGGTGCTTACTGTTTAAAAGCTGGCTAACAGGACTTAAGGCATTTATTTCAGAGATTCATACCAACTCTATGGCAGTTCATAATGCACGCAAAGGCCTAATTAGAATCAATGGAAAGTTGGTTGCATCATCCAATAGCCATAACCATATTCTGAGCAGTGAAATCAGCACCAACTGGACAATTTGGCTTTAATCCTAATGAAGCATCAAGGCTAAACCCCAAATGATTCGTGGTTTAATTTCATTTTACAAAACCTATTGTTGTCGATGAAAACAAACATTACCACAGAGATCTACCATCTGCATTTCTAAGCTAGTCAACAGTGGGATATGATTATTTGGAGTGGTCATCAGACAAATGACTAAGTAGGTGGGGGATAGTGGTAAATTTGACCCCAACTGAAAACAATTTATTGACTTTCAAGTAAAAGCTCTCTCTCTCCTCAACTCATCAAGATGTTAATTCCTTTAGAATTTTCTGCATTATCTTCCTTCCTTTGCAACTGTGAGTGCAGCAATTAAATAAAGAATACTTTTTTAACAGAACATGACACTTCCTCTAAATCTTTATCCAAAATACTTTTATTAGTACGTGAAGTAAAGTTTGATAAGGTCAGCTCTAATGTGATGCATTTTCATATTATTTTTATCCAGAACATCATCTCAATTAGATAAGAGAATAGGGAGATTTAAGTTAAAACTGGAGCTTAGAGTAATATGATTTTGTAGATGCAACACAATGCTACTTATTACCTACAATGCCTGAAAGATTCAGTAAAGTGTTATGGCACTGTGAGCATCTTGGAATTGCCTACAAAAATTACTACCTTGATTTTCCTGCTCATGCCTTGGTAAGTTATGAACAGTAAATTGTAAAATGGTTTATTATTATCATATGTACAATAAAAATCTGTGTTTTGCATGCCATGTATATAGACCATTTCATTAGAACAGTGCATTGAAGTAGTAAAAGGGAAAGCAATAATGGAATGCAGAACGAAGTGTTACAGTTACAGAGAAAGTGCAGTGGAGGCAGACAATCGGGTGCAAGACCATGATTATTTAGGTTATAAGTGTCCATTTTATCTTACTAAGGCACCATTCAATAGTATTATAACAATGGGACAGAAGTTGTCCTTCAGCCTGGTGGTATGTGTTTTCAGACTTTTTGTATCTTCTGTCCAAAGGGAGGGGTGGAGAATACAGAATGATTATATTGCCTGTTTTACCAGGCAGCAAGAAGTGTAGATAGAGGAGGGGAGGATGGATTCCATGATATGCTTATCTGTGTCCACAACTCTCTGCAGTTCCTTGCAGTCTTGAACGGAGTAGCTTCCATAACAAGCCGAGCTGCATCCAGGTAGGAAGCTTTCTGCTGTGATTCGATAAAAGTAGGTGTGGGTCAATGGGGACATGCCAAATATTTAGCCTGCAACACAAACTGAGCCTGAAAGCTGGGAAAATGATCAGTGTGGGAATCCAGTGCAGGGATGGAAGAGGGTGCTGCTGGGTGTCTCAAATCAACCCAGATAAGTGTGAAAAGTAGCAGCACACACAAAATACTCGAGGATTTCACTAGGTCAGACAGTATTAATGGAGGGAAATGAACAATCAATGGTTTGGTTCAAGACCTTTCATCAGGACTTCCTAAGTTCCTCTAACATTTTGTGTGTGTTGCTCCAGCATCTGCAAAATTCTCATGTCGTAGTGTAAAATGGCTTTGAATCTGTGGCTGATCTGTGTAGTCAGAACAGCAGAAAATTTATCGATTGGTGCAAATCAAAGCATTTTTTTCTGTTGCACAGATCTCTAATTCTTATTCTGCAAGGTGAAGATTCTCAGGAATGTACAATCACACCATTTGATGGGGATAGAGAAAACAGATGAGTTACAGTAATGCTGGAATCAATAAGAGCATAAAACCAAAGAACAGGAGCAGAATCATGCCTTTCAGCCCATTGTACCTGCTCTGCCATTCTATCATGGCTGATTTATTATCCCTCTCAACCCCATTCTCCTGCCTTCTTCCAATAGCTTTTGACACCCTTACTAATCAACCTCTTCTGTAAATATGCCGAATGACTTGGCAGCCTCAGCGGTCTGAGGCAATGAATTCCACAGATTCACCGCTTTCTGGCTGAAGAAATTCCACCTCATTACCGATCTAAAGGGGTACTGTTGTATTGTGAGACTCTGTCCTCTGGTCCTAGACTTCATCATTATAGAAAACATCCTCTTCCCATCCACTCTATCTGAGACTTTCAATATTCGATAGGTTTCAATGAGAACCACCTCCCTCCCTCATTCTTCTAGTCTCCAGCAATTACTGGCCCAGAGCCATCAAATGCCCTTCATATGTTAACACTTTATTTCCCAGAATCATTCTCGTGAACCTCCTCTGGACCCTCTCCAAAGCCAGCACATCTTTCCTTAGATAAGGTGCCTAAACCTGCTCACAATACCGCAAGTGTGACCTGACCAAAGCCTTGGCATTACATCCTATCCGCATATCTTTCTACAGTCAGGGATCTACTGGTAATTGGTGGCAGGATTAACTGGTAATTGATGATCAGTTTATTCCTGTCTCATGCACCAAAATACAGTGAAAAGTTTTGTTTGCATTCTATCCAAACAGGCCATTCGATACATAAGTGCATCAAGGTAGTTCAAAAGAAAAATAAAATAATAGAATGTAACAGTTACGGAGATAGTGCAGTGAAGGCAGACAAAGGGAGTGAAAGAGCCATGATGAGGCAAACTGAGAAAACGAAGACTCATCTAATGAGATCCATTCAGCCGTCTTATATCAGCATGGTAGAAGCTCCCCTTGAGTCTACTGGTATGTGTTCTCAAACTGCCCCATGGAAGGGGGGAGAAGAGTGACTGGGGTCTTTGATTACAGTTGTTGCTTTCCTAAGGTAGTGTGAAGTGTAGACAAAGTCAATGCAGGGAAGGCTGGTTTCTGTGGTGGACTGGACTGTATTCACGACTCTGCAACTCCTTCTGGTCTTGAGCAGAGCAGTTGTCATACCAAGCAGTGATACAATGAGATAATATGATGATATTATGAAGTGATTACAGAATATTCTGAGCAGTAAACAGCTCTCTAGGTGCATGTTAATACCAGTAAGGTAAGTGGAATTAGGGATGGATCCTATGGGTATATTACAAGGAACTCAGAAAATTAAACAGCAGGACAACAGACAAAGTAATCTCAGAATTATTATCTGAGTCTTGTTGTCATGAGCCCTATGGGCCTCTCCGGCAAGCCATTGAACATCGGACTTATTGGTTTCTCGAGCACCTGCATTTACTAATTGTAGACTTAACTAGACTCATTAAGCCCTTGTGCTTTCTGTTTAATCTTGTCAAGCTAATTGTGACTGGCATGAGTTTTCTAATTATTTAAAGCAGAATGCCAATGAGTGCTCATTGTGAGGTTCTTGTGTGGAGAATGATTTGTTGCATGGTATCACTCAGTTGTGCTGTTGATGTTCTGCTGGAATTCCCAAGTACAACTTCTTGTTTCTGCTTCTACAAGGGAGGTTGCTGTTTCTCTGCACCTGGTTTCTGTCATTGTCTACACTTACTGTGGACAGAAGAGCTCTGTGATCAATGGATCTAGTGGAGGTACAACAGTGGCTTGGGCATTGGTACACTAGAGGTGAGGGTACCTTCTTTACTCAATTGATGACCTGAGTCTATGCTCAAAGTGAATGTTTGGAACTTCACAGCTGATGTTTAAGATTTTTCCAAGGTTCTCTAGGTTGGTGAGGTTTGTTAGGTCTCCCATAGTATTCAATCTTTATGAGCTGTATGAGATATTCCCAAGTTATGTGTGTGATGTTCCTGAATTACATGTATTTCTTTGAACTTGACAGCCCGGTCTCGAGGGCGCCGGGTCAGTGTTGAACTTGACAGCCCGGTCTCGAGGGCGCCGGGTCGGTGTTGAACTTGACAGCCCGGTCTCGAGGGCACCGGGTCGGTGTCGAACTTGACAGCCCGGTCTTGAGAGCAACATGTGGGCCCCTGCAATGAGCCACTGAGTGTTGGGCTTCTAGGTTTCTCGAGCATGTGTATTTACTAATTGTTGTCTTACCTAGTCATTAAGTCCTTGTTTTTACTGTTTAATCTTGTCAAGTTAATTGTGACTGGCATAGGTTTTCAGCATTGTGATTATTTAAAGTGGACTCCAAACTAGTACTTACTGAGGGGCCCTTGTGTGGGGAATGATTTGTCTTGCAGTTTTGCTTGGTTAGGCCACCAACGTTCTGTTGAAATTCCAATGTATAACATCTTGTTTCTATCTCTACATGGGAGTCTGCTGTTCCTCTGCTCCTGCATTGTTATCGCCAGCACTCACTGTGAAGTGTAGCAACAGCCTTGCACTTGACTTCAGTCAGACCAAAGAATTGAGATTCACTTCAGGAAGGGCAAGTTGAGAGAACACACTCCAGTCCTTATTGAGGAATCAGAAGTGGAAAGGGTTAGCAATTTCAAGTTCCTGGTATCAATACCTTTGATGATCTAGGCTGGGCCTGACATATTGATGAAATCACAAAGAAGACATGACAGTGACTATATTTCATTAGGAGTTTGAGGAGAACTGGTATGTCACCAATGACACTTGCAAGTTTCTGCAGATGTACTGTGGAGAGCATTCTAACTGGTTGCATCACCATCTGGTATGTGGGGAGAGGCTACTGTGCAGCATTGGGGGAAAAATCTGCAAAAAAATTATTAACTCTGCCAGCTCCGTTATAGGCACTAACCTCCACAACATGCAGGACTCCCACAAAGGGTGGTGCCTCAAAGGTGGCATCTATCAATAAGGACTCCCATCCTAGGATGTGTCCTTTACTCTAAGCTACCATCAGGGAGGAGGTAGAGGAGCCTGAGGGGACACACTCCAAGTTTCAGGAACAGTTTCCTCCCCTCCACAATCAGATTTCTGAATGGACGATAAGCCTACAAGCACCACCTCTCTATCTATTTTTATCTTTTTGCCTTTTGTGATAGGGTAATTTCATAGTGATTTTCATGCAACCCAAAATCTATAAGATACACCTAAAAGAATTGAGGAAGCAAAATCTTTATTGTCCAGTGCAATAAATTTACATTGAACTTTGAAATATGTAACAACTTATTCAGTTAAAACGAGAGACAATTGTGATACAGAGAAAAATAAATTTCACCAGGACCATAATTGCTGTTTTATGAACATTTTTCAGTAATAACATTGATATTAATTCAAATTTGCATGGAAATGACTACTTTTCCATCCTTTATGTAAACATCCTGAATTTATATTTGCATGCAGACAAGAGTCATGAGCAAAATCCCTGTCAGAGAATCCTTGTAAATCAAACATCCATTTCTTTTAAAACATTAAGAAAATAAGTAGAATTATTTATTGTCTTTGAAGGATGCTCATCATGGAAAATGTGAAAGAATGTACCTGTCTCCACAATTTTTTTCAGACTGACGGGCTTGTGTCAATGTCGTCTTAATGGATTGAGTATGAGCATTTCTTTTAATTCTCCCCTGATATTTGTTGTGATTATACCACATTGATCTATTGCATAACAAAGAAGGCAGGAGGTTAGTAGTTTTCAGATATAAGCTATTTTCTTCATGCAAAACAATTCCCATGGCTTTATTGTACTACCTTTAGCCTGTTACAATTTGAAAAGCACCCACAGTAAGTAAAAATAGAGAAGGTCCCACAATGGAAAAGCTACACATCAGCATCTTATTTATTTAGTCAGGCTCAGTGAATTAATTTCCACATTTTAGCCATAAAGGATCCTATAAAATATATTGTTTTCTGTTTGACCAATACAGAATTAAACATACTAATATAAATGAGTGGATGTAAATTAACACTTGTGAGTTATCTGATTTATTGTTGCAATGTGAACATAATTAAACATTCTGTAAGTGGTAAACAACTTGGTCAGCAATTATGTGGTTTACAACTGGTCAGCAATTATGTGGTTTACAAAGACCTCAGATGGCAGTACATGTTACATTTTCCATTTCTTTACTCATTTCATCTACAGCTAGAACAAGCTCGGTGAACATGTCTATTAACAAGGCTGATGAGTGACAGTCTCCAAAAAGATTCTACTTTTCTTTCTGTCACAAATAATCTCACCATTAGCCGTTCTTTCACTTTCCCACTTATTGCCTTTCCACCAGACAGATTCTCAGAATGTTTTTTAATGCACCAGCATAGCCTGGGCAGCACCGTTTCAAAAATGACCTGCCATGAATCAGAATTCAGGATTAGATTAGGATGATTGTATACAACAGAGCTATGGACATGACCCAGAATTGAATGCAATGCTCCAAATGTGACTAATTTTCTGGAGAACTTTTAGTCTTGCAGCAAATTACAGCACAGACAGCCCTTGCTGAAATTGTCAGCAGCCTTGGGCTCAGCATGGATGCCAACAGGGTTTCTGTTCTAACTCCCCTAGACCCTCGACACAACTGATCACAAAATTCTCCTAAATTGCCTTAAGAACTGGCTTGGCTTCTCCAGTAGAGCCTTTAGTTGCTTTTGTTCATGTCAGAACATTTTTTTTTCTGGCTTGGAGAATAATCTTCTAAGAGATGATACACCTTTTGGTTTTGCTCAGGAAAGCTGTCTTGGACCCCTATAACCATATAATAATTACAACAAGGAAACAGGCCATCTCGGCCCTTCTAGTCCATGCCAAACTTACTCTCACCTAGTCCCACTGACCTGCACTCAGCCCATAACCTTCCACTCCTTTCCTGTCCATATACCTATCTGATTTTAATTTAAATGACAAAATCGAACCTGCCTCTACCACTTCTATAGGAAGCTCGTTCCACACAGATACTGCTCTGAGTAAAGAAGTTCCCCCTTGTTACCCATGAACTTTTGCCCCTCAACACATGTCCTCTTGTTTGAATCTCCCCTCCTCTCAATGGAAAAAGCCTATCCAATTCAACTCGATCTATCCCCCTCATAATTTTAAATACCTCTATCAAGTCCCCCCTCAACCTTCTACGCTCCAAAGAATAAAGACCTAACTTGTTCAACCTTTCTCTCTAAGTTGGGTGCTGAAACCCAGGTAACATTCCAGTAAATATTCTCTGTACTCTCTATTTTGTTGACCTCTTTCCTATAATTCAGTGACCAGAACTGTACACAATGCCCCAAATTTGGCCTTGGCATATTTTGTACAATTTTAACATATTTTTCTCCTTATTCATGCTCCCCTTAGGAAACACCATAAGAGAAGATAAACTTGATTTCCAGTTATGCAGATGAACCACTATTGTATGTCTTGGTCAAGTCTGACAATGGTGCCGCCCTATCTTGCCTCACTTATTAGCAATAATTCCATGAAACTAAATGAAGATAAAGTTGAAATACTCTTAGATGGTCCCAAGGTCAAAAGAGATAAACTTCTTGATAAACTTAGGAACTTGGCTCCTATTAGAAAATCAGACATAGCAAGACTTGATTCGGATTTGAATTTTAAATCCCACAAAAAGGAAGAGTACAATGCAATATCTCTTAAGTGTAGAAATATTGTTAAGGTGCATCCATTTCTGTCGGGTAATGATGGAAAGCTAATTCTCACCTTTATATCAAATAGACTAGATCACTGCAATGTAATTTTTACTGGCCTTCCACAGCTGTCTTTTGACTAACTTCAGCTGATTCAAAAGCTGTTGTTGGACATTTAATGAAAACCAGGATGAAGGAGAATATCACTCCAATCTTAACTATTCTGCATTCAACTCCTGTATCTTTAAGAATTAATTTTAAAGTTTGCTTGTTTTTTTTAAGCTCTCGAGGAGAGATTTTAAAAGGAGCATTCACATGCTTTCAGCTATTTCTGATGGCCCTTTTGAATCCTGATTCATTAGCAAGGGCAAGTAAGAGTTGGGTAGGGACAAGCAGGCTGGCCATTGTGTGAGTAGACCAGTGCCTGAGTAGGGAGGCCTTGGCAAGGTAAGTTTCTTCTGCATTCATCGTCATTTAGTGCAGTGAGAATCACTCCAGGGCCTATGTATTCTTTGTGTGAGATGTGGAAATTCTGGGAGAATTCTCCACCCTCCCAGATGACCACACCTGCACCAAGCTGCACTTGAGTGTATTAAGGAACTGGAACTGCAGCTCAATGACCTTTGGGTCCTACAGGAGATTGAGAAGTTGATTGATAAGAACTATAAGCAGGCAGTATGTAGATGGCTATCTGGAAAGGGAAAAGAAATGGGCATTCAGTGCAGAATTCCCCTGTGGTCATTTCCCTCAATAACATACCACTTTGGAGACTGTTGAGGGAGACAACCTACCAGGGACGAGCTACAGCGACTGGGGCTCTGGCACTGAGTCTGGCCCTGTAGTTCAGAATGGAAGGTGGACCTGAGGACTGCAGTAGTAATAAGGGATTCCATAGTTGGAGGGATAGACACAAGAGTCTGCAGATGCAAAAGAGACAACTGGATGACGTGTTGCCCCTCCCCCCACAAAGTGCCAGGATCAGGGACATCTCGGGTCTGGTCCATGACATTCTAAAGGGGGAGGATAAGCATCAGAAGTCCTGGTATGTATTAGCACCAATGACATGGGTAAAAACAGGGAGGAGACTAATGAGCATTTGGTGAGTTGGGTAGAAAGCTGAAAAGCTGCGCCACACGCCAGTGAGAGTCAGAACAGGACGATTTGGCAGATGAATGCCAGGCTGAGGAATTGATGTAAGGAGAAGGGTGTCAGATTTCTGGATCATTGAGGTCTCTTCTGGGGACAGAAGGGACAAGTTATAGCTAAACACAAGAGGGACCAACATCCTGTGGGTCGGTTTGCCAGAGCTGTTTGGGAGGGTTTAAGCTAAGTTAGGAACCAGAGTGTTGGGGCAGAGGATGGGGGAATTGGTATACAAGTAGATGTAGTGAGACTGTGAGAAAAGGGCAAAATTCCAGTCAGTAGGATAAGGTGCAGTGCAACATGGGGTCAAAATCAAAAAAGGATAATGAATACAGAACAGAAGGTGTATTTGAAGGCACATTGTATATGGAATAAGGTAGATGATCATAGTATAGTTGCAGATTGGTAGGTTGACTTTGTCAGCATCACTGGGTCATGACTTAAAGAAGATCATTATTGAGAGGTTAACATCCAAGGATACGTATTGTATGGAAAGGACAGGCAGGTAAGCAGAGGGGGTAGAATGGCTCTGTTGGTAAGAAATGAAGTCCAAACCTGGAAACAGATGAGATAGGATTGGAAGATGTGGAATCCTTGTTTTCTCCCCACCCCCCTCTCCCCCCTCCCCCCGAGTGAACTTTATATTTCCAGCAGACAATACATTATCCCCTAGACAACGATAGAGCTTGTTTCTTATTGATTATTATACCTGCACTTTTAGATTTAGTATTGATGTATATTATCTGTATATTTGCATTGATATTATTTGTATATTTTTACTAATAAATACTGTTTAAAAATAGTATCATCAGATTTCAATGGACGTCTCCATCTTTGCTGGTAAGTGACCCAGTTACGGGGTTCGTAAAACTACCTTGGGCCATGAACTTGCCAATCACCCCTTGTATAAGCTTAGGCAGATCAAGCTGTGGAGGTGAATGTAGGAGTTCTGGTACTGGAACAGATATGTTGTCTAAGCTCCTCTTGGAGCTGCTTGTAATCGTAAGGCTGCACATAAAGCATGGCATATTAGGGAACATTTCAGTTCTAATAAAAGGAAAATTAATAGTGTTTCTTTCCCTGTGGATGTTGCCTCACGTACTAGGATGTCCAACCATATTGTTCTTGGATTTCAGATTTCCAGCTGGGTTAAAGATGAAAGCAGATTGGCCAGGTTGCAGACAGCTGCAGGAATGGTGAGGGAACAGCCTGTGTAGTGGTGAAGACAATGGGGTTTAAACCTACCATATCAAGATGATCAAGGATTGCAATGTTAATTTATTCCCAAGTTATTCCTACAGATACAGACAACATATTTGGAATTGTAGAGAAGAAACACTTACTTTGTACAAAAATCCTTTAGATTAGCAAAATAATGAAGGCCAAGATTCTGTTTTGTGGCCAATGGTTTTGTCGCCTTGATAGATAGATCTGTACTACTGAAGGAATAATTTGAGGACGGAACCTAAAGCAAAAGTTCTCTTGCTTTCTAAGTGGATCCAATGGAATCAAATATTTCTTTTTAAATGCCCCTCCCCGTCCAATTAAACCAGTAATGAACAAAATTTCCAAACATTTTTAAAACCTCTTTCCCAGCATGTGCTTTCAGGTGGCATCTTTAAATCCCCTGCACAAAGATCAAACTATTTTCCACTCTATGTTCTGGTGACATTAAGAAACTGTCATTTGCTAACTCAATAAAATGAAAAAAATTTAGGTACAGAATTTGGCAACCTGATCCATGGAATGTGTGGGTTTCCTCCCACAGTCCAAAGAGGTACCAGCCAGGTTCATTGGTCATTGTAAATTGTCCAACAATTAAATTCTTGTTAATCAGGGTTGCAGGGGTAGTGTTTTTCAAAGGGCTCATGGGCCTTCTGCATGCTGTATCAGTACATAAATAAGTAACTGAAGGAGGTTGAATGAGCTGTTTCTTCACCTTCAAAGAGCATGACAAGAGATTAGATACTTATTAGTATTCACATTTAAGACTTCACATTCTGGAAATGAAGGATTGGCATCTGAGAAATTTTGCCAAATGCTGCCACTGCTGCTTTGTAATACTAATGTGTTCATGTTGTATCCATTAGGGTTTGAAGAACTGCACAAAACAATGTTTTATTTTACCCTGGCCTTTGGGCAATACAGATGCACAGGATTTTTTATCAAGAAAAGAAAGCTTCATTTATTTGCCAGCAGTTGTAATATGCTTTACAATCAATGAAGCAGTTTTGACAAGAGCTGATTATTTCTACAGCTCATGTTCTCAGTATTACTTAATTTTTATTGTTATTAGTAGTATTTTCATTATATCATCAGTTTGTTGTCTTTTGAACATTAGTTGTTTTGCCATCTTTGCTAGTTTTTCATTGATTCCATAGCATTTCTTTGTATTTACTGTGAATGCCTGCAAGAAAATGAATCTCAGGATAGTTTAAAAATGCAAACACGAGGAAATCTGCAGATGCTGGAAATTCAAGCAACACACACAATGCTGAAGGAACACAGCAGGCCAAGCAGCATCTATAGGAAGAAGTGCAGTCAATGTTTCGGTCCGAGACCTTTTGTCAGGACCCTTCCAGGCCCTTCTAGCAATTCTCTGCTGCATCTGCACTCAGGATGAAGCTTTTCCTTCCGGGTGAAGGAGATGTCTTTCTTTACTTTAAAGAAAGGGGCTTCCCTTCCACCACCATCAACTCTGCTCTCGAATTCATCTCTCCCATTTCATGCACATCTGCTCTCACCCCATCCTCCCACCACCCCACTAGGGATAGGGTTCCCCTTGTCCTCGCCTACTACCCCACCAACCTCCAGGTCCAACGTATAATTCTTCGTAACTTCCGCCTTCTCCAACAGGATCCCACTACCGAGCACATTTTTCCCTCCCTCCCCCTTCTGCTTTCTGCAGGGATAACTCCCTAGTCCATTCCTGCCCCCCCCCCACCCATCCCTTCCCACGAATCTCCCTCCTGGCACTTATCCTTGTAAGTGGAACAAGTGCTACACCTGCCCTTACACTTCCTCCCTCACTACCATTCAGGGCCCCAGACAGTCCTTCCAGGTGAGGTAACACTTCACCTGTGAGTCGGCTGGTGTGGTATACTACGTCCAGTGCTCTGTGGCCTTTTATTTATTTATGTGTATACACACACCCCCCCCCCCACCTGGGAGACTGTTTTGCTGAACACCTACTCTCTGTCCGCCAGAGAAAGCAGGATCTCCCAGTGGCCACACAGTTTAATTCCATGTCCATTCACATTCTGATATGTCTATCCATAACCACTTCTACTGTCAAGATGAAGCCACACTCAGGTTGGAGGAACAACATCTTGTTGTTCCATCTAGGTAGCCTCCAACCTGATGGTATGAACACTGATTTCTCTAACTTCCATTAATGCCCCTACTCCCCTTCTTACCCCATCCTTTTTATTTTCCATTTTTCTCTTTTTCTCACAATCACTCCTTGCCTGCTCTCCCTCTCCCTCTGGTGTTCCCCTCCCCCTTTCTTTCTCCCTAGGCCTCCCGTCCCATGATCCTTTCCCTTCTCCAGTTCTGTATCCCTTTTGCCAATCACCTTTCCAGTTCTTAGCTTCACCCCTCCCCCTCCTGTCTTCTATCATTTTGGATTTTCCCCTCCCCCTCCTACTTTCATATCTCTTACTATCTTCTTTTAGTTAGTCCTGACGAAGGACTATACAACCCTGCAATTTGCTTTCCTGTGGCTCTGCTCAGCAAGCCTACAAGAATAATAACTATAAACAGGATCAACTAGATTTCAGAAGACAACAAACTTGGTAAATGCAAATATAAATAAACAACAGGATAACAGGATAAAGAGTCCTTAAAGTGAGATCATTGGTTGTGGAACCATCTCGGTGGATGGAGCAAGTGAGTGCAGTTGCCCCTTTCTCCCAGTGCCTGATGTTTGTAGGGTAGTAACTGACCTTGAATCTGAGGGCACTTGTACCTTCTGCCTGACACAGCAGCGCGAAAAGAGCAAGACTTGCATGCTGGTGATCTCTGATGTATTACACTGGAATTTTTTCTAAGTGCAATTACTGCTTCATATATGACAACAGTCACAGCTACATCAAAGTCTGTTGCTGACAACAAGACATCATAGAATTATGAACAGTACCATAGAAAATAGTGTTTACTAATTGGTGAAATGGATAACTAAATATTTAAGATGGTATTTCTGATAATGATGCAAACATCATAATGTTTGTTGATTATGCGATAGTAACATAAAAGGCAATATCTTGTGTAACATCTTGAAAATATCAATATATCTCCCTACTTTTCCATTCTCATCTATACTTCTGAGAAGATTAGGTCCAAAAGTTAAGAGGAGAGAAACACCATGTACTTGAGTTTATCAATTGTTTTGTCAACACATTAGCAACAAACTGACAAAATTTTCTTTGATATGATGAGCATTAATGGAGGATTGTATTCGTACAAAGATTATTATTCTATTTGCTTTTGATACATGTCTACAGTAATGGATTATTGAATTTTTAATTTGAATTCATCATAAAGTATATTACCAATGTCTTTGAATTTGTCTCCTTTCGACTGTATCAAATATATTAAAAGACACAGACAGAATTTGCTCATTTGAAATGATTCTTTCTCAAGGGAGTACAGGCAAATAAAACAAACATGACTGCTTACAGCGAATTCATTATTAAAGACCTTCAATATTTGCCAATGCAGCAAAATTCTGTTGCTCTCTAATCTAAAGACAAGCAAACAAGCCATGATTCTTTCAGTGCCTCCAGACTGAGAACAAGGAAAGTTAGCAAACAGAAGCCACTATAATGAATCTTCTAATAAAGGCCTTCAGTTCTTAACTCGTAATACTTCATTCTGTTGGCATTGACACTTGAACTGTAGATCAAACTGTATATATTCTATTAGGAATTAAATAACTGCATTATTTGTTTATATATGAAATCAATAGCTCATATGCATTGAGTCCTGCAGATAGTGGAGAAAAAAGCAGATGATATTTCCAGTAAGCAAAGATTAGTTTTAATTGTCATGTGCATTGAGTTTAATAGTCCTTATAGTATGTTGTCTGAAACATTAATCAATAATGCAATTGTCAAACCTTGAATCACATTCAAACCAAAATCAGAGAAATAACTAAATGAACCATTAACAGATCTATGTTTACAAAAGAATGCAAAACAAAAATAATTTACATTAATATCTTACTCTATAATGTGGTTTCAGTTTACTGGCCAAATGGTTATTGTTTATATATCTTCACAATGTGAGGAATTACCTCTCAAAATCCAGGATAGTTATCCCAGGATGAATGATTATATTTGGAGAGAAATGTTCATATTCAAGAATGGCAGAAAATCCTTTCTAACACTCTTCACTTTCTTACTTTTTAACACGTGTTCTATTTTCTTGCAGTTACTTATGTTAAAGTTCATTTTCCACATAGTACATTAAAACATATAGACAAGATTATTATCTGTTACCTACTTTTTCTCATAATCATAGAACATTACAGCACAGAAATGGGCCCTTCAGCCTATCTAGTCCATGCTAAACCATTAACCTGCCTAGTCCCATTAACCTGCATCCAGACCATAGCCCTCCATATCCTTGCCATCCATGCACTTATCCAAACTTAGGTGTTGAAATCACACACATCCACCAATTGGCACTGACAGTTCATCCCCTACTCTCAACATTCCCCCTCATGTTCCTCTTAAACAGTTTACATTTCAACCATAGCTCATGATCTTTTAATGTAGTCCACCCAAATTCAGTATAAAAGCCTGCTTACATTTTCCCTATCCATGTTCCTTATAATTCTGTATACCCCTATCAAATCTCCCCTCAATCCTCTGCATTCTGGGGAATAAAGTCCTAACCTATTCAATTTTTCCCTGTAACATATTGGTGGATGCCCCAATGCCAAAGGATGTGTCCTATCCTGCTGTGCTCCACCCCTTGATCTCATTACTACAGATTAGGGAGAAATGGCAATAGACAAAGCAGTGTAAAGTGGCTTTCCAAAGGGCAAAGGAAATGGTAACACCGGACAATTTACTCACACATTATGATCGATATAGCCCAGCGAACTGTGTGTGACGCCTCACCTTATGGTACACGTGAAGTCCTATCCAATGTTATGAGCGATAGAACTGAATGCTCCATAGTCTTTGTATCATATTCCCATACTGCTACAGAGAAAAAGAAATAACATACAGATTGACAAAGGCATCGAGCCTGATTTGGGGTGTATTATATTTCAACCAGTATCTATATGGGAGAGTGTTTCTACCCTTGTTATTGGTCTTCAGCAACTGGTGCCCATTTTAATTCACAGAAGGGTGTTCCACTAACAGTAGCAGCACAAGTTCAGACATGAGCTCTGGTTCTTGGAGAATACAATTACAAGATCAAATTAAAGAGGACAGCTAATTATAGAAGTGCTTTGAGCCCATAATCTTCTAATCTTTTTAACACTAGCTTGAGATTTTGGAGATGTACCTTGTCATCCTCAAAGGTAATATTGATGTCATCCAGGTAACACTGAGTGCCTGAATAGCCTGCAGTACCTGGTCTATAGCTTTCGAACAGTGGGGATGATACTCCAAAATTAGCCCAATTATAGCATTACAACCCTTAGTGTTTATGTTGAGAAACACTTTGGACTCTGTCTCCATCTAGAGATTGGCCTCAGCTAAATCCACTTTGCTGAAGTGCTTCCCTCCAGAAAGGTTTGCAAAGATATCTGCTATCCTGGGCAGAGGGATTGATCTACTTTCAGTACTGGGTTGATGGTGACCTTAAAATCACCACAGATGCGGACAGACTCATTCTGCTTGGCTATTGGGACTACTGGTATTGCCTATAGGCTCCACTCAACCTTGGAAAGAATTCCTTCAGCCTCCAGGTGATCTAGCTCACTGGCTACTTGACCATGGATGTTATAAAGAACTGGCTTTGTAAAACAAGGGAGTAGCATTTTCATTCAACACTATTTTACCCTAACTGTGTGTGTTTACCAAAGCCATCCTTGAACATTGCTGTGGGTGTAGTTTGCTTGCAGTTGACTCTTTTACAGGGAATGACGCATGCAAATGGTGGATGGATCTCCAATCAAGTTTTAGTTGTCTCAGGCACTCGCAATCCCACAATGCTGGCCTTCCTGTTTTTACTACATACAAGCCTGATATGTCCTGTTGGCTCTTGTATTTCACTGTTACAAATGTCATTCCCACAGGAGTCATCTTCTTCAAGCAAAATTTCTTAGTTGGATAACTGCAGGCTTCAGTTCAGTGTCTTTGAAATGTTGCTCAAACTCATTTTGTGGAATGACTGAATCTTCTGAGCCAGGGTGTGATTCCATTTTAATTACTCTGCTGTTTACTTATGGAGTAAGTCGTATTGTTTGTCTCTTGTTTGTTTTCACATTCTAAATCTCAAGGCTACCCAATACTGGTTACTTATTATTAGACTTTTCAACAACAGCATTCAGATTAGTGCTTATTTTGAAACTGCAACTTAACTTTTTATCCTTTTTCTTCCCTGTGGACTCCATTTGTTTTTGTCTGACATGTTCATTGTATGTGTCCTACTTTGTTGTATTTTCTGAAAATTTTGCCTTTCAATCAGTATTGACCTAGTGTAGGTGAGCCTCTGCCCCAATGGTAAGGCAACTTGTTCGGCTAGGCAGGTTTCTGTTTAGATTTTGCAATTTTGTTCATGCTCACTTGCATTCCTGACTGCAGCTCAATTGCACCTCTGGCCACTTTTTCCATTGATACAGTGATTTCAACTGCTCTTTTAAACGTAAGCTGTGCTTCAGTTAAGAGCCATTTTGAATGCTTTCTTGTAAAATTCCACAAACTAAACGATCTGTCAGTGGATTATTAATCCCATCACTGAACTGACAATGCTCAGACAATTTCTTCAATTCAGCCATGTAAACTGAAACAGACTCCCCTTTTTATTCCATTTATGAAATCTAAAGCATTCTCTAATCAATATTAGTTTCAGTTCTAAATGTTATTTCATTATGTTTGCAATATCAGCAAACCTCATTTCAGCTGGTTTGATTGGAACAGTTAAACTTCCAAGCAAACTGTATGCTTTTCCACCCATTGCACTTAGTAACATTGGTACTCATTTTTCATTGACTATTTCATTTCCTTCAAAATACTGCTCATTTTCTTTTTCAGTCTAACTACATCATCCAGTAATCTGTCATGCAATTGAATGTGTCTATCTTGTGTAGCCATCCATTTCATTTTTTAAAAAAATTATTATCATTATCAGCCAGAACGCTGTTTAGGAACCCATTGCTATACTTGTTGCTTGTTAATACAGTCCATTTTCCGCTGCCTTTTTTTAACTCTTGTGTCTCTCTTCCCTGCACTTGAACAGGCAGGTGTCATCTCTGGTTCGTTTCAAAAATTTCTTTTTGCTATTATTTCTCTTTGTTTTGTATCTCCAGAAACTGATTGAAAGAAACACACAGGAGCCAGAATATTTGTTTAATTAGTTTATCCTACATTTTAGTAAGGTGATCACGTATAACATGGTAGCGTATTGACATATGCTGTTCATATACTTCATGCATATAACCCATAATGAATTGTGTAAACAAAGAATGCATAATCAAGCAATATATTTACACTATTACTCAAATACTACTGAAATATTAAATACACTACATACAGAACATAGCATTTCAAAATCACTATTCATTTTTGTTTTCTGACTTCATTGTGTTACTTGTTTTAATACAGATTCACTTAGTTGGTCAAGAATTTGGTCTCCTGTTTACTCGATAGAATTAACAATCCATAGATCTTCCTCCTAGAGAATTTTTATATTTACAAACTAGTGACACTGATAATTCCTCATCTTTTTAAGCTTATTTGCTATATGCCTAATATCTGGAACTAGGGTCTTAGCTTAATCTGATTTGCCAGTTTCTATCTCAACTTCTTTGCTTTTTATGCTCACGTGAAATATTTTGACCTTTAGTGAAGACTGTGGGGGGGGGTGTATAAAAAGCCATTGAACAATTTCAGTCATCACCTGTGAAATAATAATAAACCAATTTTATTTTCCCTACTCACCCTCTTATTATACAAAATAATCTAGCTTTGTGCATGATATAAGATAATTCCAATTCATAGTTTATAGATCTAAATTAATTTTTGAGAGTGAAACAATAGTTCACTTTTCAGTTTTCATATTTTACACTTACTAAGATTCTAGATGAAAACTAAGAACACTATCATCTGTTTTTTTCTTGAAAAAACACAACATATTATTCTTTGCACCTACAGGCTCTAAACTTAATGATGCAAATCATCTTGAAATGCATCACTGCAGCATCTGGCTTGTTTTCACCCAACCAAATCTGATTCGGGTGATTTCATGAAACTATTACCCCAGGAGAAAAATATAAATAGATTTTATATTAAAGATGAAGTTTGCCCTATTAATAAATTGAGTATATCACCAGTAGAGTCAGAACAGTTATCGTTATTTAAATAAGGATTAACACACAAATATGTAAAACATTCATTTTAAATTCTCTTTTCTGTTCTTTTAACAGAAAAACAATTGCGAGGCTTTTTTAAAATAGTTCGTATGCAAGCCATATTGTGACAGGTTAAGCAGATTGCTCTTGTAATTTTAAAGCACTAGTCAAAAGGTAAATTTAATTAAATTGTTGAACAGCTATCTCATACTTTCAGTGTACTCCAAATAGTTATTTCTGTGATCTATGTTATTACTAAGGTCATTAACTTCTAACTTTTTGTATTATTTGTCCTATACAATATTCCAACACTGACATGAGCATGGCCGTTAGATTAACGTTCATGCTGCCTTTGTCTGAGCTGAAGCCAGCTAGTGCCAGATTGATTGAAATTGAATCTTCCTGGAGTTATTTAATCATACATCACAGGAACAGGCTCTTCTGCCCATCTAGATTTATTCATCAGATGTACATCAAAACATACAGTGAAATGCATTGTTTGCATTTTAGCAACCAAGGGTGTGCTGGGAACAGCTCACAAGTGTGGACATACATTCTGGAACCAACATAGCACGCCCACAATGTTCCACAGTACAACACGAGCAGTAACACTGAAACAAAATGAGAAAACAAAAGAAAAACAAACTTTTTCCTCATCCCTGCCACCCACTCCCACACCCAGATAGGTTTCCACCCCAGGAATGACCACCTCTGGCCAGACTCCTGAGCTTGTAACCCATTGGGCTATTGCTGACTATAAACACTAAGTCTTCATTAATCACATTTTATTTTCTCTGCATTCCTATCAACTACCACCTGATTCTAACTGCCAGGACAATGTACAATCCACACAATTTCAGTCTGTGTGAGGAAGCCACGAAGTCATGGGGACAACATGAAAATTCCACACAGACAGCACGGAAGGTTAGGCGCTGAGAGGAAGCATCCTGACTTGCAATGCCATTGTGCATTTTCTAAACAGAACCAGCATCATTAATATTTTAATATGAATGGAAAATAGTTCATCCTTCACTCCAAAGCTTGAGAAGAGTGGTGGTGGAAGCTTTCACAAATTTTCCAGCAGGCTGTTTATCAAGAGGTACAACAAGTAGGGATAATTTGCCAAAAAAAAGTCCTGTGTAATCCTGTGTAGATTCCAGGAAGGAAAGGATGTATAGATGGTCCTGTCTTCGTATCATAGCCCACCTGCCTCAACTTCAAGAGTAAAGGAAAGTTCATGACATGATTTCTTGTCATGGTCAAATGTTTTGCATCTTGTGCACATAATGTGAGGTGTAAGACGATGAGAATCGCTAACAGTGGCGGTTGTGTGAGTGTACAATAAAGACAAAGCTTGAGAGTAAGAAGGTGATGCAGCAGGGGATACAGCAGCTACAGGAGGTGGAGATTTAAGAGCAGAGGTGAAAGCTGAGATTCTTAGCTTGACAGCTTTTGTGAGACCACTAAACACTCTCAGACACTGAAGTTATAGTTTGGGGTGCTGACCTCCTGCTCTGACAGCTCTTCCTGTTGGCAACATAGGGAGCTCTGGAGCAAGATTAGTAGACACTGGGCATCTGACTCTTCAAAGAGTTGAGCATCACTAATTTCATGTAGCCCTTGCAGACATTTGGATATAAACACCATGAATATGAATATATTTCTGTGTCATTTATTTTTAAATAACTGTTTAGATATTCTTCAAGGAAGTGTTTGGTTGATTTACAAAATTTAGAAGGAATTGATTGTATATTTCTTTGACAAACCTAATATAACTGATGAGCTGTACTGTAATTTAGCCAAATCATCCTATTGGATACTAAAGTAATTAGCAATTTATAGCACTAACAGACATGGATTCCTTAGGCTCTGTAATTAATTGAGTACTGCACAAAATTAAATGGATAATTAAATTCATCACTGTGTCTCAGTAGTGCCTGCTTCTAGTTACAGGTAATAGGGACAGAAGTGTTCTTCAGAATATCTAGTTGCAAAGAACTGCTGCTCATTTTATTGTTAATTTGGCATTTAAATTCTCGTTTTTTAGCAGGTGCTTCATAGTTTTTAAAAACATCAAAAGAAGCATACATAACAGTTATCTTAAATGTTTATTAATAATTTACTAATAATAATCAAAGATTTTGGGTTCAGGTGATAAGTATGGTTGAATTAATAATGACGAAGGAAAATATCATGGAAAAGAAACAGACTTAAAATGCAAAAAAAATTCTAGAGTTATTTAATTTAAATTAACCATCTACTGTGCTGAGTTTGAATTTATGTCTTTGAACCAATTGTACATATTTCTGTTTAACGAGTACAGTAATTTAAACACCAGTCTTCTGTATTCTGTAAAATTATATATCTTTAAAAAAGAATAATCTACATTTGCCATTATTTTAATATGGTTCTATTGGATGTCAAGCTTTTAGTATGTGGTTGGACCTAACATACTGTAGAAATGGTACTGTAATCTAACTACCAAAATCCAGATCACAAACACATCATCAAACTACATGCCCTCTGAGTTAATGCCTCCCTCTGCAACTAAATTCTTAATTTCCTGACCAACAGACTACAGTCAATAAGGCTAGGCAGCAACACCACTGTTTGGGCACATTCTGGAGTTAAGGTATAGGGCAAAGTTCAAGGTTCAAAATACATTTTATTATAAAGTATGTATAAATTATACAACATTGAGGTTCCTCCTCTTAACAGGCAGTCACAAAACAAACAACCTGTAAGAACCCAATTTTTTTTTAAAAACTGTCAGCATTCAGAGTGAAATTGAGTCCATAAACCTGAAGCTGAGAGCAGTCAGAGTGGCCCATAGTCTCAACCTCAGTTCATCACACAAAGCCAAATGGCCACAAAGCTCCCAGACACTAAGCCCACAGCAGCCGGGGCACGTCACAGACTCAGCACCAGGGAGGGAGAAGTGAAGCATTGCGGAGCAGAACTGGCTCAACCCTAACCTCCGGTGCTGACACCTTGTCTTTTCAGTCCATCTGACCTGCCAATTAAATTGTCCAAGCACGGGGTTGTCCCCCAAACTCAGGCCCAAGCACGAGCCCCAACACATCAATGCACTCTTGGCCATTTCCGCTCGTACTCGACCTTTCCAAATCGGTGTGATACTTCGATGCATCAAACCTTGCTCCCGGTTTAGGTGGACAGGCTCTGAAACAGCTCCACTTCAGCTTTTCTCTGCTCCAACTCCATCTCTAATTCCAACTCTGAATACATTTTCTCCTGGTACATGCCTCGACCTCGCTCTGGCTCTGTCTCATGCCCTCGTGCCTCAACCCTCCAATCAGCCCTGCCTTCGCTCACCTCTTCATTGTTTACTGAAATTTTCCATATAAAAAATGTTGAATATTTATTCACATTCCTTGCTTTGTGACCCACCAATAAGCTGATGCCCATGTTCAGTAGTGCCATATTAAATCAGAAGAAACCTAATATTAATTTCAACAGCAACCAGTCTTTAGACCTGAATATGGATTGTAGATTGAGTTTAAAATGCAACTTGGAACAATGATGTTCTTGGAGCTACAGACTGGCCTAGAATGCAAACCAAGAAACACCCCATTGATCTGAGGTGTCTGCATTTGCATGAAGGCCCTCCAGAGGCAGTGGTGATACACATTCTTTTTGGGTGTCTGGAGCATTGGTGAGAAAATCTAGGTGTTTGAAAATTATATGTAATTCAAAGGAATCGTTATGGATACATTGTAACCACAGAATTGTCCTGCCATTACCTTTGACCTTTGGCATATGAAAACATCATGTAATATTGGGTCAGGCAGGCCTCTGCTGAGAGTATCTCCAATGATGCTTGCTTGTTGTGGATAATGAAAACTTTAACCCCAGCTTCAGTGTCTCCCAGTCACTGTGATTATTCTAAATACAAGTTTGTATGCTCAGCCCCCTACTTTACTCCCTGTACACTCACTACTGCATGGTTAGATTCTGCTCTAACTCCATCCACGAGTTTGCAGATGATGCCACATCCCAAATAACAATGAGCTCTGGTAGGAGTTAGCAAGCTTACTGGCATAGTGTTATGATAACTTTTCCCCAGTGCCCTGGTCCAACCATATACGAGGGGTGATTGATAATTTCGTGACCTAAGGTAGAAGGAGTCAATTTTTAAAAAGCTAGCACATTTATTTTTCAACATAGTCCCCTCCTACATTGACATACTTAGTCCAGCGGTCGTGGAGCATACAGATCCCTTCTTTGTAGAAGTCAGCATCTTGGACCTCCAGAAGCGGTGATTGATAAGTTTGTGGCCCAAGGTAATTAACTTGTTATTATATTGTAAGATGCTATTAACTTCAAACTTTCTGCATAATTACTCAGAGTTGAACTGCATGTGCATTTAATGAGAGCTGTATAATTCATCTCCTACCTTAGGCCACGAAAGTTCACCTGCACCTCCGTTTCCTCAGGAGGCTGAAGAAATTTAGCATGGCCCTGTCAACCCTCATTATAGAATGCATCCTATCTGGATTATAACAGCTTGACATGGTAACTGCACTGCACGTGACTGCAAAAATCTGCAGACAGTGGTAGATGTGTGGAATGCACTGCTGACAACAGTGCTGGAGGTGGATACAGTAGGGTCTTGTGAGAGACTCTTGGATAGGTACATGGAGCTTAGAAAAATAGAGGGCTACGAGCTAGGGAAATTCTAGGCTGTTTCTAGAGTAGGTTACATATTTAACACAACATTGTGGGCTGAAGGGCCTGTAATGTGTTCTAGATTTCTATGTTCTATGACTCAGCTCAGCACATCATAGAAGCTCACCTCCACTTGGCCTATATTTCTCACTGCCTCAGTAAAGCCCCCAGCATAATCAAAGCCCCACCCACTCCAGAGACTGTCTTCTCCCCCTCTTCTATCTGGCAGAAAATACAGAAGCTTCAAGACACGTATGAGCAGACTTAGGGACAGCTTCTTTCTTACTGTTAGCAGAATCTTGAATGGGCCTTTTTATTTGAAAATGGCGACTCTGGGTCTCACATTCTGCCTCATTATGATCTTCCACATCATCATTTACCTGTGCTGCACTTTCGTGCTAGCTTTTACACATTATTCTGCATAGTTATTGTTTTAACTTATTCTAGGTGTAATCATTTGATCTGTATGAATAGACACTTTATCACTGTATCTTGGTACATGCAACAGTAACGATCCATTACCAATACCAGTACTAATAGGAAATTCAGCTTATTTTGAATGTTTTCACAGTTACTAAAGATTATTTTCCCTCTCTTTGTAGCTACCATTAGTGACAGGGTGTGTCTGAAATGTACCGAAAAGGTATTATGATGTTCAGCAACTGTTTGAGGGTAAATATTGAGGACAATGAAGGTCCAATAAAAGGCCAAAGTCCTGCTTCCACAGAATGCTTAAAAGGTATTTCATCCAATGTCGTCTTAGCCTTGCAGCAGAATGCTTGTTCCAGGGATCCTGATAAAATTGATGCTATCCATATATTGTGGTAATGCGGTACAGTGCATTGCTCCTGGATTTATAACATGCTGAAGTCTCTGTCCACTGTGCCTCTGAATGAATGTACTGAAGCCTCTGATTCAGGGAGCACTTTTTCAGCTACTGGGAAGAGTTATGGTGGATAATCCTGTCAATAAATTCCCCTGCGGTGGACACAGAGAAATTTCAGTTCCTGCCACAGCTGTATTTGCCACCTTTCTTGAACATGTGCTCAGGATTACGGCTTCTGTGAGGTTCACAGGCAAATCCACAACCTACAGGCTCACTTTCAGGGACTCTTCGTAGCATGTTCTAAGTATTAATTTTTTTTATTGTCACTATTATTTTGTTTATCTTTATGTATTTGCAGGTTTTTTTCTTTTGTAAATTGATTTTTAGTCCATCTTGCTTAGTTTTGTTTTATTCTATTATGTTCTTTCAAATTACTGTGAACACCCTCAAATGTCAATCTCAGGGTAGTATGTGGTGAAATATATGCAGCTTAAAAATACATTTTCTTTGACCTTTAAACTACTGTAAACTATCTTCCTCAATTTGCGGTGCTGATGAAGCATTTGTCTGAACACTGATTTTGGGCAGTTGTTGAATTACACGTTCTGCGATAAATTCATATGTCATCTGTGTAGTGAGGCAATTCAGAAATGATTCCTTACAGAAAGCAATTGAGAATAGTCTATCTAGGGAGATGGCAGCTAAAGAAGCACAGCTATTAAGCACATCTTCTCAAGTTCATGAAGTTTCTACTGACTTTACAAATAAAACACCCATTGGCAATCAATGTTACCATAGTGGCATTCAGCAAAAGAATGCTTGTATAAGGATTTAGATTGCTGAAGCTGTGGCAAAAAGGGACATATTGAACACAGCTGTAAAGGTAAATAGACACTGTCAACCAAATGAACATTGACTTTTAGAAGAAACATATGAACAAGATAGAGCATACTGAGGACGGACTTAGTGACTCCCATTGAAGAAGTTTTGCATGTTTTATCTGCTTCAGAACACAAAAATGGCTATTAGTCCTCTTAGTCCATTACTATTTAACATTGCTTTAGAACCTTTGGCTATTGCCATCAGAGATTCACAGGATATTTTGGGTATTAATCGTGGGACAGACATTCATAAGTTATCTTTGTATGCAGATGATTTATTATTATTCATTTCTAACCCTGAGAAATCTATTCCAGCAGTTTTATCATTGTTAGCTCAATTTAGTGAATTTTCTGGGTATAAGTTAAATCTTAATAAGAGTGAATTGTTTCCTTTGAATAGACAGGTCCCAATATATGGAAATTTACCTTTTAAATTAGTTAATGACTCTTATTTACTTAGGGATCAAAATCACAAAAAACCATAAAGATTTATTTAGGTTTAATTTCTTACCCTTAATTGATCAGATTAAAGGCTTGTTTACTAAGTGGTCACCATTATCTCTATCTCTAATAGGCAGGATTAATGCTATTAAGATGGTTACTTTACCTAAATTCTTATATATTTTTCAAGCGGTACCAATTTTTATTCCGAAATCTTTTTTTTACCAATGTTGATTCAAAAATTTCCTCATATATGGCAGAATAAAAATCCCAGGTTAGG
Source organism: Hypanus sabinus (assembly GCF_030144855.1). NCBI lineage: Eukaryota > Metazoa > Chordata > Chondrichthyes > Myliobatiformes > Dasyatidae > Hypanus > Hypanus sabinus. Next base: position 172,691,498 of record NC_082707.1, read on the forward strand.
TAAAATATATTTACAAAAATGGCTATTGGTTGGATGCAGCCACAGTGCGGATGCTGGTGGACACAGTGCTGGTGTCAGAGACAGTTTACAAGGAGAAATTGCGCCATCTCGCCCCAAAAGGGGCAAGGTTGACTTTGAAGACTTACACTGGTGAGGTTGTTCCAGTGAGAGGCATAGTATATTTTACAGTGAAGATTAGTGAAGAGAAAGAAACTTCCACTGTACATTGTTAGAGGTGGTTATCCAGCTCTTCCAGGATGTTTCTGGTTAGAGCAGCCCAAATTCAACTGAGGCAAAGGGCACTGGATTGGTGGAGCTCTGCCCACGAGAGGTATTGAAGAAGAGTATTCAATAGTGAACTGGGCAGGATGAAAGGAATCACTATTAAGCCTGGGATCTTAGTGGAGTTGCAGAGGCAGCTGCTGAGCCTTGGTGGTGAAATGGATAAACAAGAATGGATTGAAGAAAAAGATCAATGAAATCATACAATAAAAACATCTGGCATGAAGAAACCATCTAGATATTCCGAAGAAAAGCCATTAAAACTCAGAGGCTAGCATGTTTTTTGGAAATATATAAGGCAGCTGTGAGTTTGCCACTGAATACATCAGATGTGGAGAGAGCAGTTCTCAAGCGAAGAATTGCAGATCTACAAGATAGAATAAAGGAAGGAGACCTTGATGTTGTACTCAGTCCTCAGTACCAAAATCTTAGTGGTAGCTGTCATGTGACAAATACCTCCAATAGTCAATGACTGGAAACCCATTCAAATGTAACCCTCAGATTCAGCTAGTGGCTTAATCTAGGGGAAGGCTACCTCCAGCCCGGGCAAACTTGAGAAATCTTGTTTGGGTGGGTGCTGTGCGATGTGTCCCCTGTTACAAATCAGTACCACGAAATAACAAACAGTACACAATATGAGCTTTATAATTCTTAATTTGACTAAAGTGTTAGTAAAGAAACAAACAAAAAGAAAAAGGACCCACTCCCATGAAACAGTCTATTTCGCAATGTCGGAGCTCACAGTTTTCCCGTCTGTTCATTCTCCATCGATTTTTCTCCCCAGGTGTCAATTCCTGACCCCATTCCGCTCTGTCCTGCAGTCTACATCTTCCCTGTTCTGGCATCTTCCCTCTCCGTCTTCCGCCGAACAAAAGACCGCGAACTCCCTTCTCTCAGACCCACAAGAAGGAACAACATGCCTCTCAGTGGATGGTGCACATTCCAAAGCCCCGTTACCTCTAGTCATAACCCAAACATTGCTGCTACAGAGAAACCATTGCATTAGCAGTGAAACCTTACAGGACGTTACACTAAAATAAAGAGAATGAAAACATTTGTGGTTAGGTTACCAGTGGAGAGCTGGAAATCTGTGCATCAAGAGTGATTGACTTGCGTGACAGAGATGCTGGAGAAGGAACAGAATCAGACTATATGGAAAAGTGCTTTAGGAAAGAGTTTGAAATGCCAAATGCATTTTTGGCGAGCAGAAGTGAGGTGATTCCTGTGCTGAAGAGGAATGAAAATGGTTTTCTGCTGGTCTCTCTAGTCAATCAGAAGCAATAGAGCTGACAGGCTGTGTTGATGAAGTGCTATTAGAGGATCCAAAATGGACAAAGAAGATGTAGATGCAATGGTGCTGCCAAAGCAGTGGCACCTACTGTTACTTCATGAGAAACTGAGCAAGAGGTTCCCCGGGAAGCATTCCTGCCTGAACCCTCATTATGGGGGGGGGGGGGGGGGGGGGCATCTGCTTGACAGTCAGAACCATCCCACGCCAGTCCGTAATCAGCAGTGCCATTCATCCCAATCACCTGTGCTTTGTGAGGTGCCCCTCTACTGACAATGCAGTATCCTAGCCAAGATCTATGCCAAGGGATAAAATGATCCTGGCTTCATCCTCAGGTTGCAGTACCCTCACAGGAATAGGTGGCCTCCAAAAAGATTGAATCTCTAGTTTAGTGACAAACCCTTGGTACATGAAGCAGAATCATCCTCCAGGGTCATGTATAGGAATAGAGGCAGTCTACCCTCTTTCCCCAGTTTAGAGAAAAAAACAATGTTTTTTTGCTTTTGGTTAAATTTGATGAAAAATCCATTAAATGCTAATGGTCTGTGTTTCGAAAGGGGGAGAAACAGTTAAAATAAGGAGGGGGTAAATGTTATGTATTCAAATATATTTTAAGCTTATGGGTTCCTGCCAAACTTCATTGTGTGTGTTGTGTACTGATCTTAATGATGTAATGTGAGAGGGCATTCTGGGAAGAAGACATGCATGTAAAATAAACCGTGCACTTATTTGTTCCTCACCCCTTCATCTCCCATGTGTGATATTCAAGACCGTCCAGCTTCCCAGTTCCACAGGCAGAACAGGAATCCACAAAGCTGGAATGTCTTCATGTGTCCCCAATCCTAATGAAGACAAGGAAGAGAAATATACACTGTGACCATCCAAGCATTCACCAGGGCTTAAGCACTAGCAACAATATTTTCTAAACACTGCAGATGAGATCAAGGACCAGGAGCATTTCTTGAACTCTGTAGCACTTCCACTCAACACAATTAATAGGTGCTGGATAGTGAGCACAGACTCAGAGGGCCAAAGAGCCTGTTGCTATGCTGCATCTCTCTAGGTCTCTATGATAACCCATTGTTACCCTTCCTTTCCTTCCAAGCTTTGCCAACGGACTGCTGTTAATTAGTCTATTAGCCTGAAAATGGCAAGCTGCCAGTGCATGTACATGAAGCACAAGGGCCACTGCTCAACTGTTCTTTGACCTCCCAATTCAGACCAGTGCAGATGGTACAGATGGTCTTTGAGCAGAAAGCAGACTATAACCAAACGTTACCACTTTAGAGTTCATGAAACCATTTGTTGTGACAAAGGTTTTATGTGTTTTTTCTCAGTACCCCGATTAAACCAAAACAAACTTTTAAAAATAGGAAAGACAGCTTTGGAAATTGAATATTTCAAATGCAGTGTCTGAAAAATATGATCTCTACCCATTTAGATAATGAACTCAGTTGTGTGAAATATGACAGCAATAAAACCCATTTTTGACATTCTTATCAAATGTAGAAGCTTGTCTAATGAACTGTGCTGTGAGATTTAGTGTTTATGAGAGAAAATTTGATATATTGAAGGGTACACACCTACCTACTGCCATCAAGAATGTCCAAGATCTGATACAAACTACTGAAAGGACAGGTTATGAATAGAAATCTGGAATGAGGTCTATACCAAAACACCAAAATGCCTTCTGTTCCCAAAATCTCCTTGAAAAACAATATTGCCTAGAAATTTTGTTGCCTAATGTTTTTACAATATTATGCAAATTCGGCAAAGTGAAACATACAACACTTCAGACTATCTCATATTATTCTGAAAATTTGATTAGCTACCTCCCAGTAGAAATTAATCTTACGACTCAGTCACAGTTTCTATATGTGGGTACATCTGTTAATGTCATATCCCAAGAGCACAAATTCAGAGCTTTAACTTGCGGTCTTGGTCCTCGCTTTTCTGGGACATCTTCAGACAATGTGGCCTTAAATGCCCTGAGCTGGATTGCATTCTCACAGGTAAGTGATTTACCAACCTTCCTCCTCATAGATAACATCTCTCTAGATAGAAATGACAGGGAGCTCTTCCGGAGAAAGTGGAGGAAACAGAGTCACTGACAGCATTTAGAAGAAATCCAGATGAGCAATGAAATGTGGTTGACAGTTCAAGTGTTGGAAGATGGGATTAAAATTGATGCATGCTTATTGGTTGGTATCGAGGTGGAGGGCTGACAACACTCTTTGACTAGCACCCAACCTTCATCAATCTCCAGGTCATACTCCACTGGAATTGTGAAACCAGGAGCTATCCATAACAACAGTTAGGTCTTTGCACACCACTACTCTTCCCCCAGTCAATCCCCACCCATAATGACAATTGGTTTCCATCTCACTCAGTGATCTCCACCCACACCGACAGCTGGCTGTTTGCTGCACTCAACAATCCCTGCACACAGTCAGTTTTCCATCCCACTCACTAACACCAGCTCTCAGCTTCCTCCACCAATCCCCACAACGTCCCAATGTGGAATACCGTGGCCCACATCCAATCTACTGCCTCAATCCCTTCACCAAATGATGACCTCACCCAAGCTCAGTCATGCGTGAAGCCCAGGGTGTGATGCCCAGCAGAGGGTTAATGTCTGAAATGGCTGCTATACCTTCTTGGTGCACTCCCATTCTCCCTAGTCAGTTATGGTTTGATGCACTTCCCTTTCAATCATGCAGACAATTATTATGTCTGAAATACCACTGCAGTTTTTTCTCACAATGAAGACAGTGGGAGCTTCACATCCAAGGATATACATAGAATGGAAATGACAGGCAGGTAGACAGAAGGAGTCGCGTGGTTCTGTTGGTAAAATATAAAGTCAGATCCTTAGAAAGAGGTGACATAGGATCAGAAGATACAGAATCATTGTGGGTAGAATTAAAGAACTGCAAGGGTATGAATACCCTTCTATGAGTTATATACAGGCCTCAAAACAGTAGTTGGTCCCATTTGGTGGTGCAGAAATATCAGTACCGGACTCCAGAGTGGAAGTTCCCGAGTTCAAATCCATGGCAGGTTGAGCGTCAAGCTAGCAACTCGGCCTCGTAAAAACAAGAATAGCTTGCTGCGGAAACACCGCCATGACGGTGCCCCGAGAACTCCAGTGCCGAGTTAGGAGCTGTTCTTCTTCTTCCAAACAGTCGCCAGGGTATGGGATACAAATGGGAAGTAGAAAAGGCATGTCATAAGGGCAACCTTATGATAGTCAAGGGGGTTTTCAATTAGCAGATTGATTGGAAAAGAAAGCTGGTGCTGGTCCCCAAGAGGTGGAAGTTGTTGAATATCTATGAGATGGTTTTTTAGAGCACCTTGTGGAAAGGCAGTGCTGAACTGGGTGTTGTGAATGAACCAGATTTGATTAGGGAGCTTAAGTTAAAGAAACCCTTATGGGCCAGTGATTATAAAACATCCCAAAGATGAAGAAGTATTATAAAGAGAGGATGAGGCAACCATGGCTGACAAGGAGAGTCAAAGAAAGCACAAAAACAAAAAGGAGAGCATAAGATATAGCAAAAATTAGTTGGAAGTTAGAGGATTGGGAAGTTTTTAAGAACTAACAGAAGGAAATTAAAATAGTCATAAGGAGAGAAAAGATGAAATATGAATATATGCTAGATGATAATACAAAAGGGAATGCCAAAAGTTTTGTCAGACATAGAGAGAGTAAAAGAGCTGCTGGAAAATGAAACTAGAGAGATAGTGTTAGGGGACAAAGAAATGGCAGACAAACTAAATATGTATTTTGTGTCAGTTTTCATTGTAAAAGACTAGCAGTATTGCAGAAATTTGAGATTTTTAAGGGAAAGAAGTGAGTAAAGTTGCTATTTGCAAGAAGTGGCTTTGGAAGCCGAAAGGTCTGAAGGTAGATAGGTGACCTGGACCAGATGGACTACACCCAGGGGTCTGAAGGAGGTAGATGAAGAGATTGTGGAGGCATTAATAATAATCTTTAAAGAATCACTAGATTCTGAAATGGTTCAAGAGATCTTGACTATTGCAAATAAGGGGAAATCTTGCCTGACAAATTTGTTGGAATTCTTTGAGAAAATAACAGATAGGACAGACGAAGGAGTGTCAGTGAATGTTGTTCACTTTGACTTTCAGAAGGCCTTTGACAAGGTGTCATACATGAGGCTGCTTAACAAGATAAGAGCCCTTGGCATTACAGGAAAGATAGCATAAATACTAGCAGGAAGCGAAGAGTGGGAATAAAGGGGGACTTTTCTGGTTGGATACCAGTGAGCAGTTGTGTTCCACAGGGGTCGGTGTTGGAACTGCTTCTTTTCACAGCTATGTATCAATGATTTGGATAACAGAACTGATGGCTTTGCAATCAAGGACAAAATGAAGATGGATGGAGGAGCAGGTAGAGTTGAGGATGCAGGGAATCTGCAGATTGTAAAAATACACAAAGAAGTGGCAGTTAGAATATAGTGTAGTGAAGTGTACAGTCATTCAGAATGAAGTAAGGTGTAGACTATATTCTAAATGGGGAGGAATTTCAAGATCAGAGGTGAAAACAGACTTGGGAATCCTTGTGCAGGATTCCCTATAAGTTAACTTGCAGGTTGAGTTGGTGGTGAGGAAGGCAAATGTAATGTTAGCATTCATTTTGAGAGGACTAGAATATAAGAACAAGAATGTAATGCTGAGGCTTAGTAAGGTATTCATCAGACCACACATAGTATTGTGAGCAGTTTTGGGCCTCCTATCTAAAAGAAGATGTGCTGGCATTGGAGAGGGTCCAGAGGAGGTTTACAAAAATGATTCTAAGATTGAAAGAGTTAATGAATGAGGTGTGTTTGAATCCGATGGCCCTGTACTTGATGGAGTTTAGAAAAATGACTGGGAGGGGTGGGAAACTTATTGAAACCTATCGAATATTGAAAGGTCTACAGAGAGTGGATGAGAAGAGAATGTTTCTAATAGTCGGTAAGTCTAGGACCAGAGGACACAGTCCCAGAATAAAGGGACGTCCATTTGGCACAGAGATGAGAAGGAATTTCTTTAGCCAGAGGGTAGTGAACCTGTGGAATTCATTGCCAGGGATGGCTGTGGAGGCTAAATCATTGGGAATATTTAAAGCAGAGGTTGGTAGGTTCTTGATTAGTCAGGGAGTCAAAGGTTACAGGGAGAAGGCAGGAGTATGGGACTGAGAGGTATAATAAATCAGCCATGATGGACTAGTGGAGCAGATTCCATGGGCTGAATGGCCTAATTTTGCTTCTGTGTTTTATGGTCTTATGTTTTGAAAACCCGGGGCACCAGATTAAAATTGTCTGTAAAAATGGGAATTGGATGATGAATTAACACACTTTTCCCATTGTCATTTTTATAACAGCAGTATGCAGGCACCTGTTCAGATGGGCACCTAAAAAATGTATTATTAAGTGAGATTTGGTTCTCAAGGCAGTCCCAAACTTATTATAGGTTGGGAAGACAAACAAATCGCAGTGTTAAAATGAAGTCCTGAAATTTATCATTTATCTGCAAATTTTCTGAAGGATCAATAAAACTTTGAGTTATTGAATAAAAGTTGCATTACTTTTTTAGTTTTTTTTACCTTAAAAATGTACAGAAAAGGCCGAATGTAGTAAATTTCTAACTTTCCAAGAAATCTGGACTAATTAATGTAAAAATCTTCCTTTATACTTTCTACATGAAGTGTTTATTTAGCCTTGATGTATTATAATCTGTATTAATGTTTGCTTTGTTAAAGCTATGATTAAAAAATTGCAAATATTACTACTTTACTGTAAAGGAATTTGGAATGACTTGAGATAGTGAAAGCTGCAATGTAATTGAAAGTCCTCAATAGCATAAAATAAGGTCATTTCATTTGACTTAAGATAGATAATTATAAGCCTTCAACTTGTATTCAATTTTGTTCTGGCCTTGTCTGAAGTGTGCAGTTTTCTCTAAGCAATCAATAAATCTTCATTATTTTTTATTACAGCTAAGGGTACAAGTTCATAATAATAGATTAAAAGATCAACAGGAATTGAGGAAAAAAATACTAGTCTGGAAGGGAGGTGGCTGCATTAAACCTCACCGCATCTACGAAACATATTTATGACCACTTGAAGAGCTGTGAACCAACAGCTGGGATGTGAGCTTCGCTTAAAGTTCTTTTCTAGTAGCTACAAAATAATGGCCTCCTTCCATTCCACAGATTGCTATGATTCTGATATAGCAATTGGCCCTTGCTTTTTCGGTTGATTCAAACATTAAATTGCTGTGTGGAAACTGAAAATCATTAAAAACAATGCAAGGAATATTCTGAAGTTTTACCTTAGAAATAGAGCAGATGAAAAGAAAGAGGCTGCAGTGTGAGAAAAGCCCTCTATTTTTCTAACTTTCTATTTTGAAGGTTTAGAGAAATGAGTAACAGCTATTGTTGTGTGGTGCAGTAACGAGGATGCTCTATCATGGGCCAGATCTTGTTGGCCTCCACCCAGATTGACCACTCCCTGTAATCCTCACAGACCAGAATTAAATTCCTTTGGATGGTACTGTTTGCATTTATAAATAAGTATCTGCATTGAAAGTCACTTCAACTATCTTCACAAGTGAATATTGCCACAACAGAGAACATAAAATATAGAGAGTTACTATGTTCATAGGATAAATCCAGGTCACAGAATCCAGAACATATTTTTTAATGTAGGACTCCATTTATTACCATAACCATACATACAAATTAGGCAGAATGTTTGGTTTCAATCATATAAATCAGTTCACTAAATTTACAATGATACTCTTACAATTGAATTGGATCCTAATTGGTAAAATACTTATTATCCTATTACATTCCATATTTAAGTTTGATGTTTATCCACTCATTCACCTGAAGCTATGGATTTATTGACACATGCACTTAAAGGCAATAAATGAAAGAGATGTAATTCTTCCACACTCTAGGCTTTTGATTATAACAATTACAGTTAATTGTATCTTATAATGACCTTCGTTCTTTTGTACTTGACATGCATATATTAAAATCATTTGTAAAAAAGAATAAGTTGGCACCACAATTTGGCAAAAATTCTCACTCCATTTTAGAGGAATCTCTATTACATGCTTTATGACCAGTTAACTAGCTCAATCTATTAGGAATTAATCCAGGCTGACAAGTAACTATTACAGTAAAGCACAAAGGATTTTTTAAATGATAATCAGAAATCTTATCAGAAACTGCCATTACTTACCACTTAGTATCCTCGCTTAGTGCCATAGAGAAGAATACTATCAATTGTTTCAATTTCTCCAATAGACTGGAGAATCAATTGTTTACTGCATTGAGACTTGGCTATCAGCAAACGCACCAGACGCAAGGATCTGACCAGAAGGTTTTACAATTTTCAGACTGGATCGAACCACAAAATCTGGTAAGGAACAGCTGGTGGCATGTGGTTTTTAGTCAATTCTCTTTGGTATTTGGACGTAGGGGTTATGTTGACCTCTTGTTTCCTGACTTAGAACACTTAATGATCAAATGTAGGTGATTCTATTTGCCTTGGGAATTCTCAGCCGTGATCCTGACCACAGTTTATGTACCACCAGCGACTGATGATAAGCCAGCAGAAACTGGAGGTTGTCTGCAGGCAAGGATCAGCCTATTCTGGTGCATTTCAAACCCTGCCCAGTTATCACCAGCACGTAACCTGTTGTACCAGAGATCCCAACACACAAGACCACTGCTACTCTATGATAAGGCATGTCTATCGTTCCTTTTCAAGTCCACATTTTAGCAAGTCAGATCATTTGGCTGCACTCCTGCTACCTGCATACACACAGAGCCTAAAGAGCAGGGCTCCAGAGATCGAGACAACTAAGAGGTGGACATGGGAGGCAGAGGAACAGTTACCAGACTTTGAGTCAGTGGACTGGGCCATTTTCAAGCATTCATCTGGGGATCTGAATGACTACACCAGGGTTGTTACAGACTTTATTAAAACAGCTGCAGGTGCAGTTGCTGAACAAAATCATTCAGGGTTTATCCCAATCAGAAGCCCTGGATGAACCATGAAATCCAGAATTTGCTGAGATCCAGATCAGAAACATTCAAGTCTGGAGATCAAGAATGCTGCAAGAGGTGTAGGTATGATCTCCTGAAAACCATCTCACTGGAGAAGAGGAGATTCCGGACGAGACTGGAATCTGCGAGGGATGCTGGACAGCTGTGGCAGGGTTGGTATGCCATAACCTTCTACAATGTTAAATTCTGCGATATGAGGGCAGCGGAACTTTGCTTCCAGATGAGCTCTAGGCCTCTATGCTCGTTTTGACCACAAGAACAGGGAGGAGCTGGAACCATTGTGCACGCTGTCATCTCCCGATGTCACTTGGTCTCAGTATCTGAAGATAACATGCAGGCTGCCTTCAAGAGAGTGAATCCAAGGAAATCACCCTATCCAGATGGAGTACCTGGCTGAGTACTGAAAATCTGCTGACCAACTGGCTGGTGTGCTTACAGATATCTTCAACTTCTCATTCCGGCAGTGCATGGCATCTACCTGCCTCAAGCAGGCTTCAATTATAACGTAGTAACCTGCCTCAATGACTATCACCAGTGGCTCTTAAATGCACAGTGATGAAGTATTTTGAGAGGCTGATTTTGAAACACATCAGCTCCTGTATAAGAGGCAATTTGCATCCATCCAGCTTGCCTACCCAAAGCAACAGGTCCACAGGAGATGTCATCTCATTGGCTCTTCACACAATGCTGGAACATCTGGACAGCAAAGGTGCATATATCAGGATGCTCGTTATCAATTACAACTCAGCATTTAATCCCCTCAAAACTAATCGGTAAACTCCAAGACCTGGGCCTCAATACCCCACTTGTGCAATTGGATCCTCAATTTCCTCACTTGCAGACCCCAGTCAGTTTGGATTGGCAAAAACATCTCCTCCACAATCTCTATCAGCACAGGAGCACTGCTACTTAGCCCCCTGCTCTACTCACTTTACACTTATCACTGTGCGACTAAGTACAGCTCCAATGTCTTATACAAGTTTGCTGATGACGCCATTGTTGTGGGCTGTATCAAAGGGGGTTGATTAATCAGCATACAGGAGGAAGATTAACAATTTGGCTGAGTGGGATAATAACAACAATCTCTCACTCAGTGTCAGCAAGACTATGGACCTGATTGTAGACTTCAGGGGAGGGAGACCAGAGATTTATAAGCCAGTCATCATCGGAGATGGCGAGAGTCATTAATTCCGGGATGTCACTATCTCAAAGGATCTGTTCCGGAACCATCATAAAAGTGTAATTGCGAAAGAAAGCACAACAGCGCCTTTACTTCCTCAGGAGTCTGTGGAAAGCCAGCACGTCATCGAAAACCTTGACAGACATCTATAGGTATGTTGTGGAAGTGTATTGAATGGCTGCATTATAACCTGGTACAGGAACACCAATGCCTTTGAGTGGAGAATCCTACAAAAGGCTGTGGATTCAGCCCAATACGTCAAGGGAAAAATCCTCCCAAGTATTGAGCACATCTACATGAAATGTTGTCATAGAAAAGTAGCATCCATCATAAAAAATCCTCATCACCTAGACCATGCTCTTTTCTTGCTGCTACTATCAGGAAGAAGGAACAAGAGCTTCAGGACTTGCACCACCAAGTTCAAAAACAGTTACTACTCCTCGACCATCAGGTTGCTGAATAAAAGGGGATAACTGTACTCTTTCTGTTTCTGGTGTTCCCACAACAGATGGTCTTACTTTAAGGACCTTTGTCTTCTTATTTAATGCTCTCATTATTTATCACTATTTATTTATGTTTGCATTTCTCAAGACAACAAAACTGTGGTGCTACTTGAAGCAGTGCAAATCAGATATTTAAATACATGCGGTGTGGCTTAATTAAAAAAATCCCATATTTACTTGCAAAAAGTGACTTTGATAGTTCATAACACTCAAAGGCCATTGGCAAGCCATGGTGAAGCATTATTCAATCTTACTGTCTTGACCAGGATGTTTCTGTATTTCCTATCAGATGGCAGAAGACTGAGCAGACCTGGTTGAGGATGAGATTGGTCTTCAATGATGGTACGGGCACCAGGAGTCATCGATTGTCTCCAGGTCTGGTAGTTGAGTCCCAATGATGTGCTGAGGAATACCATGGTAATTTATTTTAATCATATAATTTGAAGACATAGTTATTAATATTTTACCAAGATTTTACCAAGGTTTTTAATTCAAAGGATGTGAATCTTTCTTGTGGCAAATTCTTCAAAGGAAGTTAATTGCCCGCATGGTAATATCTAGATTCCAAACTCCCCCTTGTGATTCTATGTTAGTTTTGACAGAATAGGCCTCCCAGCTGCTGTAAAAATGAGAACCTTCCTGGCCACGTTTGAGTCCCGACAATTCTTACAGTGGTATGGTAACTGACAGTTGGCAAAATTGCCATTACTGAAAATAATGGCATTCTGCTGCATAGTGAGATGTAGTGGACGCAGCTGGTTCAATTAAATCATGATTAATTCATGCACGCTCATGTTGTCTCAGGTCTATACACTGAGTAACTTGCCAACTATTTAGTACTGTTAACAAATCTCTTTTAGCACAATAGATAAAGAGAAAAATGTTAGTTGAAATACAACCATCTGCTTATAAAAAAACAAATGGCAAGTATTAGAATTAATGCATTTACAATTGATGATATTAGTGAATTGAAAATGCTATCTACAGAGACATAAATGCTTAAAATTCTGTACAACTGAAGCTCAAGTAATATTTAATGCTTAAAATTCAAAAACACTAATGGAATTTTTACATAACTGTGTGTGCAACATCTAATATTCATGAGAGTATTCATCTTTTCAAACCCATTGCATGATACATGTAAGAAAGTGTAACTAAAAGTTGAGCTGCATTTCTAAATATCAATCAGATTTGTCAAGTGGAGTGTAAATATTTTGTTGTTATGGCAACATAGGTAATACACTAAAGCCCTCAGACAACTGATGAAACATTAACAGACTAGAAATTGTATTGTTAGGAAAACAGTCCCTGAAAAGATTCTGCCCCATGCCAGTTTCAACCATGGTCACAGAGGAGTAATCTTCATAGATGTACTGTCAGGAAGGCATCATGTATGCAGACAACATGAATAGGGCTCTTGAGTGCTGATACATAATTTCAGAAGATTCTTTAGAATTCTTTAGAATTCTACATTCTTTAGAAGATGTGTGGTGGAGTGGAGATACATCTCTACCAAAGGCACATTTTCCATCCACTAGCCTGCAGGTCATCCCTGAGCAAGCTGTAACACCTGTTTAGCAACACCCCCCCCCCCACCAATTCACCTGCCTAACCCCCTGATCAGGGTTATTTGAAGTGATGGGAGCAGCTGGTGGATGGTCATATGAGCAGCTGGTGCATATCATAGGTCATATTATTTGACCACTAACGCCAGGCAGAAAATCACCAACTAGTATTGATATTGGCTGGAGTCACCAGAGGAAGGCAATGGCAAACTAGTTCTGGAGAAAAATTAGTCAAGAGCGTTCATGATCATGGAAAGACCATGATTGCACATATCATAGACATGGCAAATACCTCACATGTTCCCCATGTCACACCACAGCTGGATTTCCAAAGCAGTGGTTCCAAATGGGAAGTACAGCTGGAAGTAGGTGGATTTCAGTCTCTAAATTACCAAATGGTAAGGAATGGAAGGGGATAAGCCTACTGCTCTAACAGCCAAATAGAAATCATGGAAGTGGAGATAGCACCAGCAGCAAAAATTGCAATGGTTAGGTCTCCTGCAGAAAGCAGATAACCTCACTTGCAAAAAAATTGGGCAGTTAAATCTAAAACTTTATAAGGAAGGGATCCATTGTCGTAATCTGTGGCAGGTTAACACCGAACTGATCACTAAACACAACCTATGGATCACTTTCAAGGAACCATGTTCTCTGTTTTATTTAATTATTGTATATTTTTTGTATTTACACACTTTATCTTCTTTTGCATATTGGTTCCTTGTCAGTCCTTGTGTGCGGTGTTTCATTGATTCTACTGTATTTCCCTGTTCTACCGAAAATGTCTGCAAGAAAATGAATCTCAGATGATATATGCTGTACATACTTTGATAATAAACTTAGTTTGAGTGTTGGGATGCACCATTAATGGTGCAGTTAAGTGCTGTCCACAAAACAACAAATTTCACAGCGTTGTCAGTGTCAATAAACCTGATTCTGAGAACAGGTTTTTTCTCCTAGTAAGACACGCGTTTCTGCTTGGAAATCACAAGGCATCTCTTCATGCTCCATTCCTTTCATAGCGGCATCCAATTGAGCTGCAACACAGTTGATGACAAGGCAGCAGCTTCCCATTGTTGACCTCTAATGTGCAGAGAAAAGCAATGAAATTCTTGTTATGCACATGGATGCTTGGAAGCGCTGATCACATTTCACTGGAATGGTGGAAGCCATATACTCTTCTATGCCCAGTGTCTTTGAAAACAGTTATTCCCCTGAGGCCTTCTGCAATACAGTACTATGATCTTTAATAACCTTTACAGCACAACTGCAAAATTTTAAAAAGAAACTCATTTTTAATTTTAGTGGAATCTAATAAAAGAGCAAAATTGTTGGATCTCAAAAAGAGTTAGGTCTGAGTCACTAAGTCACTGAGTTCATTACCATTTCAGTTATGAATAATTCAATCTTACAGGCATTTTCATTTCTATGTAAATTTATGACTTATTTAATTTATTAGAAAACTGAAAATAACATTTCAGATTTAAAGATGAATTGTGGAAGAAATTTGAGTTAAAAAATATCAAGAAATACTGTGTGGATCAGGATAATGTATGTTATCCCACTGAAGTTACTAAAATTATTCCTCTCACTGACTCAATCAACAATAAACTCTAACATAGGATATTCTTGTTACTTTTCAGAAAATTTGTCTGGGATTGCAGCAATAATAGGAGGCAAGCATAAAGATGAATAATTCTCATTGATATATATGGAAATTACAAGTGATTTGACTTTTGCTGCACTGTACCATATACGGGAAAACATCTCAGAATGGAATGAAGGCAGTATCATTTCTGTTTTGAAATACTGGTGGTCTTCCAGTACTAGATAATTGCCCTGGATATCATATGCACACTCCAGATTTCAATGTCACTTTGGGATGCAATTGGCATTTCTAAATGCTAACATTTTAAAATTGTTTTGCCTCCCAACTGCTTAACCCAGGCACCTTTCCTATGTTCAAACTCAGCAAGATTAACTTGGCGACAACGGAGAACACGTCATAAGCATGACGATAAGTACCCCACTGCTATTCCAGCTGCCCAAACCTCCCGCTCCTATGGGACTAAGACTGGGCCTGCATGTATTAGAGTACAGCTGGACAAAAGGAATAAAACTCTCTTCTCTCTGTGCCTGTAAGGATCCCAGGGGAAATCTTTCGATGCAGCCTACAATTGCTGGTGACCATCATTCCTAAGCAATACAGCTGTCTATAGTTTGGCAAAATTCACAGTCATGTAGTTGGGTAATTATTCTGAAGCTGACGTTCGAACAGATTTTTGAAATAGTTATCTTAAATCTACATCTGTTGATAATACGCCATGCTCCATAGTGAAACTGTGAGATTGCAAAGGGTAAGAATTTGTAACTCTCAGCAGTGGTAATGAATTACGTTTTTATAAAATTGTAAATTAAGGAGAAATGAATTAGTTTTAAAATGGGTACTATTTCTACAGGGGTTCCACCACTTGAGAATTCGTAGAAACACAGGAGATATAATGATCTGGGTTGTCATTTAGTAGAAGAGGAATGCTGTTCCAAAATTATGTGCTTACAACTGCTTATGGACATTTCATGGACTTTTGACTGGCACCACATGAATCTTAACATGTTTGAGCATGACAGTGCAGCTCTTCAGCCAATCAGATTAAAGAATCTTCACTGGGATGAATAAATTAGAATATTTAATCGATTGTAAACAGCCACAGACAGTGAAGTGAGGAGCAAGAAGGGTGAAAAACAAAAAAACAGTAGAAAAGTAAAATATACTTTAAAATATCTCCCATAGTAATTAAATAAACACCACACTTACAATGTTAAATTTTATGAAATGATGAGGTCATTTTGCAATTATTAGGATTTAGATTTAACTTAGAGTTAAAAACTCACATGCACCTAATTTTACAAACGCTCACTTTTTCTAGCCAGTTTAGCAAATTGTGCGCAATAGTCACAACACTGTATCCTTATATAAAAACAAAAACTTTCAGAAGCACATGACAGGCTTGGCAGAATCTGTGTAAGGAGAGAGAGAATTCATGTTTCTGGTCTGAGACCTTGCATCAGAAGTGGGAAGCAGAGTAAAGAAGTTCATGTCAAGCTGCTGGGATGAAGAGAAGGTGTAGATAGGACAAAGGGAATGTCTCTGATAGGGTGAGGCCAGATTTGTCCTGGGGCTAAACTATGAACATAGTCATCTGGCCAGTGGGTTAATAGGGACAGTTTGGGAATGGGAACATTGTCCTTTTGTGTGTAATAACCACAAAATGAATGAGAAACACTGACAAAGAAATCTAAAATTGCAAAATGCAGGACCACGGGGCATGGTCATCCAGTCATGCTATGATAACGGAGGGAGACAAAGTGAGGTCTTATAATGTTAACTTATGATAGAAAACTTAGCCCATTCTATTACTGAAGGAAAAACAAAGTTACTCATGTTGCTGAATCTGATATTGAACCTCAAATGCTCCTGTGTATACCTAGACAAAAGATAAGGTCCTGTTCTTCACCTTAGATGTGGGCAGGCTGCAATGCAGGGCAAAGTCAAAAAAGCTGAAGTAACTAGAGATGCATTTAAATTTCCTAATCAAGCCTTATGCATTGTTGTCTCATCGGGATAGGAGCCAACTGGGAGCTTCTGTAGCCCTTATTTGGGTATCTGGGAAGGCCTGCAAAATAACAGTGGGAAAAATGGTGATAGTGATGACTTCACTATTAATTAATATATTCTCTGCAGCTTTAACAGATTAGAAACAAGAAAATTAACCTTTAATATAAATGGAAATATTTGAGATCAACTATAAAGAGAACTTAAACATCACTAAGCCCTCTTTCCCTCCCACAGTCCCCCCTCCCCCTGACTGAGAAAGATTTGCTCTGGTCTTGTGAGTTCTGATGGGACCGAGGAGGCCAACGTCTGAACCATGGACTCTTCTACTGGTGAGGCTGGAATGGATACGTCAATGAATATTTTAAGAGGATTGCCCTGCATCTGCACTTTACAATGGTCTTCTGTCAGCTCCACTGTATGGACATGAGTTCTCAATACCAATCCAAATCCCCTTCCTCCAGTTTGGGTAGCCATGAGCAACGGATCTCTGAGGATCAGTGGGAATACTGTTCTTTTAAGGACATTTTCACCACATCCTTGAATCTTTTCATCTGTCTGCCTAGTTATGCATTCCCTTGGCAGAACTCGGGAAAAAAAAGCATTTGTTTTGATAAGTAGGTTCTAATGAGACCACCCTTCATTCTTTCGAATTCTGGAGAATACAGGCCCAGAGCCAGGAAAAGTTCTTCATAAGACAGGCCATTCAATCCTGGAATCATTTTCGTGAATTTCCTTTGAACCTCTCTCCAGAGGAGATGTTAGGGATAATGCTTTTTGGGCAGAGAGTGGTGAGTATGTGGAATGGGCTGCTGGCGACAGTGGTGGAGGCGGATACTACAGCACATGGAACTTAGAAAAATAGAGGGCTATGGGTAACCCTAGGTAATTTCTTAAGTAAGTACATGTCTTGGCACAGCATTGTGGGCTGAAGGTCCTGTATTGTGCTGTAGGTTTTCTATGTTTCTATCCTTTTCCAAGATATGGGGCCCAAAACTACTCACAATACTTCATGTGAGGCCTCACCAATGCTTTATAAAGTCTCAACATTACATCCTTGCTTTTATATTCTAGTCCTCTTGAAATGAATACTTACATTGCATTTAGCTTCCTCACCACAGACTCAACCTGCAAATTAACATCTAAAGAATCCTGCACAAGAACTCCCAAGTCCCTTCGCATCTCAGATTTTTGTATTTTCTCTCCACTTAGAAAATAATCAACCCTTTCATTTCTTCTACTGAAGTGCATGGTCATACATTGCTGACACTGTATTCCATCTGCCACTTCCTGGCCAATTCTCATAATCTGTCTAGGTCTTCCCATAGCCTCTCGACTTCCTCAAAACTGCCTGTCCCTTCACCTATCTTTGCATCATCTTCAGAATTTGCAACAAAGCCATCAGTTCCATCATCCAAATCATTGACATAAAACGTAAGAAGAATTGGTCTCAAGACAGATCCCCTGTAAAACATCACTAGCCACCAGCAGCCAACCAGGAAAGACTCCCCTTATTCTAGCTCTTTGCCTCCTGTCAATCAGCCACTGCTTTATCCATGCTAGAACCTTCCTGTAATACCATGGGCTCATACCTTGTTAAGCAGCCTCATGTGTGGCACCTTGTCAAATGCCTTTTGAAAACCCAAATACACAACATCAAATAATTTTCCTTTGTCTATCCTGTTAGTTATTTCTTCAAAGAATTCCAACAGATTTGACAGGCAAGATTTTCCCTTCAGGAAACTGTGTTGACTATGGCCTATTTTATCATGTGCCTCCAAATACACCAAAACCAGGTCCTTAACAATCAACTCCAACATCTTCCCAACCACTGAGGTCAGGCTAACCGGCCTATAATTTTCATTCTTCTGCCTCTCTCCCTTCTTGAAAAGTGGAGTGACATTTGCAATGTTCCAGTCTTCCAGAACCATTCCAGAATCTGGTGTTCGTGAAAGATCATTATTAATGCTTCCACAATCTCTTCACCACCTCTTTCAGAACTCTTGGGTTTACACCATCTTATCTAGGTCACTTGTCTATCATCAGACCTTTCAGTTTCCCAAGAACCTTCTCTCTAGTAATGGTAACTTCACACACTTGTTGACCCCTGACACCTGGAATTTCCACCATGCTGCTAGTGTCTTCCACAGTGACGACTGATGCAAAATACTTACTCAATTTTTCTGCTATTTCCTTGCCCCCCATTACTACCTCACCAGCATTGTTTTCCAGTGGTCTAATATCCACTCTCACCTGTGTCATCCTGCCTTTATAATACTTATTCCTCTTTGATATCTATGAAATTCCAATCATTGCTGCTGTGCTGTCATCCCTGCCAGTGTTCTTTTCCAATCAATTCTCTTCTCTCATGCCTCTGTAATTCCCTTTCCTCCACTGTAATACTGATACATCTGACTTTCTCCTTCTCAAAATTCAGGGTGAATTCAATCATATTATGATCACTTGTCCCCTAAGGGTTCTTTTACCTTGAACTCTTAATCAGCTCTGGATCATTGCACATCACCCAATCCAGAATAGCTGATCCCCTAGTGGGCTCAACCACGAGCTGCTCTAAAACGCCCTCCCAAAAGCATTCTAGAAAATCTCCCTCTTGGAATCCAGCACCAGCTTGACTTTTCCAATCTACCTACATATTGAAATCCCCCACGTCAATTCTAACATTGCCCTTTTGGCATGCATTTCCTATCTCCCATTGTAACTTATAGACCACATCCTTATTACTGTTTGGGGTCTGTGTGTAACTCACATCAGGGTCATTTTACCCTTGCAGTTCCTTATCTCTATCCACAATGATTCAACACCCTATGTCAACTTTCTAATGTTTTGATTTCATTTTTTACCAACAGAGCAACGCCACCCCCTCTGAGTTCCTGCCCGCCCTTTCAATACAATGTGTATCCTTGGACATTAAACTCACAACTATAATCTCCTTTCAGCCATGGCTCAATGATGCCTACAACATCATACATGCCGATCTGTAACTGTGCTACAAGTTCATCTACATTTTTCCATATACTGTGTGCGTTCAAATATAACACCTTCAGTCCTGTATTCACCCTTTTCTATTTTGTCCACTCATCCTGTTGACCAGAATTTTTCCCTATCATCAGACTCTACTTGCTAGGAGTCTCACTACACATTGCCTCTGTTTGTAAACCAACTACCTCATCTTCAGCAGTATCACTCCGGTTCCCATCCCCCTGCCAAATTAGTCTAAAGCCTCCCAAACAACTCTGGCCAACCTGCCCAGAAGGATATTGGACCAACTCAGGCTCAGGTGTAATGCATACCATTTATACAGGTCACAACTTCCCCAGCAGAGATCCCAATGATCCATAAATCTGAACCCCTGACCCCTGCACCAGTTCCTCAGCCATCTGTTATATTATTCTATTCTTACACTCACTGGCACGTGGCACAGGCAGCAATCCAGAGATGACTACCCTGCAGGTCTAGTTTCACAGCTTTCTACCTAGCTCCATGAAATCTCTCTCCAGGACCTCCTCACCTTGTCGACCTATGTTATTGGTGCCAATACCCATATAACATGGATGATGTTTTCCCTTTGTGCCAATGTATCTGCTGTAAGTCTCAAAAACATCAAAGGACAGGGAACATTACTGTCCTATGGGTCATGAGTTTTGTGCCGGATATGTGGTTCTGATATTAAGTTATCCTTTTTTTCAATTAACAAAAGGTTATGCTGGTTTGTATGTTTTCCAGGATCTTGTCCTGAGCATTAAATATCATAGGCCAGATGTTGCAGGACATGGTCAGTGGTTCCTACCTGCTTGGTTCAGATGCAGAGGCTGAATGGCGCTTACCATCTGCAGACTTGAATCAAAAGCAAGATTTCATCGATGACCTGCCTTTGGGAAGCAGACACTCGGGACTGCATCTTTGCTTTCTGCCAAAGCTATCTAGACTTTAAAGAACTATTAAATATCTCTGACATTCAGAAGGGAAAAAACATTCAAGAAATTAATTTGAATAATTAAAATAATTTAATTAAAATATGATAAAATGCAACACATTAAAATAACTTGACACATTCACATTTGCCTAATCCACAGGTCTAAGAATCCTCTTGAAACTACACCGGTCTCTGATCCAGGGCCAACCTAGTAACATCTGTAGTTCCATCTGCCACGCAACAAGCCTTGCGTTTCTGTCCTGGACAGAGGGTGTGTGTATGTATTTCTCATACTACTGGAACCCAACCTTTCTTTTTGGAACTGTTGATCTCAACTAGAAGGAATTACTTTTATCTTTGATTTTTAAAAAATGACAAAAAGTCAGCTGGCTCAAATATGAACTATTTGTCTTTCTACAGATGCTGCCTGGTCCATTGAGTGCTTCCAGTTTTTTCTGTTGTGATTTCCCACTGTACTTTTATAGTACTTAATTTTCTTCTTCCCTGTTGTTACATTCGGCACACAAGTGGTCATTGATGTATGACAGGACATTGCTACAAATAGAAGATTCTTTGCATTGCTATTTTAATGCACATAGCAGATAGAGTATAGTCTATAGCTGTTGAGTTTACAGAAAGACCCAGATACAGTGAAATATCTGATTATTTAATATCTATTGTCAATGATAAAATTGGATGGTAAAATTCTACTAATTACACTATATCTTTTAACAAGTACTGTCTGAACCTCTGAAGCAACTCACCCAACCTTCCTAGCAAGCCCCATGTGACAGACTCTACACTCCCACATTATAGTAGTCAGTACCTTAACCCCCAAGGTTGAAAAGCATAATAAAAGGCTTAAGGAGAGGTGAGGTTAATTTGAAGGAGATGTGTGGGGCTAATAAAGTAGTGTATACCTGGAATGTGTAGTAGAGGGAAATATAAGTGTTTAAGAGGCACTTAGGTAAGCAAGAAAATGAAGGGTTAAGACCATTGTGTAAGTAAAAGAATAATTTAATTAGGAATTTAAGTAATAGGTTAATTATTTTAGCAAAACATTGTGGACTAAAGGGTCAATTCATGAGCTGTTCTATGCTGTTCTATTAGTTCCATCATCCAACTCAGAACCTGCAGAAGTGGAGGTGAAATGTGTCGACTTTGACCCTGATCTGTTACTGTAAAGTGTCCAATTGGTTCCAGTTCCAGAGAATAAATTGGATCTGACTGCAAACTCACAATCTATAAACCGATAAAAGGGCAAACAGAAGAGTCTGTCTGCAACTCTTAAGTCAAAAGATTTTCTTTGGAGATATTTAGTTGTATGATGGTTTCAGCAGAAAGTGAGCTGAGATTAACTCTAGGCTTTATTTCTCTAGAAGAGTGTCTGTAGCATTTTAGAGCTTCCCCTGTAGTACATGAACTCAAGGCAGAGGGTAAGTGTCTAACTTACCTGGTTTTTTATAGTTTTGCTAAACAAAGCCACAGAAGACCCTTCCATGGAAACACAATGAATATAAAATAATAAAAAACAGTACTAGAATAGAAGGCTATGGGTAACCCTAGATAATTCCTGAAGTAAGGACATGTTCTTTGGAACAAAGGGACTATATTGTGCTGTAGGCTTTCTATTTTCTATGTTCTAACTCTAACAAAGCCTCACAGACACGAAACATTGACTGTTTCTCTTCCCACAGATCCTTCCTGACCCGATGACATCACTTCCAACATTCCATCCTTTTATATCACTAACTCCTTGGACCAGTTACCTCCAGTCATTGTTAATCCAGGAAATAGTAGATGCTTCAAGAAATATGAACACATTTTACCTACTGTATGCAAAGCTGATTGCAGTAGTGTGATGGGGATACCACAGCTTTAAGTGCAGTAAAGGATGAGCTAATTCATATTTACCTTAAGACATCCAAGCAATGTGGATGTCTCTTAAGTTCTGAATTTTTTTTACTCTGGAGAATATAATGCTTATGGAAAATATTATTCAAATGCTCGAGGTTCTTATAGAAGTACATTCTATCATTTGCATGAGGTCGCCCAAGCACAACCATATGCTAAAGTGCCAAGTTCAAAAAAGGCAAGATTTAAAGACATAAAGACACTCCAAGTTCAATTAAAATGCATGAAGAACGACATCCATGGGGGCAGGGAGGTGGTGCAACAAAGAGAAACAGATATAAAATTGTTCACTGGAGCACAGGGAAGGATTCATGACTTTAGCTGACTGTGGTCGGCAGAAATCAATGGTCCTCTATTGAAACATCAACATACAAGATAAACAGACATTTTGCTAGATGAGCTACAGCAGCCTTTCAGCAAGTTAATTTCAACAGACTGGACCTTTCCAAAACAAAGTACTCCTTAACCAGGTAAGGGCATCACTATTCAGCCTTCAGGCAACAAAGAAGTTCCAAAACACTCTCATAGTCTGCAGTTGCAGCAATATTATCTCTTTGATCTGAGGTGATCTTGTGCCTTAATTGTTCCACAAATGAAAGACTCCCTCTACCCAGCTCCATAATGCCATACAATTTAGTCTCTTTCTCAGTCCACTTGCAGCTGAAATCAACATCCAATATACTGGCGTCTCCAGACTGTTGATGGATCCCTCATCTTCTGCATACTTTGGTTATCTAAATATTTACTTGGTTTCATACATCCAATTCCTCTCAGCACTAGTAATTCTCTGAAGCAAGATTGCAAATTATTCTCTTTCAAACATCAATCAAAATTCCCTTTGAAAACATTGTTATTCTGTTTTCTCCTCACTTGTGGATTCTAGATCATAGTGGTTCTCTGTAGAAAACCTTTTCCTGACATTCTCCTTATACTTCTCACTCAAAATTTTAAATCTGTATTCTCCAATTCTTCACCCTTTGCTAAGGGAAGGTCTTCTCTCTACTTGCCCTCTTTAAACCAACCTTGAGTTTATGCACTTCCATTACATCTGCCCTTAACCTTCTTTGCTCCAGGAAGAACATTCTTGATTTAATCTTGCAGTTGAAACACCCTCAATTCAGGAAACATCTTAGTTACTATAATTTACCCTCCATTTTCTCTCTCTCCAGGACCTTAAAATCCTTCCTAAGGTTAGGCAGGCAAAAATTTGATGCAATGTTGCTGTTGTGAGCTAAGGTGGATCTCGTACTAGGTCAACATAACTGTCCTAATTTGATCTTCCCAGTATCGGAAATTTTTATCTATCTATCTATCTATCTATCTATTTATTTATTTATTTATAGAGCTACAGCATGAAATAGGCCCTTCAGGCTCCTTGTGTTGTGCTGCCCAACAACTCTGATTTAGCCCTGGCCTAATCATGGGACAGTTCACAAAGACCAAATTAACCTACCAACCAGTACGTCTTTGAACTATGGGAGGAAACCGAAGCGCCCCCGGAGGAAACCCACATGGTCACGGGGAGAAAGTACAAACTCCTTATAGGTAGCGGTGGGAAATGAACCCAGGTTGCTTTATGGTAAAGCATTGTGTTAACCACTATGTTACTGTGCAAACCATTTCATTAATACTTAATTAAAGAGCTTAAGACATTTCATAGTTTCCTTTCTCTTCATCTCCTCCAGCACTGGCATTATCTTCCTTCCAACCCAAAGACACAAATGCATGATGCACACAAACTTTTAGGTGCAGTTGGCTCCATAAATTGCACTTGCAGCTTTGGACGATAATCATTATCAGATTGGCAATGCGTGATACACTTTTCCAAAAGTTAAAATTTATTGAGTCAGTCATACAGTAATAGAGCAAGGGAATAGGCTTTTCGGCCCAATTCATCCATGTCAACCATCTAGGCCAGTTCCATTTGCCTTTGTTTGGTCCATGTTTCTCTGAACCTTCCCTATCCATGTACTTGTTCAAATGTTTTTAAATGTTGTCATTTTACCTGACTCAACCACTTCCTCTGGCAACCTTTTCCACTTGTACACTAGGCTCAAGTCCTTTTTAAGCTTTGCTCCTCTCACCTGAGGCTAAAGTACAGTATGTTTTGATTCCCTTTTCTGCTCCTGGGAATGGTCCTGTCAACAATGATTGCAAAACAACTGGGTAAAGACTAGGCCTTATAATAGTGCTTGAATTAGTGGGTAATGCAAAGACATAAATTCACACTGCCACAGGAACTAATGAATTCATATTCATTTATAAATAAATAAATCCAAAATGAAATTTACTAAAAGGTAATGAAGTTCCTGAAAATAGTGGACAAAAATCCATCTAGTTTACTGACAAGCTGCAGGGAAAGAGGCCTGCCAGTCTTTTCTTTGACGTATATGTGATACTGGACACAATGGTTGACTCTTATCAGCCCTCACAATGCTCCATCAAGTCACTAAATGCAAAGGGAATCAGAAATAGGCAGTCATTTATCACTCCTCTCCACAGCCTGTACAGAATTTTATAAAGCCAATGTGCACTGCAAGGAGCACAGAGACACGGATGACACCTTGAGGAATTCTGCTTTTAACAGACGCTGTGCATATTTCAGAAATGGCCCTCAGGCCCAAAACATTGACTGTTTTCTCCCCTCCATATACTGTGTATTCTGCCTGACCTGCTGTGTTCCTTTGATGTCCTGTATGTGTTGCTCAAAGCTTCCAGCATCCACAGGATCTCCTGTTTTTCCGAAATGGTGTTCCTTTATCGTCCACATCTGCTCAGCGAGCACTAATGCCCCCCAATAGTCTCATTACAATCTAATGTATGGCTTAATTCTGCACCTGTCAAAGCTGCATGCTGTATTTCCAGCCAAATTCATTTTCTAGTGTAAACTCAAAAGCGGCTGCTTTCCTTTTTGTTTCAAAGTGAGATTCATCTCTCCACCTGTTTCCAAACATCTGCAAGCCTGTACATGAATGAAGAATCTAAAAAGGTAATCTTACCTTAGGATAGAAAGTCTATCTATAGGCCCATCACGTTATTTAACACAGGTGGCAAAGAGCCATCCTCAAGGCATTTATGTTTGATCTGTGCATAACTAGATGGACAGCTGGGTGTAAGCACAAAATAGGAAAAGTCCTTGAGATTCACTTCCACCAGATTGGAGAAGAAGGAGCTAAATATAAGTGGGCAAATAGTTATTCTTCACCTGGAACCAGAGTGAAAGACTGTCTGAGCACAGGTGTCTGTATCAGGACTAAAAGACCTGCTTTCATTCAGTTGCCTTTCATGTCTCTTTCAGGATGAGTACATTTGAGTGCAGCCCCTGGGGTATTCTTGCAAATGCAACAGCCACTTTGCACAAAGCATGATTCTAAAAACAGCAGGAAGGAAACAATCAACAGCTTTTGTAATGTTCTCTGAGGTTAACATCAGGAGTATCCCCTGTTTGCGCCATGGGATAATTTGTGTCTTCCTGTGTGAGGGCAAGCATACTCCCCATTCCATGGATTCAAAGCCTCCTCCCTACCAGTGCACAGGGAATTTTGCAACACAAGGCAGGAGAGAGAGAAGTAGCTAGAGATCTGGGCACTGAGCTCTTTGATGCTGTGTCGAAGGCTGTAATGTAGTTGGACTCAACAAACAGAATTCCACAGTCTGCAGCAGTATTAAAATGTGCACTTCTCAAAATCTACTTCCCTTCTGCAAGTGTAATGGGGTCTTCCTATTTGTCCCTCTTCAATGGGTGCTGCTTATCATTTGTGAGAATGAGGATATTGGATAAAATTATTGGATCCTTCTTCATAACTAGCTGTACCCCTCCCTCTTAGCCATGCCCATGCTTTCTGCGAGTGCTCACTGAATGATGCTTTGAGAAGAACCACAATTCATCTCTCTCAATCTGCCAGTTCTAATAGAATAGGAGCAGGACATCAGGCTGTGCCTCTGGTTCTCAGATGGGGTCACTGAAATCTCTGCTTTCCTTGGCAAATCCTTGGTTATATCCTGGTGCCTCACTGCTGTTGGCACTCCATTCTCCTGGTTGTCCTTACATGTAAAGGAACAGCAGGGTGAGCAGTAACAGACAGGAAATCTGGACCAGCGACTGATGATTATGTCAACATACTTTAACCTCTCTGACATCAGGAATAAATCTCCAGAGTAACTGATCCAGGACTTGCAGAACCACCATTCACTGCATTCCCTTAACCTGCTAGCTTGCTCAATCCTCGGGATTCAATTGGATTTGATTAGCTGTATTTGTCATATGTACATAAAAACATACAGAGAAATGCATCATTTGCATCCTATCAGTTAAAGTGAGGATTGCGTTGGGCAACCAACTTGCTTGCTGTCTTGGGTCATGTACCTGTAGATGGCTGTTCATCATGATGTCATCCGACAGGACTTTCAGGTGTAAGAATGTCATTTCGGTTCATTGGTGATAAAATGGACTGGAAGGAGGATGGCAGTAGACTTCAAGGAAGTACAGACAGGGTGATCACATCGGCAAGTACAAGCGAGATAAAATTTTAAGCTGAAAATGCAAAGCTGTATATTTTGGTTAAAAAAGATGAAAACAGGTAATTATAGACTCAATTCTAAAAAGGGTACAAGAACAGGGAATTCTGGCAGTGGTTGGGAGATGGTCCACATGTATTGTGTAATTCATAGAAAGTGGCAGGATGGGTAGAGGGATTGGTTAATGAAAACATATTGGACTCTGTGCTCTGTAATAGAGGTACGAGAGGAAGGACCTTACGTTCAACAATCGTAACACACTTGCTGAGCTGTAACTAGAGTATTGGGATCATTTCTGCATGCTACATTTTAGTAAAAAATGTCGGGCCTTAAAAGCTGTGGAAAACAATTCCAGGGCGGAAAGATCTGTTGGCTATGTGGATAAACTGCAGAAGCTATGATTGTTCTTTTTTGACACAGAGGCAGCTCCAAGGTCTAAGAAGGGCGTTTAAAATCACAAAGGGCATAGACAGAAGAGATAACAAGCAACAGCATCTAATGATGCAGGGTCAAGAACTGGATGCAGATAGAATATATCTGATTTGTAAAAGAAGCAAAGGGAAAAATTGCTTTTACACATTAAGAATTTGAGGTCTGGAATGCACTGCCAAGGGAGTAATGCAGACAAATTCAATTGCAGATTTCAAAAGGGAGCTGAAATCTGGAGGCCAACAGGAGAAGGTAATGGACTGGGATGAAAGATAGCTCATACATGGGGCCAGCACAGACTCAGCACACCAAATGGACTCCTATCGTATTGCAATTGTTCTGTCATTCTGTGACCATCCAGACAAGAGCTTTGTTTTTATTTCATACTCTCCCCCCAACTCCAGCAAGCTGCTCAGCTCATTACAAAAGGTGAAACCAGATTTCTTTCAGGAGTATTAGTCCGTTTCCTGTTTTATTTCACAATTAATTCGATAACTACTGCAGTCCCACTGCCACTTCCCATTTTATTTAAACCCAACTAAGGTATCAAGAGATGAAGAATACACCTTAAATATTTTAAAGCTTATTTCTAATTTTATTTGAGGCAACACCATCATTAAATGGTATAATTAGCATTGGTGTACAGAATTATGCAGATGCAATGACAGTGGATATTAATGCTTCACCATTCATTATTTCCTTTTGCAGCTGTTAAAGGTAAGAAGAACGTAATCTCCAGGAGGAACATCTGTAGGTGCTGGAGTTCCTCTGCACCTAATTTGTTACAAGTGAGTTATCAGCTCTTGTTTGCCATGGGAGCTTGGTATTCTATTGCTCCCATTTATAGCTCCTCCATTTACAAATCAAGGTAACAAATGTCTTTAAAATACTGTATACAAACCATAACTTCTCGCGAGTTCTATTTTTTACCGATTTGGATCCCAATCACAAAAATGTTTTAATGTCAAATAATAGCTTCAGAAACCCATTGATCCTTCCTACACTGGATAATAATTATATTGTAGCACCATCATTTTAGATTACTGAACTATGTGGTAAAGTGTGTTAGATAAAATCTCACTATAACTTAATTACTACAGATTTTAGTCACCAGCAGATGAAAACCTGGCCCAAGGGAGCAGTGAATCTGAACTGGGCACGCAGGCAACATTCAGCTTATTTATATTTTCTTTCTCTCAGTTTTGTGCCTCAACTTTTGACCAGGTCTTTGCCTTTGGTCTGTCCTCTCTCGTCCTTTCTCAAGAAAGGCAGTGAACATTTTAAGAATAATTTTTATAACGCAACAAGGGGATATTAGTTTATATTTTGATGGGAGAGAAGATTGGGTGTGGAAGATCCTCTCTCTGTAAAGGAGCCCAGATGGCTAGTGAAATGGTAGATGACAGCTGTGTTAAAGCAAGATTTTTTCTCCCATGTCTATATTTTTCAGTAACAAAGCCTACAACAACATATGGCAACCAAATTGCTCTGTAGCAGAACAAAATGGTTAGCCCTATTGAGACTTCAAAATAATTTGGTAAATTTTCCATAATTTCATTGAACCTCAAGAGGAAGTAGTTTAAACTATCCCCTACTGGGCAATATCCCACAACCTTGACCCTCCGACAACTGTGATATCACTGCTCCTGTTCCAACCTTCCATCATCTCCCATGCAGGAAAGAACACCAACCAATGGAAAATTAGCAAGCCTCAATACTCAGTGGTTAACCAAAAGCACAACTCCCGTCCCAGCATGTCATAGAATGGAATCATAGAGGAGCAACAGTGCAGAAGCAACCCTTCAACCCTTACAGCCTACACAAGCGCTCTTAGTCCCTTGAGTCTCCTAGAGCTCTGAGTCTCTTTTCCCATGATCTGCCAATATCCAGCACCTCTTTGAAATTCTCCCTCACCTAATTGAGAGGAATTCTAGATGTAGCCATTTATTTATACTCAGCTATCTGGCTTACTCTTTTGTCAGTGTTATGATCCCAGCCCCCTCCTTTGTGAGAATCGCAAGAGCACTAGTTAAGGGGGGAGGTCGGTAGAGCCAAGAAGTGGGAGAGAGAGAGAGACGTGCTGAATAGACACAGGAAGTGGGAGAGAGAGAGACGTGCAGAGTACTGCATTCCACCGGGATGCAAAACAAGTCGACATTGACTATTGTCTCATGGAGACCACGTGTAAAGCCCTCGGGCAAAGTGGGCTGGTTGAGAGAGAGATTGCATCATCCCAACCTGATTGACACCTGCGACCCCGTGAGGAAGTATAAAGAGGGTCGGGGGGGGGGGGGGAAGCCCCTTCAGACGCACCAAGAAGACACTAGAGTGATCCCGCCGTAGTGGGAAGCCATTCTGAAGGAAGCCACGTGCGTTAGATTCTGGGATTGGAATCTGTGGCTGGAATCACGGAAAACCGCTTTTAACTAACATCGGGGAGAGGGAGCCCGCTCCCCTGATTCAACGGATGCTTCATAAAGACCCGGCAAGTTTTTCCTTTTCTCACCAATCTCTCTCTCTCTGTTGCAACACGTGAAACCCAGCGATTCCCAAAAGGCTGAAGTCTGCAGACTTCTGAGTGACTTTTATATTTCCAACGGACAATATATTATCCCCTAGACAACAGTAGAGCTCATTTCTTAATGATGATTATTAATATACCCGCGCTTAGATTGAGTATTGACAATGTGCATTATCTGAATGTTTGTATTAACCTTACTTTTGTGCCCCTTTATAAATAAAAACGTTTGAAAATAGTGACATCAGACTTCAATGGACCTCTCTATCTTTGCTGGTAAGTGATCCAGTTACGGGATACGTAACATCAGTCCCATTAAATCAAAGACCTTTGGATGAACACAGTTCTCCAGCTGTGGTCAAACCAATGATCTTAAAGTCCACTATAACTTTTTCACTCTTTGTCTCTATTTGTTTTAACCCCTATTTTAACCTTCAATGATTTATGCGTGCATACATAGGCTTCTCTCTTTCTGTCTGCTCATATCATTGCATACTTTATTGTCTCTCTTCATTCCTTCTTCCCAAGCATATCCTTATGTTTCCATGTTAAATTTCATTTGCTGCATGCTACCATTCCAACAGGCAGATTATGTCATCTTGAATTCAATAGTTCGACACAGACTAGAAGGGCCGAGATGGTCTGTTTCCGTACTGTAATTGTTATATGGTTATAACAATCTTTCTCAGTGTTCACTATTCTTCCAAGTTTACTCTCTTTTTCATATTCTGAAAATGTGCCCTGCACACCCAAATGCAAAATCGGGAAAAATCAGTGGACCCTACATCAACCCATATATAATGTTACTCTCCATTTGAGAAAACAGCTGATAACCTGGCCTGTTTTCTGTCACTGTCTATTTATGTCCATCCAGCCCACACTTGCCTCCATTTTCAGTTCATTACTAAGGATGAGGTTTCAGGGTACTTGGAGGCACATGATAAAATAAGCTGAAGTCAGCACAGTTTCCTTAAGGAGAAATCTTGCCTGACAAATCTGTTTGGAACTCTTTGAGGAAGTAACAGGCAAGATAGACAAAGGAGAGTCAGCAGATGTTCTTTACTTGGATTTGTTTTTTGTAATTTATTTTTTGTTAAAGTTCATCATCAAACTAGCATTTCCATAAGATGTATTTCAGATACTATATATATATATATATATATATAAATCATATAGTCATATTTGCCACATAGTATTTATCTGAGGTATACACTTATAGAAACAAGAGGAAAGAAAGAACAACCAAAAGGAGAAAACTATGTAGAAAGGTGTTTGACCTGGTGCTGCACATGAGACTGCTGAACAAGTTAAGAAACCGCGGTAATGTAGGAAGCGTATTAGCATGGACAGAATATTCGCTGACTGGAAGAAGGCTGAATGGTAATAAAGGGAACCTTTTCTAGTTGGCTATCAGTAACTAATGGTGTTCCACAAGAGTCGGTGTGGAGTCCACTATGTTTTACAATATATGTTAATGATCTGGATGATGAAATTGATGGCTTTGTGGCCAAGTTTGTGGATGATTGAAAGATAGTGGAGAAGCAGATAGTGCCGGGAACCGCAGGAAGACTTGGACGGATGAAGAGAATGGCAAAGAAGTGGCAGATGGTTTACAGTGTAGGGAAGTGTATGGTTATGCAGTTTGATAGAAGGAATAAAGGTGTAGACCATTTTCTCAACTGGGAGTAAACTCAGAAAATGGAGGTGCAAAGGGACTTGGGAGGATTTCCTAGAAGTTACCATGCTGGTGGGAAGAAAGGCAAATACATTGTTAGCATTCCTTTCATGAGGACTACAAACTAAAAGCAAGGATGTAGTGCTGACACTTTATAGGGCACTGGTCAGACACACTTGGAGTGCTGTGAGCAGTTTTGGGCTCAATATCACAGAAAGGATGCACTGATATTGGAGATTGTCCAGAGGAGCTTCTAGAGAATGATCATGATAGGGTTAATGTGTCACAACCATAGACTCGGCTGCACAGCAGATTCAGCAATTGCACTGGTGAACACAAGAGATAAGATAAGATAAAAATTTATTTATCCCAAAGGAAATTATTGTTGAAAGGTTGCTCAATCACACATATATATATATACACTTGAAAATATAAAATGTAAGCATTGAAGTAAGAAAAAAATACAAAATGTGCATTAAAAAGTAATAGCGCAAAATACAGATGTGCAATGAAACCATATACTTAAGGAAGAGGAGTTATCGAGTCTTACGGCCACAGGGAGAGAGTCTCCTACGGTGCTCAGTGGTATACCTCGGTGGAATTGGTCTGTCACTAAAGGTGCTCCTCTGTTTTTCCAAAATTCTTTGAGGGGGTGAGGGGGATTGTCCTTAATGCTCTGTAGTTTCTGCAGAAACCTGTGCCAGTGGGTGAGGTGGAGGGCCAAGTGAAGCCCATGGCAAGGGCTTCCTTTATATACTCCCCCATGGTGCTTCACTCTGGGCCTGAGAGCGTGTACAAATGACCCCCATGGAGGACCAGTGCCAGGCAGCAGGGTTGTAGGGTTGGTGTTGTGGAAGAGTCGAGGCCTATCCCTTGCTGGAGATCTCCTCTAAGTCCTTGTAAAAAGAGGGGATTTCAACCAGGTTCAGAGATGCTATCTCCTCCAGACCATCCTTCGAGGATGACTCCTGAGAGTTTACGGGTGACCGGGATGATTTGACGGGCTTCAAAGTCCTCTCTCTGAGCTTACAAAGCTCATCTGTGGAATCAACGGCCAAGTCAGAGTCCGACTCCCCATCTGCATCCACAGGCAGCAGCAGCGAGACATTATAGAGGGCCCTTGTATCCCCAGGAACAGGCTTCAATGATCGGCATCAAGGAGTCTTTCCCTTCCCTGAGACCTAGCAACTGGTTCCCTTCAGTTTAGCGGTGAGTTTCCCAGATAGCTTGGACATCTCCTCCGTCCTCTCCTGACCTAGGAATTCCCTCTCTCTAGTTCCTGTGGGATTCCGACTGGACTGTGTTGGGACTTGCACTGTCATGTTGACCAGATCCGGCTTGTCCACTCTTGAGGACTGGACTAGGTCCCCAGAAGGTCTCAGGTTCCCGGGTACTTAAAGGTCATAGAGAGTCTGGGTGTGGGAACAGAATGCTATAAATAAAGCCTTGTACAATGACTGGACCAGGCAATGATTCTAACCCCTCGCCAGTCCATGGATGGGTTAGGCTGGGATAGCCAAGGGTACCCGAGGATCAGGGGTATGAGTGGAGTGAAGAGTCAATAATGTAGAAACTAATGTTTTCCACATGATCCCCATTCCTCATGTGCAACACCACAGTCTGTTGCTGGATCTGCCCGGAACCTAGTGGTTGAACATCCAGGACAGTTGTGGGCAAGGATTGGCTCGACCCGCAGTGGTATGCCGAACCATGGGCAGTTTCTAAATCCAGAAAATTACCCACTGCCCCAAAGCCCTCACCTGCCTCAAGTTCTGAACCTAGGTGAATGCTCTGTTTAGCATGAAACCAGAGTCCGTGGGACTGGGGGCCTCAGACAGGCTCTCTTTGACCTCCTTGAAGTGGCCCCACTTTTGCTCTGCCAGACAGTTATTGAAACAGATGGACCAGTCAATGAGAAACTCTAAGTTCTGTACTGGCTGTCTCAAAGGAAAGCTACTACCATCACAGGATGGTCTTAGCGGTTCCCCAGGTACATTCAGCCCGCAGGTGACCTGCTTCCCCACAGTAAAAGCAGCAACTGCGACTCCGATGCTGGGTCCCCGCATCAGCGGAGAATCTAGTGCAACTGACCTACAAGGGTTCGACAGGATCTTGAGCCGGCGATGGTCCAAGGTGGGGGGGATGGGGGAGTGGGTTGAACTGCAATGTGACAGGCTCTCTTTGACCTCCTGAAGTGTTCCCACTTTAGTTCTGCCAGACAATTATTGAAACGGATGGACCAGTCAATGAGAAACTCTACTGGCTCTCCCAAGGCAAAGGCATCCTTCAGTTCAGCTCAGAGTATGTGGCAGCACAGCGTGGTCAAGGCCGCCCCGTTCCAGCCACCCTCTTGCGCTGAGGTCTGAAATTCAATCGTGTATTTGACTGCTGACCTTTGATTGACGGCTGTCGAATTTTCATCAGGCAGTCTGAGGCTTGGCTGGCTCCAGCAGAGTGATGGAACACCTTCTCCATGGCAGCCAAGCATTCCCCCGAATCTGAGCCATCCTCCGACCTGCGTTCCCCCAATGCGCTGTGGCCCAGGCTAGAAGAGAGATCATGAATGCCACCTTTCCACACTCTGAAGGGAACTGGGAAGGCCGGAATTCAAACACTAAAGAACGCAGGATGAGGAAGCTGCTGCAAGAACCCGGGTCACCACTGAATCTCTCCAGGGTCAGAAGATGGACTGGCTCCTCAGAGCAACTGAGTGACTTTGGCTTCCATCCTGTAATAGTTGGCATAGAGTGACCTGGAGGTTGTGTATCTCCAGGCTCTGTGTTGAAATTTTCTCACTGTGGCTGGCTACAGCTGACAAAAGGCTCCGATACCCCATTGGTTTCTTGTACACTCATTCGTACTGTTGCAAGAGTCCTTGACAAGGAAGGCTTGGTCCCAAATGCTGGAGTATCTGAAGCAAGGATTGAGACAAGATGTCAAACTGGATTGAGAACTGAGCACAAGACAGATACTAGGCAATATCACTGGTAAGGCTTACAATTACGCATCAGACCACAGTTCAACTGTTCCTTAAATACTTAATTCTTGAACCATGATTATCAATTGCTGGGACTGTCCTGAACCCTTAAAGAGGCTGATCTGCACTCTGAGGAATTTGAGCATCTAAGTCCCAGAAGCTGGCACAGTTGGGAGCTTCTCATAACAGACGGACAATGGAGAATCGGTTGATATTGTATACTTGGATTTTCAGAAGGCCTTTGACAAGGTGCAGAGTGCCACACATGAGGCTACTCAACAAGCTATGAGCCCATGGTATTACAGGAAATCTTGCATGCATAAAGCAGTGCCTGATTGGCAAGAGGCAGAGAGTGGGAATAAAGAGAGCCTTTTCTGGTTGACTGCCAGTGACTAGTGGTGTTCCACAGGGATCTGTGCTGGGATTGATTCTTTTTACATTATGTGTCAGTGATTTGGATGATGGAATTGACCTGGCTTTCTTGCAAAGTTTGCAGATGATATGAAGATTGGTGGAGGGATAGGTAGTTTTGAGGAAGTAAAGAGACTACAGAAGGACTGAGACAGATTAGGGGAATGGGAAAAGAAATGGCACATGGAATACAATGTCAGGGAGTGTTTGGTTATTCGTTTTGGTAGAAGAAATGAAAGGATTGACTATTTTCTAAGTGGAGAGAAAATACAAAAAAAATTGAGGTGCAAAGTCACACGAGAGTCTTTGTGCAGGATCCGCTAAAGGTTATTTTGCAGGTTGAGTCTGTGGTGAGGAAGGCAAATACAATGTTAGCACTCATTTCAAGAGGACCAGAATGTAAAAGCAAGGATGTAATGCTGAGACATTATAAAGCATTGGTGAGGCCTCACTTGGAGAATTGTGAGCATTTTGGGCCCCTTGTCTTAGAAAGGATGTGCTGAAGCTGGAAAGAGTTCAAAGGAGATTCACGAAAATGACTCCTGGATTGAATGGTTTGTCATATGAAGAGCATTTGATGGCTCTGGGCCTGCATTCATAGAATTCCAAAGAACGAGGGGTGACCTAACCTATTGAATGGTGAAAGGTCTTGATAGAGTGGATGTGGAGAGGATGTTTCCTGTGTGGGAGAGTCCATGATCAGAGTTCACAACCTCAAAATAGAGGGGCATCCTTTTAGAATGGAGATAAGGAGGAATTCTTTAGCCAGAGCATAATGAACCTGTGGAATTCTTTGCCACAGGCAGCTGTGGAGGCCAAGTCTTTATGTATATTAAGGCAGAGGCTGATAAATTCTTGATTGGTCAGGGCATGAAGGGATATGTAGTATTCGGAATAAGGTGGGCGAACTCATGACACAATCAGAGATTGGTTGGTATGGGGCCGTGAGCATTACTGAGCCATGGCTAAAAGAAGGTCATAGTTGGGAGCTTAATATCAAAGGATGTACTTTGTATCAACAGGACAGGCAGGAAAGCATAGC
Organism: Hypanus sabinus; assembly: GCF_030144855.1. Lineage (NCBI taxonomy): Eukaryota > Metazoa > Chordata > Chondrichthyes > Myliobatiformes > Dasyatidae > Hypanus > Hypanus sabinus. The sequence continues at coordinate 172,727,427 of NC_082707.1, forward strand.
TGGTGGTGTGGCTCTGTTGGTAAGAGATGGAATTACATCTTTAGAAAGAGGTGACATAGCGTCAGAGAATGTCAAATCTTGGTGGGTGAAGAAACTGCAAGGATGCAAAAAAGACATTATGGGAATCATATATAGGTCTCCAAATAGTTGCCAAGATGTGGGGTTGAGATTGCAAAGGGAGCTGAAAAGGGCATGTATGAAGAGAAATGTCACAATTGTAGTGGGAGATTCAATATACAAGGGGAATGGGAAAATCAGGTTGGTGTCAGATCTCAAGAAGGGTATTTGTTGAATGCCTATGAGATGGCTTTTTAGAGCAGTTTGTGCTTGAGCTTACTCGGGAAAAGGCCATCTTAGATCAGGTGCTATGTAATAATCCAGATTTTATTCCGGAGCTTGAGGTAAAGCAACCCTTAGGAGACAGTAATCATAATATAATTGAATTCATAATGCCGTTTGAGAGGGAGAAACATATGTCAGATGTATCAGTATCACAATGGAATAAAGGGAATTACAGTGGCATAAGAGCCAAGTTTGCCCAAGTGGAATGGCGGAGGATACTGGTGGAGATGATGGCAGAGCAAAGCTGGTTGAAGTTTCTGGGAATAGTTCACAAGGCACAGGATAGATACGTCCTACAGAGGACGAAGTTCTGAAATGACAAGTGTAGGCAACTGTGGCTGACAAGGGAAGTTAAGGACTGCAAAAAAGCCAAGGAAAAGTGAGTGGGAAGTTGGATGATTGGGAAGTTTTTAAAATCTAACAAAAGGCAACTAAAAATCCATAAGAGAAAAGATGAAATATGAGACCAAACTGGCCAATAATATAAAACAAGATACTAAAAGTTTTTCAGTTATTTAAAGAGTAAAAGAGAAGTGAGAGTTGATATTGGACTACTGGAAAATAATGCTGGTGAGGTAGTCATGGGGGATAAAGAAACTTATTAAGTAATTTGCATCAGTCTTCACTGTGGAAGACACAAGTAGCGTGCCAGAGGTCCATAAGTGTCACGGAGCATGAGTGAGTGCCATTGCTGTTACAAAGGAAAAAGTGCTAGGCAGACTCAAGAGACTTGAGGTGCATAAGTCACCAGGACCAGATGGCCTACATCCCAGAGTCCTGCGTGAGACTCTGAAGAGATAACAGATGCATTGCTCATGACCTTTCAAAAATCACTTGATTCTGACATGGTTCCAGAGGACTGGAAAATTGCAAATGTCACTCCATTCTTTAAAAAGGGAGGAAGGCAATAAAAAAAGAGAGCCTGTGGTACGTCAAATTACTGGGTGAACGAGTAGTTTTTGGGGTACTGCAAGTCTGTGTCTTTATTGATGCTTGGGACATGCGTGAGTGCTTGGTGGAGGGTGCTGACGTGTTTTTGTTGTGAGGGTGGGGGGGTCATTGCTTTGCTGCTGCTTGAGCATGGAATGGGGCAGCTGTGGGGGGCACTTTGGGGTTCTAACATTTAATTGTCATTCATTCTTTGGAGAACTCTGTTTTTGTGGATGTTTGCGAAGAAAAAGAATTTCAGGATGTATATTGCATACATTTCTCTGACATTAAATGTACCTATTGAAACCTATTGAGGTGACAATATAGATTTATGTAAAATCATGAAGGGCCTAGATGAATTAAATGTTCACATCTTTTACCCAGGATAGATGAGTTTAAAACTTGAGAACATTGGTTTAAGGTGAGATGGAAAGATTAAATGGAGTTTGGGAGGCAAGTTTTTCCACACAAGGGTGTTGTGTATATAGAACAAGCTGCTGGGGAAATGGCAGCAGCAGGTACAAATGCAATGTTTAAAAAAACACTTGGACAGGTACATCGATAGGAAAGGTTTGGAGTGAGTAGGAGCCAAATACAGACCAATGGGATTGGCGTGGATAGGCGTTTCAGGCAGTATTGACAATTTGGGCAATAGGCTCTAACACCATGCTTTACATCTCTATGAATCTAATCCAAAGCATTTGCCATTCTCCTCCTATCAAAAGTGTATCCTTCCTTCAATAGTTCAACTAATCACGCAAAAGATATTTAATCTGCTCTGTTCAGTCAAGAAATACAAAAGTTACCATTTCACCAAGGCCCAGTATAATTGGAAATTTTTCACTATTTATTAATTCAAATTCTCTTCAAATGAAGTCGTGTATCCTTTGCCTCCCTAATAGCTTGCTGTACCTGAGTATTAACCTCTAGTGACTTATGCACAAGTTCTCTCAGGTCCCTCCAAATGCTGTTACCTTTCAGTCTGTCATCATTAATACCCATTCAGTGTTTCTATTGTTTACCAATGTGAACGACCTCACATTTTTCAACATTATGTATCATCTGCCATTCGCTTCACTCGTGCAACTTCTCCTGAAACCATTCATCTTCTACACTCCACAGTGCCACCTGGCTCTGTATCATCAGCAAAAGTTGGATATATTACACATGATCCCCTTATGCAAATCACTGAGATGGATGGGGAACATTTGAGGCATCAGAACCAACCTATGGTTAACCATACACCCAATCTAAAAATGACACATTTGTTCCCAATCTGCTTTCTGTCTATGAATAAGTCACTCTTCAACATCAGGAGAGTAACTACCTGTATAACACAATAGGACCATAAGATATAGGAGCAGAATTAAGCCATTCAGCCATTCAAGTCTGCACCACCATTCTATCATGGTGATCCCAGATCCCACTCAACCCCATACACCTGCCTTCTCGCCATATCTTTTGATGCCCTGACTGATCAGGAAACTATCAACTTCCACCTTAAATATACCAATGTCTTGAATATATTACTGTATGTTAAGTAATAATCTCTAGTAATAATAATACCTTATTGAAAGCCTTCCGGTGGACACAATATACCTCATCAACAGTTTTGTCCTTATTTATTCTAATAGTTGTATTATTTCCAGAGTTGTCAGTCAAGATTTCCTTTCAGAAGTCGACATTGACTCTGTCCCATTCTATCAATATTTTCTCGATGTGTTGTTGCCATTTCCTTGATAAGAAATTTCAACAGACTACTGAGGGTCTAATGGAGAATACAAGTGAAGCCTCTGTTGTGGCATATCATCTGAAAGGCAGCATTTCCAAAGATACAACATTCTTCCATATTGTATGGGGAGCTTCAACAGAGATCCCTCTACCTTTGATCACTTGAACTCTTAACCTTCTTATTTCAAGGCAGAGAGAATAAAAACGTGTCTGATTTGATTCAATCAGCTAGTTGTTGGGCAGTTTGTTAAAACAACCAAGTTTTGATTGTTCTGTGCTCATGGATGCCTTTACCCAGTGGGGGAGCTTCCAGGTTATTTTGCACATAGTGATTAAGGCTGTGCTGAAGATGTAACGCAGTGTTATCCCATTTATTTTGCTAAGCAAACTTCAGCAGAAACTGATGTTCTTGTGGAAGTTTACATCCTCAAGATCTTTCATTATTTGTCTTTCTAAGCTTTCCAATTTTTGAGTAACTTGTTCTACAAGTTAATTCATTTTCCAGATCTGGGTCACAATAATGAGAAGCAGCCAGTTCATTGTGAAACAATATGTTATTGACCAATCCTTTCCACATCAATAGTAGAACTCAATTTAGATGTTAACAGAGAACCTATTAGCCTTCTACAGGAGTTGCAATCACTTTTTCATAACATGGCTAATATTAGAGTAGAGATGTTGAACATAGGCCTTTAGTATCTGACCTCAGCATTTGGATTATGTTGACAAACAAGCTATTACTGGTTCTGTATTACCAGCATATTTTGTTTTTATGTCAGATTCCCAGCATCTGCAGTTGTTGTTTTAACTTGATTTTTGAAAGCAACATATTTGCTGCCTAAAAGCAAGAAAATAAGTCAAAAGAGATTGTTCAATCTATTTTGACATTTTCATGGATGATGTAATTTTCCAAAAGCTCATGTCAAATGTTACGTATTTGCAAGAAAGGATTATTGCAAGGACTGTACTGAAACTACCAGAGCATTTTTAACCATGTTGTACTTCATTAATAAGTTCTCCTTATTAATTGGAAATTTCTCCATCCAAATTTCACTACATTGATAGAAATTAGGTAAAGCAGTTATATCACCACCAGAAGCATGATTGCCAAAAAGATTTCAACAAACTATTTACCTAATGTAGAAAGACAAAACAATGAGGGATCAAGGAATCACCAAGCCTGCCCTGATAACAAAATAAACATGCTGTTTGTTTAATCTGGTGCCTTTTGTTTTAAATTTTTGTCAGAACGTAAAGTAGCTGGCCCAATATATTAATGATTCCAATTGTGTATCATGGAAGCTTAAACCTTGATTATTAGGATTGTTGTTAACTATCTAATTGGTTATGTTGTGCCCTTTTTGCAACATCTGTGCAGGGGGAAACAGAGATAATGCTCCGGATTAGTTGTCTTCAATGAGAACTCAGTTAGACACCTCAGATGCAGATGCTTTTAACTGCAGGGAAGAGGGAGGGCTGGAGAGAACCAAGAGACCATCTGTGATGGCATGGAGGTCAGCAGACACTGAATGGCACAGATGGATGGTGTTGACTGTGAAAAGACGGCAAAGCCTTGCTGATTGTTGATGATCCATCTGGAAAAAAGATAAATTGATGAACAAATACAGGGGAGAAAGGAAAAGCAATATTAGAACCATGAGACACAAAACACTGCAGATGCTGAAAATCAGATGCAAAAGAAAATACTTGAAATACTCTGCAGGTCATGAAACATCTGGAGAGAGAAATATAGCTAAAACTACATTAGAACTGGCAGATCCAACACAGGCTGAAAAAAAATGTTGAGTTTAAAAACATGTGAGAGCCTGCAGATGCTGGAGGTTATTGAAGATGGCTGAATTCAAGGCTGTAATATGCCAAGATGAATGTGTTAGGCTTCAGTGGAATAATGTAAGAGATGAAGGCAGAATGTTTAGCATTGGACAGGGATGAAGATCAAAGTGACAAGCAACACAATGTGGAGTGTCGCATTGTAAATTATACAGAACTATTTTGGAAAGTAGGATCATGAGCAGCAAATGGGGTACACTTAATTGGAAGTGCAAGGACTTACTGCGTCAAAATGAAGAAGCAAGCGTGTCCCTGGATGGTGGCAGTGAAAAGGCGGAAGAACCAGTGTTGCATGTCCTACAGTTGATGTGAGAAGAGGGTTAGATGGAGATGGAAGAGTGAACCATGGAGTTGCAGAGAGCGAGCAGTCTCTTTGTAATCTGAAAATGAGGAAAGATGTTTCTGGCCATGGAATACCTTTGAAATACTGTTGCCTAATTGACTTATTTTCCAGTTTGCTTCTATCTTCTGCACTGATGCTTTGTTCCTAACTGCGTGAGAATCAATAGTCTGATTGTTAGTTTTGTCTGGTCCTTGAAGTGCAAAGTTGAAATAAATATACACCTTTTATAATTTTGCATTTATAGTGTCAGAGAACACTACAGCATAGAAACAGGCCCTTTGGCCTATTAATCTACCTAGTCCCATTGAGGGGTATGGACCATGGGTCTCCATATCCCTCTATCCATTTATCTATGCAAATTTGTCTTAAATGTTGAAATAGACCCCACATCCACCACTTCTGCTGGCACCTCATTCCAACACTCTCACCACCCTCTGAGTGAAGAAGTTCCCCCTCATATTCCCTTTAAACATTTCACCTTTTATCTTTAACCCACGACTTTGAATTAAAGTCTTACCCAGCCTCAGTGGAAAAAGCCTGCTTGCATTTACCCTATCTACACCCCTCATAATTTTGAACACCTCCATCTTCTACATCAATGGAATAAAATCCTAACCTATTCAACCTTCGTCTAAAATTGACCCTCAATTCTCAGCAACATCCTTATAAATTTTTTCTGTGTTATTTCATTCTTATTTATGTACAATGTCCTGGGTATGTTACTCAAAATAGCCTCTTTGGTTTGTTACAAGTAGGAATGTTTCTTTGTCGGATAAGTGTTTCTCTAGCCGTTGTTTCACTTTAGAATGGCTGATATGGTAATTGTATTCATTTGTTAATCAATGGGGAATGTCATTGTGTCTTGTGATGCTGGGAACTTGGGGGAGGGGTTTTCGCGGGTTTTTTTGGGAGAGGCCGAAGAAGAGACTGAAGAAGGTGGACGTGTGCTGGACTGCTCGTAAGACCACCGGGGTGGTCCCAGGTGCGACGGCCGGATGGGTCGATTGGTTCGTGGATTGAGCTCCAACGAGTGCACTAAACAGACTGAACTTTGATAAGTGGCGCCTTTTGTTTTTTTCCTTGTGTATATATATTGTATTGCTTACTACTCTTTTTAATTTTAGTAAACTCTTTAAAGTGTATTTCATAACGGTATTTGTTGTGGATTTGATACTGTTGGCGGGCTCGAGGCGTAAACTCGATTCTCACAGCACCTGCGTGTACGGGAGGTGGGTTGGAGAGTGGCTGGATCCTTTTTTTTCCCCTAGACATATACCAGCCTGTTGGGTAAGGGTTACATTTGTGGGGGCTCGTCCGGGATTTCTTTGTCAGGGGCTGTGGAATCGCGCAGGCAGCAGAGCGGAGATGGACAGAGACAAGTTTGTTTGTTGGTGCCAGTTTGAAGATGTCCCAGTACAGTACGCATGCGTAGTGAGCGGAGTGGATGTTCGAGTTTCGGGAGATGCGATAGTGCGGGGTTTAAGTTCGGTGAAGGGTATTGGGCAGGTAGAATTGGTAGCTAGACGGTGTGGTAAAGAGGTGGAGTCTAGCTGGGTGTTGGTTCGTACGAGTGCTGAAGTCAGGACGGTGGAACTGCCGGCGACAGTCAGTGTACCGGGGGAGGCGGGGCCGTGGGGGCTCCACTCCTTCTCCAAGGATGAGGCTGAGGAGACATCGGAGGAGGAGTTAGAGCTAGAGGTGGACCCCAGAGAGGTGCCCGGCACTAGTAAAGGGAGGTGGGAGGAGGGAGTCGTGACTAAGCCCTGCTCCCCAGGTAGGGTGGAAGCCTCGGAGCTGGCAGCCGCACTTAATTCCCTGGTGGGGGTGGCCGAGAGGCCACGGCTGAAGCTGGGGGTGTTCTCCGGAGCCAAGCCTACTCCGGACGGGGAGGTAGACTATGAGACCTGGATCGAGCATACGTCTTTGATGTTAGAGGAGTGGCCAGGCTCGGAGGAGCAGAAGAGGCAGCGATTGGTGGGAAGTTTGAGGGGTTTAGCAGCCAAAACCATCCGGGAGTTAAAAGCTGAGAAGCCTGGGGCCTCAGTGGAGGACTGCCTAGAAGTTTTGGAGGGAGCGTTTGGGTTGTCAGGGGAACCCTGGCTGCTTTTAGCAGAGTTTCAACGCCTGGAACAATGGAGAGGGGAAAAGCTCTCCGAGTACATATTTAGGATGGAGGGGATGCTCTCGGGACTGCGGCGCCGAGGGGTAGTGAAGGCGACTGATGTGGCTAGCGTGAGGATGAGTCAGCTATTCAGTGGCTCTCTGGAGGAGGACAAGGTGGCATGGACTATCCGGCAGGCTTATAGGAAAGGTCCCCCTCCATCCTTCGGGCAACTGATTAGAGAGGTGCGAGAGGAAGAGAGAGCATTGGGGCGGAAAAGGGGCACGGGCCTACGGGAGCGATCCTCAGTGATACAGGAAGTGGTGGCTGAGTGGAGGAATGACAAACCCCCGGGGAGTAGGGAACCCCCTTTGGAGGGGAGGGACAGGGGAGGTACCTACTCTCAGGGGCGATCAGTGCAGTGGATTGGGAGCAGCAGCCATCCTGGGAGAGGAGGGGCGGCCGGCAGTGTGTGCTTTAACTGTGGGAAAGAGGGGCATTTCAGGCGGGACTGTGGAAGGCCAAGGGTGTGCTATAGCTGTGGAGAGGAGGGTCACTTTTGGTGGGATTGTGAGAGACAAGGAGTCCCGCGGAGGACAAGCCCCCCTGCGACTAAGAAGGGAGAGGTGTCGGGGAAACTTAGGAGAGGCTCAGTGAGGGAATGGACTGGAGCCTCTGGAGGAACACGTTCCCAGAGATCAGCCGGAAGACCACCGGGTGCCCACGCCTCTGTTCCGGATGGGCTGGTAGGACCCCGTGCCAGTGTGGGTCTACGGATAGAGGGAGTTTACGCAAAAGCCGTTCTTGATACTGGATCGCAGGTGACCTTATTGTACCGGTCTTTCTACAATCAACATCTAAAGCATTTGCCCGTAACACCATTTGACGCCCTGCAGATTTGGGGTGTGAGCGAGGGTGACTACCCGTACGATGGGTACCTATCGGTGAGATTGGAGTTCTCGGAGGGCGATGTGGGAGTGTCGGAAGCTATTGAGACGTTGGTGTTGGTGTGTCCTGACCCGGTGGAAACCGGTGGTGCTGCCCTCCTGGTGGGGACTAACTCCCCAGTTGTGCGACGGCTCCTGGGAGCTTGTAAGGAGAAAGGGGGGGAAGACTTTCTGGAGACCCTCTCGGTGCATCCAGTGTTTCGAGCAGTGTTCGCAGAAGGGGTTGCCTCCCAAGGGCTGGACCCGGAGTGTAAACGAGGGACGGTGTGGTGTACGCAGGCGAGGCCCAAGGTGATCCGACCCGGGGAGGTAGCCCTAGTGATGGGGACCCCCAGATTCCCAGGAGTGCCGACGGGAGAAGCCCTGTTAGTAGACGCCCCAGACGATCTTGAAGGGGAGACACGATTTCCGGCGGGGGCGCTGGTGAGGCCCGAAGTGCAGAGACCAGGGGTACATGCGAGGCGTATAGCTATAAGTGTCAGGAACACCACGGCAAGAGAAATCACCTTTAAGAGGGGAATGCCGCTGGCACATCTGTTCCCGGTGACGGTAATGTCTAGCGCACCAGTGAGGACCCCTAACGGGGAGGGGTTGGAGCATCGAAGGGAGCTGACCGCTGAAGCCTTTAACTTCGGGGATTCCCCAGTGTCGCCGGAGTGGAAACGCCGGCTAGTGGAGAAGATGCTGAAGATGGAAGCTGTTTTTTCTCGGGGCGAGTTTGATGTTGGCTGCTCCAAAAGCACTCGCCACACCATCCGGGTGACGGAGGACACCCCGTTCCGAGAGAGATCCCGGCGGCTGGCTCCGGCAGATGTTGAGGACGTGCGACAGCACTTGTGCAAGTTGAAGGAGGCCGGAATCATAGCTGAGTCTCGAAGTCCTTATGCGTCCCCAATAGTGGTGGCACGGAAGAAGAATGGGCGAGTGCGAATGTGTGTTGACTACAGGACGTTGAATCGGCGAACTGTCCCTGATCAATATACTGTCCCAAGAGTCGAGGATGCGTTGGCCTGCCTGAGCGGTGCAAAGTGGTTCAGTGTGCTGGATTTAAGAAGTGGGTATTACCAGATCCCGATGAGTGCGGCCGATAAAGAGAAGACCGCTTTTATCTGCCCGCTGGGGTTCTTTCAGTTCGAACGAATGCCCCAAGGCATATCCGGAGCCCCAGCCACCTTCCAGAGGCTCATGGAGAGAACTGTGGGGGATATGAATCTGTTGGAGGTGCTGGTGTACCTGGACGATTTGATAGTGTTTGGATCGACTTTGGAGGAACATGAGGAGAGACTGTTGAAGGTGTTGGGCCGGCTTAATGAAGAAGGGTTGAAGCTTTCCCTGGACAAATGCCAGTTCTGCAAGTCGTCGGTTAACTACATTGGCCATATCATTTCGCGAGAGGGAGTGGCTACTGATCCAACCAAGATAGAGGCCGTGACCACCTGGCCGAGACCCCAGAAAGTGGGTGCTCTGCGCTCATTTTTGGGGTTCTGTGGGTATTACCGGCGATTTGTGAAAGGATACGCCAAAGTGTGTCACCCGTTGACTCAGCTGTTGTGTGGCTATCCCCCGGTGGGGAAGAAGAGGACGGGGAACCAGAGGCAGGATGCTGGAGGATACTGGAACCCGGCGGAACCTTTTGGCTCGAGATGGGATGATCAATGTGAAGAGGCGTTCCGATCTTTGAAAAGGGCACTGACCCAGGCCCCGGTGTTGGCTTTTGCCGATCCCCAGAAGCCATATGTGCTGCACACGGATGCCAGCCGAGAGGGTCTTGGGGCTGTTCTGTACCAGGAGCATGGCAAAGCATTGAGGCCGGTAGCCTTTGTCAGCCGAAGCTTGTCGCCATCGGAGAGAAACTATCCCACTCACAAGTTGGAGTTCCTGGCGCTGAAGTGGGCGGTGGTGGACAAGCTGAGCGATTACCTTTACGGAGCCAAGTTTGAGGTGAGAACGGATAACAATCCTCTCACTTATATTTTGACTTCGGCGAAGCTGGATGCCACAGGACATCGGTGGCTGGCGGCATTGTCGGTATATGATTTCAGCCTGAGGTACCGCCCCGGAAGCAAGAATATCGATGCGGATGCTGTCTCGTCGGGAGCCGGGGGAGGAGGAGAGGGACGAGGAGTGGGAGAGTGTCCCTGCCCCTGGAGTGAAGGCGATGTGTCAGTTTGTTATCACCATGAGGGCCGAGGGAAGAGGGAGGCTGGAACGAGCCGTGGACCATTTGGGGGTTTTTGACGACGCCATACCCCTAGTTTACTGTGACCTGACCGCTCTGGGGACTAAACAATTGCCGGAACTGAGTCCGGGGGAAGTGGCAACTGCTCAGCAAAATGACCCGGGCATTGGCACAGTGTGGAGAGCGGTCGAGAAGGGGGATGGGGCGTTGGCTGAGAAGGCGAAACACCCATACGTGCCTCTGTTGTTGAAGGAGTGGTCTCGGTTGAAGTTAAAGAACAAAATCTTGTACCGGGTAACGACGCCTCCGGACCAACCCCGCTGTTGGCAACTGGTCCTGCCGGAGGAGTATCGCCAGACTGTACTCCAGGCCTTACATGATAATTCTGGACATTTGGGGGTGGAAAAGACATATGGATTACTCAAAGACCGGTTCTACTGGCCCCGGATGAGGGGGGACGTCGAAGAATACTGTAGGGGATGCCGTCGTTGCATCCAGAGGAAGACCCTGCCAGCGTTGGCAGCTCCACTGTCGCACTTGCAGAGTGTGGGACCTCTGGACCTGGTATGTATGGATTTCCTGTCGATTGAGCCTGACACCAGCAACACCGCGAATGTATTAGTCATCACCGATCATTACACTCGCTATGCTCAGGCATTTCCCACCAAGGATCAGAAGGCGACGACAGTGGCGAAGGTGTTATGGGAGAAGTACTTTGTGCATTACGGCCTTCCCAGGCGAATCCATAGTGATCAGGGGCGGGACTTTGAGAGCCGCCTTATCCAGGAATTACTGACTATGCTTGGGGTTGAGAAATCCAGGACTACCCCTTACCACCCACAGGGAGATCCTCAGCCAGAGAGATTCAACAGGACCCTGTTGGATATGCTCGGGACGCTGGAGATTGGGCAGAAAAGCAGGTGGAGTCGTCATATTGGACAATTGGTTCACTGTTACAATTGTACTCGCAATGAGGCTACAGGGTATTCACCCTATTATCTGATGTTTGGGCGGGAAGCGAGGTTGCCCATTGACGTGTGTTTTGGAGGTGGAGTGGGTGAATTTCCCGGGAAGTCCCATCTAAAGTACGTGTCCGACATGAAGAGGGAGTTACAGCGGGCGTACGAGTTGGCCGAGGCGGCGGCTACCAAACAAAATCAGCGGAATAAGATGCGGTATGATCGAAAGGTGAAGTTTGTACAATTATTACCGGGCGACCGGGTCCTTTTACGGAATTTGGGACTCCCTGGTAAGCACAAGTTGGCAGATCGATGGGCGGCCAGCCCCTATGTAATAGAGAGCCAGATGCCGAACCTGCCAGTTTACCGGGTGAAACCCGAGGATGGAAAAGGGCCTATCAAGGTACTCCATAGGAATCACCTGCTGCCACTGGGTCAAGCGGTGCAGGTGGATAAGGAGCCCGAGTGGGAGGTTACGCCCAGTACAAGGACTCTGCGAAGGAGCGGAGAACGGGAAGAGCCCGCTGCTGAAGAGCGGGGACGGGTCCCTCACTCGGGAATGGCTACCGATTCAGAGGAGGATGACTCAGATGAGTGGGTCCTGTTCCCATTCGCTGGTGCTCCAGTACCAGGAGAGGAGGCTCCTGGCCCTTCCCATACTGAATTGGGTGAGAGGAGGGAAGGTCTTGAGGGTCAGATGGAGAGGCAGCCTACATTGGTGGGAGAGAGGGTGGAACCCGAGCGTGAGCCGGAGAGATCTCGGGTGAGGGAGGACCCCTGTGAGGAAGGGGGTGCGGGTCTGTCAGGTAGACCTGGGGTGTCCGAGACAGTGAGTTCGCAGGTGACGAGGGAGCCCAGTGGGGCAGAAGGGGTATGGAGATCTCAGAGGATTAGGCATCCCCCGGAGCGGTTGACATATGTGGTACCGGGAGAACCGAGTGTGATTTCTACTGCTCTGGGTTGTTATGTCATTGCCTTCTGCACCTGGGTTGGGTTTTGTGTGTTGCAAGAAGCTTTGGGGACCTCTAGTAATGCCATGAGGGCATGACATTTGCTGGTGGGGAGAGAATGTACAATGTCCTGGGTATGTTACTCAAAATGGCCTCTTTGGTTTGTTACAAGTAGGAATGTTTCTTTGTCGGATAAGTGTTTCTCTAGCCGTTGTTTCACTTTAGAATGGCTGATATGGTAATTGTATTCATTTGTTAATCAATGGGGAATGTCATTGTGTCTTGTGATGCTGGGAACTTGGGGGAGGGGTTTTCGCGGGTTTTTTTGGGAGAGGCCGAAGAAGAGACTGAAGAAGGTGGACGTGTGCTGGACTGCTCGTAAGACCACCGGGGTGGTCCCAGGTGCGACGGCCGGATGGGTCGATTGGTTCGTGGATTGAGCTCCAACGAGTGCACTAAACAGACTGAACTTTGATAAGTGGCGCCTTTTGTTTTTTTCCTTGTGTATATATATTGTATTGCTTACTACTCTTTTTAATTTTAGTAAACTCTTTAAAGTGTATTTCATAACGGTATTTGTTGTGGATTTGATACTGTTGGCGGGCTCGAGGCGTAAACTCGATTCTCACAGCACCTGCGTGTACGGGAGGTGGGTTGGAGAGTGGCTGGATCCTTTTTTTTCCCCTAGACATATACCAGCCTGTTGGGTAAGGGTTACATTTACATTTTTCCTGTAGGTAGCTGATCAAAACTGAACAAAATGCTACAAAATAGATCTCACCTATGTCTTATACAATTTCAATATAACATCCCACCCCCTGTACTCAACACATTGAGTTATAAAGGTCTATGTGCCAAAAGCTTTCTTTATGATCCTATCAACCTGTGATGCCACTTTCAAGGAAGATCCCTCTGTTCTACCAGGCTATTAAATGGTCTACGACTCATTGTGTAAGACCTACCCTGGTTGGTTCTCCCAAAGTGCAACAGCTCACACTTGTCTGCATTTAATTTCATCTGCCATTCTCCTTGCCACCTACTACATCCTTAATATTGGTGTCATCTGCAAATTTGCTGATCCATTTTGCCATGTTATCATCCAGATCATTGGTCCAAGCCATACCATAAGACAAAGGACTCTGCAGCACGCCACTAGTCACAGGCCTCCAGTCAGAGGGGCAACCATCTACAACCACTCTATGAAGCTAATGTCTAATCCAATTTATTACTTCATGTTGAATACCAAACAACGAAACCTTCTTGACCAATAACCCATTATCTTGTCAAAGACCTTTCCAAAGTCCACGTAGACTGCATCTACTGCCTGGACTTCATCAACTTTCCAAGTAAGTTCCTTGAAAAATTCTACAAGATTGGTTAGACATGACTTACAACGCACAAAGCACGTTGCCTATCCATAGTTAGTCCCTGTCTATACGTACTTTAAGTCTATGTCCTTAGAATATCATCCAATAAATTTCCCACTACTAATGTCAGTCTCACTGCCTATAATTTCAGTGGCTTAGTCTCAGAGCCTTTTTAAACAATGGAATAATATTAGCTATCCTCCAATTCTCCAGCATCTCACCCGTGGCTAAGGATGTTTTAAACATCTCTGCTGGTATCCCTGCAATTTCTGCATTAGCCTTCCACAGGGTCCAAGGAAACACCTTGTTGGGCCCTAGGGATTTATCTGCCTTAATTTGCCACAAGACAGCAAGCACCTCCTCTTCTGTAATCTGTATAGAGACCATGACATTGTTGATCCATTACCTCACAGATGTATACTCTGTGCCTTGCTCCTGAGTAGATACAGATGCAAAATATCCATTTAAGACCTCATCCATATCTTTCAGCTCCACACATAAATTACCATGCTGATTGTCCAGAGCATCAATGTTGTCCCTTGCAATCCTTTTGCTCTTAATATATCTGTAGAAACCCTTAGATTTCTCCTTCATCTTGTCTGCTGAAGCAACCTTGTGTCATCTTTTAGCCCTCATGATTTCCTCCTTAAGCATTCTTTTGAACTTGTACTCCTCAAGTATCTCATTTGTTCCTGCTAGGCACCTCAAAGTTCAAAGTAAATTTATTATGTCACCAATACAACCCCGAAATTTATTTTCTTGTGGGCACACTCAATAAATTCATAATAGAATAATAACTACGTTAGAATCAATGAAAGATTGCACCAACTGGGCAATCAACCAATGTACAAAAGACAACAAATTGTGCAAATACCAAAAGAAAGAAAGAAAGAAATAAGCAAGCGATCAAGCAATAAGTATCAAGAACATGAGAAGAAGAGGCTTTGAAAGCAAGTCCATAGGTTGCAGTAAAAAGCTCAGTGATGGGGCAAGTGAAGCTATTTCCTTTGGTTCAAGAGCCTGATTTCAGTATGATGGAGGCATGTTTGGTCAACAAAAGGTGTTACTGCCCTATTTAAATATATATTATTGATACCTTTCTTGCTATCTTGTAAGTGCTCTGAGTGCTTTGTGCTGTGTGTCACTGTTGGTGCTGTGTTTTGCACCTTGGCCCTGAGCAACACTGTCTCGGTTGGCAGTATTCATGTTGGTTGAATGACAATTAAACTTGATTGACTTGATGGTTAAAGGGTAATAACTGTTCTTGAACCTGGTGGTGTGAGTCCTAAGGCTCCTCTACCTTTTTCCTGTTGGCAGCAGTGAGAAGAAAGCATGACCCGGGTGGTGGGATTTCCTGATGACAGATGCTACTTTCTCTTGACAATGCTCTGTGTAAGTGTTCTTAATGGTGGGAAGGTCTTTACACCTGATGGACTGGGCCACATCCAATGCTTTTTGTGAGATTTTCCATTCAAGAATATTGGTCTTTCCATACTAGGGATGCAGCCAGGCCATATACTCTCCACCATACATCCAAAGAAGTTTGTCAAGGTTTTAGATGTCATTTCACAAACTCCTAAGGAAGTAGAGGCACTACTGTGCTTTCTCCATAATTGCACTTACATGCTGGACCCAGGACAGGTCCATTGAAATTATAACACTGAGGAATCTAAAGTTGCTGACCCTCTCCAACTCTGAGCCTCAGATGAGAACTGGCTCATGTACCGCTGGCTTCCTCCTCCTGAAGTCAATAATATACCCCTTGGTCTCACTGACATTGGGTAAAAGGTAATTGTTGTGGCACCACTCAGCCAGAATTTCAATTTCCCTCCTATATGCTGATTCTTCATCAACTTTCATTTGGCCTACGACAATGATGTCGTCAGCAAACTTGAAAATGGCTTTGGAGCTGTACTTAGCCACACAGTTATAAATGTAAAGTGAGTAGAGCAGGGGCTAAGCACACAGCCTTGTGGTGCATTTGTGCTGATGGAGATTGTGGAGGAGGTAAAGTTGCCTATCTGAACTGACTGGGGTCTGCTTGTGAGGAAATCGAGGATCAAATTGAACAAGGAGGTATTGAGGCCAATGTCTTGAAGCTTATTGATTAGTTTTGAGGGGATATCAGCATTGAACAAGTTATAGTTGATAAACAGCATTTTGATATATGCATCATTGTTGTTCAAATGTTCTAGGGTTGACTGAAGAGCCAATGAGATGGCATCTGCTGTGGACCTGTTGCATGGTAGGCAGCTTGAAACAGTTCCAAGTCACTTCTCAGGCAGGAGTTGATATGTTTCATCACCAACCTCTCAAAACATTTCATCACTGTAAATGCTCCCAGAAGATAGTCATTGAGGCAAGTTACCATGTTATTCTTCGGCACTGGTATAAATGAAGTCTGCTTGAAGCAGGTGGGTATCTCAGACTGCCAAAGTGAGTGGTTCAAGATCTCAGTGAGCACTCCAGCCAGTTGATCAGCATAGGCCTTCCTTTTCTTATCCAGGGCCTCAATATCTTTCTAAAATCAATGTTCCCTAAAACTGTTTCCTTTGTCTTTTATTCTGGCAAGAACATATAAACTCTGTACTCTCAAAATTTCACTTTTGAAGGCCTCCTGCTTACCAAGTACATATTTGCCAGAAAATAACCCATCCCAAGCCACACTTGCATTTCCTTTCTGCTACCATTAAAATTGACCTTTCTTCAATTTAGAATCTGAGCCCATGGACCAGACCTATCCTTTTCCACAATTATCTCCAAACTAATGGCATTATCATCACTAGATGCAAAGTGTTCCCCTACACAAACTTCTGCCACCTGACCAGTCTCATTCCTTAGTAAGAGATCTAGTATTGCATTCTCTCCTTTTGGGACTTCTGTGTACTGATTAAGGAAACTTTCCTGAACATATTTGACAAACACTTTCTCATCCAGCCCTCTTACAGTATGGGGGTCCCAGTCAATATGTGGAAAGTTAACATCACCTACTATCACAACCTATTGTATCTTGCAACTATCTGCGATCTAACTAAAATTTTCTCCTTTAAATCCCATGGACTTTCGGATAGTCTCTAATATAATCCCATTAATGTGGCCAAGCCTTTCTTATTCCTCATTTCTACCCATAAAGCCTCACTTAGATGAGCTCTCCAGTCTGACCAGACGAAGCACTGCTATCTTATTTTCCCTGATTAGTAATACCATCTCTCCTTCTTTAATCCCTCCCTCTCTGTCACGTCTAAAACAACAGAATCGTGGAAAATTGAGCTGCCAGTCCTGCTCCTGCTGCAAACAGGTCTAATTAATGTCTACAATGTCATAATTCCACGTGCTGATCCATGCCCCCAGCTCATCTGCCTTTCCTACAATATTCCTTGCATTGAAATATACGCAGCTCAGAACATTAATCCCACCATGCTCAACCTTTCAATTCCTGACTTTGTATGTAAGATTAACAACATCTTTCTCCACAACCACTCCACTATCTGTTCTGGCACTCTGGTTCCCACCCCCCACCCCCCCCCCCCCCCACCACCCCTGCAACTCTAGTTTTAGAATTGTCTGACCTCTGTGCATCCCAAAACACTTTGAAGTATAACCATACATCTCTGGGGAAGCACAGTGGATAATTTGTATAAATAAAAAGGAGATAAATGACCAGATAATGGAAGATGTTGACAATGCTGTATAATACATTAGCTGATCGTGGACAGTAAATTAACTTTACATAGACTTTATAGAAGTGAAAGTTTGCATTTCACAGTGGAGGTGACCTTGACTTTAACAAGCAATGGTGTTTAATTTAGGAAGAACCCTTGTTAGTGTCCTTATTCTAAAATATCACAGCTCTGCAGTTGTGCCTTACAGATGGAAATCATGCAGAGGAGATTTCATTTAGTCACTGCTAGTGAAATAACTCTCATCACTTATATTCACCATTGTTATTGCTCCTGACCGTTTATACTGCACAACTAATTTTAGCAATTCATCAAACCCCGAAAAGTAAATAATAAAAGTCTCCGCTACAATGTATATGCCCTGTTAATCCAAGCAGGATAAACAGTTCACCCTTCTTAGGATGTACCAGTTTCTTTTATATCTTATCTTTGATATTGAATAATAGTTTACATAAACAGTACTGACCATTGTAGCAAGTGGGGCAGAAAAGATCTGTATGATGAGACAGCATGAAAAATTACCTTCTTAGCAAGATTATTTTATTTCTTTTATTTTGCTTAGAGACACGGGTCCTTCCAGCCCAACAGGCCGCGCTGCCCAGCAATTCATCGATTTAACCTTAGCCTAATTGCAAGACAATTTACAATGACAAATTAATCTTCTGGTATGCCTTTGGGATGTGGGAGGAAACCCATGCGCACACAGGAAGAATGTACAAACTCCTTACAGGGTCAGATCTCCAACACTCTGAGCTGTAGTAGTGTTGCACTGACTGCTACACGATAAGAGTGTCACGGTGCTTTACTTAACTCAGCAGAATCAACATGCAGAGGCAGTATCCATAACAAATCACCAAAAGCCAAAGAAAACACCAATGGAGACACAAGAAATTGACATGAGACATGAGAATGCTGGAATCTGAAGCAAAAGGCAAACTGCTGGAAGAACTCAGTAGGCAGAACCACATCTGCGGGGAGAAAAGAAATTGTTAACACTTCATAAACACAAGAAATTCTGCAGATGCTGGAAATCTAAAGCAACACACACAAAATGCTGGAGGAACGCAGCAGGTCAGGCAACATCAATGGAAATGAATGAACAGTCAACATTTCAGGCTGAGACCCTTCTACACAACTGGAAAAGGAGGGGGCAGGTGGGGGGTGGGAGGTCAGTGGGATTATGTAAAAGGTGACAGGTGAAGCCAGGTGGGTGGGAAAGGTAAAGGCCTGGAGAGGAAGGAATCCGATAGGAGAGGAGAGTGGGCCACGGGAGAAGGGGAAGGAAGAGGGGCCCCAAGGGGAGCTGACAGGCAGGTGAAAGGAGGTAAGAGGCCAAAGTGGGGAATAGAAGAAGAGAGGAGAGGAAGGGAAAAATGTTTTACAAAAGGAGAAATTGATGTTTATGCTATTAGGTTGAAGGCTACCCAGATGGAATATGAGCTGTTGCTGCTCCTTAGAGTGTCCTCATCATGGCACAAGATGAGGACATGTCAGAACAGGAATGGGAATAGGAATTATAATGGAGTGAAATGGGCATGTCAGTCAAGATCTCTCTGGTGCAGGATTTTGACCCAAAACATTGACATTTCCTCTCTCCAAGGAATGCTGCTCAATCTGATAAGTTCCTGATGACTGGTGTTCCAAACACCTATCCTTTTTTAACAAGAGGGCTGATTGATATGTCCATGGCCTAAGGTAGAAGGAGTCAATTTTAGAAAACCAAGCACATTTATTTTTCAACATAGTCCCCTCCCACATTTACACACTCAGTCCAGCGGTCGTGGAGCATACGGATCCTGGGCCTCCAGAAAGTGTCCACGGCAGGGGTGGTTGATAAGTTTGTGGCCTAAGGTAGAAGGAGATGAGTTATACAGCTCTCGTTACCTGCACATGCAGTTCAACTCTTTGAGTGATTTTGCAGAAAGTTTGAAGTTAATAACTCATCTCCTTCGACTTTAGGCCACAAACTTATCAATCACCCCTGTTAGTTTTTAACTTCAAACTTCCTGTATAATCACCGAACGAGTTGAACTTCGTGCGCATGTAAAGAGAGCTGTAAAACTCATCTCCCTCTACCTTAGGCCACGAGCTTATCAATCAGCCCTCATACGCTATGGTTTGCAGTAATTCTAAGTTTGGCTCACTTCAAATTTATGAACTTCCTCACACTCAGAAGGACTTTGTTAATATGAAATTTGAAGAATGTTGGTGGTAAGGGTAATGTTTCAGAAATTCCACTGCTCACCAACACAGCAGACAACACTGTGCCTGATACACATCAGAGAGCTGTGTAACTACCACCTCCACTGTACTAACTTACCTCCTTTGCTGGTTCTCATCTTAAATTGTTGCAATGCTGTGGTTTGGGTGCTTTAAAAGTAAACATCACCTATTTTCAAGAAATTAGAATAAAGAAGATAGAATTCAGAAAAGTTGGTTATAGGAGCAGACTCTTTGGCCCATGGTGAAGGTACCAGTCATGACACCAGTCTAAATGAATTCCAACTGTCTACTCGTAGTCAATATTTTTCCATTTCCTACCAGTTCATGCAGCTGTTTTGATGCCTTTTAAATGTTATCATATCAATTTCTACTCCTTTCTCTCCCAGTGCATTCTTAGCATTTATACAACCTTGAGATTGTAAAACAAAGAAACCCATTAAAAAAGATGGTCAGACACCCAATGTGCAAAAAAAAGAACAAAACATGCAAACAATGAGAAGTAAGCAAATAACATTCAGAACTAAAGTTCATTAAAGCTGATTCACAGCCACCAAGTCAGTCATCACTGCAGCCAGTCGAAGAGTCTGTTAGTTGCAGACCACCACCTCCGTTCAGTGCAAAGACGAGTAAACTTTGCCGAGCAGTGAGCTAAACACCATCCTGTCTCTTGCCTCCTGATCCATTGCTCGGATGAAGATTAATTTGTGTTTGTTTCAGCATTATGCGATTGATGGTAAATTTTTGATGAAGTGAAATGCAATAGGGCAATTGGCACTGAACAGAAATTTGACTGGATGTTTGACTCAGCCAAGTTTGTGCACCTGACAAGATATCAGTAATATCTAACTTCAAGAGACATCATTTGCCATGCTTTCATTTTGTTTTTGCTTCACAGCACTAGCCTATGGCTCAAGGGCTTCTCCCTATAATACTTACACATCAAACTTCAACAAAACTTTCCAAGCACATAAAATATATCTTCTGATCTCCTGGCCCATCCCAGAACCTCAGTTGGGCTCCAGCTCTCTTATCCCGCTTGGTTTCAATACCAGCTGGTACAACTTCTTGAATACAAAGTGTGACATTCTTTCAGAGGTGCCCTATAGCATCTAAACCACCACACCATCAAACATATTTATGTCACAAATGTTCAGCAGGGACAAACGATTGACATCCAAAATTCAACAAACAAGCTGATTGTCAACTGTATCATTATCAACTGTGGAAGGACTTTCAACATCAGGACAAGATTTGGGAGAGAGGTCTTAGAACATAACATAACATAACATAAGAACATAAGAAATAGGAGCAGGAGTTGGCCATCTAGCCCATTGACCATATATAACCATATAACAATCACAGCACGGAAACAGGCCACCTTGGCCCTCCTAGTCCGTGCCGAACTCTTAATCTCACCTAGTCCCACCTACCCACACTCAGCCCATAACCCTCCACTCCTTTCCTGTCCATATACCTATTCAATTTTACCTTAAATGACACAACTGAACAGGCTTCTACTACTTCTACAGGAAGCTCATTCCACACAGCTATCACTCTCTGAGTAAAGAAATACCCCCTCGTGTTTCCCTTAAACTTCTGCCCCCTAACTCTCAAATCATGTCCTCTCGTTTGAATCTCCCCTACTCTCAATGGAAACAGCCTATTCACATCAACTCTATCTATCCCTCTCAAAATTTTAAATACCGCGATCAAATCCCCCCTCAACCTTCTACGCTCCAATGAATAGAGACCTAACTTGTTCAACCTTTCTCTGTAACTTAAGTGCTGAAACCCAGGTAACATCCTAGTAAATCATCTCTGCACTCTCTCTAATTTATTGATATCTTTCCTATAATTCGGTGAGCAGAACTGCACACAATATTCCAAATTTAGCCTTACCAATGCCTTGTACAATTTTAACATTACATCCCAACTTCTGTACTCAATGCTTTGATTTATAAAGGCTAGCGTTCCAAAAGCCTTCTTCACCACCCTATCTACATGAGACTCCACCTTCAGGGAACTATGCACTGTTATTCCTAGACCTCTCTGTTCCTCTGCAATCCTCAATGCCCTACCATTTACCCTGTATGTTCTATTTGGATTATTCCTGCCAAAATGTAGAACCTCACACTTCTCAGCATTAAACTCCATCTGCCAACGTTCAGCCCATTCTTCTAACCGGCATAAATCTCCCTGCAAGCTTTGAAAACCCACCTCATTATCCACAACACCTCCTACCTTAGTATCATCGGCATACTTACTAATCCAATTTACCACCCCATCATCCAGATCATTTATGTATATTACAAACAACATTGGGCCCAAAACAGATCCCTGAGGCACCCCGCTAGTCACCGGCCTCCATCCTGATAAACAATTATCCATCACTACTCTCTGGCATCTCCCATCTAGCCACTGTTGAATCCATTTTATTACTCCAGCATTAATACCTAACGACTGAACCTTATTAACTAACCTTCCATGTGGAACTTTGTCAAAGGCTTTGTTGAAGTCCATATAGACTACATCCACTGCCTTACCCTCGTCAACATTCCTCGTAACTTCTTCAAAAAATTCAATAAGGTTTGTCAAACATGACCTTCCACGCACAAATCCATGCTGGCTACTCCTAATCAGATCCTGTCTATCCAGATAATTATAAGTACTATCTCTAAGAATACTTTCCATTAATTTACCCACCGCTGATGTCAAACTGACAGGTCTATAATTGCTAGGCTTCCTTCTAGAACCCTTTTTAAACAATGGAACCACATGAGCGATACGCCAATCCTCCAGCATAATCCCCATTTCTAATGACATCTTAAAGATCTCCGTCAGAGCTCCTGCTATTTCTACACAAACTTCCCTCAAGGTCCTGGGGAATATCCTGTCAGGACCCGGAGATTTATCCACTTTTAAATTTCTTAAAAGCGCCAGTACTTCCACCTCTTTAATTGTCATAGGTTCCATAACTTCCTTACTTGTTTCCCACACCTTACACAATTCAATATCCTTCTCCTCAGTGAATACCGAAGAGAAGAAATCGTTCAAAATCTCTCCCATCTCCCTCGGCTCCACACATAGCTGACCACTCTGATTCTCTAAGGGGCCAGTTTTATCCCTCACTATCCTCCTGCTTTTAATATAACTGTAGAAACCTTTCGGATTTACTTTCACCTTATTTGCCAAACCAACCTCGTATCTTCTTTTAGCTTTTCTAATCACTTTCTTAAGATTCCTTTTACATTCTTTATATTCCTCAAGCAATTCCTTTACTCCATGCTGCCTATATCTATTGTAGACATCTTTCTTTTTCCGAACCAAATTTCTAATATCCCTTGAAAACCATGGTGCTTTCAAACCTTTAACCTTTCCTTTCAACCTAACAGGAACATAAAGATTCTGTACCCTCATAATTTCACCCTTAAGTGACCTCCATTTCTCTATGACATCCTTCCCATAAAACAACTTGACCCAATCCACTCTCTCTAAATCCCTTCGCATCTCCTCAAAGTTAGCCTTTCTCCAATTAAAAATCTCAACTCTAGGTCCTGTCCTGTCCTTCTCCATAATTATATTGAAGGTAATGCTATTGTGATCACTGGACCCGAAGTGCTCCCCAACACATACATCTGTCAGCTGACCTATCGCATTCCCTAACAGGAGGTCCAACACTGCCCCATCTCTAGTCGGTACTTCTATGTATTGTTGCAAAATGCTCAATAAGGTCATGGCTGATCTGCCCATAGATTCCTCTCCACCTACCCGCCTTTTTCTCATAACCCTTAATTCCCTACTGTGCAAAAATCTATCCAACCTTGTTTTAAATATATTTATTGAGGTAGCCTCTACTGCTTCATTCCACAGATTTGCCACTCTCTGGGAAAAAGTTCCTCCTTATATCCATCCCAAATCTACTTCCCCAAATCTTGAGGCTATGTCCCCTAGTTCTAGTCTCACCTACCAATGGAAACAACTTTCCTGCCTCTATCTTATCTATCTGTTTCATAATTTTTTACGTTTCTATAAGATCTCCTCTCATTCTTCTGAATTCTTAAAACATATTGGGAGAGATCAATATTAAAGAAGCGTTTGAGATGGAGAAAGTGGAGACAAATTTTCTCTGTGTCTTAGCAACAAATGAAAAAACACAGAACTGAATGAAGAAGTTGGTGTTATTTGGGAAAGTTTAATTAAAAGCCATTGTAGAGTACTGAAGCTTTAAGAAATGCATAATGGAGCTAATAAAATTTCAAGCAACTGTGAAGCAAGTGCTTTATCACCACCCTGTAACTGTCTGAATGAGTAAGGATGTGCCGAACCCTTTAAGACTCTTAATGAGTTCCTATACACATTGCTATATTCTCTTTACCAGTTGTATAGAGCCTCTGTCTAATTAAACTTCAGCAGATTAAAACATAAAGGTGTTATTACAATATCATTAAAGTGGAATAGTTTTACACTAATGGACTCGGAATAGCTAAATTATTCATGCATGTATTGCATATAAAAATTATCAATGAGCATAATCACCGTATCATATCAAAACTCTCTCATCTGTCTTTTTAGAATTAAATCTGAAATAAGTGATTTTATATAGTATAACCACACAAAAATTAATAACAAAAGCAGACAGCAAAGAATGGTAGAATCCTCCTGCAGTGAAAGAGGTTGAGTGAAATGCAGAAAAGTAGTATCCAGCTATCTATCATCAAAGACCCAGACCCTGTGCCAAACTGGCAAGGTCCATGTTAATTATTTTGTCAAAGTCGAAGTAAAAAAGTTGTAGTTTCCCAAACAAGAAGTACTGTAATGGGGACTGGTGCGAATCCACATTGTCTGAGGTTCCCTGTCCTTCCTTGGCCACACTTAAATACTCAATTTAAATGTCCTTAGTCTCATGTGATCAGTTCACTTCTGTGCAGAAAACTGTCTCCAAATATACATATAGTCATTCTTTTTAACTCGCTTCATCTTCAGGGTATTTTTCATTTATAATACATAAGCTAAGCCAGCATTTATTGTCCCTCCTTAGTTGTCCTTCAGATTTCCCAACAACATAGTATTCCCAACAACTATGAATGATGGTATTATACTGGGAATGACTATAAATTACTTAAGTCGAACTAATGTACAGTTGGACCGACGATGTTTTCCCAAGAATGAAAGCATGGCCAAACTGCCTGAAGTACTGGCAGAATATGAGGAAAGTTTTGTATTCATAAAACAATGATGTAATGGGTTTAGTTCAGAGAGATTGGAGAAGAGGTGGGATCCAGGTTCGGGAGATATCATTGTTTTCTGGAATAGATGAAGAGGCTGAATCTGTTTAAAGTTTTTGGACTTCAACATCTGAGACAATCTAATCTGAGCTCAACATATTAATGCAATTACAAAAAAGGCCAGACAGTGGATATACTTCATTAGGAGTTTGAGGAGATTTTGTATGTACCAAAGACTTGAGCAAATTTCTACAGAAGTACCAAATACATCCTGACTGGTTTCATTACCACCTGTAATGGAAGCTAAAAACACACAGGATTGAAAAAGCTACAGAGGGTTGTAGATTCAGCCAACTCCATCACGGACGCTAGTCTCCCCATCAGCAAGGACATCTTCAAAAAGCAATGCCTCAAAAAAGTGGCACCCATCGTTAACGACCCTTCACCAATCAGAACCTCTTCTCATTGCTGCTATGGGAAGGAGTTACTTGTACCTAAAAAAGCACACTCAATATTTTAGGGACAGTTTCTTCCACTCTGCCAACAGATTTCTGAACGGTGCATGAAACCATGAATGCTACCTCACTGTTTTACACCCTTTGCACAATATTTATTTATTTATTTTCATATTTCTTATTGTAACTTGTATGTATTGTGCTGCATTGCTGCAGGAAAACAATAAATTTCACAAGAAATATCAGTGATAATAAATCTGATCCTGATTCTGATTCATTACCAGGCACTAAATCCAATTATCAAGTGCATTAAGTTTCCACCAATACATCAATTACATGGTTATAAAGTACCAATTAACTAATTGGTTTACCAAAGAATTATATTCTGGTCATCGTATAACTGCAGAGTTTGATTTTAAATTCATCTGAAGGGAGAGGATTTGACTACATCGCGGATGAAATTTAAATTATTTGGCAAATACCTGAACACCAGGAAATATTACGGAAATGATGTGCAAAAGATTGGGTTATATAGTTAGATCAAATGCATAAATAGTGTCATTTAAGATGGGACAAGACCAAGAGGTACTACAAAGTTAAGATATATTTCCTCTGCATCTACTGTATATAGAGGCATGAAGCATGTTAAACTAGCTTTGGAAGCTTCCAATATAATTAGCCATATATAATTATGATGCTGTGACAATCATGAAGACATGGATAAAGAAAAAAACAAATATTCCTGGAATCAGAAAGGATGGGGAAAGAATAAAGGAAGAGATTAGCTGTATTAATTTAGGAAAACTATTGCAGTGCTAGAGATGGAGTGGCCAAGGACAGATTCTGTTTAGCTGGAATTAAACAAGAGGAGCAATTTAATTTATAGGGCTATTCTATAGGCTGTCAAACAGGGATGGAGAACCTCTTTGAGAGCTGGTAACCAAACTGGTGATAATCTTCTGAACAATTCTCTCACATGCTGTAGTAATTTTGAGCAGAGATTATCATTTCTTGATGAATTAGAAATAATAGTTATGGATTTTAAAAAGAAAAAGGATGAGTCCTGTTCCTTATGTGTATTCACTATTTTACAATTAATAAAAGTATAACACATTGAAATAACTGAAGGATTTTAGAAAATCTCTTTAAAATTATCAATATTAATCTTTTCAAAACTTTTGAAAAGTAATATCATTTCTAAAAAGTATTGTTATTACACCTCATGCAACATAAGGAATGTGAAGTTTTGTGCATATTAATAAAAGATCCAGGAAAGGAAAATAAACACTATTCTCAGTGAGTCTTTCATTGCTCCACTAACGATAACAAATAGTCATAGATTCATAGAACACCACAGCACAGAAACAGGCCATCAGCCCTTCTAGACCATGCTGAACTATTAATCTGACTAGTCCCATCGACTTGCACCTGGACAACAGCCCTCATACCTGTGTATTCATCCATGCTGAGGCCGTCATTGAGTGCAGTCAAGTTGTCATCGAAATTCTTTTAAATGTTGAAATCAAGCCCATATCCACCACTTCCACTGGCAAATATTTCTGCCCACTCACCACTCTCTAAGTGAAGATGTTCCCCCTCATATTCCCCTTAAACATTTCACCCTTAGTCCACCTTCCACCTCTAGTCTCGCCCAACCTCAGTGCAAAAAAGCCTGCTTGCATTTACTCAGAGGTAGAATAGGTTAGGACTTTATTTCCTAGAGTGTACGAGAATGAAGGGAGATTTGATAGAGGTATATAAAATTATCAGAT
Source organism: Hypanus sabinus (assembly GCF_030144855.1). NCBI lineage: Eukaryota > Metazoa > Chordata > Chondrichthyes > Myliobatiformes > Dasyatidae > Hypanus > Hypanus sabinus. The sequence goes on from NC_082707.1 coordinate 172,754,482, forward strand.
AAAGTCCTCAACTCCTGAAAACATTCTTGTAAATTCTCTCTGCATCTTACAATTTTGTTGATGTATTTCCTGTATGTAGATGACCAGAACTAAACACAATACACCAAATTTGGCAACACCAATGTGTACAAGTCAACATAACAAAACCAGCTCCTGTACTTAATACTTTGATATATGAAGTCCACTGTGACAAAAGCTCTATTTATGACCCTATCTACCTGTGATACTACTTTCAATGAACTATGGATCTGTATTCCCCAACCTTTCTGTTCTACTGCACTTCTTACTGCTCTGCCACTCACAGGTAAGTCTGATCCTGGATTGTCTTTCCAAAGTGCAATATCTACATTAATTTCCATTTGCCATTTATCAGCCCTTTTATCCAGCCGGTCCATATCCCACTGCAAACATTGATAGCCTCCCTTACAGTCCACTACACCCCTATAATATTTTATATCTGGCTTGTGTTTGGTTGTTTTGAAAGATATGACTGTAGCATTAATTTTATCTGTAAGTGTGTTCCTATAATTAGACTGATCAAGTCCAGCATTGAAAACACTGACACAATATGTCGATGAAAATGTTTCAGACAGTTAAACATTTAAAGAATGAATTTCCAGAGACTCAGAACCTGATTGTCTAGATTCTTAGGCTTTGATCTTATCACTAACTAATCTTCTTCAATATTTTCTAATTCAGTTCTTAAGTTGACTATGTGTGTCAATTTTATTAAGTGTGCAATTTTATTAAATTTCACTAAGTGTGCCAACAGAATTTTTGCATGTGCCATCTTGGGCATACATACCATATGCTTGCCACCCCTACTGTCAACAATAGGGAAAGGGAAGAGCACAGCTATGCCAAAGCCATAGCTCAATGATAATTGAGGAGAAGGTTTGGCTACAAGCTATAGACATCACCGCAAGTCAATAAGGTGCAACAATGAAAGCCAACGCTTCCTGGATGACCAAACAGTACAGAAGGAAACAGAGCAGTGAAGAAAGAAGCATAATATATATCAAACTGAAAATACAAGTGAGACCCATATTAATTGTGTTACAAGCCGCAGTAAGATTTTGTGAGTGGGGTGATGTAATGGTCTTGTGACAATGGGGTGATGTGAAGTCAAGTGATGGTATGGTATAAAACAAAAGCCCGTGACTGTGACACGGTTCTTATTTGTATTTTGCGGTGCAACCCTGTTGATGTCAGTTGGCTGTTTTGGCAAGGTGCCACTGGTTTTGTTTTGTTGCACATTTGTTTTTCCCATACAGTTTAGTATCAGAGAGTGAAGACATTACCAGCGCTATCCAAACCCAAAGGATTGGGTAAAGTTAATGTTGTTCGGTGTTTTGGGAGTGATCGACCTTTTTGGATCTTCATTGGGGGAATTGTAGCATGCACGTTTGAGTTAAATCCCTGCAAGGTCAGGAAGATTTGTGCAGTGACCACCCTCCAGCCAACAGGTCATTTCTTCGTGATTTCTTTGGACAAGGCATCTCTCAGCTGTGATCAGCAGATACATTATATCTTCGAAGGAATTGTTGTTTCGGGGAAGTCTCTCCTTAATGACTGTATAAATCACGTGGACATTTGAATTTATCACTTTAAGTCTGTGCTTGATTGAGAACTCGCTAAGAACAATTTCTAAATTTGGGTGTTTGTTAGATTTAGTCACATAACTGTTTACCACTGGTTAAGTTAGTCATTTGTTTACTTTTCTATGTTTTTGAGCAGAGGTTAATATATTCTGTTGTTTGTTTATAAATCCGGACTCAATTTCATATCTATTGCTGCTGGTTCATAACAAATGCCGCATGATTAGAGGGAAAGAAGAGAAGGATGTGAAGAGAAAGTTAGTTAATCCTAATCTCTACAATAGGCATAAGAGATGCTGTGAGACCAAACAGGAACAAAAAAAAATGCGGAGAGTTCTTGGCTAAATGAGAGCTAAATCGTACATGATAGCTTCACTTTTGTTGTTATTGAGGGAGGAAACACTTCTGGAGTCTCAGTAAATGAAGATGTTGAGAATCTGGATGAGTTAAGACTGATATTAGAATGGCAATCTATACCTCACGTGGATAGGATAGCAAGAGAGAAAAACTGCAAAAATACTGTTTTTGAGATGCGTGGGGAATGGAGAATGGAAAACATTGCATCCTTGCTGTAAACTGGTTTAAATATTAAAAGGCCTGAACAGATTAGATATGGCAAAGTTATTTCCCGTGGGAGGGGAGTCTAGGACTAGAGAGCATGACTTTAGGATAGAAAGACATCTATTTAGAACAAAAATAGTCAGAGGGTGGTAAATCTATGGATTTTGTTGACACGAGTGGCTGTGGAGGCCAAGTCATTGGATGATTTTAAGACAGAGATAGACAGGTTCTTGATTAGCCAGGGCATCAAAGAGCCAGGGGAGTGGAAATGACTGGAAGAATTGGATCAGCCTATGATTGAATGGTGGAGCAGACTCGAAGGGGTGAATAGCCTACTTCTGCTCCTATATCTTATATCTTATGGTCTTAAATACAGTAACAACAGACCCATCAGTTTAACTTTGGAAAAATTAGAAGTATTAGCATCCACTTGGGCAAGAGAGGATAGATTAGGGAAAGTGAAATTTGTTAAAATGAAATCATTTTTAACTAATTTGGTTGTGTATTTAGTAAGATAACAAAGAAGCTGATGAGAAAACATTGGTTGATGTAGCTGATGTTTCATAAATATGTTATAAAAATGTTTTAGTAATAGTCTTGAAGAGGCAAAATGGAAAAATAAGTGGCTATGAAATTTACCACAGAAAAATGTTAATGTCCCAAGCTGGAGGAAAATAAGAAGAGGTAGTATGAACAATAGGACACAATTCGAAGAGAAATACAAGAACTGAGAGAGCTATTTTAGACACTACGGGGGGGGGGGGGTTATTAAAAGGGGGAGGGGTAATATTACTTGTCAGGAAAAATTTCACTGCAGTGCTCAGATGAGACAGATTGGAGGGCTCATCTACTGAGGCTATGTCGATGGAACTGAGGAATAAGAAAGAGATAACTGCGTTAATGGGATGATATTATTCAATGGGATTCCAATAAGCAAATTTAAAGAGAGCAAACTATTGTAAGAAAATGGATCACTTTGCTGCAAGTGATGAGAGACTGCCTTTAAATCACTGGTGAGATTACTGGGCTATTGGAGAGGGGAGAGCCTGCTGCTGTGCCAGCAGAAGGTTATCCAGGCTTTCTGTGTTTTGGATATGGACTTGGATTATGGTCTTTTTTTTTCAGTCCTATGGCTTTTTATATTCTGTGTTTTTGCCCATTTCTCTCTTTTTTTGTGCAGGAGTGGGGGATTTGGTCGTTAATGATCGTGCACCATTCTTTTCTTTCTTGGTTTTGTGGCAATCTGGAGAAGAAGAATTTCAGACTTGTATACCTTGATAATAAATAAATCTTTGAACCTTGAAAAATAAGGATTTGATCATAGGAAATTTTAACTTTCCACATATTAGCTGGGGCTCCCATTCAGTAAAAGGATCAAACAGGATAGAGTTTGTCAAATGTGTTCAGGAAAGTTTCCTTAATCAATATATAGAGGTTCCAAATAGAGGGAGTGTGCAACTGAATCTCCTATTTTGCTGGTGATAAAAGTGCCAGCAAAGGGATGCTTGGTAAGTGGGAAGCCATCAAAAGTGAAATACCGAGAAAACAGGTTTGCATCTTCCTGAAATCCAAGAGAACACTTTAAAGGGTATTCAGGAAGGCATGAGGTTGCTCTGCCAGACAAGATGAAAGAGAATCCCAAGGGTTTCTACAGTCATAGTAAGAGTAAAAGGATAACAAGGAAAAATATTCCACTTGAAAATCACTGTGGTCGTCTATGCGTGTGCCTGAAAGAGAGAAGGGAGATCTTAAATGGATTTTCTGCATCTGTATTTCCTCAGAGTGTGAGTCTGTGGAACTCCCTCTCTCGATGGTGAGTGAGAGTCTGCTGGTCCTCGGCAGGGGAACTCGGACAAGCAATGCAGCAGATTGTGATACGGAAATAGCAAGCTGTCGGTCTCCCCGCCTGCTGCAACAGGAGTGATATCTCCCTCTCTCTTGCTAGTGAGAAAGGGAGCCTCTTTGAGACGCCAAAGCGTTGGGATGGACAGTAGTCTTTGGTGTACTCTAGATCACGGTCTCTGGGAGTTTTGCTATTGCTTGCGTGGTAGGTGGTGGGGTTTGATGCTTTTGCTGGGGCAAGTGGGGGGAATGGTGGGGAGGGTTGATGCTTTGCTGCTGCTTACATGTGTGAGTGGGAGGCGGGCTTTGGGGATCCAACATTTTTCTATCGTTCTTTCTTTGGGTTTTTTTCTCTATTTTGTGGATGTCTGCACAGAGTGAGGATTTCAGGTTGTATACTGTATAAGTTCTCTGATATTAAATTGAACCGTTGAGCTGAGGCAAAACAGTAGAGAGGTCATGGACTACATCTGGATTACAGAAGAGGAAGTGCTTACTGTCTTGAAGCAAATTAGAGAATAGACAATAGGTGCAAGAGTAGGCCATTCTCCAACCCAGCACTGCCATTCAATGTGATCACGGCTGATCATCCACAATCAGATCCCCTCTCATCCTTCTAAATTCCATTGTATACAAGCTCATTCCAGTGTATACAAATTAGGGTGGATAAATTCCCAGGGATTCACCAGGTGTTTCCTTGCACCTTGTGGTAGGCTGGTGCAGAAATTGCAAGAGCTCTAGCAGAGGTATTTAAGCCATGGGTGAGGTGCGAGCGCACTGGACGAAAGCTAATGGTGTTCCATTGTTCAAAAAAGGCTCTAAGGATAGACTGGGAAATTGTAGGCCGGTGAGTCTGATGTCAGTCATGGGTAAAATATTGAAGGTATTCTAAGCAACAGCATATATAAGTATTTTAATAGACAAGGGCAGATTAGAGATAGTCAACATAGCTTTGTTCATGGTAGGTCATGCCTAACCGATCTTATGAAGGTTTTTGAGGTGATTACCAGAAAAGCTGATAAAGGAAAGGCAGTGAACATTGTCTACATGAACTTTAGTAAGGCTTTTGACAAAGTCCCACATGGGAGGGTAGTCCATGAGGTTAAGTTACTTAGCATTCAGGATGAAGTAGCCAACTGGAGCCAATATTGGGAAGCCAGAGGGTGATAGCTGATAGTTGTCTCTCTGAGTGGCAACATGTAATTAGTGGCAAGCCACAGGATTGGTGCTGGGTTTGTTGCTGTGTGGTGAACTATGTGCCTGTCGGGACACGCCCCCTGCTGACTGCTCCTGTGGCTCCTCCCACAGGCCCCTGTATAAAGGCGATCTGAGGCCTGACGCTCGGCCTCAGTCTCCAGGACATAGTATGATGGACACTCACTCCTGGTTCCTTCTTCCAGTCAATAAAAGCCGATATCTCGCCTTACGTCTCAGTGTGAGTTATTGATGGTGCATCATGCTGTTTGTCATCTATGTTAATAATTTAGATGATGATGTAGTAAAATAGATCAACAAATTTGTGGATCACACTAAGATTGGGGGTGTGGTAGACAGTGAGGAAGGCTATCAAAGCTTCAAGTGATCTGGACTAGCAGGGAAACTGGGAGATGAAAAATGGCAGATGGAATTTAATGCAAACAAGTGTAAGGTGTGTCCCTTTGGGAGGACCAACCAGGGTAGGATTTACAATGGCAGAGCTCTGAGGTATGACAAAGAACAAAGAGACCCAGGAATATGGATCCATAATTCCTTGAAAGTGGCATCACAAGTAGGTAAGGTCATAAAGAGATCTTTTAGCACATTGGCCTTCATAGATCAGGGCACTGAGTACAGGAGTTTGGGTGTTATGCTGAAGTTGTATAAGACGGTGGTGAGGCCGAATTTGGAAATCTGTGTGCAGTTCTGGTCACCTACCTACAGGAAAGCCATCACTAAGATTGAAAGAGAAACTTTACCAGGATAGTTCTGAGACTTGAGGACATGAGTTAGAGGGAAAGGTTGAACAGGTTAAGACATTCATTCCCTGGCATGTAGGAAAAGGAGGGGAGATTTGATGGAAGTGCACAAAACTATGAAAGGTATAGAATGAGTAAATGTATGCAGACTTTTCCCCTCAGGTTGAACCAGACTAGAACTAGAGGTCATAGATTTAGGATAAAAGGTGAAATATTTAAAGAGGACCAGAGGGGACTCTTCTCCATTCAGAGGACGGTATGAATGTGGGAAGTGCTGCCAGTGAAAATGCTAAATGCAGGTTCAATTGTAAAATTTAGTAGAAGTTTGGATAGGTACATGGGTAGGAAGTACATGATCTGAGTGCAGGTAAATGGGCAAAAGGCAAAAGATCAAGTGGGTATGGTCTAGATCAGGGGTCAGCAACCTTTACCACTGAAAGAGCCACTTGGACCCGTTTCCCACAGAAAAGAAAACACTGGGAGCCGCAAAACCCGTTTGACATTTAAAATGAAATAACACTGCATACAATGTTTTTTTTGCCTTTATGCTATGTATAAACAAACTATAATGTGTTGCATTTATGAAATTGATGAACTCCTGCAGAGAAAACGAAATTACATTTCTGCATGCAACAAAAACATTTTGAACTCCGAAAAAAAGACGTTGGGTTGAAAGTTACTTTTAAGTAAAATATTCAATGTCTATTTGAGTCCTTCTTGTATTTATGAAAAACGCCGAACTTAAATTTTCCGCCAGCAGCAAACCAAAAATAACGTCAGCCAGCTGTCATCCTGAAAAATGAAAGGACTATTTCACTGAACAATGAAAAAATATGAATATAAGTAAAATAATAGGCAATTAAAATATTTATCATACTTGGTTAATGGGATTTCTGCTCCTGGACCTCAGCGCACAGCGTCTGCACATCAGGGCTGTATGATGTCACCTTCATCTTTACACAGGATCGCAAGCTGTCATCTGTGAGGTTTTCAATATCACTCCATTTGTGTTTCTGAGCAAGAACGGCCTTCTGACGGGCAACATCTTCAAGGTCTGCTGTCAAGCATCTAAACTTGGACACCCATATGTCTTTGTCGGCTATGTCGGCCAGTTCCATCTCAAGATCAGGTTGACTCACACCTGCCAATGCAGTCGTATTCAGTAGGGAAGGATCGATGCTTAAGGGAGTGACCGGGAAGGATAATGTGTTTTTTTCCTCTCTGAACTCACAGAAGCGTTTCCCAAACGATGTTTGCATTGCGATGATTGCAGAATGTAAATACTCCGAAATTATCATGTCGTGACCTTGTTTGAACTCTCTCAAATTGGGGAAGTGAGACAAAGTGCCTTTCTGTAAATCTCTGGCAAGCACTGTCAACTTGCGCTCGAATGCCAAAACATCCTCCAACATGTGCAGGGCTGTACGTCCTTTCCCCTGAAGAGCTGTGTTCAGCGTGTTCAGGTGCGCTGTCATGTCTACCATGAAGTGTAGCTTTTCCAGCCACTCTGGCTGTTCCAGCTCAGGAAAGGTGAGCCCTTTGCTGCCCAGGAAAGTTTTCACTTCTTCCAGACACGCGACAAAGCGTTTCAGCACCTTCCGTCTGGACAGCCAGCGATAAAAACACGTTGTAGCGGTGTCAGTAAACTGCAGTCAAAGATAGCTTTATTCGAACTAAACAGCCTTGCTTTTAAGCCTCCCTCAACCCAGCCCCCATGGACGCAGATGCTGCAAAAGACGCGTACTCACAAACCCCCGTAGGCTATCTCCCTTAGCCGGAATGCTGGCTAATTGTGAGCCGTTTCGGATGTGGCAGGAAATGTGTCGCTACACTTAGGTTGTACAAGATCACCATAATTACATTTCAAAAGCTAACAAACTAACATAAAATACATTTTAATTAAATACTGACCAATTATTTCCCAAAGCCACAGGGAGCCGCAGCACAGAGGTGAAAGAGCCACAAATGGCTCGGGAGCCGCAGGTTGCCGACCCCCGGTCTAGATGAAACAAAAGGCCTGTTTCTGTGCTCTAGTGTTCTATGACTCTGTCTCCATTTCTCTCCTGACATACACTTAGTGGCCAATTTGTTAAGTACACCTGTACACCTGCTTTTTAATGCTAGTATTCAATCACCCAGTCATTTGACAACAACTCAATCCATAAAGGCATGCAGACATGGTCAAGAAGTTCAGCCACTGTTCAGACCAAACATCAGATTGGGGAAGAACTGCTGATATCCTGGTATTTTCACACACACAGTCTCTAGAGTTTACATTGAATGGTGTACAAAAACAAAACAACAATCCAGCTTTTTGGGCAAAAATGCCTTATTAATGACAGAAGTTTGAGGGGAATGGCCAGTTTGGTTCAAGTTGACAGGAAAACGACAGCAAATCATATAACCACACATTACAACAGTGCTGGGTAGAAAAGCACCTCTGAACGTACAGCACGTTGAACTTGAAGTGGATGAGCTACGGGAGCAGAGGACCACAAATATACACTCAATGGCACTTTATTAGGTACAGGAGGTATCTAATAATGTGCCTACTGAGGGTATATATTGACTGCCGAATTGGTATTTCAAGCATTCTTCTTTTCTTTCTTAAAAGTAAAGGTGGTAAGGTTTACACTAATCTTTCTTCCTCTTCTTCCTAGAGCAGCCCAACTAACATTCCACACAGCACCATACAATAACAACCGTGCCACAAATCCTTCTCACTGGTTTACACCATCCCCTGTAAGCAGTAAAGCTTTCCACAGTAATAAGGTTTTACCTTCAGAGATCTTTCATCTTTTCACTAATTCATGTCTGAGGCAGATCAGACTTACTAGCTTTCATCTAATTCGCTTCATCTCACTGCTACAAAACCCGCAGGGGACAGAGCTATTGAGTAGTCCTCTCTGCCACTGCTGTCTCATTCGTGATGTGGAGGAGTTGGTGAAGCATGGTAGTCTTGGCACAGCAAAGTACAAAGTTGGTGGAAGAGCCTAAAAGTTGCGAATCTGTGTGTTTATCATGCAACTGCTTCTGGTCATAATCTTCTCCTTTCTCTGCCTCTTTAATCCTGTCACTTTTCCTTCTGTTTTATAGTCTCCTTTTCTGCAGGTTCGTTACAGTGAATGAAGACAGGAAACAGGAGGGCAAAGAAGACCAGGAAAAGAGAGAAATTATTCTTAAAATTAATGATGAGAATTATGGAGAAGAACTTGTGGTCCCTCAGAGTGGGAAAAAGCACTCTATTCCTCTGTCATGTGTCATTTAGTTACCATACTGCGTCACCTGAGGAGTTAAAGTCAACAGTCCACACACAACATGCCTCAATATCTGGTACGTCTATGCCGCAAATTTCAATAGAAAGATCTTTGTTGACAAAGAAAGTTTCAACAATAAATATTTTGCAGAATCTGTTATAATTACAAGTCCTGATGAAGGGCCTCGGCCCAAAACGTCAACTCTTTATTCATTTTCATAGATGTTGCCTGGCCTGTTGGTTTCCTCCAACCTTTTGTGTGTGTTACTCTGGATTTTCAGCATCTGCAGAATCTCATCGCATAACTACAGGCCATTCCAACTTTACAAACACACAACCTGCAAACCGGCAAATGAGGCTTTGAACATAGAGCATGTACTCAGAACATATACCTCCTGTACCTAATAAAATAGCCAATGAGTGTATGTTTGTGGTCTTTGCTGCTGTAGCCTATCCAATTCAAGGTTTAATATGTTGTACATTCAGAGATTCTCTTCTGCACATCACTGCTGTAATGCGTGATTATTTGAGTTACTGTCACCTTCCTGTCAGCTTGAGCCAGTCTGGCCATTCTCCTCTGACCTCTCTCATTAACAAGGTGTGTTCATCCACAGAACTGCCACCCATTGGATTTTCTCTTTGTTTTTCACACCATTCTCTGTAAACTCTAGAGAATATGGTATGTGAAAATCCCGGGAGATCAACAGTTTCTGAGACACTCAAACCACCTCACCTGGCACCAACAATAATTCCATGGTCAAAGTCACTTAGGTCATATTTCTGGCCCATTCTGATATTTAGTCTGAACAGCAACTCAAGCCCTTGACCATATCTGCATGCTTTTAGGCATGGATTTGCTGCCATGTGATTGGCTGATTAGATTTTTGCATTAACGAGCAGGCATACCTAATAAAGTGGCCACTGATTGTAGAACACCTCAGCATGCGCATAGACCCTTTGGCCCAAACTGTTAATTAGATTAGTAATCAAATGCCCAACTAAACCAATCTTTTCTGGATATGACAATGTCCATATCCTTCCATTTCCTGCACATTTATGGGCCTATCTAAGAAATTGTGAGTGCCTCCATTATTTTTGCCTCCAACACCACTCCAGGCAACACGTTCCAAACACCCACCATTCTCTGTGCTAAAAAACATTTGCCCGCATTTCTCTTTTGACTTTGCCCCCTCTCGCCTTAATGCATGGCCTCTGATATTAGATATTTCAACCATGGTAAAAGGTACTGTCTTTCTATGCCACCCATAATCACTTAAACCTGTCAGAGAAACCACAGCCACTCCAGAGAAAACAGCTCAAGTTTGTTCAACCTGCCCTCTAATCCAGGCAGCATCCCGGTAAACCTCTTCGGCAGTCTCGCCGAAGGCTGAGCTTCACACATCAGGAGCACAAACCACACAGGCTGACTGTGATGAGAAATCTGGGCCGGGTATACTTTGCTCTCCTGACACACAGAGCTTCTGCAGTAACAGGCTGTGAACTGCCTACTTGTATGACGAACTGCGAGGGCAGTCAGAAGATAAATTGAATGGGTACGTGTGCTGGCAGGGCTGCTTCTTCCCAGAATATGATTGTGGTGGGTAACCACAAACAGCAATGGCAGACCTGGGACGGAAAGTGCTGTACTGGGAGCCAGATCCCCCTCCTGGTGCTCTGTGCTGGACAGTGAGCGGAAAAGCAGTGAGTAGCCTGACAGTGAATGTTGGTATCAGTAGGAAGTAAATTGTCTGTTTTTGGAGGAGCATGTTAAACACTCCTATTGATACACAAACACCCAGTAGATGATCATAGATGTTATAGTTATGTGATGGAAGAAAAAACACCTTTCTGCTTCTCCTCTCCCCATTCACTACTGTATGGGGGAACGGAAACAGATGTTCCTCTTCCCTCACAAAACTATTATAAACATCTCTGAGTGTCTGCATCAATTAGTAGATGATAACTGACAAAGTCCATTACCCATAGTTTTGATCTCAGACACAGGCTTTATACTTCCCACCATTTCCTTTCCTACATCGTTCACTCCTCTCCTTAAGTGATGAGTGAAACAAATCCATCACTGTGTTTGTTTTCTTGCCTTCTGGGTAATGCTGGTGTCATTGGTGAGTGCTTTACACTGCTGTCTTTCCTTTACCTGATCGTGTAACATTTGATGATATTAGTTTTGCGTAAACATACTCACCTTTTGGCAAACCAGTATCCCCAGTCCCACGAATGCAGGATAGCAAAGCTTTAACTGAATCAGGGAAATCGAGGGATTATAGGGTCCGTGCAGAAAGCAGCAATGGTAAAAGATCATGTATGACCTTACCGACCGGCAAAGCATTTACAAAGGGATGAATCCTCCTTTTATTGCTTATATTTTAATGTTATGTTATATTATTCAGTACATCTTTTTTCTACCTATCTTCTTCCTGCCAAAGGAAGTAAACTCAATTTACTTCATAGCCACATGCTCTGCCATTGGCTGTATTACAGGACCATAAGACGTGGCAGCAAATTAGGCCTTTCAGCTCTTTGAGTCTGTTCCACCATCTGATGAAGGCTGATTTATCTTCCCTCTCAACCCTCATTCCATCCAGAGTACATCAGTGAACTAAATGTGGGAATGAAATGTAAGATTTCCTAATTTGCCAACAGTATGACGTTAGGTGGCAGGACATGTTGTGATGGGGACAGTGTGATTTTGTGACAAGGTATCTAGAGATTTAGTGACTGGCCAAAACTTGAAACAGGAAGTTTAATATAAGTGAGTGTGAGATCACTTCCTATTTAAACTGGTTGTTCAGTGTGTATGTGTACCTCAGGATCACTTTACAGGGAGTTCCATCATTCATTTGAAATCTAGCTCTCATGTGGTTGCATTTTTACTGCACAGAAATGGGAAGAGCATAGCTAGTTGCCTCCATGCCCAGAAACACTGAGCATCGTTTTATAACATCTGACATCCTATATGGTGGAGGCAAATTTTATTTATTCTTCTTATTCAAATGCCAACATACCACCATTTAATTTCTTGTGGTGCCTTGACCTGTTACAAACAAAATATAATTACCTGTAAATGCAAGGGTTTCTGCAGATGCTGGAAATCTTGAGCAACACACACAAATGCTGCAGGAACTCAGCAAGTCAGGCAGCAGCTGTGGAGGAGAATCCACAGTTGATGTTTTGGCCAAGGCCCTTATCTAGAATGGGAAGGAAGGGGGCAGAAGTTAGAATAAGGAGGTGGAGGGAAGGGTAGGAGCACAAGCTGGCAGGTGATAGGTGAGACAAGGCGAGGGGAAGGTGAGTAGGATAGGGAGGGGGATGAAGTCAGAAGTTGGGAGGTGATAGATGAGACAAGGCGAGGGGAAGGTGAGTAGGATAGGGAGGGGGATGAAGTCAGAAGTTGGGAGGTGATAGGTGAGACAAGGCGAGGGGAAGGTGAGTAGGATAGGGAGGGGGATGAAGTCAGAAGTTGGGAGGTGATAGGTGAGACAAGGCGAGGGGAAGGTGAGTAGGATAGGGAGGGGGATGAAGTCAGAAGTTGGGAGGTGATAGGTGAGACAAGGCGAGGGGAAGGTGAGTAGGATAGGGAGGGGGATGAAGTCAGAAGTTGGGAGGTGATAGATGAGACAAGGCGAGGGGAAGGTGAGTAGGATAGGGAGGGGGATGAAGTCAGAAGTTGGGAGGTGATAGGTGAGACAAGGCGAGGGGAAGGTGAGTAGGATAGGGAGGGGGATGAAGTCAGAAGTTGGGAGGTGATAGGTGAGACAAGACGAGGGGAAGGTGAGTAGGATAGAGAGGGGGATGAAGTCAGAAGTTGGGAGGTGATAGGTGAGACAAGGCGAGGGGAAGGTGAGTAGGATAGGGAGGGGGATGAAGTCAGAAGTTGGGAGGTGATAGGTGAGACAAGGCGAGGGGAAGGTGAGTAGGATAGGGAGGGGGATGAAGTCAGAAGTTGGGAGGTGATAGGTGAGACAAGGCGAGGGGAAGGTGAGTAGGATGGGGAGGGGGATGAAGTCAGAAGTTGGGAGGTGATAGGTGAGACAAGGCGAGGGGAAGGTGAGTAGGATAGGGAGGGGGATGAAGTCAGAAGTTGGGAGGTGATAGGTGAGACAAGGCGAGGGGAAGGTGAGTAGGATGGGGAGGGGGATGAAGTCAGAAGTTGGGAGGTGATAGGTGAGACAAGGCAAGGGGAAGGTGAGTAGGATAGGGAGGGGGATGAAGTCAGAAGTTGGGAGGTGATAGGTTAAAGGGCCAAAGCAGGAGAAATCTAATTGGAGAGGGCAATGAACCACGGAAGAAATGGAAGGAGAAGGGGGAGCAGAGGGAGAAGATGGGAAGGTGAGGAGAAAAGAAGAGGTGCAAGGGCAACGGGGAATGAAAGAGAAAATGGGGATGGGAATTACCGAAAATTGAAGAAATCCCTGGTCATCTCATCAATTTGTAGGCTACCCAGATGGAATATGAGGTGTCACTTATATTATATATTACATACTATACATATTACATAAGGTATTACATATTATTTGTGTCTTTTATTCACTCATCTTTTAATCAAAACTTTCTGTTTGAGACTCAAAAATTGTTATTTCTTGATTCAAGACCCATAGTGTATTCTCCTTGTCACAAAACTGCCAGATAAGGGATATTTTAACAAGTTCTGCAGCTGCATGAACTCACTGATCTGACTCTGACAAGCAGGAAGCTCTAACACTTCTGAAATTTAAAAATCCAGTAGGTACAAACAAATACTTTGCAGAGTATGTGGTCCTTTCTGATCTTACTATACTACAGGAATGACAGGAAACTATCCAAAACACTCTTAAAATTCTCGCTGAATCATTGGTAATGGGAATAGACAGCTCCATGGCTGTAAAGAGTTTACACTCTTAATTCTACTCATCCTTTATGTAAACATCATGCTCTGTTTATTCATAGAGAATAAAAGCACACACTTTAAGGAAGGTTAATGCCTTGTCCTCCCATAGCATTTACATAATACCAGCTCTCTTTACTCAGGCAGCGTTAAAGAAGCACACGAACAGAAGGAAAAGCAGGTGACCGCAGAACAAATCAGATCAATCGTCAAAGATCCCCATCATCTGCTCCATGCCATCTTCTCGTGGCTACCATTGGGCAGGGTCACAGATGCCTGAAGTCTCACACTACCAGGTTCAAGAACAGTTACTTGGCTTCAACTATTCAATTCTTGAACCAACCTACACAACACTAATTACCACAGTATGGCAACACTGTGACCACTTTGTTTTTTTTTCTAGCTCTAATTGAGTTCTTTCTTGTATAACTTTTATAAACTTATGTTTTATTTCCGTTTGTCTTGTGAATATGTGTTGTGATGCTTTGTTCCTGTGATGCCGCCACAAGTAAATTTTTCATTGCACTTGTGCACCTGACAATGAACTCAACTTTGAGATAGAATATGTGGAAAAGAACATTAATTTTTCATTGCACTACACTTTTTTTCCATTAAAAAAACCTACTGTAACACCTGCAAAAATCAATGAACTGTGGATTTTCAGATTTAAGGTTATTTGGTATAGCTGCAACATCTGTCATAGCCAATGTGGCACTAACACTTTCACATCTCTGTTTGGAGGTTCCAGTGGATCTGACACACGCTGGCTGTTTAAAGTATTCTATAGATACTCCCAGATACTGACAACTGAAACAATACTGCACCATTGTAAAAGAAAGATGGTGCTGGATTCTTTTGAAATTGCTGAGAAGATATCCAGTTGGAATTTTGCCTGTCATACCTTCCTGCACGGTTAACTGGAGTCTCTGTGGAGCAGCCTAATTGTGAACGCACACAAATTCCAATCTTGGCTGTGTGTCGGTTGTTGGAAATGGAGGGAATCTAAAGCAGCTGCAGAGAATTAAAGGCTCCACGTTCCAAAATGAAAGGACGGCAAGTGGCCAAGAGAAAGGGACAGAGAGCAAGAACTGCAACAATGCTAGAAGCTGAATGATCACTACCAGCAGGGCAGAGCAGTTGCTTTCCCAAGGCTCTGTATTTTATTGTGAACAGATTGAGAATGGAATGGCTCAACTCCTCTGCTGTGCCATATTCTCTATATCCCTTTGTTCTTTGATCTATCGATTATTTATCCACCTCCACTTTAGATACCTTGAATTATCCAGCTTCCACCACCCACCAGGGCAGAGAATTCCAGAAATTCACCATCCTCTGCAAAAAGAAATTACTCCGCACTTAGAATGAGAAGGAGAATTACTACTGGACAGTCAATGTTGTCCTAGCACAGGCTAATGTTAAATGTACTTTCTGAATAAGTGAAAGATAAAAACATTGCCAGTTAGAAGAGTAGTTTTGATGCAACTCGATAGCACAAGGATCTGCTGCCACACAGTTGCAGTGACCCCACCTTTGATCAGAACCTCAGGCGCTACATGTGGAGTTAGCACAGTCTCCCTGTGACCAAAGGAACTAGAGGTTGCTAGGTTAATTGGCTGCTGTAAGTTACCTTTGCACTAGGCATCAGTAGGCGCAACATGGTGGACTTGATGGGATGAAAGGGATAAATGGTGGAACGGAACCAATGGAGATGATGTGAGAGCTGCCATAGTCTGAGGCACTATATTGTGAGGGATAGAATACGAAAGCAAAAAGAAAAGTATTTCTTTTGAAATACTTCTGAAAAGAATCATATTACTTCTCAGATCCATATTTCTGATTTGACTAATCTCTTCGTTAAAGGACATCCTTCTGGGAACAGCAGAGACTGTGAATGGTTGGCATGCTGACCATTTAGGGATGGTACCAATACCATAATATGGTCAGTTTAGTAATGCAATTTACAGGTAAATGGACTGAAAGGTTTTTCATTTCTGAATGTGCACAAAGTGTTCTGCAAACACCTAAGATGAACTGGGTAAGGACTGTTGCTTTCTCTCTGCTGAGCAGTTAGCTACAGAGAAGTGAACAAAGTTCCACTGAGGCTCACTCTCCACGTGTCTAACTGGACATCTCACTCCTTGTCCATGTTGTTGCTCAACATAATGTTTACACATTATTTCAGTACAAGGGTGGTTCATATACACTGCCTACGGTATTTTCTACTGTATTCCAGGCCTTTAAATTCAGTTTGTCCGTATATGTATGCACCTGTCAGGAATAGTTACTGACAAGAAAACCACCATTCCAAAATGATGGCAAGATTTCTCTGATTGCTAATTGTTAGTGACATCAGAATTGGGAAATCTTAGAACATAGAACATAGAAATCTACAGCACATTACAGGCCCTTCAGCCCACAATGTTGTGCTGACCATGTAACCTACTCTAGAAGCTGCCTAGAATTTTCCTACCGCCTAGCCCTCTATTTTTCTAAGCTCCATGTACCTATCTAAGAGTCTCTTAAAAGACCCTAATTTATCCTCCTCTACCACCTTCACTGGCAGTGCATTCCACGCACCTACCACTCTCTGTGTGAAAAACTTAGCCCTGACATCCCCCTTGTAGCTACTTCCAAGCACCTTAAGACTATGCCCCCTTATGTTAGCCATTTCTGTCCTGGGAAAGAGCCTCTGGCTATCCGCACAATAAATGCCTCTCATCACCTCAATCAGGTCACCTCTCATCGTCCGTTGCTCCAAGGAGAAAAGGCCAAGCTGGCAGGGATGACAGCAGAGCAGCAATGGTGTGAGCTTCTGGAAAAAATGAAGAAAATGCAGTATAGAGGTATTCCAAAAACAAAGAAATACTCAAATGGCAAAATAGTACAACCGTGGCTGACAAGAGAAGTCAAAGCTAATAAAAAGCAAAAGAGAGGGCTTACAACAATGCAAAAATTAGTGCTAAAACAGAGGATGTAGAAGCTTTTAAAAACTTACAGAGAGCAACTAAAAGAATCATTAGGAGGGAAAAGATGCAAGCTAGCAAACAATATCAAAGTGGAAAGTAAAAGCTGTTTCAAGCATATAAAAAAATAAAAGAGAGATAAGAATGGATATAGGACTGCTAGAAAATGAGACTGGAGAAATAATAACAGGGGACAAGAAGATGACAGATGAACTAAATGAGTTTTTTGCGTCAGCCTTTACTATGGAAGACACTAACAGTGTGCCAGATGTTGAAGGGTGTGAGGGAGAAGAAGTGAGTGCAGTTACGATTACAAGGGAGAAGGTGCTCAAAAAACTGAAAGTCCTAAGGGTACATCTTGGGCCAGATGAACTGCACCCTAAGGCTCTGAAAGAGGTAGCGGTAGAGATTGCAGAGACATTAGTAATGATCTTTCAAAAATCATTGGACTCTGGCATGGTACCGGAGGACTGGAAAATTGCAAATGTTGCTCCACTCTTTAGGAGAGGAGGAAGGCAGCAGAAAGGAAATTATAGACCAGTTAGCCTGACCTCAGTGGTTGGGAAGATGTTGGTTCAATTGTTAAAGATGAGGCCATGGAGTACTTGGTGACACAGGTCAAGACAGGACAAATTCAGCAGAGTTTCCTTAAAGGAAAATCTTGCTTGATGAACCTGTTGGAATTCTTTGATGAGATTACAAGTAGGATAGATAAAGGGGATGTAGTGGATGTTGTATATTTGGACTTTCAGAAGGCATTTGACAAGGTGCCACACATGAGGCTGCTTATCAAATTAAGAACCCATGATATTACAGGAAAGTTACTGACATGGTTAGAGCATTGGCTGATTGGTAGGAGGCAGCGAGTGGGAATAAAAGGATCCTTTTCTACTCCTATGTCTTATGGTCTTATGGTTTTATTTATCGTATCTCTGTCCTTGTATATCTCAGTCTCCTCCACTGCTAAGGAAAACAGTGCTGGTTTATCCAATCTCTCCTCTAACACAAGGCCACTGCAGGCAATATTCATAAGAATTTCTCTGCCCCCTCCCTGAATTTATCGTTTGCAGATGTAGAACTCTGAGTAAGCCATTATTCTACACCAGAAGGTTCTCGCTGAAGCAGAAAAGGCTGTGAACATCTGGGTCAAACATCAAATGTCTTTGGTTTCATTGTCGCCTCACTGCCAAACCACCCCGACAAAGTCTAAAACCACTTTTACATACCACTAATAGAGAAGTATGTAAGTAATAGAGAAATGTAACAACTATTGAAATAAGACGACACACACAATGCTGGAGGAACTCAGCAGGCCAGGCAGCATCTATGGAAAAGAGTTCAGTCCACATTTTAGGCCAAGACCCTTCATCAGAACTATTGAAGTAAACTTAAATACATTGAAAAAATAAAAAACTGTAAGAAATGAAAACCAAAATTTAAAATGTACCTGAAACATCAATTACAACAAAATGTGAAAAGTAAAGAAATAAGGCACTTTGCTATATTTCTTACTTTCTATGGTGTCGATATTTACATCCAAGTGAATACTGCTACTGTTTTGGCTTGCCCTGATAGGAGCCAGGATATGTAGGACTTGGCAACATCATCACACTGGACTCCTGTCATCCTCTATGCTTCTATGTGCCAACTTTTCCAGTTGGGTTCCATCTTGTTTAAAGAAGGATGCTCTAAATATTTGAATCTGCACTATAAATCTAAAATAATCTGAATTCTGTACACAGAGGAAAATTCAACGCTAACAGAAAATGTGTTCAAACAATTAGAGAATTTCTGATGGACACAGGCACATTCTATATTATTCATATTCCTGCTTGTTTTGCTTTTGCCAACATGCATTGTATATATATTTCATAAATATTTTAAAACAAATGTCTCACATATTCAAATCCCCAAGAGATTCAATGCAAATTTCAGTCAAAGTTGCCTGAGGGTAAAACTTAGAGGTGAATGTAATATAAGAAAGATCAGACCGCCTGGTTTTATGTATTCTATCAAAGTCTAAAAGCTGAAGTCCAGTTTATTTTGCAACACACACAAAATGCCGGAGGAACTCAGCAAATCTGGTGGCATCTATGGAGGGGAATGAACAGTCCATATTTCAGACCAAGACCCTTCATCAGGACTGAAGTCAAGTTGATTGTCATATGCACAAGCACATGTATGCAGAGATACACTGAAAAACGTACATGAAGCAACACCAGCACTATCAGTTCCTGAGGATTGGAGAATGGCTAACGTTATCCCACTTTTTAAGAAAGGAGGGAGAGAGAAAACAGAGAACTATAATCCTGTCAGCCTAACATCAGTGGTGGGGAAGATGCTAGAGTCCATTATTAAAGATGAAATATTGGCATATCTAAATAGCAGTGATAGGATTAGGCCGAGCCAGCATGGATTTACCAAGGGCAAATCATGCTTGACTAATCTATTGGAGTTTTTTGAGGATGTAACCAGGAAGTTAGACAAGGGAGATCCAGTGGATGTAGCATATCTCGATTTTCAGAAGGCATTTGATAAGGTCCCACATAGGAGATTGGTGGGTAAAATCAGAGCTCATAGCATTGGGGGGAAGATATTGACATGGATAGAAAACTGGTTGTCAGATAGAAAGCAAAGGGTAACGGTGAATGGGTGTTTCTTGGAATGACAGGTGGTGACTAGTGGGGTGCCACAGGGCTCGGTATTGGGACCACAACTGTTTACGATTTACATCAACAATTTAGATGAAGGCATTGAGAATAATATCAGCAAGTTTGCTGATGATACTAAGCTGGGTGGCAGTGTGACATGTGATGAGGATGTTAGGAGAATTCAGGGTGACTTGGATAGGCTGAGTGAGTGGGCAGATACTTGGCAGATGACGTTTAATGTGAATAAGTGTGAGGTTATCCACTTTGGGAGTAAGAACAGGAAGGCAGATTATTATCTGAATGGTGTAGAGTTAGGTAAGGGAGAAATACGAAGAGATCTAGGAGTCCTTGTTCATCAGTTACTGAAGGTGAATGAGCAAGTGCAGCAGGCAGTGAAGAAGGCTAATGGAATGTTGGCCTTTATTACAAAGGGAATTGAGTACAAGAGCAAGGAAATCATCTTGCATTTGTACAGGGCCCTGGTGAGACCACACCTGGAGTATTGTGTACAGTTTTGGTCTCCAGGGTTAAGGAAGGACATCCTGGCTGTAGAGGAAGTGCAGCGTAGATTCACAAGGTTAATTCCTGGGATGTCCGGACTGTCTTACGCAGAGAGGTTAGAGAGACTGGGCTTGTACACGCTGGAATTAAGGAAATTGAGAGGGGATCTGATTGCAACATATAAGATTATTAAGGGATTGGACAAGATAGAGGCAGGAAATATGTTCCAGATGCTGGGAGAGTCCAGTACCAGAGGGCATGGTTTAAGAATAAAGGGTAGGTCATTCAGGACAGAGTTAAGGAAAAACTTCTCCCAGAGAGTTGTGGGGGTGTGGAATGCACTGCCTCAGAAGGCAGTGGAGGCCAATTTTCTGGATGCTTTCAAGAAGGAGCTAGATAGGTATTTTATGGATAGGGGAATCAAGGGATATGGGGACAAGGCAGGAACCAGGTATTGATAGTAGATGATCAGCCATGATCTCAGAATGGCGGTGCAAGCTCGAAGAGCCGAATGGTCTACTTCTGCATCTATTGTCTATCCTGAAATCCAAATCTGCAACTGGTCTGGAGCCATGCTGTAATCACAGACACAGGCAACAGCCCTGCTGCATTCACATAGTATACTTAAATATAAAAGAATTTCTTGCCTATAACTTTAGAAACAGGTTGCCTTGATTAATGTTTATGCTCAACTGCTCAAGATCTTCAAATCTCCTCCTCCTTTCACTTTAATTGTTTTTATTTCATGCAAAAGAGTTCTTTTCCCCAATCCCTTATTAATTCATTCCCCTTCCAGACACTGACAATGTAGGGTACTGCTTCCATCTGTGGGGTGGAGGGTAGTTATGGTATTGGCAGCCTGTTGCTCGTGCCAGATCTGACAAGCTGGCAATTTTCTCTTTCCAATATGCATTCTCAGTAATTGCAGGGAAAATCCTTTCTGCTATATACTTCTCACAATATTGGATTTCGAAATTTTTTATCCATTCTATATTTTGCCTTGCTGTATACACATACAGCTATTTGGTACGATTTTTCTCATTTGCCATTTAATAAAACTTGGCTAATTCTCTGTCACGTCCACAATCTCCCAGCAATGCATACAGCTCCTGCTTCTCTTATAATTCCCATTCAAGTCACCCCAAAATCTACTCAACAATGGAGAGAGGTTTCTCATCATCTTCAAAGCTCAGCACTTTTATCTTGTGCTCACTAATTTTATTTTTACTGCAAACTCACTTTACCTGGATTCTCTTTATTTGTTAGGCAATATGATTAGCAGAATTTATTGTTGTGAGGCCATATTAGCTTTGAAAGATATATTGGAAATTAGGATGTGTAACATGATGATGTGAACTTATTGACAAATCACACAAGCCCAGTATTTGGACTGTGGCTATTTTTGGTTGCATAAACATGATTGTGTCTAGTGTCAATGCAAAATAACTACAAAATTGACCAAAATCTGGTCTGGAACAGCATTATTCCAGAAACAAAAACTCAAGCAGAACATGCAGAATTTCAAAGGACAAGAATCAATACAGAGCACATTTTATGCCTTCTATGGAGGGAAAAGAGAGAAAGTGTGAGTTTTCACTTGCACTCAACAAGATTCATGCTAAGAAGGAGTAGGCAGGAGACAATGGAGCAACACCAGTAAATGGATATAAATTAATAATCTGCAAACCACTTTCAAATCTGCAGATTGGAGATCTACACAGAAAAGTGAGGTTAATATTGAGTCCTCCTGCAATTAGAGTTGCTCAAACTTTACTCCTGTCTTCATGTTGACTCAATTTTCCTCACTCTCCAGGTACCATCTGGCCAGCAGGACTTGCTACACAGCCACACTATTTACAACACATTACATGGACAAAGGAGCTGACGAGGTGCTTGTAACTGCCCCATATAAGCTATTTAGATTCACCCTTACAGAGGTACTCCCTTTCTTCTATCCCCCATCCCCTAATTTCTCTTCTACTATATGTAACTTTCATTTCTCTCATTTCCAATTCCGACAAGGTACCCACACATTTCTCCTTTCATAATTGCTGTCAGCCATGGTAAATGTTTCCAGCATTTTCTGATTTTGTGAAAGAAATTAAATTAGTGGAGTTTTGTATATAATAAATCAGCAAGACTGAACAATGATCAATCCAAAGGACCAGATGAATTGCATTTCAGGTCTTCCAGGTGGCAAAGAAGATATCAAATGCCCTCATGATAATTTTGGTAATTAATATATTATTTTTATCACTGAGGTACAATGGAAAGCTTTAATTTGCATGCCATCCGTACAGATCACTTCACGGCTGAGGTCAGGGTTGGGGAATGGGGCGAAACGGTGGAGAGTGGTTAGCTCAACGCTTTACAGTACCAGTGACCCTGGATCAGTACCCGCTGTTGTAAGAAGTTTGTATGTTCTCCCTGCGACTGCATGGAATTCCTCCAGATGCTCTGGTTTCCCCTCACAGTCCAAAGATCTAGGTGCGTAGGTATAGGTGTGCAGGTTAATTGGTCATTGTAAATTTCCCGCTGATTAGGCTAGGGTTAAATCAGGGGTTGCTGGCTGGTGCTGTTTGAAGGGACAGAAGGATCTATTCTCCACTGTATCTCAATAAATAAATAAAAAGTAGATAAAAACAATAACAGAAGGCAGAATAAAATGTTAGAGAAAGCACAGTGCAGGTAGACAATAAGGTGCAAGAACCATGACAAGGTAGATTATGGGGTCAAGCGTATATCTTGTCATTCAATGGCCTTCTGACCGTGGCATAGAAGCTGTCCTTGAGCTTCATGGTCTTCTAAAGTTCTTCCCATTCTAGAATGATTCCCACAGATAGGAAATGAAATCCCACTGTTTCAGAAGGTTGGGAGAGAGAAAACTGAAAAGTTATAGACAAGAGCAGAAGGAAAATGAGAGCATCTATTATTAAGGAAGTAGTAACAGGGCATTCAGAACACAATAATAGGATAGGGCAGAGACAACCGGATTTATTGAAAAAAATGTAGTCATACAATGAGTAGTCATGATTTGAAATTCATTTCCTGAAAACAGAATGGCAACAGATTCTGTCACTGCTTTCAAAAAGAAATCAAACCAACCAGTTGAGAAGAAGCAAGTAGAGGGAATGGTAGTGACTGGATCACTTTTACAGGAGGCTGGCACAAGCTGAGGAAGGAAATTCCCTCTTCCTAGGTTGTAACAGTTCTCATTCTTTTCAAAATCAGGTTGTGGTCAAAGGACGTTAAATAATGCATAAATATTTTGATAAAATTGACAGCAGAATGTTTAAAGCTTTCATGCAAATAAAGTAGAATTAGAATAGGAATTTATTTAAATCTTACATCCATCCCACAGCATGAGGAAATAAATAACTTGGCATTAAGACTCTGTTGCAATGCACAGACATGTGAATTTAAAAGTCAAATGGCTTGTAGAAAGAAGCTGTCCCGTTGCCTGTTGGTCCTGGCTTTAATGCTGCGCTACTATTTGCCAGACGGAAGCAGCTGAAACAGTTTATGGTTGGGGTGACTGGTGTCCCTGATGATCTCCCAGGCCTTCTTTCTGCACCTGCCACTGTAAATGTTCTCAATGGAGGGAAGTTCACATCCACAGATGCACTGGGTTGTCCAAACCACTCTCTGCAGTGCCCAGTGATCAAGGTTTGTGCAGTTTCCTTATCAGACAGTGATACAGCCAGTCAGGATGCTCTCCCTGTAAAACGTCTTGAGGATTTGGGGGCCCATGCCAATCTTCTTCAGTTGCCTGAGGTGGAAGAGACGTCGTTGTGCTTTTTTGTCACAAAGCCAGTGTGTACAGTCCAGGTGAGATCATCGGTGATGTGTATAGAGAGGAACTTGGAACGACTCATCCTCTGAACTGCAGTCCCATTGATACTGATCAGGCCAAGCCTGTCTCTGTTCCTCCTGTAATCCACCATCAGCTCTTTTGTGTTTTGAACATTAAGGAAGAGGTTGTTATCCTGGCACCACTGTGTCAGGGTGTTAACATGTCAGCACAGCTGAAGAATACCACATGGGCAAAACAGATGCTTGTATGTTTTTAAAGTTAGCAGTTAAATCAAGATATGAATATTTAATAATCTGGTCTTTGAAGATTGTGTTAAACAAGAGTATTTAACCCATCATGAACCTATGAGTTTAAACTTGGATATTTTCCACGGTTTCTGAGATTTGCATTAGGCATTATGATGTAAAGTGGATTTAATGAATCAGTACCCTTCACTTTTATCTCCATCAGCTACATGTTTCCCCATTAGACTTTGTTAACGGTGGCGATGGATTCTAATCAAGCTCCTATGTAGTCAATATGTTAGGAAACCATCACAAAGTGCAAGTTAGTACCGAATGAGCACAGAATGAACAGCCCTTAAGATTCTGATTACAACTTAATCAAGAAAGGATGCAAGGTATGCAAATTAGCATGAGATGAGATGGCCAAAGTGGAAATATTTATTTTCTTAGTTTATCCCATTTTCCTGACAACAAAACACATTAGTTTACATCTGCAGTGAATACAAAGCCAGATTTTTCCTGCATCCAAGTTGTCCCAATAAACTGGAATATCTGCCAACTCCACCGCAACTGCTCCTGGAATCAGGGCTACAGAGGCCATTCGTCCCAAATCAATGAGTTAACCTACCTGTAACCCTCTCACCAGGGCTTGTATACAAACGCAGCTCGTTAGTGAACTCTGCTAACAGCCACGTGACTCAGCGGTGAGGCGGCCACCTTTCATAAACAATATACATCTAGGTCGGTATGTTTCGGGTTTCAACAAAACAGGAACGTCATGGTGTTCCCATTCAATGAATCTCAATTGGAGCAAATGCTGTGTAAATACTGCCCATACACAATTACCAGTCAGCAAGAGATAACAGACAGTACACCACAGAAAATTAAACAAAAAGTATATTTAGCAATTTTAGCTTTATCGAAGTTTTTCATATTATCAGAGCACTGCCACTCATCCAGTAACTGAGATGTCTGCTCCACCCAAGCCTCATATTCTTCTTTCCCATTGGGTGTGGGCTTGACACCAGAGAAAACTCCCAGCCTACGATAACTTTGGCTCTCCCCAGGTATATTTTGGCATTCATCAACTATCGATGTAATAGCCGAAACCAGCTCAGAATTTGAATCAACTGCTGAGGGACCCATTAGACCATTCACATCAGACAACTCCTTTCCCTCACTTCACAGAAACTAGAACAACTTGTCTTTAAAGTCTTTACCCTCAGCTACCTTCCCTCCTTCTATAAAAACATGGACTGCCCATGGCCCCAACTCTCCAGGGTCTCCTAACATATAGAATAATGCAACTTGAGTCACGTCACTGCTAGTCAGGACTGACACAACATCCTTACCAGCCAATTGGTCAAAACACTGTTCAATCAGTGTAACGTTCCTCAACATGCTAACAGGACTTAGCACTTTGACTTCATCGGGACTTTGAATATCAATTAACCTACCAAGGATCAATCACTAGGAAGGTACTGTGGTGAACTACATATACCTGTCTGGACACACCCCTCTGCTGACTGCTCCTGTGGCTCCTCCCACAGACCCCTGTATAAAGGCGATTGGAGGCACTGCTCCTCCCTCAGTCTCCAGGATGTAGTATGGTGGTCAACCACTGCTTGTTCCTTCTTCCAGTCAATAAAAGCCGTTATCTCGCCTTTACGTCTCAGAGAGAGTTATTGATGGTGCATCAGATACACCAACCTTCTAATTTCTTAGAAGGTTAAGAATGTTTGGTATGTCACTGAATACACTAACCAACTCCTACAGGTGTACTGTTGAAAGTATCTTCACAGATTACATCATGGCCTGGTAGAGCAATTCAAATGTGCAGGGATGTAAGAAACTGCAGTATGTACTGGACTTAGCCCAATACATCCTGGACACATCACTCCCCATCATGGAACTGACTTACATGAGGCTTTACCTCAAAAAGGCACCTTGTTTTACCTAAGATTCCCACTATCCAGGCCATGCCATCTGCTTGTAGGTACTGTTGGCCGGGACGTACAGAAAAACAAAGTCCCACACCACCAACAGATACTTACAACACCAAGTTCAAGAACAGCTACTTACCTTTAACAATTCAGTTCCTAAGCTAACCTAAGCTGCCTCAATTTAGCAAAACTGGACTACATAGTTTGATGGCTTTGTATTCCAATGGGCTTCCTTTTGTGTCCTGATTGTGTTATATCTTGTCTAATTCCGTATTACATACATTGAATTTATGTTTTACTTGTGAATGCTGTGTCACTAATGCTAATCATCTTTCAAGGTGCCACTGAACTGCAACCTCTATTGAGTCACAGCTCAGATTTAGTTTTTTTTATTGTTTAATTGTTTAATTTGTATTTGCTTTCTTTTAGGTTTGTAAGGATGGTTGAGACAAGAGAGGGCAGTTAGGGGTCGGGTTAGGGTCTAGGAACAGGGATGTGGGAAAGCTAGAGGTCAAGCCAGTCTCAGCATTCAAAGACTGCATGAGACATCTGTGGTCAGATGTCAGTTATCAGATCTGCAGAGAGAGAACAAGGAAAATCCCCCCAGCGAGGACATGAGTTGGTATGCCGGTTGTTAACAAGACCGATGCATTTCACTATATATTTAGATGTGCATGTGAAAAAATGTGAAGCTTGAATCTTGAAAATGACTGTTAAATCTGATAGTGAGAACTAAATCTAGAATAGCCTGTAAAGATAGACCAGCTGTCCCTGCGAGCAATTAATTTCAATCTCACCTGTTATGCAATGATCTCAGCTGCATTTGTCCCCTACTAATGGGATAGTAATGGATTCAAAATCAGGTTAGTAGCCTTAGTAATATTAGTGATGAATCCTCCTTCCGAAGAAAAAGTCTAATGATGGGAATCAAAGTGCCTCTCTGTTTCAGACAATGGATCATTTTTAATATGGCTATGGAGTCCTCTGATGTAAATAGGATCCAATTGCTGTATTAAATTGGAACTGCTTGGAACCTGTGCAGATAATTTCCATTCTTCCTTTAACTTTTTCCTTCCCTGAACTGTTTTGGTGAAATGGATGGATTTTAGCAGCAATCCAGTAGTTTCATGGTTAGCTCAATTTTTTTTAATCTCATCGTTTAAATTTCCATATTGCACAATTTTCTGATAAAAACCATTTTGAGATTTAATGTGCCCCCTGGATTGTTAGCCCAGTCAAAGTTGAGTTAATTGTCATATACATAAGTGCATGTGTGCACAGGTTCAATGAAAAACTTATCTGCAGCAGCATCACTAGCACAAAGCATCATATATGCAGCATTCACAATAAAAATAAATTAAACTTGAACTTAACACAATTTTTACTAGAAAGTATACAAACACTGAAGCCCATTTTAGTGTAAAGTGACTATAGAGGTCATAGTGTTGCTAAATTCTGCTAATAAGGGTTGTGCTGGTTGATTCAAGAACTGGGTGGTTGAAGGGAATTAACTGTTATTGAACTTGGAGATGTTAGACTTCAGACTTCTGTACCTGAGTGGAAATCCCCCACCCTGAGGGAGTACCTTCACTAGGTGTACAGAAAAGGCTCAGTAAAGTGGCTCACCACCACCTTCTCAATAGCAGTTAGGGATAATGTGCTGGTCTGGCCAGTGACATGACCATTCTCTAGATAAAGCCCTGTCCTGATACATGAGTATCAACTCAAGTTGAAACTCTTTCTCTGTCTGACCTGGTCAGTATTTTAGGCTTTCACTGCTGCTTTTACAGATTTCCAACTTCAGGAGAATTTGCTTGAATGTTGCATAGTTGCAAGATTGTTGTGTATTTTACAGAAATACTCAGTACTGATTAGTATGTTGCTTCAGAAGGTAGAAACCTGCCAAACGTTATCTTAATTTAGGAGAGGCCCTGTCTTTGATTAATTTGGCTGACAAAAAATGGCACTCCTTGTTGAATAATATTAGTCCATTAAGATTGTAATAGATTCCAAATTCTTCTCATTAAGCTCAGTTTTGTCGCAGCAAAGATATTATCAAATGCAGTTTTCTGAGGAGGGTAGTTTAGTACATAAAAACAAAGACTTAATTTGTCTACCTGGACTTCTGATGGATATTCAATCCTTGGTTCTTTGATAAACCCACTTTCTAAACACAATAGCTAGCATTTGTAAGATGAAACAGATGTAAGTAAACTTACAACTAATACTGAGTCCTGACGAAGGGTCTCGGCCCGAAATGTCGACAGTGCTTCTCCCTATAGATGCTGCCTGGCCTGCTGTGTTCCACCAGCATTTTGTGTGTGTTGTTGTTTTAATTTCCAGCATCTGCAGATTTCCTCGTGTTTGCTCTTACAACTAGTATTGCTTTCTTTCGTTTCCAGTCATAAATGGGAGTCAGTCTTCAGTTCTTGAAATGTAAATAGAATGCAGTAATCAGTAATCAGTTTGAAGTTAAAACCAAGAATTATCTATAAGCAGCTTGCAGACACCCTCTCTGTGAGAAGCAGATGCCAGCTCACAATACTTGCTTTATTGCTGGTTTAGGATGCAATGTAAGAAGATGGGTTGTTTCAAAACAGACAAGCTGACTAAAGTTGCTTGATTCAACAAAGCTTGCAGACCAGATGGATAATATCATTTACCACATCAATAACTGATCTACTAATGTTATGAGTTTTATGTACTCAGTTAGATTTAAAGCTTATCTGAGGAAATATCATATGTGTGTGAAGTCATCCAAGTGGGAGAGTAAGTGTATAAATGCCGAGAGCAGTTCAGGCTTAATAGGAATGGTGAAAAGAACATCAAGAAACATGAAAGGAACACAAGGTGAACTAGACTCCTTTCTTCTGGCTTCGGTTTCTGCAACGGACAACTTGTTCATCTGGAACTCATTGATATGTCTTTTTAGTTTATATGAATTGTACCTGTGATTTGGAAATTCTTTGTCCTTTGTGATTTAGAAATTTTCCATGTTTTAGAATTTGTTTGTAAATTGGAAGTATTTAAGTTAAAATCCTCTGTGAGTTTTATATATGTTTTAAGAATGTTGTTTTGACTTAAACATCTAACACTGAAATTGAATGAACTGTGTTTTAAACTGGAAGTTTCTTTCACTTGATAGGGAGAGGCGACTCACTGCTCGAATACTGGCTATAGGTAGCTATACGTGCCATGGAGTATAAACAGGGATGTGAACTAGTTTTTGAAGATTGGAGATTTATAATGCAATCTCTTTTTAGTGAGATTACTTGCGGCTATCTATATCAGGTAAGGTTATATCGTTTGAGTTTGGAACTTTACAGTTGGCAAACCCAATACCATCACAGACTCTGCACAGACACACTTTCAGAGTAGGGCAAATAATCAGAGCATGTGGTTTAAGTTGGGGTGTGAAAGGATTGAAACAAAGCCTCTGCCTTGAATTGGTGGGGATGCAGGGAGTAGAATGGGTGCACTAATCAGCGACAGAGGACCATTGGAGGTGCTAATTTGTTATGGGGCAGGGATTGGCATGATTGAAATACAGGATCCATGGGTGCTCGGGACTGATAAGGATGAGTGATGGGAGAACTGATGCAGTAAAGAACATTGTGAACTACATGTCCCACTTCACCCATAACACTCCAAAAGTGACTCCGAATGAGAAACCATTCCATACCCTACCCCTGCACATGGAAATCACTTCAAGCATGCCTAGGTGACTCATGCCTAGGAGTATATGGTGAAATTTACAGATGTGAAATAACCCACAAAAAGCTTGTTGCTGCATTTCAGTCTGAATAAAATAATTCCCATTGCATAATGGTTTGCAGTTGAATTTGAAACAATACTTTGCACCAGGGAAATCAAACTAGCAAGAGCTCAAGTCAAAGTTCAATACTTATTGTCATTTCAATCATATACATATATACTGCATAACAAAGCAATGTTCCTCTGGACCAAGATCACAACACAAAAGCAAATGGTGGCAGCAGGAAATGATGCTTCAAGTATACAGGCCTTTACTGAAAGCCTATGCTGTACGTCATGAAGCAGTCAAACTCCTTCAATGCATGCTGAGACAAAGCATTTTTGTAAATATTTTAAGTTCTTTGAGAATTAACAAGAGTAATTGTGTCCATTTGTTTCTGAATAAATTAGATGTTATCCGACTTGGGAAGGCACTTGGAGAGAAGACTCTGATCCCGAAAGGGCTTAACTTGTGTATATTTGACAAGGATATTGGGTTTATCTGTAAAAGGGTGCATTCTACATTATTCTTTCAGTTGATAAGATAAGGTAATTTGAGTTCTAAATCTCGTTACTGAAACTTTTTCTGAAGTTGTTGGCTGGTTTCTCTTTTTTTACACTTTTGTAGAACACTCATGTGTCACACCTGGTGCTTAAATAAGCTTGGTCCAGAAATTAATCCGGCAGGTTAGGACATTGTAGTGGTCTTGTATTTCATTTCCAGCAGGAGTTTGTGCAATTATAAAAATTGAATCAGCAGCCAGTTTTATATCTCTGCTCATTTTTATTTCCTTCAATAGAAATGATAATTCACCTGTGACCAATGTGACACTATTTAAAAACTTAAGATTTGGCCAAGTGAATGTATTTTGACCACACAGCACTGAACTCAACCTGCCCAAAGTCCAACCAAGCTTCATCTTAAGTCAATAAATCCCTTTAGGTTACAAGCAAACGTTCCCTAATTTGTAGTTCAGGAGATTGTAGTGGTCTTGTATTTCATTTACAAACTGGTGCTTCTGGGCACTTAGAGGCTGTATTTAAATAAAACTGCTAGAAAGAAGACTTGAATACATTTGAAGCTCCACGTACTGGGACTTGGTACGTGCTGTAGGCTTCTGCTTGAGCCAGTGCTGTGAGCTGACTTAATTTGTCTGTGCAATAATTCATTTGTTAAGTCCTGAGTGTGGACTTGATAAGTTACTCTTTGGTGCACATTCCTTCTGTATAACCTACAGGCAACATACTAATCTACGGTAATTTTATGCTCTTCAAGAAAGGTTTCGTGAACCAAAAGCAACATTCTGTAGAAAGCAGGAACCTGATGTAAAACAGAAAACATGGGATATAAACAGCACTTCAATCGCCACATGAGGAGAGACCACAATCTAGCACTTTGTTCTTTCCCTAACCCCTTTGTTCCATCATCAGTTCTAACATCTGCTTCCCTCTGCCTACAGATGGTTATGTTTTAATTTCTTTTCTGAACTGTAGCTTCTATCCTTGAGAACTCCCTGATAATGCGGGTCTCTTTAACAAGTAGGCAGCTAAAGGGCAGCAACCTATTACTATGGAAACTGGATGGAGGCCTCCATGAATTTCTATCACGCAGGCGACCCGCATTACTCAATGGAGGAACTTGTACCTATATATCAATACTGGACACCACCCCTACCCTTCCACCAGAAAGGCATTATCATCACCACACACTGAGCAGCATTATAATATTTTGCATTTTACTACATGATGGTGTTTCATTACTGTTCATACATGGTCATAATACAAAAAAAATGAGAAGTAATTTACCATTATAAACAGCAACATTGCATTGAATTGGTTAGGTTGCAAAGAGAGTGACAATGGAAATAGCCAAGCTGTTACAAAAATCCACCTCGTTCAATACAATGGCTCAATAGTTTCATAATTGTACACATGAGGCATCAGGAAAAGTAAAAGGGATAACCATGGAAATTATAGACAGTGAGACTTACCTCAATGGTGTGCAAACTATTGGAGTGGTTTCTTAGAGGAGGGGTCCCAAGCATTTTGAGAAGGATAGTCAGCATGACTTTCTGAAGGGCAGCTCATGCCTCACAAGCCTGGATGTTTTGAGGAAAGGACAAAGCACACTGATAATGTTAGAGCAGCGAATGTGGTATATGTGGATGTAATGCCTTGGTCAAGATTTTTACTACTATGCTGTCAGGTAGTTTATATCACAAACAAGAGAAAACCTGCAGATGCTGGAAATCAAAAGCAACACACACAAAATGCACGAGGAACTCAGCAGGCCAGGCAGCATCTTTGGAAAGAAGGAACAGTCAACGTTTCGGGCTGAAACCCTTCGGCAAGACTAGAGTAAAGAAGCTGAGGAGTAGATTTAAAAGATGGGGGAAGGGAGAGAGAACCACCAGGTGTTAGGTGAAAGCTGGAGGGGGAGGGATGAAGTAAAGAGCTGGAATGTTGACCGGTGAGATAAGGCGAGAGAGAGAAAGGCAGATGGGAAATGGGGAAGTGGGGAAGGGGGGTGTTGGGG